>NC_082343.1:112267173-112867173 GCF_027477595.1 Haemorhous mexicanus | reverse complement strand
AGATTAATGACTTTTTTCTCCTTGGCTAGTGTTTTCAGCACTGAACACACTATTGTGTGATGTTTGAACTGGATAACAGCTTGACAGGCGTGCCAAGTGCTGACTGTAGAGTCTGCCCACCTCTGAAGGAAACGGCCTTAGGTTGTGCCAGGGGAGATTTAGATTGGATCTTATGAAAATTTTCTTCACTCAAAGGTTGCCCAGGCTTTGGAACAGGCTGCCCAGGAAAGTGGTGGAGTCACCATCCCTGGAAGTGTCTAAAAAAAATGTAGCTGTGACGTTTAGGGACATGGTTTAGCAGTGGACCTGGCAGTGCTGGACTCAGTGGTCTTAGAGGTCTTTTCCAACTGTGATGATTCCGTGATTCCATGAAATTCACTTCCTAAGATCAGACCTGGGGTTCATTCTCGTTGTCTGCTTCTGTTTCTGGTCCCTGGAGGATTGGCAACTCTTGGTATAATATGTTGGAAGAGAGACACCAGGAATTTGCATCCCAGCTTCTAGACCTTTTAAATTTCTTCTCTCTTGTCTCTTCATTTCCCACAGAAATTGTTCTGGGGAGGGGAAAGCACAGACCAAGACTTGAAAGGGCTGAGTGTTGAGGAGCAAGTCGTGTTTCATTACATTCTCACTCTTCATAGTACTGATGTGTGTATGTTCAGTAATCCCACTTCTTTCAGTTAGGCTGTTGATACCCTAAAATTTTTCTTCCTTTTAAAAAAAATTATCTTTTTTTTGTTTTGTTTTGTTTTTATTTTCCCCCTAGACCCCAGGCAGGCGCAGTCATCCCCGCCATGGTCCTATGACCAGTCTTACCCATCCTACTTGAGCCAGATGACTTCACCGTCCATTCACTCCACAACTCCCCTGTCCTCCACTCGAGGCACGGGACTTCCAGCCATTACCGATGTGCCCAGACGCCTCTCAGGTAAAGACTCTCTTTTGCCTAAAACAATTATGCAGAGAGGAGCAGGACTGGCAGAGGCTGCCTCCGTGGCCTCAAACGTTGGCAAGGAGAGCAAACCTCAGCAGTGGTACCAGGGTTCCTGCATGGCAGGCAGGATTTAAAATCCCTTTTTTTTCAATGTGGAAGAGCTGCTATGTTGCTCTGATCATGTCTCTCTCGAATAACTTTAGGTCCATTTCGGATTAGATTATTTTTAAATTGTGAACCTGATTCTTTGAACAAATTCTCTCTTTTTTTTTTTTCCCCCTACAAAAGGATGTTTATTTGCATGTGATTAGGTACTGACACAGGTTTCCCAGAAAAGCTGTGGCTGCCCCATCCCTGGAAGTGTTCAAGGCCAGGTTAAATGGGGCTTGGAGCAACTTGGTCTGTTAAAGGTGTCCCTGCACACGGCAGGGGGGTTGGAACAAGATGATCTTAAGGTCCCTTCCAACCCAAACCATTCTGTGATTCTGTGTTTTAAAGTAAATGCTATGCTCTCTATTTTTTGGTGCTTTACCTTTGCGGTATGTGTGTTGTTAGTCATCCTGACAGATAGACGCCTTTATTTCTTCAGTAGTTATGGCTGAGGTTCATTCTCCTGCATTTCAATCAGTAGCTCAAGAAAGACTGTTTCCTTAGTTAATATGTACTTAAAAAGCCTATCAGAAACAAGCTGAGTCACTTAAAGGTAAAGATTGGACAAATTGTGCTTTGGAATGATGCAGGAGAGAGGAAATACATTTAGTTCCTAAATAGACGAGACAGTAGTGAGGAACTGAGACTTTATTTTACCAAACAAATGCACATTTATATATTGCACAATTTACCTCTAATGGTTTCAGCGATAAAACCATCTGTGTAAAGTAATCTGATTGCCCCAAAGTAAGAGAGAGCCTGTCATGGCACACAGTCACCTTGTACCTCTTGCCAAAAATGAGGAACCTTAGGGGAGGGAGGCTCAGTCTTAAAACTCCAACCTTGCAAGTGTGGAAATATTAGCAGCTTATGCCAAAAAAGCATGTGTAATGTAAAGAGAGCCTTTATGATTCATTAATGAAAACCAAAGAATCAGTCCTATTACATCTATTTTTTGCATGTTTGCAAGATATTATTATAATCTTGGATGCTGCTGCCATACACCTGTTTGATTCCCAGCCAGGTGAATTTCTTGCTGTTGTGTTTTCCCCTTCCACCAAGCTCATAGCACTGGAAAAGTTGATCACTCCACTGAGCTGCATCCCTGACAAGCTGAACTGCAGCCAGCAGGCGTGGAGGATTTGATTAGCATAGACTCCTTGATTTCTTTCATCTTGGAGGAGGGAAGCTTTGTTTCTCAAACAGCCAGCTGCAAACCCCTCTGCAGCCCTAGTGCGCTCTGCCTTCACAGAGATGCCAAAGATCTCCATGTGGGCCGAGGGCTGGAGGGTTTTGGAGCAGGTTCCTGCGGGCTCTCCATGCAACACCCTGACTTGGGTCAAAAAACTCGATCGGCTTGATGCTGAGGAAATGCTTTGTTTGGCCCGAAACAGGTTCCCTTTGAGTCAGAGCCTCCTGATGGTCTGTGCTGTCGAATGGGTTATTTTTGCAATCGTGCCCGCGGCAATACCTGCAGGAGAGGCTCGGCTGGGACCTGGCAGCTGCACGCCGCATGCTTGCCCTGCAGCCCTTGCTTGTCTGTGTGTATTCAGACGTGAGCGCCTGGCATGTGGGCACAGGCAGGGAGTGACTAAAAGACCTGGCTGTGTACATTGTGTGGCCGTGGACTGAACTTTCCTGCCATGCTCTATGGCCAGTTGCCTTCATGCTTCTTGTCCTTCATCTTTCTAGGGCTCAAGAGATGCCTCTGCAATGCCCTGGCCTTTTCCCATCATGGGGATCTTGCTTGCAGTTAGATTCAAGAGTCAAAAAGGGGACTTTGATCTTCCAGTGGCAGAGGTTGTGCAGTGTTTGCTGACAGAAATAGAAATTCAGAATAGAAATGGTCTATTCAGAATTAGAGAGAGGCATTCCTGGCTGAAGGACCCACTCGGATGCTCAAAATGCAAGCAGGCACATTGCAGCCGCAGCTGCAAATCTGACAGTGCCTCTCAAGAGTTTCACTGACAGTGCCACAGGGAGGGAGGGCAGCATCCAACACCTCCTATATCAAAAGAGAGAGAGAAATGCTAGTTTTAAGTTGCCCCATACAGCAAGCAGTTTATCCCTCACACTCAAAGAAGTGCAAATCTCCACTCAGTTACTTATTTAGGAAGAGAACAGAACTTTGAAGAGGGTAGAAAACTACTGCAAAGAAACACTAAAATCCTTAGAAAACTTCAGGCATTTTTAAAGCATGAGGGAGAAATTAGAGTTTTATAAGGCCTTGAATAAAAAAGTCACTTTCCTATACAGTGGCAGAGATCTGATTATCGAGGCTGTTAAAAGTATACAAGGTCATTTTAATGAATGCCATATTTAGTGCCTGTTGCTTAACATCATGCAAGAGGAAAAATGAGTAAAACCTCCCCCCTTAGCCTTGGCTGTCACACCTACAGGCACAGAACTTCCTATCTGCCCTAATTTCACATCACCCAGCCTTTCCACGAGCCTCCATGGCTTCACCCGGACAACTGCTAAAGTTGTTCTCATGCAGATGTTGAAAATATTCCATCCAATAAAACAAAAGGTGCTCCTGGTTTTATTGTCAGTGGCAGCCCTCAGGAGCTACTTTTAATCATTTTCCTTTGACCAAAACCACGCTCATCCTGTGGCCAAAGTGGTGGTGTTCTTCCCAAGTCTTGGGATGGATACATGAGCCAGCAGTGTGCCCAGGTGGACAAGAAGGCCAAAGGCACCTGGCCTGTATCAGCAATGGTGTGGCAGCAGGACCAGGACAGGGACCATCCCCCCATGCTGGGCACTGGTGAGGCCACACCTTGAATTCTCTGCTCAGTTTTGGGACCCTCATAACAGAGGACATTGTGGGGCTGGAACATGTCCAGAGAAGGGAACAGAGCTGGGGAAGGGTCTAGAGCACAGGTCTGATGAGGAGCAGCTGAGGGAGCTGGGGGGGCTCAGCCTGGGGAAGAAGAGGCTCAGAGGGGACCTTCTCACTCTCTACAACTCCCTGACAGGAGGGTGCAGACAGGTGAGGGTCAGGCTCTGCTCCCAAGTAACAAGTGAGAGGATGAGAGGAAATGGCCTCAAGTTGCACCAGAGGAGGTTTAGATTGGATATTAGGGAAAAAATCTTCACTGAAATGGTGGTAAGGCACTGGAACAGGCCATCCAAGGCAGTGGTGGAGTCACCTTCCCTGGAAGTGTTCAAAAGGCACATGGACGTGGCCCTTAGGGACATGGTTTAATGTTGAACATGGTGATGCTGGGTTGGACACAATGGTGTTTTCCAACCTTAACGATTCCATGAATTTTGGTGATGAGGTTGCCTGTGTTTCAAGCCCAGATTAGGCTGAGCATCAGAAGAGGTTTGGGGCTGCAGGACAGGATGTGGTGGGGCCCTGCCATAGCAGAGCATGCAGTTCCTCATCCCATGGGAGAGGAGAAAAGTGCAGCAGGCTGCAACCCCGAGGAGCTCCTCAGGCAGCTGCTGCAATGCAGCTGAACTGGTCGTGTCAGTGTCTCAGATGGCTTCTTTGCACTACTGGCAGGTTTGCATGCGTGCTGCAGGCACGTGCACGTGTGTGCCCATGACTGCCAAACTGCAAGTGTTCATCTTCTATATTCTCCAACTGGGGGTCAGTGCTCTGTTTGCATCTACAACTAATCAATTATATATCCCAGGTATTTGGGCAGTATTCAACAGCATGAGCTGAAAAGCAAAGCAAAAAAAAATGTTATCTGGCATCACTCATGCAACTTTTGAACCAATGATATTTCTGGTCCAGAAGTTTCACATTCATATCAAGAACAAATAAAGAAACAAGTTCAGGAGGCCATGAAATTGCCTTACCTTAAGGTTCCAATCATAAAAAGAGCAAAATTCCCCATATTTTATTAAGATGTCTGTCTGTTCAGACTTCCCCAGAAGACAGTGAAAGTTGGTGGCCCAGCAGATTAATATTCTTAATTAAATAATATTGTAGTGGAAGCCATGGGAATATAAGAAAAGGGTCATTTTAGAGAGAGTTTGCCTGAGGGATATAGTCTTATTGCATGATTCATAGTGAATGCACTCAGTCTTTTTGTCCTATGCATAACCAAAGTGCATGTGGGATGGGGAGCATGGGTGACTATTATGTAATTAATGTATATGATTCATATAAATATACACATCACAGCCATTTTACATACCCCTTTGGGGCTGATCCAGCAAGTCCTCCCCACATGGAAGGTTCAGAGCAGGGAGTACAGGTCAGGTTCTTGCAGTCAAAAGAGGGCTGCTCCCAGGCAGGGGAAGGAGGGATGGGTATAGATGTCCCCAGGGCAGACATCTGTTCCTGAGACACTCACCCCCAACTCCCTTTTGAATCAGAGGGGACAAACTGGCATTTTCAGGACTGGACTGGTCTGCAGGTGATCTGTGCTGGTCCCTGGCAGTGCCTGGGAAGAGCCTGTTTGTCTCTGAAGTGAGCCTAGGTGAGTAGTTCAAGTACAGGCATGTATGATCTGATAGTCTGCCTTTGCTGAGGTGATTTAAGAGACAGTTTAACTGTCCCATAAACATATCCATATCACAGCCTAATTACACTCTAGTCCTGATTTAACCCTACCTCACCCTGACCTCGACCTTCTCCACTGTTTTAAGGGTTTGAGCTTGATTTTAATTTTGTTGAGAATCCTGAGAAGGGGAAGGTAAGGAGACTTCTTCTTCCCCTACACTTTTCCTTCTGTCTAAACACAGAGACTAAAAAAGTCTCCTACTTTTTGCTTCACCATTGAGAGAGACTTCCAGGGTCAAGATCTTCATATGCTGGAGGACCTGTCCTGCAGGTGTACCACAAACACGTTCAGTGCTGACTGCGGAAGATGTTGTCTGTGTTTGACCAGTTTCATATGACAAATGAGAAAATTAAAATGGAATCTAAATAGGAGGACAAATTACCAAACCTGCCTTTTCCAGGCCTGGGCTGGACCCTTCCTAGATATTTGTCAGTTGGGGATGTGCCACCAAGCCCAGACATTGCTGTCCCACTAGCTGGATTCCCCACAGGATGCAGGGTGGATTTTGCTGTCTTTATAGTTACTGTGTTATTGAGTAGGGGCATGCTGAGATAGATGAGGGAGATGCTGGGATCAGGCCCTAAACAAAAGAAGTCTGCAGACTCATCCCTCTGAACTAAAATGCCCAGAAAGTGGTATCTTCACCAATGAATTACACAGTGGTAGGGCTGGACTGTTAAATACCAGTACTGTTAAGCTGTCAGCAAGGCTGGTGTTGAGTGGGGTTGGCCAGCATGGTCGCAAACAGGTCCCAGCTGTGGTTTGGAAATGAGCAGAGTCCTGAACCTGCTCCTGTGGGCAGCTCAGAGTCAGCCACCCCATCATGGAGTCAGGATTTAACATTACATCTGTGGCCAGACCATCCTGACTAGATTTAGAGCCAGAGAATGTGCCCTAACCCTGTTTGCTAGTTCATGTGTAGCCAAACTTTCCCATTAATTCGTCTCGCCCTGTAGATAAATCACCACAATGTTTTGGGCCATCCTGGACCCTCATCTCAAATTGAAATTTAAGAAACCTTCCTGTTCTCCCAGCTCACTGATGGCTGTCAAGTATAAATGCAATGCCAGCCATGCCTTAATTAAGGACAATACTGTTTTTTTACACAATTTAATTTTCATTCTTGTTAGTCTAAAAATCATATAATAAAAAAAACCACATGCAATGGAAGCAGCTTCAGCTGAACCTCTGGATTTAGTATTTGTATGTCAATGAGAAAGAGGCTGACAGTGATGGGCTTTTTTTTCTTGGGGTCCTGTACTGGTTGTCATCATGGGTTTCTCACCCTGTGTGTGAATTACCTTGGATTTTGCTAGTATCATGTACTCACCTGATTTTTTTTTAACTAGAATTTTTCCTTTTTTGGGGGAGTTGGTCTTTGAAACAACTTTTTGAAATGAAGGTTGTTTATCTTCTCCTAAGGAGCTCAGAAAACTTTACAGCAACTAAGTAGAAGCTGTGGCCATGGAAGTGGCTGTGCTTTCATCCCTTAATTCCTGCTAACTTGATTAAATGCTGTGGGCAATAAGGAAATTTCAGGCCGGGACCTTTCATAAGGGAAGGCACTAGTGCTGTCTCCAAAATACAGTTCCTTTCTTCTCTATGTGCTGTGGGAAGCAGAGAAACAGTTAATGCCTTGGCTATTGCCAGCATGGCCCTGGTGTGAGCAGCCCCTGCAATGAATGAGCAGTTCACGCTTCAGCAATATTGTCTCAGGCTCTTGGCAAAGCCAAGAAGCCAGCTCGGTTTCTGGTGCGCTCGCTATGCTGGGATGTTTTTCTTGGTGACTGTAACAATTTTCACTCTGTCTTCTTCTTCTTCTTCTTTTTTTTTTTTTTTAATTAAATGGAAGCTGAAAGACTCAAGGTTGTCTCTGTCTCCATTTTGCCTTGCTAATGTTCAGAGCTTTCCCTGCAAGGTGAAACTGAGTCAAGGCAAAGTAAAGAACTTGGGGGAGCTCAGGTCTTCAGAAACAACCCGCTCATTTTGCTGCCTTCCCTAAATTTGTAACTCGCCTTCCTTTTTCTTTTTTTTTTTCATTATTTTTCAGTGGTTCTATTTATTTTGTTTACCGCAGGTTTTCCATTTTTAGTCTCCTGCCCACTTTGTGCCACCTGGGAATCTCAGCACCTTGGCACTCGTCTGTGGGCTTTCAGTAGCAGCCTCTCCACTGGGCTGAATCTCTCATTGGAGTAATTGTCCAGAAGATGCGTTGCATGATCCCTACCTCAAATTTTTCTAGCGTGGGTGGCCTCAAATTAGGCACCTATGCTCATATTTAGATGGTAAAACAAGTGGGCTGATTTTCAGATGTTTGAATGTTACAATGCGTGTCTTTAATCCCTTTTCATTTACTTAAAACGGCTGTTGGGAGAGGAAATAAACAGGAAAAATGAAGGCAGAGGGAAGGATTTTTATTCCTGAAATCAGGGATTTTAAAAAGTACTGAAAAGAAACAAGTGGAATGTTTTGAAATGGAATAAATTTGTTGCTGATACAGGCAGGAAATAGCACACTCAAATATATGTGGATGTATAGATATATTTTTATCTGAACTTTTTTTGCAATGTGTTTTATATTTAGGACACATATCAAGATTTGCATCTGTTTCCAGAACTTGCTGCTAACAGTTAGTAATGATGCCAAAACATACTTTAGTTCCAGCTTGAGACCAAATGATATTCAGGGCTTTTTTTTATTACTAATTTAGGGTCTGATATTAATTAAGGAAATTTTCCATAAGTGCCAGGCTTTTTCTGAAGAACTCATTAAAATTATATTAACTTAAACCGGAATCACAGTCTGAGCATGTTTTGTAATGATTATTCTTACTGACTCTGCTGGGTTTTGTAAACAGAATGCTAATTGTTAGTGGGGCAACCGGGTCCTCAATTCCAGACTTCCAAAGGGACAGATCCTGAGCCACTACCTAGATGTGTGTTCCCAATAAAGTCAATAAGTCTCTAACAGGAAGGCTGTGGGATCAAGCTCTTTGTTTCATCCTTCTGCAAAGGCGTTTGATGATTTCTCCCTTCCCTTTCTGGAATTGCTGTTAATTTTCTACCTAGGATGGAGCCAGCAATGGCAGCTGAGGCAGGCTCACATGTGTGCTGATGTGGAGAGAGAGGAAATGGATCTTCATGTGTGAAGCTCTCTGGTACATACAGGGTGGTCAGGTCCACTTATTTACCCCCCTCCCCTCACAGGCCCACAAGGAAGCTGGAGAGAGGCTTCTGACAAGAGCATGGAGTGACAGTGCAAGGGGGGAATGGCTTTAAACTGAAAGAGTTGATTTAGATCAGACATGAAGAAATCATCACTGTGAGGATGGCAAAATACTGACACAGGCTGCCCAGAGAGGTGGTGGATGACCCATCTCTGGAAACATTCAGGGCCAGGTTGAATGGGACTCTGAGCATACTGATCTTGTTGAAAATGCTGCCTCCCATGGCAGGAGGGTTGGACTAGGTGACCTTTAAAAGGCACTTTCCAGCCCAAACCATTCTGTGATTCTATGATGTTGCCCTTAAGTCTTTGTGGCCTTGTGTCTTTGTTGCATTGAATTGGGTTTGATTAATTTGCCATGTGAATTTACTAAATGGTTCCATAAAATGCTGGAGAATTTGGTTCTTCTCAGACTGTGACTGTGTTTGGTAGAAGGTAAAGGTAAAGGTAAGGCATAAAGTATCATATGCCTTTCAGGAGCTGAATGGTTTAAATTCTGCAAATTTTGCAATAAAAAGTACAATTCAAGAGGTAAAAACTGCTGCTGGTAGAAATAGCTGGAGCTGTCTTGGTTTTCATTGAAATTTCCTCTCATTTCTGGCCACTCAGACTTTGACCACACTGAATTTGGTCAGCAAGGGAGTGTTAGATCCCAGCAGAGCTTCAAAAATACCTTTTTGAAGTGGTTTAGTAATGGTTGTTGGCCCCATTTTAGTCATGACCAAATCTCTTCCTCTCTTGATGGATGTTTTAGCAGAAAAGAACCTGGTGTCCTGCCAGCTTGGCTGTCATATTTCAAAGAGCTTTAATACTGGTGATACTGGGCTGATATTGGTACAAAAGGGAAGGCAAGAGCCATGCAAGTGGCTCAGCTTTTCTGTGGTTGTACAAAAGCAAACAATGTAGGCAGTGAAGAAGACGAAGATGGATGAGATAAAATGAGGGAGCACACCTTCACGTGGGTCACAAAGGATGTTATTAAGTGAGAAGGAACTACTTCATATGCATAAAGGGAGTGTATTTGGGGACACTAATCTGGAAATCTCTTAATATTTGTTTTCAGACTGACTCAAAAGAGAGTGAGGGAAGGGATCAAAAGCAGGAGATGCCTTCCTGAGCTTGGGACAGTTTCCCCATGTCTGCAGGAGCAGTGTGCAGGTGGTGGAGTGGCCCCGCAGGGAGGACCCAACCCTGTACCCACATGGTGCTTGATGGTGCTGCTGTGTCCAAGGAGTTTTTGTGGAGTGTGAGGATTTTTAGCAATGGTGAAGCTTCATCTGTGAGGCATGGGGAAAAATAATCTGACATAAGCAAATCTCCACGGAGGTATAAATTCATTGATTATTGTACAGTGAAGCCCATGTGAACATCTGCTTTGAACCCAGGTGTAAGATTTCCCTGAATTAGCTCTCATTTGAACTTGAGGGCAACCATTGAGAAAAAAAAGAGCCCAAGCACTCAGTTGGGCTTCATTGAAAAATTTCCAGGGAAGCAAAACCCACCACAGCCTTTAGTTACAGATGCTAATTAACCTCACTTTGAAATTTGGGCTTTATTACCAGTCTGAATTTGTCCAACTTTAGTTTCCACTCATTTGAACTTGCTACAACTTTGCTATAACTTTGTCTGCCAGAACGTAGCACTGATTTTGATTTCTGAGGGTCTCGTGGGTTCCTGTGTTGGTGACAGGTACAGAGAGGTGGGTAGGACAGGAGGCAGTGGTGGGTCTCAGGGTGGTGGCAGGAGCCACAGGGAACTGGCTGGTGTGGGACAGAACTGGTTTGACTTGCAAGGAATCTGAAGGGGGACTGTGAAAAAATATTTTGGTCAATTCAGTTTGCTGTGGCTTCACTATAATCTACCAAATCATGGAAGTTCCCTTTCCTAATCAGCCAAACTCCTACTGTATCTGCTGAAAAGGTGTTATTTTTGGTTGAATTACTAGTGACACTCTACTTTTCCAACCCACCTGAAAAAATGGACTGGGAGAGCATTTTGCACTGACTTAGTAGGTTTCTGCAATTCCTTTAGGAATCTTTCTGCCCTTGTATTTGCCCAATTGCAGAGTTCTAACAAAATTGATTTAATTTCTCAGACACTACCCTAGATGGAGATAAAGGAATAAAACAGTAGGATGCATGTCCTCACTTAGTTTTCCTGCACTGTTCAATCTTCCATTTTAAGAAACAAAACTGTAGTCACGGGAGCTTTTCCTCCCAGGTTTAGTTTGCATTTCCATTGTCAAAAGCAAAGTTCAGAGCTGAGGTTGTGTCCCTGTTGGGGAGTAGACACCCAGGCAGAGCAGCCTCTTTGCTCTCCGCAATCCTAATTATTCCACAGGCAAGTTTGCAAATAGACAGTTGAAACTGCGTTAATCTCCTGGGATTACTTGGACCAGGCAATGTTCTCATTTTGTGAAGAAGTTTAGTTCTATCAAGAGAGGTATCATCATACAATTAATGCAGGGGATTTTGTGGTGGCTTAAAGGTGCATTTGGAGGAGGAGAGGAGTCAATGTGCAGTGTGCTCAGCCCTGTCTGGGCCATGTTGTCTCCAAACTTCCCAGCTGTTGTTCTCAAAAGTCTCTCTAATCATCCATTTGATCTTTTATCCTGTGGTAGCCATGAGTGTTAGCTGTAATAGGTTATTTTGTAATTTGGGAGTGCTGGGATAGGCAGCTAGAAGAAGCCTCCTTGGGCTTGTGTGAGAAAGAGGAGCAATAGTAAGAAAGGGGAGCACTGGCAGAGAAAACAGCCTGAAGGTTTTAAACTAAGGATCAATTCTGAAAGCAAAATGGAGGGGTAGGGCATCTCATGCAATCTTTCCATCTCTTAACATCACAAATCTCTGGCAGTGAGCAGTGAAAGGTGGTATGCTTGGGTTAGGAGCAATACCCACAAAGCCTCTTTCATTTAGCTGAGATGAAAAGCCCCTACACAAGCTCTAGTGATGCCACATGTGTGGTTTCCACTCGTTATTTTTAATGTTTAACTGGGCTATCACTGTCTGATCCATAGGCATCACTGCTTTTTAATGCCCTTTCCTATTAAACAGATACTGTTTAGAATTGGCAGAATATTATAAAGCCAGCAGCTAAAGGTATGTCCATCTTGGTTAAGTTTATTAATTAGGCTTCACAATGGGCTTGCTTGGAAAACCAGTCTGAAGCACAGGTACGGGACCAAATCTATGGGGCACGTCATTTTTATTGGATAGATGTCTGTAAAAACCCAGCTTGCCATATTTAATTTTGCACTGAAATGATGTTTTGTGTTGTGTTGAAAGCTGATTGTGGGATTGAAAAATTTCCACCAACTGGAGATCAGTCCCCTTGTCAT
The DNA here is from genome assembly GCF_027477595.1 of Haemorhous mexicanus. Taxonomy (NCBI): domain Eukaryota; kingdom Metazoa; phylum Chordata; class Aves; order Passeriformes; family Fringillidae; genus Haemorhous; species Haemorhous mexicanus. The sequence continues at coordinate 112,855,004 of NC_082343.1, read as the reverse complement.
GGCATCAGTTGAGGCTTTGGCTTTAGCTGGAGCATCCAGGTTTGGCTCCTGCAAGCAGTGCAGTTCAGTGATCAAAGCAATAATTGTATTTGGGAATAGCTAATGAACCTCTGCTGGAATCACTGCTGGCTGCAGAGAGTGTTTGTATTGTGATGGTGTCTGGAGGTCTCAGCCCCCTTGTGCTAAGGACTCTACAGTGAAAGAGGAGGAGGAAAAAAGGGAAATCAGCCTGTCCCCTATGAATTTGCACTCTTAGGTACAGCTGGTTACAAAATGTGCAATGGAGTACAAGAGAGAATTGTAACATGAAGGGAACCAGCGAGGTGGTGGCAGGGGTTGGAGCCTTACAAGAGCCAGGTAGTAGTGAGTGTGAGTCAGAAGGGAGTGCAGAAATGAAATTGTAAGGAGGGTACTGAGGTAGCTTTGGGGCTCTTCACCTCCTTCCAGGCTTCAGAACAAGCAGGAAAGAAAGGAAAAGCTGCTTGTCACACTTGAAATAAGAAGCAAATGGTGTCGGTCAAGTTAGGTCAAGGGACCATCCAGGACCCATCACCTTCTCAGCTTGGCCAGAAGTGGTCCCTCAGTTCCCCTGGAGCTCAAAATCAGAATATATATATATATATATATAGCTGAAGGTTTCTACCTGGATCAGTGTATTTAATAGCTGTTGACACAGTTCTGTGAATCTGCTTACCCTTAGGTAGGTGGGAATTAACCTCAAGGGAGCTGTTGGATCAATTATATTTCCTATCGGTCTGTAGTGTCACAGTCTTATCAGACTGACAGAGACCTTGTGAGATCATATGATCTGTGCTCCTGTGTGGAGAAATAGGATCAAACATCTGCAGATGATTCCTGTTGAGTGGAGCCAACTATTATGTGTTATGTGTGTTGTTGCCACTGAAAACAAAAATAAAACCATGTCCCAAAGAAGGAATCCCAGCCAAAAAAATTAATTACAGTTGAAATAGCTAATTTGAGGGCAGTTAAAAGACTAGAGCTGGACAGGGTTTGTCAGCCTTGAAAGTATAGAGACCTCTGTGAAAGAGATCATAAACATTTAGATACCCTCAAGGGTGCAAATTTCAAGGCCTGGGATCCAGTCTAGGGTCTGACCACTGAAAAACAGACCTTCTGCAAAGGTAACTGGCTGGCCAAATAGGAAGGGAAGCAAGTGCCTCAAAAACACCAGGAGGGCTGCTGACCCGAAATCTCTGCAACATAAGACCAAGATGAAATGGCTCATTGGAAGAGACATCTCACAGAAGCTGCTCAGAGGAAGTCCCCGGGAACTGTGATGTGGATGCTGGCATGCTGAAGGAGCCACAGAGGAATCCTGGCAATAGGAAAAAGGCACCTCTCTTCCCCCTTTCTTCCCTCTTCCTCTCTCAAATATCTCCCTCCAAAGGGATTTTTGTTTGTTTTTGTTTTCATTTTGATTCCTGCTAAAAGCCAGCCCATGTTGTTTTCTTTTTTATGGGTGAAGAGACGCGCAGGGAGGATCTAAGCAGCACCGGAGCCGAATTGGGAGCCACTGTATTAGATTCCAAAATTAGATAGGAAGCTGGGTTTAAGGGTAGTCCAAACCCAACCAGTTCCTCATTTGGCCTGGCCCGTGTAGGTGGGCCAGACTGGTTTGGAGCTGTTTTTTGGACAGGCTGTTTGCCCATGGAGGAAGCCATTCCAGCCGCAGTGGGGCTGGAGCCGGCGCCTGGTGCTCAGCCGGGCCAGCTCCTGCTCCCACTGGCCTGTGCTGCAGATGCGCTGGAGGCTTGGTTTAAAGCAATTCTGCTGCTGCTTTCTCAAGCAGATGAAGGCAACTGAAGGTGCTAATTCAGGCTGAGTTTTTTTGCGTCTTTTTTATATCAGGAATCAGGATTACATACGAAATTTTATTTCAAGTCAAGTTCTCTTTGCTCTGACTTCCACTTTTTTTGTGTCTTCACCCATTGAAGAGCTTATAAAAAATGTCTGTTGGGTTTTATCTTTAATCTCTGTAACTTTACAACATTTTCCAGCAAAGGATTTCATAGTATTTTCTAAACTGTACGACTAATTTTTGTCATTTGGCTAATATGAAGTATTGAAATATACATCGTATAGTAAGCAAAATTTACACAGGAAAGATCAAATTATTTGCCCAAATTCACAAACTAAATCAATAGCAAAAGCCAGAAAGCATTGTATCACATTTTCCCTTGTAACAGCTTTAATGGTTAAGTGGGCTTTCTATTTATTCCCAATCACCAGTGCTGATCTGAACTTAAAATCCAAGATACCATATCTGAGATAAAGCTCTACTGATGGTCTAAAGAGTTGCTAGTGGTATAGCATAAGGGGCTGTACATCAAACAGCCTCAAGCATGTTTATGATGTGAGCTGTTACAGACTCAAGTCTGTTTCTTTTTCTCATCACCACCTTCCTGGGAGGATAAAACCCATATTCAGACTTTACACTATGGAGAAGAAGCCTTTATTTAGAGGTGTTCAGAGTTGGGCTGGTTTAAGCTTCAGCTCAGATGATGAATGGGGATGCTGTGTAGACCATCTTATAATGGATTGAAACTTTGTTTACAGTTTTCGCCCTAATTTAGTAGGTTAGGTCTGAAAGGAATGAAAAAAATACACAGAGGGATTTACACAGCATTTATTAAATGAGATTGAAAATTGTATATTGTTAAAGTGAACATAAGAAGGGATACAGATCCTCGAGCCCTGCTGTACAGCTATATTTAGCTGTGTTCTGCTGAATTTTGTGGCAGCTTGATATCTAAACAGGCACTGAGTGCCTAAATGCATCAACTGAAGCCTCTGTTGATCTTTACACAGCTCAGTATTTTTGACTCTTACTATGAGAGCAGCAGCTCCAGCAAAAACAGACCAGCAGTTGTGTGCAAGGTTTTCCTCCATCTTTCTGGAGCTCATGGTGATGGTCCTGCTAGTCCTGCTCTGTGGTTATAGAGCCAAAGCTTTGCTCCTCCATACCAAGGCTGTGACATCCCCAAGCTGCTCCCATGACATGGGAGCAGGATTCAGCTTGGTGCTCACCTATGGCTCTCCCAACAGGGCTCCCTCTCACCCTGAGCCTCCTGAAATTTCCTTGGCCTGTGAGTCTTGAGTCACACTGATGTGTTTGACCATTTCATCACAGGGCTCAATGTCACTACTGCTTGTGTTACTTGGGGGAAATGTATTCTCACTGTAAGGGAAAAAACTCTGGCTGTCACTGGGCGAGTAATTTTCCACTGTTTTCACTCCGACAGCATGATTGTGCCTGCTGCTAAAATCCTCAACCTAAGATGGAAATGCCTCCCTGGCATCTCCCCTCTCCTTTCTCCAGTAGCCAGAAGTCCCGTGGGCTCATCCCCTCATCCCCTCGGAGCGGCTGCCCCGGCGCAGCCCTGGCTCCCAGCACAAGCAGCCGCCTTCCGCTGCCTCCGCAGGACCAGGAGCGGCTGCTCTCCCTCTGGGGACATGGGACTGCGTGCTGGGGAGGATTAGAAATCAACATCATGGCCCTGCTTGTGGACAGGGATTGAGGCTGAAAAAGCCCTTTGAAGGCAGAAGTTATTTTGGAGGAGAAAAGTATGGTTTTAATTGTTTAGATGAGGGGGGTTTCATGTTTTATGGATGTCTGGGGGCTGGGGAGGTGCTCTTCTTTCTCTGTGTATGATGTTGTTCAGGGCAAAAAAAAAAAAAGAATTATCTACGTTTGTGAATTTAAGTTTTTTTGGCCAGAAGTGTAACGATTCGTAGGGTTTGATTTTTCTCTGGGAAAAAAAGAAAAGAGAGCGTTTTGAGAAACAAGGCCGAGTAACCAAAATATGTTTGTTTTTGTTTAAATCGTTCAGTAGAGAAATCGTCTCTTGTCTATTGTTAAGAGTGAGGTTTAAATCAAAGGCAAGTTCTACATATTCTAAAATATACAGACAACTCTTTGAAAGCAAAGCCAAGCCAAACTTTAAAAGAGACCTTCTCCTTGATGCAGAAGTTTTCAGTTAGTCACTGTGCTGGGGCTTGAGTGGAAAGAACCAGCCTGAGAAACAAATGGCAAATCCCCGTTTCGGTGGCGGAAGCCAGGAAGAGCATCATATTAATAGCACACGAGACCTTTCCACAGCCGTCCTGGTCCAGGGCTTTTCCAGCAGCAGTGAAGAAAAGCCTTTGCAGTTCGTGGGTATTTTTTTTTTGTGTTCACATTTGGCTGTGGAAGTTTGAAGCGAGCGAATGGAGGGCCTGATCCTCGCATGTTGGGTGGTCCCTCCCACCACAAATAACCCTATTGGAAACAGAGGGACTATTTGTGGAGTCATTTGTTTGTCAGGAAAAGTAGGGTTTGTAGGATACGGCCCCAGTTAGCAGCCAAATTCCTGGTTATTTTCTTGTGATAAAAAGGCGGGTATCTGTTGCAGAGATGCACGTAGCATCTCTCCAGTTCCCATTTGAACGCCTGCCACTTGATCTGTGCTTCTTCCCACTTCCTCCCAGGCAAAGATTATTCCACAGTAGCTCGGATGAGCAGGGTCCTTCCCTCCTGCCTGGCACTGATGTGGCCTCCACTTCTTTTCTGTGCTCTTTGGGATTGTTCTGCTCTCTGGTACCCATCAGTGAGGGCACCTGGCAATTGCTCTTGAGCTTTGGCTCCAAGGACAGCAGGCAGGTGATATCCACCCCCTGCCTGGCAAACCAATACACCATCCCGCAATAAACCCTGCTTTTAGTATGGCTTGGGTACAGCCAACCCTATCCATGGCATATCCTCTCCTGAATCTGGCATTTTCTAGGAGATTAACTTAATGGACAGTTTATCGCGGAGTTGTAGCTTTTGGAAGGGCAGGAAGGAAAATATGTAAGGGAAGGAAAAAATTGCTTGCACAGGTTACCAGACAGTGGGCACCTGCCCAACCTGTGTAGACTGGCACAGACAGGACCATGGCTCTGCTGACCCCATGTGAGCTTGGGAGATGCCAGGAGAGCTTTTTGGGAGCTGCAGGAATGCTAATAGTATTGTCCTTATCTGGGGGAGGAGGAGTGCTCTTGTTAGTTGTACTATTTTGTGACTCCCTGTTTTGGTAGCCACAAGTCATTAGTTGGTTTTAATTTTCTTTTTTTTCCCCCCTTGAAACTGAAATAACGACTGAAAGGGAAGAATTTTCCTTCTTTTTTTCCTTTTTTTTTTTTTTTTTTTTGGCTAATCTGAGGCACACTGCCACATCTGAAGCCACTTGGCTTATTATGGATTTCATGGAAACTGATTCCCTGAAAGTGTTTCCATATGTGTGTTCCCAATATATCCCATCCTTTTCTAAATGGGAGTACAAACTCGCACACGAGCTGGAAATGGCTTCAGGATGTGACAGAGAAGTCATATGACTGGAGTGGCACTGTGTGTGGCCCTCTCTGAAAGACACGGTGTCCTGTTTGCTGGCTCCTATCCTACAGTAGATCCAGTTTCAAAGAATATCTTCCTTCACGGCTTCTTAAAAACTCTTAATCAAGAACCAGCAAGGAATCCTCAGTCCTCGGGAGAGATGTCCATTAGTCGAATAAGATGCGAAAGGAAAATTTGGATGGGGAGGGAAAAGGAGGGTTTTAAAGGGTGAAATAACAGAGCAATGCCAAGGGCTTCTCCCCCTTCCCTGTCCCTGCAAAACATAGTTCCTTTGTGTCTGCTTGAGGATCAGATGGTATTTCTGAGTTAGTAGCATGCAGTGGAAAAGTACAATTCATGACAACATTGGAAACAAATATTTATACTGGACAGTTAAGGCACATTTTTCTGAAAAGAAGAAAAAAAAGAAAAAGAAGGAATAAAGTAGCCTGTGAGCCATGATGTATATTATCTTCCCATTCACTGGATTTACTCAGGATTCCTGTCCCGCTGCTCTCCATCGCCGTGCCTGCTCCGCAGCCCTGTGGTTTCACCCCCTTGCTGTATACAACACTCTGAGGTTGCTCTCCAAGAAAAGCCTCAAGTGCTCCTGCTGATGCCTTTCGGCTGGTGAAAAGCAGTGACTGAAATTGAGACAGGAGAAGCTGGGGAAGAGTGAGCGGAGAGCGCTGCGCTCTTTGTGCGTGTTTGTGCCACGCAGTGCTGCAGAGTTCCTGGACTTATTTCCAGGAAACTTTATTTACTGTTTGCTTCCAGTGCAGCCCATAGATGGCCTGAGACTTTAAACAAGCAGGGTGCTTTTGATACACTGCCTGTTCCTTTCCACCCATATCACCCGTGACAGCTCCAGACTGGAGCCACGGAGATGAGATAGCAAAGGCTGAGAAGTTCAGAGACTCCCCATCACACCAGGTCAACAGGCATGCACGGGTGGCAGATCATAACCACCAACCCAGGATCTATTTCTGTAATGTGACCATTTGTCCCCCTCCTGTGGTTCTCATTAGGAAGGTTTATAAATCCTGTATAAGTGAGGCTACATCTATAAATGAGATGGTGGTGGCTGAAGCTTCCACAGCTTCATTTCTGCTCCCAACAGTCCATCTAGGAGGGGTTGGTTGTTACATTTTTCTACCTATTGATGTTCCCTAAATTTTAGATGAGCTATCTCTGGGAGTGCAGAGAGCAGCCACCTGTGTTTCAGTGCTTAATGTCACCCAGCAAGACCTCAGTGCCTTAAGGAAAGCAACTTCATCCGGCAGAAAAGTGCTGTTGAGGGAGCAGGACAGGTAATGACAGAGCCCAGGCTGAAGAAATGCAGAGAGACTCCAATTTTGGTGTTTAGCAATATAACATCTCTGTTTGAGAAATGCTCTCCTTTATTTGCAGGAGTGGTACTTTAATGGCCACTACTAACTATGTTATTTATGGGGTGTTTCTCCCAGCAAAGGGCTTAGGTGCAGCACCATAAATTCAATGAAAACATCTATCTGCAAATTAATCTGTGGTATTTTAGGTGCCAAAGACCTGTTACCTAAATACCAGGAGGCACCAGCTTGCAGTTTACTGTGTGAACTGGGGTATTGAGGGACTATGAGAAGGGATGCATTGGAATGAGAGTCTTGCCTGCTGTGTGTAAGGCTCTAAAAGGGTTAAAGTGTTCCTTCCTCCCTCTGACTTTTGTGAGACTGCTGTGCTTAATAATGTTGCAGTTTAAATGGTCCCAACTAGGCCTTGAAGTTAACACCTTGTTGAGGTGAAGAAAAGAGGGAGGGGGCAGTTCACACCTTTTCTACAGCTATTGTTTGCCAGGAGACCTTTCTGGGGTGACCTGGGGGGTGGGGGGAAGGAAATTGAGGGGAAAAAAAAAAGTGTCAAATGCTTTTTTACTTTCTTTTCTCCTGAATTAAGGGAGGGAAGAGAGCATTTAAAAACATATAATTTACTATGATAAATGGTTCCAAACATCCAGATGACACATGCTCATCCGGAAAGCAAACCAGGGAGGGAGAAGCCCGGTGCATCATTTCTGTGGTGCTGCATGGCCTTTGCCCTTCCAGCAAGTAGACACTCGCTGCTGGATGTGTGGGAGGAATGTTCCTGAGCTCCTGCACAAAGCTGAGCGCCAGTGTAGGTTTGTGAGATCAGGACCTAACAGCTACAGCAAGGAACAGATGCAGGAGGAGGTTTTTAGGGATCCTTGAGAATTGCAGTCCCAAGCTCCATTTTTCCAGAGGGAAGGTGGTACAGCAGCTTTGGAGAGACAGAGGCTTGCCTGGAAGAAAGCAGAAAGATGATGCTGTGTGTGATTCAATAAACAGCAGACACAGGGAACAAGAATTAAACAAAATGAATTTAACAAAAAGTAACGCTGTCCCCCTCATAAAGAAGGATGCTGGGAGAAAACCCAAAGAGATCCAGATGGAAAATAATCACCCCCCCATTAAAACACACTGCAAAGAATCCTTCAGACTGGCAAAACCAGGAGCTCAGAAATTAGAAAATCGCAGTACTTACATTGCCTGTGCAACTTTAAATCAGTCTCATTCTGCTTATGCATTATATTACAAATTTTAATTACAGGATCACATGATACTTTTCCCACGGGATTCCTGTCTCATTCAGTGCACAGGATGGACAGTGCTAACTTAATGAGCAGCTCTTCAATATTCTGTTTGCTTCTTGTTCTTTGCATTTCCTCAGGCCTTGCTTATTGCAGAGCATTAAGTGCTGCTCTGAAGAAGGAATCCTTAATTTCTTGCTTGGCTTTGCTCTAATATTACTGCCATAGCATTTGTATACAGTTCACTGCAGTGCAATATTCCCAAGAAAAAAAGAACCCTCTTTAGAAAGAGAAATCTGAGACTGACCTTAAGGTCTCGTGTCGTTCAGTGCACCCTCTGTGTGTCACCTACAGCACAATTTCAGTTCTGTCTGTGTCCTTGTGTTCAGACCTGTGATCCCGTTGGCTTCAGCTGCAGCTGGGAATGTTTAGCGCACGTGCAAATCAGAAGCCAACATGTTAGCTGCACACAGAAAATGAGGGAAGTGAAAATGGGATTTGGAGACATTTCAACTGAGTCATGTAGGAGCCATGTGGCAGAAACACATATAAAATCCAGTTAACTCAGGAAATAATTGGGTCTCTCTCGCCTTGTTCACTTCACCCCTTCTGATTTCTTGGAGCAGTGGATCTGGGAAATGTATAGACTATGGTCTTCTCTTTTCCTCAGCTCAGATGCATCTCCAGAGGTGGCCAGCTTGGGCAGGTTAATGAGAAAGGAATAGCATCTTGTGTAGCTGAATGCTTTGTCATAGCACATTTGGAGAAGTAACTTGAATGCTGGTGTTTCCAAAGTTTCTCACTCTTCACATGGTAACCTTAACAATATCCCTTTGTTTGCCTCTGGTTATGTTTATAGTTTCTCAGTTTCTAAAAAAAGCAAACCCCAAATAACCCCACCTCCCCAAATTTTACTTTGCAATGTTATAGGAACACCCACATGGTCTCCTTTCACTCAGGGTCTGCCATCCCAAAGAATGGAGCCGTCGATGGACTGATCCTTTTCAGGCTGGCATGGGGACAGGTGGCAATGTCCCTGTGTTTCAGCAATTTTTGCAGAAAAAATGCTAGGGCTTGTGACTCCTGGATTTCATTCCAGTCTCTAGACAAGTGTCTTTGTAGGGGCACAGACTTTTCTGCCCATTTTTAGTCAAAGTGCTTATGATTTGTTCATATTTGGCTGGATTTTCATGACAACATCTCTCACACAAAAGCCACTCCTATTCCAAAGTTCAAGTCCTTACTTCAAAGCATGGAACTGGTACAGCTTTTCAAAGGAAGGCTCCTCAGAGTTTAAGATTGGTAAAACAATGTATTTTTCCCAGCAGAAGAGTTTCAGCTGAAATTTTAAAAACAAATAAATGCATAAATCAAAATTTAGCCTGAGACAGACGCCCAGCATGGACAATTTCAGCCAGAACATTTAAAGTTTGGCAAAGCTGTAAGAGACTGAAATCGTCTCATCATGTGAAGTGTGTGGCATGTTTCATCCAAGGCGATATTATCAGCTGTAAGTAATCCAGGCTGCGCTTATAATTCAGAGACGTAGATGTTGGGAAGGAAAAAACTATTTTAATAGGTCAATTAGTACAATGTCCCAGCCTGAATTGAACTGTTGAACAAAACCCCACAAACCTAGTTTCGACTTCAGCAAATGTCTTAACACTGAAGTTCCCTGAAACACAAGGGAATCATTTAGCTACTGGTAAATAAATTTAACTATATGTTGCTGAATTTCCTCGAGACAGACTGTTCACTGAATACAGCATTACTCTGGTTTCATGCATCAAAAGATTCTGCATTGACTTGATGGGCTAGAAATTTCCCTATGAAACATATGCAATAACTCAAGTGGACTTTTTTCCTTGTTAGTGACCATTTATAGCATTAAATAACAAAACAAATTGCAATATTTTTAAGTTATAAAAATATCCTGTGTTTAAAGTAGATGTCAGCTGGTTGTACCTACAAGGAGTTAATCTGTCCACAGTACATAATGATCTTTAATAATTGGGAATGATTGACCAAAGTGCTGTAAACCTGACAGAAATTTGTTGCCTGATTTTCTGCAAACCACAAGCGTAGCTTATTAATTGAGACCTGAGCATTAATTGGCATTAGCTTGCATCTGTAAACTGCAAAAGAGAAATGACCTTGGCAAACATGCATCAGTGAATGGTGGAGCTGCAAAGCTGCAACAGGTAAAATTGGGTTTTAAGCGTGAATACAAAACAATTTTAGCTGGCTGCTGGCAAATGCCGAAGTCTAGGGTTTTTAATGAGGCTTCTGCATCAAAATAAGTGAAGCCACATGGAATTTTAATTGTTCTTATTCTAAATATGAAACACACTGGAGCAGTATTCTTGAATCTGGGATGTTAGCATATATATTGGCATATTAACATGACCACTTTTCTGTTCTAAACATTTAGCTCTCAGAAAACTGGAGTGCCAGGCTATGTTAGGAAGGAATTAGCCTGGAAAATTTAAAAATAGTTTAACCTGGACTCATTCAGATGTAAAATGTTTAATTTTTTTTCAAAAATACACCTTTTTCTAATTTTTTTTGTTATTGTTAAGCCCAGTCAGCTGATGAGACTGTATAGGAGAAGATCACTTGCTGTGCTCTTCAACATGTCCCTCTTTCTGGTGGCACAAAATAAAGTCTCTTCTCTTTATACAAGTGTTGTTTTGCAATTTGGTGCCCACGATGTAGAGCAGAGGATCTGTGGTTTACCCATTTAGTGCAAGCTATCACGAGAGTGGGAATTCATAGATGCAAATGGTTTTCTTGATCTGACAAAGGAAAAATTAGCATAGAACTTTAATCCTCCTGGGGAGACGAATAAATAAATTATTATAATATTATAGTCATTAGATTATTAATTATATACTTGCACTGTCATGTTACTATATTGCTGATCCATGTCACTGTTTGTGCACAGCTAGATATACAAAGATGGGTGCCATACCCAGTAGAACTACTTCTCTTCCCAGCCCAGCAAAGAGCTTAACATGTATAAATGAATAGGAGTCTGGGGTTTCCAAGTTTGAACCAAAATCAACCCTAACATAAGGAGGAAGCACAGAGAAAGGAGGAGGAGAGTGAAAATGCATCAGCAGGGTGGAACAGCAGTGAAGGTGGCAAGAAGCTGAGGTTTAGAGCTGACTTTTTAGTAAGTTTGCCTTAGAAATGAGACTTTAGAACAGAGAACTTTTTCTGATCTTTAAAAATGATTTTACATAATGGAGATACAATTAGGCTGAGAACAAATTGCAGCCCTGTGCAGGGAGTTATGGAGACAGCAAAAGGCACTTGGGCAAAAGGGGAGTTGGAGAAGTGAGTATGCAGGAGCTGTGCAGACACAGCCATGAGTGAGATAAGACAGGGTTATGGTTGTTTGGCCTTTGGGTAAATACGATTGTGCTTTACAAGCAACAGTAAAAACAATCAACTGTGGATTTATTAGGGTACATAAGGAGGTCTGCAGCCCCACATTTGAAATGCCTACGTGTGGTGTGCACATCCCCAGTCATTCCACACAGACATAATCTCTTGGCAGCACCATGCAGATAATATTTGGATCTAGCTCTGAAAGGGAGATTGCCTTTTAATGTGTAAAACTGTGTGGAGACCTTTGTATTAAGAAAAAAAAAGAGTATTTGTTGCAAAGAAACCAAAAATACCAATGCTCTTCTACACCCTTAGACTCGCACCAATTCCACCTTTGATTGTAAAAGCCTTGTTTAGCTTCTATCAGGGTAAACCAAGAGCAACTCTGTTCATGCTGGGAGAGTTGCAATAACAATAAATAAATAAATAAATATTAAAAAAAAAGAGAATAAGCAGTAGCAGATTGAAACTCAGTATTTTGAGCAGCTGGGGAAATTATGTTCTAACCTTATATTTCCAGATACATATCAGACCTGTTCACAATATAAAGGATAGTGTTCCAAAATTACAGCTTTGAATCTGGGTGGTATTGCCTCTGGCTATTGTTTGCAGTTGGGAACGAAAGAAATTGCATCAAGTAGTAGAGTGTTTGCTGTAAAGGTACAAGTTATATTACATTCCAGGGAGCTGTGGTTTGAGGGGTTGATGGAGACAGACCCATTCACCCATAGGTCAGTGATCCAGTCCCAGATAAAGATAATAGTAATCACATTGTCATCAGAGTTTGGAATGGGCTTTTACTGCCCACTTACAGCTCTGTACTCAATATTGTTAGAGATGGAGGATTATAATCCCCAGGTTTCAGGCTGATTTGGAGGCTTGGCTGGCTGTGGGCCAGGTCCTCCAGCCTGAACCCAAACTGTGCCTGAGCTTTGCCCCACTGCTGCTTTTAGATATCATTGTAGACATGGGTTCACTGAGCTGGGAGAACATGCCAGAATAGTGATCTAAATTCCAAAATGTGCCACACAAGGTGGCAGAGGCTGTGGAGTCTGTTGCTTACAGCACAGTGGACCAGGAACACAAGGGCTGGAGAGACCTTTCTTTTACAAAGCAATGTCAGCAGGGCAGATCTGAAGCCTGTCTACAAGGAAAATCATTGCTTCATCTTAAACTGAGGATACACAGAACATTTCTCTGTTTAGCACATCAGTTTGGCATCTAGAAGATGCCATATTTTCCTTTTAGTTAAGTCAGGTTCAGCAGACTGACAAGGAGGTGAGTGAACCCCTGGATCTAAAGGGCTGTAAAGTTTTAGGAGTGTCAGCAGGAAGTACAGGAAGGGTCCATTTGATTTCATAATTTTCCCCCTTTATTTACACCCTGCTCTTTTTGGCTCTCTATAAATATATGTGTCTGCTCCATACTGGCCATTGCATTTGCCTCCTCTAGCTCTGTACTTCCTCATTAGGCTTTCCCTCTTTCCCCCTGTCCTTTTCCCACACCCTCTTTGTTTTCCACTCTTCTGGCTCTCAGTACGAGCTTTCACCATCTTTGTCTTCTGCTCCTGTCCATCCCACAATCTCCTAAGCACATCACCAAGCTAACGTTTGCTTTCCAGTTCTGCTCCAAAGCTTTGGGTGTTTGATGTGGGATTAGAAATTAGGCAAAATGAGTTTACCCATCCCTGTTTTGCGTTAGACTCCAATTCACAGCGTTACCATCCAGACGTTCACAGTAGTCATAAACTGTGTGGTCTTTTTTTTTTTCAACCAGACTGCAGAAACTACATACGAAAACAAATTTTTTTCAATGGCAAAGAGTGTTGGGCTTGTAATTTTCCATCAACTTCTCTGAAGAGTAAAATCTGCATTTTTTTCTATCAGCTTAATGGCCTTGTCCATCCTTCGGATGCAGCAAACTGGTTTTTAGTCAAAGGAAGCAGCTGAGCGGATTCTCACCTAAATAAATTGATTTAAGGCAAGAAGTGGGTCTTAGTCACCCCCAGTGTAACTCTCCTGGTGTCAGTGGTGCAGTTAACTTGGTGTTGCCAGCTCTTGTAGCTTTACTACAAGTTGCAAAGTGATTTCTGCTTTTCTGGAAACCCCAGCTCCTGACAGCCTGTGCTGAGGTGGGAATCTCAGCTTCCGTGTGCAACCAGACCTGAGTTTCTCAAGAGGCTCAAGCAAAAAAACAGAGACACATGACCCTCAAAACTCTGAAACCAGAAGGCAAATCAACTCCAAGTCCACCTTTCTTTTTTGGCTCTTTTTTAATCTCTAGATTTTAGCAAATTTTTGTCCCCTTTCTTTTTTGGCTCCTTTTCAATCTCTTGATTTTTGAGATTTTTTTTTTATCCCAACCTGACTCATGATCTTTGAGCACTTCAGGTTGGCAATGCTGCTCCCTCCATTGGCATCAGTGGAGTTAGACCAGGGATGAGTTTGGCCCAGCGCTTCCAGAAGACAGATGTATGACTCTGTTCCTTGCAATGTGTTGCTTGATATGATCTGCTGTTCTCTTGGGGGCCAAAAGAAGTGGGTTGTCTTAGAAAAATAAAATTCTATCATCACGTGATACAAAAAATGGTATTTACAGAATTGTTTTCCCCCGTCTTTTGTTATAATTTTTTAGGTGCTTCAGAGCTGGGCCCATTTTCAGATCCCAGGCAGTTCACAAGCATTTCATCCCTCACTGAGAGCCGCTTCTCCAACCCACGAATGCACTATCCAGCCACCTTTACCTATACACCGCCAGTCACCTCAGGCATGTCACTGGGTATGTCCGCAACCACTCACTACCACACCTACCTACCACCACCCTACCCCGGCTCTTCCCAAAACCAAAGTGGACCTTTCCAGACCAGCAGCACTCCATATCTCTACTATGGCACTTCATCAGGATCATACCAGTTCCCCATGGTGCCGGGAGGGGACCGCTCCCCTTCCAGGATGCTCCCGCCGTGCACCACCACGTCCAACGGCAGCACACTGCTAAACCCTAACTTGCCCACCCAGAGTGACGGGGTGGAGGCGGATGGCAGCCACAGCAGCTCCCCAACCGTCTTGAATTCTAGTGGCAGGATGGATGAGTCCGTTTGGAGGCCGTACTGAGATTTCTTCCGTAGCCGGCCCGACCTCCGCAAGCCAAAAAAAACCAAATCCACCAAACCACCAAACGGTCGACTAACTACGAAGTGCCTGTTTTTTGTTTCTTTTTTTTTTAAAAAACCCCAGATTTTACCAATATGTGCAACTGTGTAGATGGGATGATAATGGCCATAAATAACACAAGAGTTACCAACATACCACAACCCATGTTTCAGATTATGTGAATCAAAGCACATATTTTCTTCTTTTTTTTTTTTCCCTTGGAAGCATTTTACCTTGTTTTATATTTAAAATGTACTTTCTACACACACACAAAATCACCCCTCCTTTTTTTTTTTTTTTTTTTTTTTGAACTTTTCCTTCTATTTTTTTTCCCCCTAGAGTTTTGTAATAACTAGTGAGTACTTTTGCCAACAAGGAGAGAACGGACTCCCCGGCTATCAGGAGAAACATGGTGATGCAAGGCAAAGGCTGCATTCCTTTTTATTTTAATAGAAAACCAAAACTAACCATGAACTCCAGATACAGTTGCAATCATACAACGTATGGGACCCTCTCCACACCTGTAGTGCAATTCACCTGGTTTGTATTGGTGCACATAAAAAGGAAAGCAAAGAGCAAGTTGCTTCCATTTTGCTATGATCCATTCAGACGAAAACAGCTGTCCCAAAAAACTCTGTCCGAGCCTTGCTGCGGATAACAGTTGGAATTTCTGTGTTCATTGCTTTCTTGGTTTGTTTTTGGGTACTTAAAGAGAATGAGTTTTCAAGTTAGGTGAGCCAACCCCGGGGTTTCCTTTTTGCTTTTGTATCCGGTCGTTTTGCCTTCGATTAGCCAAAAACCAAAAATAATAACCAAAACCTTGAAAAACAAAAAAACAAAATGTTGTTACTTATGCAAAATATGAGAATGGCAATATATATTACTAGAGCCAAAATGGTATACATAGTATTTGTGTTCGGCTATGTTCTTTTTTATTTTTTTTTTAAATTATAAATGTGTAAAATTTGAGGTTGTTTGCTAACATGAATCATCATTTAAGTTTAAAAGAATATTTATAATTATTTAATGACATTTGGACCCTTTAAACGTTTCTTAATGTAATGATATATTGACTTCGGTCTCTAAAAGTGTTTTTTGTTTCGTTTAGTTTTTTTTTTATTACATTTCTGCAATAGTGTAAACCTCAGACCTTTACCCAACTCTGAAAAGCAGTTCCAGTGTGAACCAGTTTACAATGTGACTTAAAAACAACAAACCCAACCTAAATGCATCCACATCAAATGATTTTGGATGTAGGATCTTTTTATATTACTTATGAAGGAAATATTGTGTTTAAAATATTTTTATTAGCTGTCTGGTTGCCTTCAACACAGTCTTGCCTTTTAATCAGTAGTTGTGGAGACACTGGAAAAATGGTAGGAAGGATGAAATATTTTCCACCCTTCCCCTAATTTCTTCTTCTCCAAGGATTTTTTCTCAGAACTTCAAAATTTGAAAAGATTCATATTTAAAATGGTCTATTTTGACAGCATAATTTGGATTTCAACAGGGTTTTTTTTTTCCCAAAGAAAAATCAAAACCGTTTCAAAGCCCTTATTTTGCAAATTATGAATTGTTAAATATCTCAGAAGTGGGATTAAGGGAGAAATGGTGAAACATTTTCCCCTCCCCTTGCAATTTCAGCCCACTTGGTGGAATTAAAAGGTTTCAAACTTGAGACAGAAACTGCCTGGTAGCGAGTCACCACCCGTTAGCATTAAATGCGGGAGAGGTGCAGATGCTGTGGTGGCTCCGAAGCTGATGTGGCTGTTGCCGTGTTAGAGGGACGAGCACAAGGGCAGCAATACTCACCTCTGCCCACACAGAAGACACAAACTCACCTTCAAAGCCACCCTGGGGCTCCCAGGGGCGGTACAAGCAGCACCCAAACCCCAACCTGTCTGTGGCCAAACTACCCCGCAGAGAGGCCACAGTTTTGCCCAGCCCAGGGCTGCCATGGCTTGCAGGGAGGTGACATGGCATTGGCTGGACGTGGTGGGAGCTGAGTCAGCCTCCCCACGCTCTCCCCAGGCAGGTGTTAAGCCTGGCTTAGTGGGATGTTCAGCAAGTGCCAGTGGGCTGGGCTTAAGCTCCCTCCTTCCACTGCCTCAGTCACCGCTGCCCACAGCCTCCTCCAAGCTGCTCCTTGGGTGATCTTTGGCTACCTCCAAAGTATGGCAGCACATCAACGTTGGGCACAGCCACACAGAGCCGGACACCACCGCCACTGCTCGTTAGCAGCGAAGCTGTTAACGAGCTGCCATTAGCATGGTACAGCCCTCCAATCTGCGTGATGACGTGCTCTTAAAAATAATAAATTAATAAAGTCTTTGCCTTCTAAAGGTTGTATACCAAGTATGCTTAAAGTATAAGTAAGACACTTTGTTTTTCTTCTAATACTTAGTTTTCCTTCAAAGATGGAAGCTGTAATTGATTCTATTTATTGTTGGTTTGTGGTAGCTTGAAGCATACCACCGTCCATTTATTTGTAACTGTAAAGTAACGTTTGTTAGTCTCAGCAGCACTTAAAAAAAACAGTGTCTGGTTACACATTTCAGTTTTGTTTTTTGTTTAGTAAGCAAGAGAAAAAGAGATGTACTGCCAGTGCAAGCTGTTTCCTATTTAATAAAAGGTACTATATTTGTACATTATTTGTTATTGCTGAGAAGGGCTTTTTAAGGTTTACTGTATGCATATTAAGTAATTTTTAGGGTGCTTTTGTGTCGAAATGTTGTTAAGAGTGGCTGCAGGCAGCAACCCAGATTTTCTTTTTTTTTTTCCTTAAGACTTTGTTGTAAAATTCAAGCACTTGGTTTTTGTTTCTGGATAAATCCAGCACAGACCAGACTTTTGTTTTGCCCAATACCAACAGGACTCTGTTTGTGTCCCCGTGGTTTTTCAACTGGACCTTTAGGGACAAACGTTGAAAACGCTCTCTCCTCCCATTCAAGGCACGCATGCCTGATCAAGTAGATCAGTGCCCTAGTCTGACCTGGCTCTGACTGCTTGAGATAGGAAGGAAAGGATTTTCTAAGCACCTGTGGACAGAGGAGCACCAGCCCCTTGACTTTCAGGAGATCCCCAAGCTCCTGGACCCTCCTGGTGCCTTTGGAAAATCTGTCCCAGTACATCAGGCTGGTCGTGGAGGGAGTCGTACAAGCTCTGATGAGGCAGAGACGCTCATCAGAGCTTTCAGAAAATGCTTTCAAGTTCACTTGGAAATGCTCTTGAATCAGATTTTCAGACCCAACCAGTGCTATGTAGTGAATCATATCAATTTATCTGAGCTTTCGTGAGGTGCTTGGCATCACAGAACAGAGTTTTCTCAAAGGTACGACAGCCCTTCCCTTCGGGCAGGGGCAATCTTTGGCACCCGTCATAGACTTAAAGAAAAAAAATTGCCTTTTTTTACCTTCCAGCTTCTTATCCTACCAAAGACTTACTTACAGCACAACAGGCACAATGTCCCTTTTGCTGAACGAAGGATTAAATCCTTCTCTCCCTCCCTCTAAGGGTAACCAGATTGGGTGCAGTGGGTAGGGACAGAAGAGTAAAGGAAATTATTTATCCAACAGCATAATTCATGTGGTGTTTATCGTTTCCTTTAAAAGCCCAGCTGCTGCGTCTTTCTTAGCATTGAACCTTTGTTGCCAGCAGTCCCCTGAGCAAAGATTTACCATTTTCCACAGGTACCATCAGGAGTGGGGAGAATTTTTGCACTTTCACCCTAAGCAAAGCAAGGCTCAGTCCCATGCTGGGCTGCAGCAGCAGCAAGCCATGAGCAAAAGCAATAATTAAACCTGGATCAGCCATGAGCTCAAAGAAGTCCCATTCTCTGCCCCCCTGAATTTCTTGTTGTTTTTAAATAGAATGCATTTCAGTTTAACATTTTCTGAGACTTTTTTTAGATGTTTGTTTACTTCCATGTTTACAGATAACTCTTTGCTTTTTTTTTAATGCAGTACTTTTAAGTATATCAGCCAAAACCATACTTTTACAGTAACTTTAGGTAATATGAGTGACATTCCAATTTTTTTTGTTGTTAAATATGCTTTACCAATCTTGAATTTCCGCTGGAACAAAATATTTGTAGCATTTTGTGTAAATACAAGCTTTAATTTTTTATTTTTTCAAATGCTGTCACCCAAGATTTGCTTTTCATGCACATATTGTACAAACACTCTGCTTTATGCCACAGACGATGATTGTGGATCAGTTTACTTCAACTTCAAAGGGACTATTTGTATTGTATGTTGCAACTGTAAATTGAATTGTTTGGCATTTTCTCATGATTGTAATATTAATTTGAAGTTTTAATTTCATTTTCAATAAAATGGCTTTTTTTTTTTTTGTTAATGTTCTTCTACGCTTCTTTTTCTTCCTAGTCTCTTCTTGGCACCAGGCAGGGTAAAGCAAGCACATGGCAGGACATGGGACCAGGCCATCTGCGGCTGACCCATCAATTTCTGCAGCACTTCAGTTTTCAGCTAATTATAAAAAGCAAGTTTCCAGGTGGTGGAAGACACCTTCTAAACCTGATCTCAAATGTCACTTCTTTTCCCGAGCCTGCAAATTATCGAAAGTTGTGTTTCTTAGAGGAATGCAAACTGGTCTTGTTCATCTTGCTAGGCCACTAACTCTGGGACAGATCAACTGGCATTACCCAGGACATTCCCAGGGAAAACTGGGATAGATTTCTAAACTGGGAGGGAGGGATTTGGATTTGTGATGCTTCTCCATGATGAGGAATGCAGTCACAGATAATCTTGTGATTTGCATGGCCTGAGGCAAGAATAGTTTTCAAGCAGCAGAAGATGTATGGATTGGGAGGGGACTGAGGGAGGAGGCTATTTTTCCTCCAGCTTAGTGTCAGGTGTAGGAGGAGATGCAGCTAATGAAGGTGAGGTTAAGTTCACCCAAGGCTGTCTGCAGAGAGGACAGGAGCTGTGTGCAAGCTTGTGCCTGGTTTCATTGTAAGTTCTTATCCTTTTTAGATATTTCTTGAGTCTGCAGAAGAGAAATAGCAGCAGAGAGAGATGTGAGGTTCTGTTCCTTTAGAGAAACCTTTTACTCTGAAGTTTAAATGTCACTGATACAGATTTTGGGAGCTCTTGTTGGCTTAACCATAGACCTACACATTTCTTGTGCAGTGGTTAAATCTCAAGGGCTGTTTCATTCCAGCTCATAATCCGAGTTCTGATCGTAGGGAAGCTTTATCCAAGAGTAAGGGACCAAGCAAACCAACCAATGTTCTGTGGTGTAGTTACTATAGAAATTGTTTTGTGGGGGACTCATTCTACAAGCATTAGTGCTAAGGCTTCTGCTGCCCTCTGGCATACAGAATAACCCATCCCAGCTACTCACTGCCCAGAGGGACCCTCACTATAGTTTTGCTTTCATGGTCACTTAATCCAGATTCTCATCAATGGAAATAAAAAAAGTATCTCCAGTGTGTATGGTGAAGTGCTGGAACAGGTGCCATGGGAATTTGTGGCACTTCTGTTCCTGGAGATTTAAAGGACCCAAATAGTAAAGCATGGAATAACCTGGTCTGACCTCCAAGCTGAGGCTGCTTGAGCAGGAGGTTGATCTGGAGACCTCCCACGATCCTTTCCAAATTATCCCATGGGCCTGTGAGGCAGGCTGGGAGCTGCCTGCTACAGGTTGTTGTCTGAGATAAAAACTGCTCGTGTGACTGTCTGGAGAACACATATTCAGCTAAATGAAATCTGAGCAAAGAGGTTGGACAAGACTGAACTCATACATAGGCAGGTTACTGAGGGGTTACAGTGATCTCTCTTTTCATAGAATCAAAGAATGGTTTGGGTTGAAAGAGACCTTAAAGATCAGTTTTTGTTGGTTTCTACACATTTCTCTGAGATATCTACAGCAGATATGGTCAGCACAAGGCCTGATAGGGCTGAACCATCCCTCCGATCCAGTACAGTAGTTCCCACTGAACTTCCCCGGGCTAGGGATGTTGGTTTTGATTTTTGGATTTGTTTACCCTGCAGCTTAAGAAGGCAACCCTTTTGCCTTAGCAAAGAAATCAACAACTTTGGAGGCAAGTTACTACCACTGGTGAACATGGAGGACAGCCTTGTACAGAGACATGTGGAGTGGTGGGGGCAGATAAAACTCAAACTTCTTTAGGAGACAAGAGTTAGAGATGTTTCCTGCAAGGGGTGGTGACCGTTGTTTTCCCCATCTTTCAGTGTCAATAAATAGCATCTTGGGTTTGGGTTATGAGGGCTGAACATCAACTCTGAGTTGCTGGAGTCTGGCCTTGCTGGTCCCACACAGTCCTAGACTGCCTCTCCCTGCTGGCCTCAGTTTTAACTTTTTAATTTCCTGTGACTGTGAGCAACACTGGAAGGGCTCAGAGCAGCCACAGGCCTAAATCAGCCTTTTCTGTGCCTAAAACAAGCTCTTGGGAGAGGTGGGGGTGAGAAGAAGCAGGGTCTGACTTTATGGTTCAGCACCAAACCCTGTTCTGACACCAAATAAAACATTCATCAAGCTGTTTATTGGGGAAAAGAAGGAAATAACCTCAGTTATATATCCAAGGATTGACATGAACTGCCTAGTTACCTTCTGCATCATTGGGAGGAAATGTATTGATATTTTGGGGTGAAAGCACTCCCCTGGGTAACCTCTCACAGATGACCAGTGTTCTGCAGCATGTGGGGGGTCACACTAGAACATGTATTGGGTAGGGGTGCAGTGAGGGCGTCCAGCTTAGACACTCACCACTTGGATGAATGCTTGCAGAGGACAGCCCAAGAGCATTATTCATTAGAAACATTTGCTGGATGGGTTAAAAATTATAAACAAATCTGTTAGAAATGCATAATCCTTGGACAGGTGATGGGGACAACTCTGACATAAAATTATGGGAGCAGATTGAGCATTTCTTCTTAACATCTTGAAGAAAAGTTTTAGCACAAGCTTAAAGCAAAAAATTAAATATTTAGCTTGGGCCTTCTGTGATTATCTTTTCTCTTTAGATATACTGGTGCAATGTCAGTCTGGGATGTGTGGAGATGTTCCCAAGAGGACTCTTTGTGATACTTGTATAACTTTGGAGGGGTAAATCTCAGCATTTACCCCTCAGGGAATAGGAAACTGTTGGCGCCAGTAACAGATGAGATAGAAAGAGAGCAAATCCCAATCTTCCAAAAGCTTCTGATGATCTGATGCAGTACAAACAAATAACTTGGGATGTACAACATACTTTAAAATTGAAGTTCTCAGGCCTGCCCTGCTACTCCTGTGCACATTTATTGTATATGCTACTTAATGTACATACAACCTGCATTTCGAATGTTGACTGTGTTACCCAAATAACAAGCAGACTTGAATTTCCCTACTTGAGTTGTGTGAGAGTTCTAAAAATCCCATAAGTATATTTGTAAGAACCTCTAAATATGAGACAAATTAGTTTTACTTCTGAAGCTGAGAAATTTCAGCATCGTCTATGATTCTCCAGACAGCTTGGGATTCCTCTTTTAATGCCTCGTTTACCCTAAATATAGATCAGGGATTTTGTTATTTCCCTACTGTGACAGGGTGTCTTATGGGCTCCATGTTTACAAAGATCTTTGAACTTTGGTTATTACTGTTGTTGTTGTTTAGCTTTTTTACTACAAATCCAGTGTTTGGTCTCACACCATTGGATAGTGTCCTTTGAAGCAGCACAATTCTAAACCACATGTTTAGAAAGAAAATGACCCAGTTTCCAGACTGCTGATCTGGTCAAATAACAATGTGGAGCTAAGGCCAAGTTGTGCTGCCTCAACAGATTTACTCAGGATTTGTGGTGGGGCAGGAAGAAAAGCAGAGATCTCTGCAGTCCGTGGAGGCAGCCCTTGGCCGCTCCCTCCCAGCAGCTCGCTCGGGATGAGCAGCTGGATCTTGTGGGATGTCCCAACACTTAGAGAAAAGCAAACAGCCCATGTTAATGTTGATACACTGCAGCAGCTTGCCAGTGATTAATGTTTGCCACGAGGCCAAATTCAGATGGTGATTACGCCAGGAGAGGTCAGCTGATGTCCCTCTATTAATAGTCCCGCGGTTTTGGACGCAGCATTTTCCTACCCGTAAGTGTGGGTGTAATCAATGAAGGGTCACTGGAGTGCTGGTTGAGTGAAATGAAGGAGTCTCCATTGGTCTCCTGGCTCAAGGGAGGTTCAGTGCAGGACCACAGACACCAGATCCTCGCAGCAGGGCTGTGCCCAGCAAGGTTTGGTGTCTTCTAAGCATGGAGATAAAGACAAGCCTTCAGTGGAGCATTCTATCCCCAAGCTTCTCCTGATGTCCACCTCCAACCTTCTAAAGTGCAGCTGGTGACTTTTTCACCAGCCTCTGCATTAGGGTTTGGTTTGTCCCTGCCTCTGACTTCGGGCACACAAGGTAAAATAAGGGTTTAAAACCTTGTTTTAAAGCACATCTATAGGGCTCCAGTGCTTAATGACCTCTCCTTTCCCCCTCTGCTGTATTCACAGAATCACAGAATGGTTTGTGTTGGAAGAGACCTTAAAGATCATCTTGCTCCACAGCAAAGAATCTGTTCCTAATATCTCATCTAACCCCTCCCTCTGACAGTGGGAAGGCACTCCCCCATGTCCTGTCATTCCATGCCTCTGTCCAAAGTCCCTCTCCACCTCTCTTGGAGCCCCTTTAGGTACTGGAAGATGCTGTGATTATTCCTCCAGCCTGTGACTTTAGGGCACTATTAAATATAAAATCAAAGCATAAACACTAAGACAGCTCCTCAACCCCCCCCCCCCCCAGCTTGTTTACTTTTTGTTTTCCAAAGAAGTCCTTGGTAGCTGAAAATGATGCTGCTACATCCGAACACTCTGAGATAGCTTCTTCCAGGAAAACATAATTTTATTCCTTCTCCAGGATGTGTGAGGCTGGTTGGCAAACATGAGGAAATAGGAAGAACAAGCCTCAGCAGAAGGGATAAAAAAACCTAAGTAATCCAGACAGATCTAAGGAAACCTGGATGCAAAGGCTCTTTGTCCATTTATTACCAGTAGTGGTGTTTTCCTAAGAGAGCAGGATGCTCTCATCTTTTAATAATAGCTGGGCCAGATGCTAAAGTCTCTTCTGCAAGTACTGTAAAAGTGAGGAAAACAGCTGATTTCTGTTAAGATGAGCACACCAGGAGAATGAGCCAAAAAAAGTATGAGAAATCTCCAGAGGTCTGTCTTTGCAATGCCACTTGGCAGCTGGATCTTTAAGCCAGGACTGAAAATCCAGCCTGTGCTTCTGTCCCTTCACTGATCGGTCACTGTGTGTGGAGAAGGAATTCCTGCGCTGTCTGGGGATTTAGATCAGTGCTGGCAGGGATCTCACCCTCTGTTTTACAGAGCTGCAAAATTCACAGCTTTTGGGGAGCTGCAGAAAATACCAATTCAACGAGGAATTTGCTTGACTTGCTCCTTGCCATAGAAAATGGTTCCATGCTGAGTAGGGGCCAGTGGTTTAAAATGGCATTTTTGTTCCATCTTTTTTTGTACTTTCCCCTCTGCCCTGTTTTTGTTCTCGGTATTTTTTATTTGTCTGGAAGACATTAATTCAAAGCACTTGATAAAGACAGGATTGGGTTTCATAAGGCATTGTATTGAGCATTAAGGAAGATGCCTGTGCCTCTCTTCACACTGCCCCTTCAATCCTCTTTTCCTTATGTTTAGCACAGGATCTTGAAATCATAGTAAAATCACTCATGTTTGCAATGTGCTTATAGGTATTAGATGGAAAGTGTTAGAGAAAAGCAGAGTTCATGGTGACCTGATATTTTGTATTTCTGTGATGGGGCAATGCCCAAGAAAATGAATCTGTGTATCATTGCCACACATTTTTCTCAGATGCTGAGTGGCAGTTCTCACAAACAGTTCCTAGAAACCAGAAAAAAACCTATTGTGAAATGATGGGAAAAACTCATTCAGTATTTAGGATTGCTGCCTAATGGCTGCAGATAAAATTGTTTATGAAGAGCTTGTGCAACCCTTTTCCCTGCCAACAAGGGTAGGTTTGGTACGTGCTATTTCAAACCTCCCTGTCTCCTCCTGGCCAAAAGGATCCCCCCAGTTGTTATTTTCATAAGTTTACAACTAGGAACTTGTTTTGATTGTTCCATTTTACAGGGCACAGTGACTTTTCTTTTTTCTGTGCACTGCTTTTGTTTAAAATGGATGTTTTTCTGAGGATGGTCATGTAAAGACTGGCATTTTATTGTGGGCCTCTGCAGTGCATGAGCTCCTCCATGCCAGAAAATACCAACAGATAATGTGCTGGTGTTCTGCAGCATTACCTGATTATTGTGGATTTACAGAACCAGGTGTCTGTGGCACAGAGGGACAGACCTAGTCCCCACCCTGTGTCAGCAGCACCTGGTGAAGGATGGAAAGAGGATTCTCCACTCATGGTTGAGGGCAGGTTCTGCTCAGAGACACCTGCCTGTACCAGGTCTCACCATCTGGAGAAAATTTAAAATAGAGAGAGATATTTTAGGTCACCTGCAGTGTGACAACCAAGAGACAGGAAACACAAACCACTGGTATTTGAACTGACCATGGTGTGCAGGAGGTGACACCTCCCCAGGGCTGTTCAGGTGAGGTCACTGGGGACTTGCATCTGTCCATTGCCAGGGGGCTGAGGGGTGAAGATGGACAAATGAATGCACACCATAAACAAAAGTTATCTCTGATGCAAAACACCATGTCTCTGTCTGCTCTGGGGTGCCCTGACCCCAGGGGAGCACTGACTTTGACCTTCATTCATAGAGAAAGTTTCCAAGACTTCAAGATAGACTAGAATCCACTAAACTGTGAAATAGGTTATAGAGAGCAGTGTGGGTGTATCACTTGGTGAGAAATATAGGTTTGGGGATTTTTAGTATTTGTGGATGGAAGCAAGATGGAGGGCACAGGGTGTTATCCTGGTTTCTTCTTCATGCTGCTTCTTCCTTTTTCTCCATGGGTTTGGGTGGCATTTTGTAATTAGGCAGGAAGGTCTGCATTGTGGGATCTGTGGGATCTGTTATTGGGTTAAAAGGGAAAATAATCCAGGTGTCAGTTCTTAATTGGATAGTTTAGTCTTAAAAGACCTTGTAACAAGAGATTGTTGGCCATTCTGTGCCTTCTAATGAAAAGCTGCCAAAGTCACAGTAGTGAAACTGTTTTACTGATAAGAAATAATAAACACCTGAGTCTGGACATGAAATACTGTCTCAAGTGCCTTCAATCCAGACCCAGAAAAAACAACAACTGGTACCCCCACAACCATGCTCCAATCCTGGCTTTACACTGGAAGTCGTAGGGCCTTGAAACCTCCCCCTCTTCCAGCTCCCCAGGCAGGTTTTGAATGTGTAGGGTGAGTGTGCAATCTTACATTTGGCTCTGTCAAAAAGCAGAGCTAAAACTGGAACCAGTTTGCACTTTGAGGAAGTGTAGATTTGCTGAAGTCACTGCCAGATTTAATGTCACTATTGGTCCCTTGGTATTTCAGTTACTGCCTTGGTAAAGTATTAATCATAAACCCCCAGGAGCTGCATGAAGGGATCCATCCCTTCCCTTGGTGGCCTCATCACTGGTACATGAATGGCTTCTCCCATCCCACTGCATCCTTTTAGCCCCACTATGGGTTGTGGACCAAAATCAGGGAGAACTATAGTAGCCTGGCTGTCATCCCTTGGTCCTGGGGACATGTGAAAAGGTGCAGCCAACAGAGACAAGGACAATACTGAATTTGCAAAGTTTGGTGCTAAAGATGAGAATGACCACAGACGTCAAGCTTTGCAAATGAAGTGTCAAAGTCATTTCTCCAGTGCTTCTTTGCCACAACAACTGCAAATAAGAAAACAAACCTCAGAGATGGAAGACATGAAGTTCAGAAACTCGTACACACCCATGGGCAATATGAGAAAAGGGGCAACCAAATTTGCAGCTGTCTCCCAGAATGAGAAGGAGTTCACTTCTGAGAATGTTTTCTTAAACTCACTCTCTTCTCAAGGGTCCATAACAGATGGGTACTCAATAAAATTTGTGTTAGGCCTTAGATTGGCACTGGTGAAAGTATGGGATATGAACATGAATATGAAAATTATTTTTCCTCTGTATTTGCCACCTTGTTGAGTCAATATTATTCAATGGGAAATAGTATTGGAAATGGGTAAAAGTATCCATGGAGCAAGAGAGTTGATCTTGCTATGAATCCTGCAGCTCCTGGTTTATTTAGTTGCTTTTTTATAGTTTAAAATGGAGTAACTGTTTTTCTTCCAAGGGTTTTTGGCTGCTTTACAGTTGTTGTTAAGAAATCAGTATTCGTAAAATATGTACTCATTTGTTAATATTTGTGATGAGGAAAATTTCAAGGAATTGAAAGGCTGTGATGCCATTTTTCCAGAGAAGTCCAGTACCTTGTCAGTAAACACATTTCTCCTTAGCAGGTCAATACCAATCCAAATTAAAAAGACAAGGAGGGTTGCAGTTTGAGAATTTTTTTCCTGCTACAGCTGCTGTAGTTGTGCACTCTACTTTGCTCTCTTTGGGTTCATAGTAAAGATTTAAAAAACATTATTAGCAGGATATACAAAGGAATTATTTGCTTTAGGTAATAAATGGAAAAAATTAATCCTGCTGGTTTTCCTTTTGTAGCCTGTAAAGCCATCTGGATGTTTGAGGCAAAGGTAGAATGGGAAGCAGAGCTTTGAATAGCATGGCTTGTGACTTCTCACCTGATGACTCCTCATAGCTCCTAGTGACCTAAGGTTTAGGGAAATTGGCTAAGTAATTCCTAAAGCAGGAACCTAATGCCTAAACTGTCATTAAAAGGCTTCACAGACTATGCAAAAAGTGTTACACAGAATTAATTCAGAAGCTGAATCTGGATGTTGGAAGGGATACCCCCCACCATGCACATGACCAAAAGAAAACAGTTCAGCCAAAGATGTTCTCAAAGGTGATCTCTCTAAGTCAGGACCTAATTCCATGAGATTTAAAGATCAGGGCCAATAGTTTATTGAGGTGATTTTTTCTGGTTTTTTTGTTTGTTTGTTTGTTTTTTATTCCTGATATATATATTTATGCATTATTGTTGTATTACACAATATTAAAATATTTAAAAGGGGAACATGAGAAAATTCCAGCTTCCTTGTTAGAAGAAGCACTCTAAAACACTCCTTTTGGCTTTGGGGATCTTTGCTTCCTGTGCATGTGAGTGGATCAGCACCTTGTACCTGGGAGTGTTCGTGGAGCTGTGTGTGTGAGCCAGGGCAAATTGGCCCTCCCAAGGAAAGCAGAAGAAGAGAGAATGCCAGTGAAAAGGTGGGATTTGCCTCTCATTTGGCATGGGAAGACCCATTCTCTGTGCAAAAAGGATTTCTGTTATGGAAAACCAAGAATTTTGGTCTCTGGATTTGAAAGTCATCTGGATAATAAAGTAGTGGCAATGATGACAGGTTTTTTTTTTTTTTTTAGTCTTTGTTGCTCAGTGGGCTGCTCCTGTGTGCAGAGCCCCAGCTAGACCATATTCCCTGGCCCCAAAATTGTGTGTGTGATTGGACTGAAGGTTTTCATATAGTTTTCAAGTCTTCTCTGGGGAAAGACTTCTCCTTCAGTCAGTGCTTTGGTCATTCAAGCTGTAACAGATCCCATTGCTCCTCTCTAACTCCAGTGCTGGTGCTGGAGATAATCCACTGGATCTAAGTGAGACAAAGCAGTATCTTTGCTAGACCATCCAGACCAGCTGGAAAAAATGACAAGTTCTTGGCCAAGTAATTTTTAAGACTATAAATAAATAATAAAAGAAAACAACTTGGAGAAACTAGGAAAAATTGTTCTAAGTTTCCTGTATTCTTATAAATTATCTGAGACAGTAGAACAGAGAGGGACCTTGCAGTGGAGGAGATGAGGGAGAAGATTAAGTACCATAAAAACAATATTTCTATTGTATCCATAATGATTGCTTTCTAGTACAATTAATATTTTCAGTTCTCAAATTCCTCTTGTATCCGTTTTCTTGCAAAGACATAACTGGTGCATTGATCATTATTGACAAGAGGTTGGTTCTTGTTTTGTTTTTTTTTCCTGAAGTGAAGGAAATGGTGCGTGGGCTGTTGCTCAAGGCAGAAAAGCATCCAGGGAAAATGAGATGTCCCATGCTTTGAAACATTTGAATAGATGTGATGTGTTGTTGTACTGATGATGTGCAGCCAGCACCTCTCAGCTGCACCTGAATAAAGTTTAGCTACTCTCTGACGAGTCTTTCAGCTTAGCCATGAGAAAGCTGGGAAATGTTGCTTTTCATATTTAATGCAAAGGAAACAACTCCTGTTTTCTTGACACTTTGACCCCGTTTTCTTATCAGCCATCACCACGGTGTTGCGAATTTGCTGAAGAGTGCAGAGGAAAAGGGTTGAACCACATGAATCAAGTTTCATTATTTGCATTTAATATTTTCTGACTTTGTCTAGGCTGTCACATCCTGATTGCAGTGTGCCCAGGTGGCCAAGAAGGCCAATAGACCCTGGTTAGAAGCAGTGGCAGCAGGACCAGGGCAGGGATTGTCCTTCTGCCTCATGAGGACACTGGTGAGGCCACACCTCAAATCCTGAGTTCAATTTTGTACCTCTCATGTGAGAAAGACATTGAGAGTCTGGACTGTGTCCAGAGAAGGGCAATGGAGCTGGGGAAGGCTCTGCAGCTCAAGTCCAGGAAGTTGGGGGTGTTTAGTCTAGAAAAAAGGAGCCTCAGGATGGATTTTTTTCTCTTTATAAGTCCCTGAAAGGAGGCTGTAGCCAGGTGGGGCTTGGTCTTTTCTCCGGAATTACAAGGGTCAGGATGAGAGGAAATGACTTCAGATTGTGCCGGGGGGGGGATTGGATTGGATATTGGGAAAAATTTATTCACTGAAAACATAATCAAGCATTGCAACACTCTAGTCCTGGAGATGATAGGGTCACCATCCCTGGAGAGATTCAAGAGATGTGTAGATGTGGTGCTGAAGGACATGGTTTAGTGGTGAGCTAGAAGAACTGAGTTAATGATTGGACTCAGTGATCTTGGAGACCTCTTCCAACCTTAGTGCTTCCATGGTTCTGTCATCCTGTGTCTGCTTTGTTTGACTCATATAGGGGTAACTCCTATGAGCAGCCACTGCTGCTTGGAGCTGTTCCATGGATAAGGTGGCTCTGTGAACATGAACTCCATGTAGACAAAGTGAGTGATATTGCAAGTGTCTTTCTTTCAGTTTAAGGATTTTCCTAGGCTTTTGGGGGCATTAAACTTTAATTTTCAGCCTCCTTTTGAATGGGACAGAGCTACTGGGGTTGTGCTGTGTGTGGACACAAGGGCAACATTTGTCTGTAGCTTTTCAGTCACATGGTCAGTGAGTGAAGCACAGTAATTTCAGAACTCCCAAATGACTGAATACATTTCAAGATGATGTCTCCATGGATAGCAGTGATGTTTCTGTCCAAACATTGGTTCAGATGGAACCTTTATTGTGTAGCAAAGAGAACAACCAAGACATGCTGCACTACAGTCCCTTCTTAATACTTCTAAAAATGTTCTTGTGTAGAAAACTAAGGGTTTGTGAAGAGGCTTTGGTCTCACAAACACTGAAATACTGCGACTCAGACGGTGACTCTTGGCAAATGTGACATAAAAGGCATTTGCTGAAAAGCCAGTGAAAGAGGTTTCAAGCTGAAGTGTTTGGCCTCACCTTTGGGGCTTGGCCTTCCTGGCCTGTTGGTGATGTGGCATCAGTCACTGACCTGCAGTGACACAATCAAGTGCCTGAGCCCTCTGAGTCTGCAGAGCAAAGGATGAAATGTTTATCATATTTGACCTAGATTTGGCCCTGATTTTTAAAGGCAGTCTTGTTGCTCTATGAATAAACTCAGGATGTTGAACATAAACATCTAAAAAATAGAAGGATGAGTCTTCTCACTCAAGCTCTAGAAACAAGAAAAGGAGAAAATTGAGATTTTAAAATAAAAGTTTCAGCAGTGTGGAAGCAAGATAGGAAGATGCTCCATTTAAAACAATTTGGGTTCCCACTTTCCATATCCTTGGGAATGTGACACTCCTCGACCAGCAGCAGCCACGTGGTGAATCCATGAACACCCTGCCCTGCTCCTGTGGTTATTCCTCAGATCTTCTGCAGGCCAGAGCTGAAACTGGAGCCGTACATGAGCCTGAGCCCTCTTACTGAGGCAGCCACTGTAGAAACCAGAGATATCAGCCTCTTCCAGGAACCCTGAGCAGGGGGGGTTTTCACAGAAATGGTCGAGTTCTCTTTTTCCATCCACGATAAACAACTGACAGCAACGTATGCTTGGCTATTTTCTCAAAGGTTTTGCTGTAGCCCAGACTTCTAGATAGGAAAATAATATAGAGTGAGAACAGATCTTTCCTCTTGGCTCTGCTGCTTGTTTGCAGATGGCTTTTCCCTTATCAGGATTGTCTGTCTTGGTGTTGGTACACTTTGGGCTTATTTTGGCCTGTCCTTTGCACTTTTGACATCTACCTGGACCCCCAGCCTGGTGCACTGACCTCCTCAATCAGAGCTTAATTGCCTTAGCAAAGCTGAGCTTGTATAAATCTGATTTTCCCCTTCCAGCTGAGAAAATGGGAGCATCCACACCTGATACTGGGTGGCAGAAAGGAGAGTGAGAGTTATGAAGCCTGGAAGAAAATAAAGTGGAAAGAGAGTAGATATACCAACATTGATGTGCCCTTGGAAAGAGGCAGGAATGTGATTTTCATCTTGGTTTTGGCAGGTGTGAATCTTTCCAGGACCTGACTAATTAATGCATGCACATATCAGCCATCCCATCCAAACCCTGTCCTAAGGGGGGCATGAGCTATTTGGGAAGAACAGCTGCAAACTGAACAGTGCTGCAGCCCAGAGAAGCAGGATAGGCATTATCTCACCTAAACCAGACTTCCACATCTGGGATAGTTACCCTATGCTTGCTCCCTTTAGGGTCCATAGAGGGAAAATAGTGCTTTGATCTGAAAGAGTTGAGTTGCCCACTTTAGGGTGAGATACCTTAAAAAGATATTTCTCCTTCTTGCCTACAAAGAAAGCTCAGAAGCATCTGCCCTGAACTCTGGATCATGAAAAGGTGCAAAAATCTGTATTCCTGGAGCCAGTTTGCCAGGAGATTTCATACTCCTCATGGCTGGGAAATAGTTCTGGGTGTGGAAGTCTGAATTTTTCAGTTCTTTAAATTGACGGTTGTGCACAAAATTAGTGAGAGCACTTTATTTTTGAACAAAAATTTGGATTTTTTGCAAAAAATTTTCAGCTCCATGCACTGCCACTTCGAATTGGTCTCAGTGACTGACAGAAGTGAGCAACACCTGAGACCTGACACATTAGCTGCTGGGCTTTGAGTTGGTTTTATTAGTTTTGCTCTTAGTGGCAAACAGAAAAAAGCTCCAAGAATCAAATGAGAAAGAAAGAGAAGGCCATTTCATCCCTGTTTGGGATGGGTGGTAATCTTGTTTCTCTGGTATGTAAATTGGATGCAAATTCACTAACATCACTGCACACATGGCGACTGAGCTGAGGAGACAGCCCGACCTTGAAAAAGCTTCAAGGCTCCTTCAGGCAGGGAGCCATGGACTTGGATACTTTCCCAAAGTGTAGCTAAACAATTTGCCTTTACAAAAAAAAAAAAATTTGGAAACCACCCAACAAGCTTTTCTGAAGAGGTGTCTGGACCTTCCTGCTCTCATGGGGCTAAAATCACTCCAGGATTTTAACTCTCACTCATGTTGGTGGAAGTGGAGGGCATCCAGTGGCAGGTGGCAGAAGGGTATGAACTGAGACAAAAACAATCTGAGGATGAGTCTTCTGCATTTCAGTCACAACATCCCCAGAGTGAAGGAACCTAAAAAATAACCAGAAAAAGATTGAAGTGCTGGCAGCAGTAAAAGCCACAGCTGTGGTACAGGTGGCATCCACCCAAGGGCTCTGGCCAGCCTGCGTGTTTCCATCAGCACTGGGAGGGAAGGGCATCCACCAGCTGTGCAAAGAGTCCCACTGGATGTGGGGTAATGACTACCTGGAGGCACTGCTGTCCCCAGCTGTGTTGTGTAGTCAGCTCCTGGTTGCCAAGCAGGTGTCTGTATGGGCTGGCTGTGTCACACACCCATGTCCCCACCACCCAGGGCAGTGTATGTGCCTTCCAGGAAAAGCTTTTCCTTCATCTGAGCTCAGAAATGAGCTGAGGTGGTGCTGGTGGAGATGCTGGAAGGGATAGCTCTTTGATTTTGGGGAACCAGCGAACCCTCACAGCTGGCTCTGCCTCCTGTCTGACCTTGCATTTTCTCCAACCTCCAAATGCTGCAGACACTGATTCCTGCAGTCCCTAGCAAAAGTCGTCTTATTTTACTGGCAGATTTTTTTTTGTTTGTTTATTGGAGTTTTTTGGTAGTGTTATCCTGATTTCTCCCTGGTCTAAGAACCCATCAGTGAACATGTAGGCTCTGGCTTTACTTTCCCATTTCCCCTCCCTGCACACCAAACATTTGTTCCTTCCGTGGAAGCAGATTTCTCCCTGAGGAGCAGGTTGCTCCAAGCTTCTCTCTGTAAGGTGCAGGGTTTTCACCAGCCATGCCTTTGCAAATAAAACCATCATCAGTGTGACCCACACAGAGTCTGGATCACAGAAATCAGGTGGCATGTCAGAAAATGGCATATCCAAGATGCCATGGTAGGTTTGATCACTGTGGTTGTATGAACCAAACCTGGGTTCACACTCTTGTCCTGAAGCCACTTGGCTTTTTTTTTCATTAGGTACACAAAACTAAGTACCCAGAGCCCCTAAAAGGGAAGAGCCACATCCAAAATGCCTCTTCAGAGTGTTCTTGGCTTTGCTAACTCATGATCTGTGCCTGAAATTGGCTTGGGAGAGTGCTACTTGACTGTGCCCAAGATGAAAATTTTGCAGCGTGGATATGTTCTTGTGCCCATTCCTGCATGTCAGGGCTGTTTAATTTACTATATATAGTCAAAGCATATGTGTACTAGAACACAGTTTCTCTCCAGCCTGGTTCAATGTAGAGGTTTCATGCAGCATACACTATAAAAAGTTTCTTTTTCAGATTTTCATCTTGACATGAAAGTGCATTACAACATTTGCCATCAATAAAACACAATTCCTTCCATGTGAAAAGCATTACAGCCTCAGTATGGTTATTGAGTGATGATACCTGGATGACGGAAATACAAGAACAGGAAAGTGTACATAGAGAAGCTTCAGAAATGATGCCAAGGTTTTTTAAAAGAACAATGTCTGATAGCAATGCAGATGAATTTGGAGAGTTTAGTTTATTTGTACTAAAAAAAAAAAAAAAAAAAAAAAAAATTAGAAGTGAAAGGCTGAGCTAACAGAGAAATAAAAGCAAGGAAGGGAGAAGCTTCACAAATGAGCAACTGATGAGGTTGGCCAGGCTGGGGAGACACTTGTGAAGAACAGATTGTTTGCCTCTTGCTCTGTGGTTCAATCTTGAGCCAAGCCAGCCATGACCAGGCATCAGGATTCTCAGGACCCCCCTCTCCTCTCAGCCTGTAGCTCATGCCCAGCACATCATCCAGTTCTAGGATATCAGGGACTGGAGGTACTATTATTATTATTATTATTATTATTATTGACTTAGAATCCTAGAGAACGACCCTCAAGTTCAGGCTTGAGGGCACTGGGGACCCTAAGTGGGACTTTGGCCTCTCTTCTACATTTACACCAAAACTGAGCAGCTGACTCCAAACATGCTAAAACAGAGGGAAAATTACTTTGTAAAGAGCCTTGATGCAAGCCCTTCTTTTGAAAATGTGCTGAGCCAGGATCCTTCTTCTGGCTCTAAATTTGGAGTTTATGAAAATGTTCCCATTAGCACCAAAATAAATGCTAGCTGTGTTTGGATTTTAGCAGAAGCTCAAAAAAAAAAACCCCATAAAGAGGATGCTAATTAACTTGTTAACTGAAGCCGTTAAATACACATCTCCAAATCTTCCTGAAAGCAGCGCAAATCCCCAGCGCCGGGTTCCCAAGATGCAAGGCCACTCACTCGCCTTTGGAATGCGTAAACATTTAGTGGAAGAAATTGCGACTTCAGAGAAAGTCCAAACAGAGCAGCCTGTTTGTTTGTGTGGCTGCTTTCTCGCGGGAGAACAACTGGGAAGCATGGAAAGGCTGGAGTGTCCACCACGGGCTGTGCCTGTGGTCCAAAAGGGCCAGAACAAAGACTTTCCTATTTATAGCAGAGTGACTGGAAGCAAAAGTGCTTGAGTGATGAAAAGGCACAGTCTGCCATTGTCGAAGCTTCTGAAAAGAGCACACACCATGGTTTATCAAAGAACAGGAAGAGAAAGGATTTTGCTGGGCAGAAAATAAATTATGATTTTCCATTGAGCCCACCATCCCACACTGTATTTTTTTTGCTGGATTGGTCACACTTCATCAGGGCAGTGATTACAGAGAGTGGGGATGTAGGAGGAGAAGCACGTGTCTATGTGTGCGTGGAGGAAGTGCTCAGCAAAACCCACGCTCTTAATATTTCCATTTAGCAGGAAATGCCAATACTACGTGTCAGAGTCAAACTGTTGTATGACATCACCAAAAAGC
Source organism: Haemorhous mexicanus (assembly GCF_027477595.1). NCBI lineage: Eukaryota > Metazoa > Chordata > Aves > Passeriformes > Fringillidae > Haemorhous > Haemorhous mexicanus. The sequence continues at coordinate 112,819,857 of NC_082343.1, read as the reverse complement.
TAGAGTTTGATTCAAGGAATAAGATAACTTCTGCTGTTTATGCTAACATTATGCTTCTAATGTTTTGGGGGTTTGTTTGTTTGTTTGTTTAATGAAATTATAGACAACAAATAAATAAGCTATTTCATCTACTTATACCGGGTCTTATTTGACATCTTGCCACAGTATCAAATGACTTCATCTCTCTGCTCTGTTATATTTATACCATTAGGCACTAGGAAATCAGTTACTCAAATACATTATTGAGAAAAGAGCAGATGTAGTATGACAAAAAATTATTCTATTTTGCCTTCTGAAAGAGGCTTTTCTGATAGAAATTCTTTTGTTTCAGGAAACTGTCTTTTCAGAGGAATTTTAAAAAGTTGAAGTCTATTTAAACCACAGTTTCTGAGAAGAAAATATCTTCAGGGGGTCATTTTCCAGTTTTAGATCTGCTTCTACCTTAGGGTTTCTTACTACTATGACAAAACTGCTGACCAATGACACCCCATCCCAGAAATCAAATGGAAATTCTTCCAAATCAAGTATTTATACCAGGGTGTCTAGCACAGGGTGTGTGAAAGGAACTCAATGCATTTACATTCAACAAGCAAACAAATTAAAAAGAAAATTAGGAGGAAACAGAATTCCAGCTCTCAACCTCATTTGCACTTTCTGCAGTATCAAAAATTAGAGCAAATAAGGTTAAAATTTGTCTTGTCCCTGAGCAAGCCACTTGGGGTCTGTGACAATGATGTGAATGAGGCAGATATGAAGGACCTGGCTTGCTCTGGGTCTGAGCTGTGAAGTGTCTCAGTGCTGAGAGTCCCAAAATCAGAAGGACAGAGTTAAAGCTCCTCACCACTTCTATGGGCCACAATGGTACAGATTTTTGCCACTCCCTCAAAGCAGACCTCAATTCTTCTGGTTTTACACCCACCTCATCATGATCAGGTAGAGCAAAACTGTGCACAGGTCTCAGATCCTCTACTAAAAATCACTCTTGCTTTCCTTAGATGAGGGAAAAAGGTGGGGAGAAGGGGAAAAGAGGTGGTCCGTCTGAGAGAGAAGGTGGAGGTTACAAGAAATAATTGATGCCATATGAGCCCAAAGTTGCATTTTCTTGTAAATGTTCATAGCACAAAGCAGTGATGGGCAGTGAAGAGATGACAATGAAGATGTTATCCAAAGAAAATGAATTTCAATAGTGAAAGCCAGTCTGAAAGGGGACATTTATACTAATAAATTAAACAATTCAATGGAAACATTGATTACTGTTATTAGCATGGACTTGCCCTGACAGAATCGTTGGGAGGGGCCTGGGCAAGCTTTTGGCTGGGCTCTCCTATAAAATGCTTGGCAGAGCTCAGGAGGTAGGACAGGCAAGGGACTGTTCCCAGTGGACAGTTTGGATATGATCACTGTGATTTGGAGGCTAAACTGAATATGGTGGACATAGCCAAGCCGTGCCTGTTGACCTTCTGTCTGAAGAATGGGCCCTGGTCATTTTTCTTTTCCTGTGGCCACGTGTATTCATTTTGTTATCCTTCCAAAGCATTTAGCTGCACCCTATCCTCAGCATGTCTGCGTGCCTCCCAATCTGTGATGTGTTTATCTTTGCAGCACATCTGGTAGGGAGGAGAGAGCCATTAACATTATTGAAGGGAGAGGAACGAAGGTGGATGAAAGTGTCTGCACACCAACACACAGCAGCATGGTTGGACCAAACCGGCTCCAGGAAAGTTACAGATTGTGAAGATGAGGCATTGACCTGGAGAATGTGGTGTTTGCAGGTTTCTTGAATCAGGTTGTAGCTTCCCAGCGTGACAGCAGTGCTGTCACATCTTGACTGTGGGTCTGACCCGTGCTAAGCAGTGCAGATACACCACCCATGCTCCAACCACACCAGTGCTCATCTGGGAGCGTGGGCACACAAAAAAGTTGCTGCAGGCCAAACAAGGGTGTGATCTTTCTCCTCCCCATCTGTACCTGTGTGTGCTTTTACCCCCAGGTACTGATGGCATGTTTAGGACCATGTCCTCATGCCCTCTGCTCCCAGGGTGTTGGCAGGCCAAGGAATGTGCTTGGGATGGCAAAGATGACATGCCCCCTTAGAGCCCATCCTGTGGGGAGTTGTTTATACAAAGAGACTTTCCCCTGGGTTATTTTAGGAGGCAGCAGCAGGGACAAGGCTGGAGCTGTTCTCTAACCTTAACCACCAAGCTTCCCTTTAACGCTCATCACTTATTAACCAGCACATTTCTTAAGCACCAGCAGTGTGTTCATAGCTATTAAAAATATAAAGGAGCCATAAGCTTTTCCCTGCCCTCTGTTCCACCCGTGTCAGATAGCCACTGAAATGAAGAGGTGTTTATTTGCCTGGAAGTGTGGAGTCTTATGTCAGCTTCCAGAATAGGAAGTAATTTTGCTGGGGGTCTGATCCTGCCACAGAGGAAAGGGCTGGTGCTTTTGTTTCTGTTTTACTCTGAGTGTGGTGCCTGAGCTCTTGACATACCTGGAAAATTATCCTGCTTCACAGCCAGCGCCAGTTCCTGGCCACCCCTGCTACACACCAGGCTAAATTGGGAAACTAAACTTTTTTTTTTCCCCCGGTGCATGGCTGGCCTCCCCACCTTGCCACTCATGAATGCCTTGCTGAGTTAGCTGTGATTTGGAAAATTAATTGACTCAGAGCCTACTGCTGAAGCAGCCTCAAATGCAGAACACCCAAGATGCAGTGGTAGCAAGGTCAGAGGAGGTGGGAAATTTTGCAAGACAGGTAGCGAGCAATAAGCAGAGCAGAATATGGGCTCTGGTGGGGAAGTGTAAAAGGAAACCATTCAGATTAGACACAGACATGGGAGACAAGGCAATGGGACCTTGGGAGGCTTTGGTATTTATTGGGGGAGCTGCAATGCCTGTGGCTGGGAATGCCCCCGGCTCGCTGTGGGAGGTGGGGGGTCTCCAGGGGCCCCTTGCCTCAAGCCAGAACATGAAAAAGCACCCTAAGGACCATCTGCTGTGACTGCAGAGAGCAACATCTTTGCTCTGCAAAGAAATCTTAAATAATGTAGTTTATCTCAGGCATGCCATCTGCTTGGGAGTCAGTCCCTTGAGAAAAAATGGAAAGAGGGCTGGGAACAGCTCCATCATGGCTTTTCTCCTATAGCTTTGATGCCTTTGCCCTCATTTTGTGAATCTTTGCAGAATAAAAAAGAGCTCTCAGAGTATGCCTGTAGTCAGACTATGCCAAAACTTTATCCTAACCTGATATATCATGGTTCAACTCTCCTAAAGTATCTGGGGACTGACATCCCAAGGCCATTCCTTCCTTACTAAAATCATTCTTTGGAGCTCTCTTCGGGCCCTGTCTCTGTGTAAGCCTGGTCGTGCAGAGGGATGGTTCAGACATGCAATCCAGTGCTGGCATCAAACCTTCCCCATCCACGGCTGGCTGGCGGATGGGAATGATCCCTGAGTGCGCTTTCATCTGGCCTGGCTTGTATGGCAAGGAGATTCAGCCTCAACCCACAGTGAATTAATTGACTAAATTAATTCACATTAATTCGGGTTAACACACTAAATCCCATTAATTCCCCACCAAGGTGGCCCAGGGGCACATGCACAGACAGTTACAGAGGCTCAGCTGACAGAGAGGCGATTTGTTAAGCCACTGTCACTCCCTTACATGTTTGAACCCTTCCTGCCCATACCATGGGCAGGATGCTGACATTTCCCAGAGGAAAGGCATTGCTGGGGCTTGAGCAGCTGATATTTGTGAATGCCAGTGCCCATCTTTAGCCATGCCACAGGTACTAAGGGGGGCAAAGAAGCACCATATACAAAAGCTGTTGTCTTATCCTCAGTCTATTTGCGACCAGGAGCCTGAGTTTCTATCTCAGGAGCTGCAAAATGGGATGGTGTAGGCTAATGATGAGGCTGGGACAAGGATACTTGCTGAGAAGGGAAAAAGGAACCCCAAATAGGGCTGAGTTAGTGACAGTTTTGTGTGGCTTTGCCACAAGCAGGAGTCAACCAGCATGTCCTTAAAACACCTGGCCATGGGGAAAGATACAACTGTCCCTCCAGGGCAGGAATACCAAACCAACCTGCTTTGGATAATCCTGGGAATATGCAGCAAAGATAGGAGCAGCAAAGATAGGAGCAACCTTCCACTCTCCCCAGCTCAGAAGGTGGTCTGGGATGGGAGCAGTTAGGAAAAGCAACATTTCCCCTCACGACTTTGTCTGCACCAGTTTTTCTCCTTGTTCCTCAGATGTGAGGGAAACTGAGGCACAGGATGCTTGTCGGTGCCTCAGTTGGTAATTTCTGCCAATGTTCACCTTGCTCTGCCTGGAGCTTTGTGGCATGTTTTAAAGCTAAATTGTGTAAATGAGTCGGGTGGTTATTATCATGCAAAAAGAAGAAGTTTGTACGCAGCTCCCGGCTCGCTGAACCGCAGCGGCGCGAGGCCGCGGAGCAGGGCTGTGACAATGCTGGCAGTCCAACCCCGCTGCTGGGCTCCCCACCTCGTTCCTATTCATTGCTTCTTTAGGGTAATGAAGAGCAGACTGAGGGATTGGGGTTGTTTGCTTCAAGAGGCTGTTATAAAAACCCTACTGCAATCTAATTCTGGCCTGGGCAGTGAAGGGCAAGTTTTTTGAGCATCTTTGCCTTGCAAACATCCCCAAATCCACAGTGTTATACAGGTTCCTATTTTATTTCTAATTTTTTAAGTGATTCATATCAAAGCAATAAGCATTGGACAAATTTTTCCTAGCTGTTGTGCCTGTCCTATCTTCGTCAGATCTCGTCCTGGTGAATCTGAAGGGGCAGGCTGGGACAAACACCCGCTCAAATGCTCAGGAGCATCATCCTCTTCCCTTTCCCAATTGATTTTCTCATAAACAGCCTGTGCCAAAGCCTTTATGAAATTCAAGTCTGGCTTCACATTTCATTGAAAAACCTTTAAGAAAAGCCATTTTTCATACTTAAGACTTTTTCAAATCTCCTCTAACCAGTTACACTCTGCATTGTATCTTTTGAATCTGGCTATTGTCCAACGACAATCCTTAAAATCCCTTTACAGTTTTAAATGAAAATACAAGCTCTCATTTACCACTGGATCCAGCCTGAAAATAAAAGCTTAATGCCTTGACAGGCCTGGATATTTTTTTGGGTCCTAAGTCTGATTTATGGTGGTAGCCAGCAAACCAGGCTGGTGAAATATTTGCTGCTGCTCGCAGGGATCTGGAAAAATGAAGTGTGAAGTTCTGAAGAGAGCAGGCAACAGTTCTCCAGTCACTAAACACTTCCAACGAGTTGGCAGCGGAACAGAGCTGTGGTCTGAAAGATGAACCTCAAAGGAATAGGGGAGGGGAGCAATACTGTGCGCAGTGTCAAAATACTGCTGCAGCCTAAAGCTTTCCATACATTCCTGACATTGAGAGGGAAAGAGAAACATTTTCTTCATTATTTATTTATTCTTTCTCTCTTTTTATTTTTTTTTTTCATCCCTCTGCAGGGGTTTCACCCAAAATCGTGAAAAAAATTAAAAGCAACAACAGGAGCATAGGAAGCTGCTTAAAACCACCATAATAATGTTCTGGTTAAAAAACAATATATCTGTGATCTGGTTAAGGGAAAGCATTGCTGGTGCTTTGCTCATTGCAGAGAGGTCTCAATGAGCAAGGCTGTGGTGAAGCATCTCTTGCCTTTCGAAGTGCCAAAGCCCTGCGATCTGTGGGCGTGGGAGCTGCGATTTTCATTCCCATGAAAAGGGAATTTCCTAGAGGTAAAAGTGAGGTGGGGATTTTTCAGAGCGTTCTTGGAATGAATCACCCCTGCATACGTTTGCCAGGTAAAACATGTGGCTGCTTCGCTTTATTTTCTTCAAAGGAAGTTAATATTCATCCCTATCATGTAGATCAAACAGAGACAGAGATAGGCTGATTAATGAGGCGTATTTCAGGGCTTGGGTTTTCAGTGATCTGCATTAGCTCCTATGAATTAACTCGGTTTCCCAGTTTATTCATGGTGAATAAAAGGGCCAGCATTGGGAGGGTTTGTCAGGGATAAGCCATCCCTCAAAATACTGTTATGCCCACTTGCATCTCAGAGGTGTTGCCCCTCTCCTTATTCATCTCAATCCTGTCCCAACAGCTGGGCACACTGTGAAATTAAAGATTTCCTCCCTTTCACCTTGCTCAGCAGAGCCAGCAGAGGTTTTATTGCCCTCAGGCCCAGGAGAAGTAAGCTTAACTTCACCTCTCAATTGTGCTGACGAATGTCCAAGGAACCCTCTTGGCTTTGACATTTACATGAAAATGACAGCAGGCAAAAGTGGGGAAAATATATTCTTCTTCACATTCATGAAAATGAGGATGGGGTGATTTGATTTTCTTTTTCATTAAAAAAAGAAAAAAGGCACGCTAACTAATTTGGTTAAAAGCTGTCTGAGGTCAGAAGCTGAGATGATATAACAAAGCGCTGCTTGTTTCCAAACATAAGCTTTTGGTTTGGGGAGGAACAACTGCACATTCTGGTCATCTTTATGGCTGGGGAACGTTCTGCCTCTGCAGCAGCACTCTCTGGGCTGGGGAGAACCTGGGCACCAGCCTGAAGTCTCAGTAGACAATGCGTATTATTATTATTATTTACTTTTTTCTCGGTGTTACAAAACGGTTCCCTTTCACAGCAGAAGCGCTTATGGGACACGCTCGCAGACGAGCTCGCCAGTCCCGCAGCCGCAGGAGCCCACGCAGTCTGTCACACACAGGCACTCTGTGCCACCCACGCTCCCCAGAGCCCCTGCCCCAGCAGGGCTCACACAACCCGAAACCCACGGCCGCCGCCGGTCGCCCACGCGGACGCAGCCAAAACAGGTCCCTGAGGTGTCACACGTCCTCCCCCCGCCACCACGACCTGCAAACATCCCAGCATCAAAGGGGAGAAAAGCACAACGTGATCTGCTCAGGGTTTTGCAGGGCTGGTCTCCTCCAGGAGCTGCTGGCAAAGCCAGCCTTTACACCTCTGTCTGGGGATTCGTTGCTTTTATTTCACAAAAACTCAGGAAAATGCTGAATAAATCCCATTCCATCTACACCTGGTTTTGCAGGATTATTAAAATGCTGGTGGTCACCCTTTGCTCTTTCAGCAACTGGATAAAGAGGCTGTTTTTAAAGCCAGCCTTATATACATCAGTCATGGATATAAAAATCACCCTTGTTTGTCTGGGGGGAGTCCAATGAACTTTGTGCCAGAGGATGTTTGTTGCTGATTCTGCAGTGCATGGTGCAGATGAGGGATGTGGAGCAGCAATGCTGTCCTGTTTGGTGCCCACACTGTTCTACCTCAAGATAGTCTAATCCTTCTCCAACCACTTCGCTCAGAAAACATTGCTGGTGCCAATGAGCAGCAGAGCACTGCAGTGCAAGCTGCTGTGGTGTCTCTGAGGGAGCGCCCCGAAATGTAGCATGGAATCTCTGAATCCCTCTGGATGTATCCTTACTGGCACTCCCGCGAGGAGGCACATCAGGGCACAGCCTTGCCACAGCCCCAGGAGCACCCTTGGGCTGCAGGGTGCCCCATCCAGCATTGCCTGCCTGAGGGTTCCTCAGGAGACATGCTTGCTTACAGACATCCACCCCCAACGCTCACATATACAATGGGTTTGTCTTTCAGTTTTGCTTTTGTCTTCTTTCCCCCCTTCCCAGGGCTTTAGGGCCCCTTTCACCCCCATTTACAGCTTCTGGCCTGTGGTGTGGTGGTTGCTGCTCTGGGAGGGCTCCAGCAGATGGTTCAGCTCGTGGTTAGTGAACTTCCCACAGCAGCAGGAGCAGGAACCCACTTCCCTCAGGCTGCCCTCAGAACCCAGTGTTAGTGGAGGTGGGGAGCTAACCCCAGTGGCATCAAAGGGAGACAGGTGTTTTCTGTACTAGACAACCTCAGCAGGCACCTAAACACCTCCAAAAGTGGAATTCAGGGTTTCAGCAAAGTGCCAATTATAGCTGAAAGGGTGCTGCAAACACCCAGGAGGCTGTGCAGTGCCTCGCTGTGTGGGGAATGGGGGCACATCCATCCCTGAACTGGAGAGGATTCAGCTGTGAGCCACCCACCTCCTACACCCTCGCATGCCTCAAAGCATTTCTGCAGTGCTTCATGGGCTCCAAATGTATGGCAGGGACAGTCCTCTGAAGTTCATGCTCCAAATGGCAAAAAAACCACACAAAATTTATTACATATACTTTAAGTATCCTCCTCTACTGCCATTTTCAAAGGTGCCTCATAAGCTTTGCAAATCAAGTTTAATTTCTTTTTCCCGCAGAGGGGTACCCATCTGGGGGCAGGAAGTGGCCAAAATTGATGTCCATAAGAGGAAAGGCATCTTCTACATTGAATTAAGTCTGGATGGAAATTCAGATACAAAAACTATGGAGTTCCTGGTTTGGCCTTGTACTGCTGAATTGTATTTTTATCTCGACTGGTTTGGGGTTTTATTTCAGTCACTTTAACTGTTGGAGTGACACTCTCTGCCTGCTATGCTAGAGGTAACCTGGATTTAGAGTGGCCTACAGAGGTTTTATGCTGATAACACTAGGTGATATGATTATGATATGATATGATATGATATGATATGATATGAGTTGGCAGTGGATGTTGAACTGCCCAGAAAGCCAATTGTTTCCTAGTCTGCACCCAAATAGGTGGGCAACAAGTCCAGCGAGGGGATTCTGTTCCTCTGCTCTGCTCTGGTGACAGTCCCCTGCCTGCAGGGCTGCATCCAGCTCTGAGGTCTCAGCACTGGAAGGACATTGTCCTGTTGGAGCTGGCCAACACGAGAGCCAAGAAAATGATCAGAGGAATTGAACACGTCTCCTGTGAGAATAGTTGGAGAGAATTGAGGTTTCAGCCTGGGAAAGAGAAGGATCTGAGAAGACCTTATTGCAGCCTTTCATCACTTGAAGGGCTTATAAGAAAAATGAGAACAGATTTTTTAGCAGGGCCTGTAGAAATAAAACAAGAAATAATTGTTCCAAACTGAAAGAGAGTTGATTCAGACTACATATAAGGAAGAAATTATTTTACAATTATGACGCTGAGTGTTGCCCAAAGAAGTTGTGGATACCCCATCTCCGGAAATGTTCCAGGCCAGGCTGGATGGGGCTCTGAACCACCTGATCTATGGAAGATATCCCTGCCCATGGCAGGGAGGTTGGACAAGATTATCTTTTGAAAGGTCTCTTCCAACTCAGATCATTTGGTGATTCTATTTTATGCTAGCTCATACCATGATGGGATGACACAAGTGCAACTCTCCTGCTTTTTACTAGAATTGCTGTATTTTAATTCTATTATCTATGGTAATAGTACCAGCAGGGTTGGAAGGGTCACTTTGCTCTACTCAACACACACTGACACCACATGCATGAAAACCTCAGTAAACCACGAAACTTTGTACGTGGAGGAACATCAATTCACTTTTTTCTCATGGAGCCCTTGGGGCTTTCAGGCCTCTGAAGTACCTGGCTCTGAGTGGATGGGAAATTAAATGCTGCACTTGAGTTTGGGGTTTTTTTTGGAGAAGTTTGAAGGGAACTTTTTTGCCGTGAGAAATCTGGAAAAGGTCTTTTTCCTGTAAACAATTTCCAGTGGAAGTGCTCCTGGCCTCCCTTCATTGGGACGTCCATTCTGAGCCTCACCCCAAAGAAAGACTCTTTTGTTGAGCAGAACAATGTGGCCGCACAGGGAAGCAGGATCAGCTCCCACGTGCAGGGTAGGGTTTCTCTCACCTACCCTAAGCTGTCTAAAGCCAAGGTGTCTGGTCTAAAACCATCACTCGACCTTCCACTAACGACCCTGGGGAGATGGAGGCACCTTCTCGAGGCCTTCGCTCCGTCGTCGGGCAAAACAAATCACTCTCCGGAGGTCCTTGGCTCTCCCGTGTCTGGGGGGGAGCCTGCAGACAGGGGTCTGTGCAGACTGCTGGCGTGGGGATGGCTAATTAGGTGAGATGAATCCCACCCTGAGGAAATCGAGGTAGCTAACGAGTTGCTGGAGTATGTGTTTGCACAGAGCTTGCCTGCACAGAGCGTGACCACACTGGGGTCTCTTTGGGTCGCTCTGAATGATGAGGACTGAAAAGCTGACTGCTGCAAGCCAGTCTTTTAAAAAAATATTTATTATTATTACTATTGTTATTATTATTGTTAATATTGGTATTGTCATTGTTATAGCCATACCATGCAGCTTTGCTGTTGATCATCCTCTGAGTCAGGTTGTTGCATCTCATTTTATACCTAAATGGTATAATATCTTAATATTTGGGAATGTTAAGAGATGTGAGAAATCAACTTGTTCTCTAATTCAGTTATTCACCTACTGCTCTAATTTGGTTCTTTTGGCATCAGTATGATGAAAATTAAACCATAACCATTTTTTCTTCCTAACTTCTACAGACAACAAGAATTTTGTATCTAATCCCAAATAAAATAGTTTTGCTAATGGCATCAATAGGTAAAAACCTCATTGTAAGTAGAAAATTACTTGATCAAGGCTTTTATTATTTAATTTTCCTCTAAAATCACATAGTCTTGCTACTTTTTGTTGAAACAGGATTAAAAACTTTAGCAAAGATGTGTTTCTTCATTGTCTCTTATTTTTTTTCTTCCCAAGCACGTGTTAATCTGATCTAATCACACGGGCTGGCCTTGGACAGACGTCTGTGTTCTCACCACATTGGAAGCTCTGTCTTTAACAAGCAGCTTGTTGAGCATTTGTTAGTTCTTCTAAAAGGTGATTATTGCCAAATGCACATTCTCAGTGGCTCAATAAATGCATTCACGTGACAAATCCATGCAGCATTTTGTGTGGACGGACCAAGGCTGTCACCATTTAGAACAAAATGCTAAATATTTACTGGCAAGGCAAGCTAAAAGTATAAATATTTATACCAACGTACAATAAAAAAGTACCATAAAACTGATATGTTATAAAGAATTTATGTGTTGAAATGGCCAAGGCCATTACAAAAGATGTGCTATTTCACCATTCTATTACATGCGGAGATCACAGTGTTTAGGTGTTTAATTTACTGCTATCTGGCCTTTGCTGTTCAACTCATTAATCTGTCAGGTAAAGGAGTCCTAATTATATTTCTTGTAACCTGGCAAACTGCAGAGACTCGTGCTCATATGGGGAATAGATCTTGTAGATTTACTGCTCTGTTGCTAATGGTCCCACAGGGAAAAAATACACAAGTGCAGAAAATGTTTACAAGGGGAATCTGTCTTCCTAATTATTGTGCTGGATGTATCTTATTGTGCTGAGATAAGAGAATAAGCACCAGTTTATGTAGAACTACTCACAGGACTCTTTTGAGGCAGTAATTGATTTGTTTTTGGCATGGGGCTACACACATCCTGAAATTCAATGTCCAGTCAAGGCGACAAGAATCTGCCAGGTCCCAGCCAGCACTTTCAGTATGCCCTGATCTAGTGGAAGGTGTCCCTGCCAATGGCAAGGGGCTTGGAACTGGATTATCTTTAAGGACTCTCCAGCCCAAACCTTTTTTTGGTTCTGATTGTGGTTTTATATATAACAGGCTTATGAGGGACATAGATGTTCTATTTAATGAGATGGTATGAAAGTAAGCATGACTGAAAAAAACCTACCTGTTAGGGTCCTTGCATCTCTTATTTTCTTCCTGTTGTTGCATTGCATTTGTGAGTTTTATTCTATATTTTAGGCTTTGGGGAAATGCCCTGTGGTCTGGGACAGCCAGGGGTGGTGGGAACAGCAGCTGGGTGAACGCAGGTGCCTGTGAGCTGGTGAGATCAGCAAAATCTCGGGTGATCCTCAAAGCAGACCATGCCACTTACCACAAAGGAAAAGAAAAAAAGCCCCATCATTGTGACCTCTGGGAAATTCCTCCCTGGCCACAGCTCTGATGCAGAGTTTCATTCTGAGGAGCCCAAAGTGGTGTTTTTACAGTCAGCGATGAGCACATCGCACTGAGAGCACAATGGAAAACAGGTGCAGGGACTCTTCAGGAAGAATGACCTTTTTGGGGGTGGGAAAACCTCCTGCTCCTCCAAGGTATGGATGTTACATATTCACACAGTCTGTGGTAGACAGCTGGGGAAATCTTTGCCTCAAAGAACTTGCTGTCTAAATCTTTTACTATGATGTGAATAGAAAAGTGAAAATACGAGTGTCTAATACACAGTTTTTTTTCAAAATAGCTGTCAGCATAAAGCCTATGGACTAGACATTCAGCCAATATAAACTGAGATAGAGATACTGAATTATTCCCTTTTACACCACTGAAGGGTCTGACTCTATTATTCTCTAAAAGAGTTTGATCAATGTTTTCCTCTGGCTCAGCTTTTGATTAATATCACAGAGCAGCCCATAAAGCAGACTTTGGGAAGTGCAAGATGTGATCCGTTTAATCAGTTTGTCAGTTTTATTTTGGAGACTTAATGGAAAAACAAAACTCTCTGCATAGCTATTGATTTAATAGGCTTTGCCTTATATTCCCATGAAGGCAAATGAATAAATATTTCTGATGCATATGGTGCTGGAAGAGCATTATCGCTGTGTTCAGGAACAATTCATGTGGGAGGACTGTAATGTGCACTATCAGTGTATCATTAAGTCCTTTTGAATGCTGGTAATGAAATAGATACTAAAATAACACTAATATGAAAACAAATGCAGAAACATATGCTTGCATTTCCATAAACATAACTCTGGAAGACTTTTGTGTCATGTTTGTTTCTGGAGCTATTTAAAGATAGTTTTGCTCCCCCAAAACAAGCTTTTCTGTCCTGGGTTGATATGAAACTGGAAATGTTAGGTTGAGGCTGTGCCCAGGTGGGCACAGCTGAGCTGGTGATCCCAAGCTGCCTGAATATTCTGTGGAACAAATCAATCACTTTTGGCTAGAATTTTCTACCTAATGTAGGTATCTGCTTTAGGATGAGGTAAATTGGGCATTGCCAGCTTCTTTCCACTAAAAAAGGGTCTAAGATGAGTGGGAGTAAAGGTTGCACTGAAGTGAGATGACATTTACACTCCCAGCGTGTCCAGAGAAGGGCAGTGGAGCTGATGGCGTGTCTGGAGCACCAGGACCAGCTGAGGGAGCTGGGAGGGGCTCAACCTAGAGAAAAGGAGGCTCAGGGTGACTGATCAGTCTCTAAAACTCCCTGACTGAAGGGATGCAGCCAGGTGGAGGTTGAGCTCTGCTTCCAAGTAACAACCAATACATAAGAGAAAATGCTGTCCTGTTGCACCAGGTAGAGGTTTAAATTGCATATTAGGAAAAATGTGCTCATGGAAAGGGTGGTTAGACACTGGCACAGGCTGTCCAGGGATCTGTTCAAATCACTATCCCTGGAGGTATTAAAAAGTTATTTAGATGTGGTACCTGGGGACATGGTTTAGGTGTGGATAGATGGGTCTGGGTTGATGGTTGGACTTGATGGTCTTAGAGGGCTTTTCCAACTTTAATGACTCTGACTCTGTCATTCTATGATTTGTTACTATGAAATTTATAATACTACTGTAATGTTCATACCTTAGTAGTACCCAGGCATTGAGCTCCAGTTATATCAATTGGGATCTAAAAGGGAATTCAGTGCCCACATAATTCTGGATCTGGTCCTGTGCAGCTTCTGAAACTTCAAAGGCAGTATATCTTAAGATTAGAAATTATAATGTGTATTTGTAAATAACCTTGTGTAACTCTTACTGGAACATGCTGGAGCAAACACCCTACACAGCAGCCAGATCTTGCATCTTATGCATTGTTAATGAATTTTCCTGAACAGTCACAGTGAATTCAATGTGAGTTGTGCAAATGAGAATTTTTATGCACAGTAGTGCAAGCCAGCTGCAGCTGCTCTAGGGAGTGTAAAATTTTGGTGTGTCTCAGTTTGTAATTTTAACCCTGCCTTTTGCCAAAAGGAGTCAGGAATAAAGAAATGAGCAGGAAATTCTGTATTAGATTGCATGTTCACACCTTTCCTTACATTTCCTAACAGTGAGAAGAGGTCCAGACAGCTTTCTGGTTAAAGAAATCCTATTTCCTCTTGTTGGGCTGTTGATTGAACAGGACACAACCTTTCTTTCTGAACAGCCTTTTCATTTTGGATGATTAGGGTGCCCCTGGCTTCCCTGCTTCCTTGCTGGAGGACAGCAGTGATTTTCTCCTGGCTTTAGGAAATGCTATTTTACCTTCTCTCCTCTTCACACAACTGCACAGGCCCTTTCACACACATCTTTACCTCACTTTGCACGACTTGAATTAAGAAGTGGACTCATCCATGATTTCCTGCACAAAACATTCACAATTTGCAAACAATTTTGCATGGAAGAAAACCATATCCCTGGCAGATGGGCAGCAGTAAATGCTTCCTTTTGCCAGTGGTTAAAACACTGTTGTTTGTCACACCTGTGTACTGGCCTGTTTAAACAGAGAAAAACATCAGAAAACACAGGAAGCGCTTACTCATTTTGCCCTGCCTGCCCAGCCCTGGTGTCTGTCCTAATGCAAACAAATACTTTTGCATCTAAATTCCACAGCAGTTTCACTCCTGAAGAGCTGTTGTTTTGCCCATCATCGATAGCAGCACCAGCAAACCGTAGCCACAACCTTGTATTATGCAAAAACAAGACAAAATGTTTCTCTCTGCTCTTGGCACTGGATGTTTCAGCATCCCAGGGTGGGCTGAGTGAGTGGCTTGCTCCCTTGGCACGTTTAACCATCAGGCAATTGGAAGCAGTTGTCAGGCAGGTGAAGGAGCCTCTGGAATTTGGGCAGCACATCAGACTTAACACTTTTCTCTCACAGGTAGTTTCAGTGCCTAAAATTATGAAAGAAACAATTTACTTTTTTTTTTTAATTTTAATTGTTGCTCAGTACTGTAAGCAAAGGAAATATTTAAAGATAAAAATTATTATTTAATTATTAAGTCATCATGACCAGTCCAAAAGCACTGAGCCATCAGAAGCACCATTCGGGGTGCACAAAAGCTCCATGCAGACTCCAGAGGATGAGTGCCACTTCATACACATGTGGGATTAAGATTTCTTGTGAAGTGTGAGTAGTGTGGCACATCAGCCCCTGGAACCTGATGCTATCACAGCACAGGATCTGCAAGCAGACAGATGGCCTGACACTGTGAAAGAAATAAGAACTGGTTCAAGAGTGCATATGTAAATTGAAGAGTCTGACCTGCTGCAGGAAATAAACTATTTCTTTGAAATTGTTGTGCTAAAATTCACTGTATTTACTCTAGTCACTGTAGCTCGGTACTCATCAGTTCTGAAGTTTTAGTAAAGAATTCTCCTCTTCTCTGTCTGAAATTATATTCTCTATAGGTCATATTTTTATTATCCCCTTTTCAACCTTAGGCTCTGCTACCTATCCCACTCTTTGCTTTTCTGTTCAGACTTGTTTATTATAACCATAATTACAATATCTGAGCAGCGAATTGTAAGTTGTTCAAGCTGCTATTTTTAATTAAAAATACACAATAATTACAATATTTTCCCTCTTATTTCCACCTGTGAATGTCCTATGACTTCTGTTTCCCATAACTGCTCAAAGCTGAACTCCCTGTGCTTTAGTAAGCTGCTGAGCCAATTCCTTTAAAATTCATCAGTGTATTCAACTTAAGAGCTAAAGATGTGTGTACACTCAACTATAATTTCACTTGGTATTCTCTTTAAGTGCTTTTTGCTACCTGTTGTCCAGACAAAGTGAAATTCCATTACCTAATTCTATTACCTAATACACTTCTTTATTTCACTTGCATTTGTTAAGTGATTTCTTGAGTAAAATGGTCTTGGGGACACAGATATTGCTACAGGAGCAGGTTTGGGTATTTTGAAGCAAAACAGATGCTTTCTTTTCCTTTTTTTCTACTGCATTCAATGAAACAGGGTTTTTGGGGCCCATTTCTTAGTTAAGCAGAATTCCACTTGAGAAACAAAAAAGTTTCTTCTAATAGAAACTGATGTGCAGAAGTCAAGATGTGAACTAACTGGTCAGGCCAGAGCAGCCATCCCAGTTAACACGTGTTGTCATCGGATGGCATTTTCTCTCTTGCTTTACCCCCGTTGTTCCCACTGCATTTGTCAGGACTTCTGGGGTCTTGTCCTACACATGAATTTAGGACATTTCTCTGGTTCAGTTGGTTCAGTTGGTGAATTCAGAGTTCTTTCAGCTGCATCAAACACCTAATGCTTCAGGGAATTAAAACAGTCTTTGCTTTTTGAAGCCTCTTGCATCCCTACAAGGAGGACTGGGGCAGCTCTCAGGAGTTGGGCCACCTCTGTGAGCTTCAGGAGAGCATCACCCCATCCCAGAGGTACATGATGCTGGCCACCCTCTGAGGCAGGATTCTGAGCTTCTTGGACCCCAGGTCTTCAATTTGGTGTGGAAATGCCCATGTTCCTGTACATGCCACATGTCTAGAAGGCACACAGGGAATAGGTTGCTTTTCTAAGGAGGAAACCTGGACTGAAACTTACAACCTTCTTCTTGATGTAGACGCCCAGAAATGACAGAAGCCCTCAGTCAATTGCCTGTTCCAGCCCACGATTTTTTGCTATTCAGCTTTACCAGCTTGTCACAGATCCCAGCAGCAAGCAGAAGGGCTCTGAAATTCTCCTTGTTTTAGTTCATGTCTGGATAGGGGATTATTTCTTACCGGACATGGTTATGTGGGAACAAAGAGTATCTCCCCTCTGCCAGTGACTGCTATTCCTGTTGTGCACTGGCTGGTGGAGCAACTCTTGGGATAATATATAGTTCCTCCCTCAAGTATGTGGTCTCTGGCACTGCCAGACCAATGCATCAGGCAAACCTTTGCTACAGGACATGGCAGGATGCAGAGAGGGATCACATTTCTCTCCATTGGTCCATTTGGACTCCCTGATAAAGGAGTGACTTTGAGTGACTCCATCAGCCCTTGTTCCACCTCCTTCCACCACTAACACTTGACATTGCTTCCCTTTTTTCCCTCACCCAGAGCTAGCAACACAATTCAAACAGAACAGCTTTAGCTTGCAAAGTGTGTTTGCCCGTGATAAATGGTGCTCATGATGGATGGCTGTGGTCCTGAGGATGATGGAGGTGAACAGCAGGGTGCTTCATGGATTTGTACTAGCAGCAACATTATTTAATACTTTTATTAATGGTCTGGAAGGAGGTGTAACCAAGTACATTTACTAGATCTGCACATGACACTGTGCTGGAAAGAACTGTAAACCAAGTGAAGACAGAGAAATAACACTAATGGAACCAGGGGTTAGAAATATGAGCAGGAAACAGAATGAGATTCTGTCTGGGAAAAGGCAAACTAATAATTCTGAGAAGAATAATCCAAAACACAGGTATTTAATAGGAGGGTTAGAGATCTGAAAAAAAAATGATGTTCTAAAAGAGTGAGCAGTGATGGTTAAGAGTGACTAGGCAATGGCTGTGCACCATGAAATGGTGGAGAAGGACATTTTTAGTTTGCAGAGTAAATGCAAAAGTACAAAATGCCCCTGGTAAAAGAGCTTGTCCCTCATTGTAGGTCTGACTTTCTACAGCAGTTTGAGCTCTTACCTCCAGGCTTTAGCTGTGAGTAAGTAAAAAAGTGTCTTTATAGCTGGCTCTTCACAGAAACACAGACCTGGAGGGCATCTTTTTAACCACCCAGTCCTTAGTCTTCATATTCTGGGACAAATATTGGTCTGTGTCACTTCCCTGCCCTCTCTCATCAGCCCTTCTACACCTCTGCTGGGCAGTAAACCAAAATTTCTTTGATGGTAATTTTGACACCAAGAGCAGAAAAGCGTGAAGAAGAGCAGTTCTAACTAAATTGTATGAATGGGCTGGGAGACAGAGACTTATTCTGTATAAAAAATCCAAACAAGATCATGGATATGCAGTGGAGCCATTCCTATTCCTTTCACTCAATGTAATTCAGTTGTAGGTACCATTTCTGACACCTGTAATATTTGTGTCAGTTGGCACAAATTGAAATCAATAGGCAGTGACATGTGGAAGTGGATATTTGCCAAAGAAGGACTTAGAGACACTGCAGGAATCCTCAGGTGGAACTAACCAACCAAAAATATTACTAAATATCAAGGCTTCTCCTAAAGTGATTTGTGCTGAAGGGTCTTAAAAGCACATGGCCATTGCAGTCACCCATTCAGCAGGATGCTGAAGTGTGTGCAGACCTCTAGGGTGTGATGAATTACAAAGGGAGTTGCAGCAAGCTGGAGGTCTGTCCCAAATGTACTCAGTCGAGAGCAAACATCCCTCACTGGTGAGAGCTTAGTCCCGTGGGGAAGGGATGCTGCAAAAGCACCTGCTGAGATTCCAAGTGCAGTGCAACCATGGGGGTCACTGCCTGCTGCTCCTAAGAAATCCTTCATGCTGGGCAGCTCTGAAAATAGGAATGAAATTATTTAAAGTGGCAACTTGTTCTTGGAATTGATTATAAGATGGATAAGTGTGTGTGTGTGTGTGTGTGTGCATGGGCATGCAAGAAATGTGGCTACTATGAGCTGCCTGTTCAGGGGAATTCTCTGTCAGTGCTGCAGAGTTGGTACAAGCCAGGAGTTTCTGCTTTTTGTAATGAAAATATATGATCATTTCTACTTTGGGCCCTAGTTAGCAGGACAATTGGCTGTACACTTGGCCATCAGCATTATTCCTAATGGAAAGGTTGTCTTCTTGTGCTGGAGCCCATTTGGGTTCCTCTCAGCCATTCAGCAACCTGAGGCATAAGGAAAAGGAGAGGTGGAATCCATTAATTCACATCCTCCACTTTCAGAAACACCCTTCAGACTCTGTAGCATTCTGGGGATTTGGGTTTATTTTGTTCTGTTTTCCTTTTAAATGCTGATTATTAAGCAAGCTGGGAGAATAAGAGGATGGGTACATTTAACTCACAAAAAGTTCTCACATCCATTTTGTCACCATCCTGAGGACTGAGGAAGAATTATGAAAATATCCTGTTTAGCAGAGAAACTGAAGGACCAGGCAGCAGCATATGTATCTATATATAATTATATGTCAAGAGAAAAGTCCTTTACCCACTGTGAACCACTTACTTTCCTGTACTCTCTGGTACCTCCACTGCAGGCTGAGGAATTCCTCTGCCGTTGTAAGAGGGAAAAATAAACCCATCTAGCCCTGAATATGTATCATCCACTTAGTCACTGAGTGGAAAAGCAGCTACCTCCAGGGTGGAATGGAGAAACCACCCTGTGAGCTTCCCTACAATATTAGTTCTCCAGGCTGGAGATTTCCTTAGCTTTGCTCACAAAACCATCATTAAAATTGTTAAGTTATAAAGAGCTGTGTTAGTGTCAGAGGGCAGCTGCCTGTACAGGAAAACCTTTGTTAAAGTATTTTCCTTCAGTCAAATCTCTCCATTCTTCAAAGTTCTCTGATACAGATACTCAGCCGTTTCAGGGCTGTTTGTAGTAACCTAATAATTATAGGGGAAAAAATATGGCCACTGTATGAAACACCTGGGTATATCATATGTTACTAATTTTAATTAACCATTTCAGTCTGTTGTAAACAAGAAGGCCAGTGAGAAACAAGCAATGTAAGTGGTTGAGTATTGGAGCTCAGTTGTTAAAATAATCCCCTATCTGCTTATCCCTGGATGATCTTTCATAAAGGAAAAATATTCTAAATGAGAATGTGAAATTTAAGAGGAAAGTGAGCAGGACCTTGTATTATTCTCCTGGCATGAATAGGGAGGGTGAAAGTGATTGGCAGGACAGTGTTTATAGCTCTAACATGGGAACCACTAATCCCTGTTAAATATCCTGAGAAACGGCCGATCCTCACAGCATCACACAGGTCAGTGAAACCTGGGAAGCTGCAGGATGTGAAAATCTTGGTCCACGTCCTGTTAACTAATAAAATCCTGATTTGGGCATCTGGCCCCCACAGAACTCCATTTTTGCTACTGCAAAAGGGGTGTCTGAGGTACAGCTTGGCAGGGGGTCTGGTCCCAGTACACCCAGGAACACTGATCACTTCCTGAGTGGTGAGATCAGGAGTGTCCTGTCCCTGCTACAGCCCATGGGAACTGGAGCAGCCCATTCTGAAGTTCTCAGAGCACTGCAGGGGGACTGCTAAGTGCACATAACTATGCATGTGAGCATGTATTTTCAGGATCAAGGCTTAGCCTTTTAGCTACTGGGCATTCCTCCATATTCTTTTTCTTACCAAAAGCAATGATTTTTATTAAAGGAGCATTCTGGCACCTGTTGTTCTAGACGTCTACAATTACCTGACCATGGCACAGTCTCATATGGGGAAAGACCCTGGTGTGTACCAGCTACCTCCAGGTCCCTACCCAGGCCAGAAGGCAGCTGGAGCTGTTCTGGCAGGTCCCCAGTATGGCAGGGACCACCATGCCACAGAGCACTCACTTTTCAGAATAAGAGTAGCCTAGAGATAAAAATAAAAATCCCATCCCTGAGCTTTCTGACAGAAGTGAGTGCAGAAGGTCAGGCTGAGGCACATGGATTTAATGCTTCCTAAAAACCATGAAAATTTCACAAAACCTGAGTTATTTTAGCCATTTCTTTTGGGAAAGTTGAGTTGTACCCTAAATGTTTATGACTGACTGTAAATCTGACAGCAAACCTGAACTAGAGCCTGCTGCAGCTGCACTGCAGATCTCCCCTGTCCATTGTGTTAAGCTTGCTGGCTGCAAGAAGCAGCACCTGAAACATCACAAACAGAATTGTGGAATCACTAAACTGTCAAGGTTGGAAGAGATCTTAAAAATCATCCAGTTCAACTGCCAACCCATCACCACCATAATCCCCCTGAAGGGACATCCCCAAGTGCCACATCCAGACATCTCTTGAAAAATTCCAGACACAGTGATTCTACCACCTCCTGGGGCAGCTTATTCCAAAGTCCAACCACTCTTCCAAGGAAGTTTTTTAAATTAAGTTGCCTAATATCCTTCAGAAAAAGAAGATTCTTTTTCTGACACCCTCAGATTTTGTGTTGAGCTGTCCACTAGGATGCTGACCCCTCCCCATGGATTACAGAGAGTTTATGGTGAAAACAAGGCTCTTCATTTCTGGGGTCTAAAGTGGAGGTACTGCTTTCAGGCTTCTGGATTATTTAAAAGTTATGAGGTATCAGTGCAGAAAAGGGAATGCTACAGTGGGCTAAAATGTGAAATAATTAATGGCTGGTTTGAACCCAGCCTCTTGCTCCTGCTGCATGTCATAGAATCACAGAATATCTGGGATTGGAAGGGACCTTAAAGATCATTTAGCTTCAATTTGTGCTGTGGCCTTCCCACATCATGCAGCCCACCATTCACCTCAGTACCTGTTGTGGCAGTAACAATGCCTGGCAATCCTATGGCTGTAGAGTGGATTGTTTGGGTAAAACATGATCTTTGGTAACCATTAGTGTAAAAGAAACCTCCAAAATTTTGTCTTGCTGGCCTCTGCCTGTAATCTGCCTCCTGCCTTTGTCCAAAGAAAATCTGTTTTCCTGACTCTCAGGCTTAAACTACTAATTTCCTGGAGCTTGTTTGGAAATTCAGCTACATCTAAAATAAGTATGCTCATGGCATGCAAATGGGAAAATTCTAGCCAAAATCAATTGGCATTTGCTAAATCATTCTGCAATTTATGATAGCAGAATTTGGCCCTGATCAGGAGCACAGTAGTCTCAAGCACCACCAAAACAGCCATTTCTCAAGGCTGTTCTTACATTTGGCCTATATTCTCAGACATGCCAGGTGGTTTGCAAATCTGTTTGGCACCAGGACTTTATGTGATCCACACCCAGGTCATACAGATTACAGAAACCCAGGATTGATTGTCTACTGCCCCCAACAGCTGCAGGGAAAAACAACATCTTAATCCACAGCCCCAAGCAGAAACCCTGGCGAGCCCCAGGCTGTGCTTCCCAAAAGTTTCCCTTGGCATTGTGTGACCTAACCCTGAATTTAGGAGGAACCACAGAATCACAGAATATTCTGAGCTGGAAGGGTCCTACAAGCATCACCAAGTCCAAGAGCCCACTGTTGTGAACACACAGAAAAGAAAAGCTGAGAGCAACTTATGTTTGTAAACTTAAAGCTTCCCTTTCTAAAATTTCCCTTCCACTGCTCAATTTGATATGAGAGGGTGGAGGAGTCACCTCTTGCTTCCCACAGAGATGGCTGTGTCAGGAATGATCTTTGTAGCTTGCCATCAAAGGGGGCAGATAGACAGCTGGGGAGCATCCACACCTGGGTGCACTGGTGTTTTTATTGCATGTTGCATTCCGTATAAATTCCGTACGGAGTCAAAATCATTTTGGACTCGGTTCCTCCTCCAAGCCAATACCTGAATTAAAAATGGTTTGTTTGGTTGTTTTCCTGAAGGAGAGCTGCCATCCAAGGGCATTACTATGGGTTTACACATCACTGTGCTCTTAATATCAAAGCTTTCCTTTGGCTGGAGGCTTCCTTCCCTGTGGGGGAAGGGTTTCTGGGTGAGTGCTGGAGGTTGCACAGTCTTTTCCCAACAGAAAAGTGAAGCCCAAGTTGGAGTCTGTTGTGATAATGCATGGGAGGAAGTCAGGAGCAAGTCTGTGTGGTCTGAGTGAGATAACAGGCAGAGTCTCCTGTACCCCAGCCATGTCAGATTGCAGCCTGATGTCAAATTCCTGTGTGTCTATTACAGCAAGAAGTGAGAAATCAGATAAAACAGAAACATTTGCAAGATGTCCATTTACAGTTACAATATGGCACTTTGATGACAGAACATTTCTTGGTCAGATTCAAGTGTTCAGATTGTCCAGAGAGGGTGTGCAGTTTCACTCACTGGGGATACTCCAAACTGTCTGGACACAATCCTGTGCCATGGGCTCTGGGATGACCCTGCTTGAGCAGGGATGTTGGACTAGATGACACACTGCATTTCCTTCCAATCTGACCCATCCTGTGCTTCTGTGATTTTGTGATCTCTTTGGATTTGTTGCTTGCCCCTGAGTTGCACTGAGCAGTCTGAACTCTGGATGTTGTACCTGCATGAAGTCAAAAGAAGACTCTGCCCGGAAATGGTGGCAACCTGAGTAAACAAGACTGATACAAAACAGAGAATAAATTAGTATTTTTGTTTTGATGGTTAGAGATGGTAAAGATTGACTGTGTGGGTCTGTCTTGGTTATGCAAAGCTGGAAAATAAATCCAACCTGTCCCAGCCTCAGCTTGCTGTGTTATTCTCTTGTTTGGAAAGTGAGGCTTCCTACCTTGAGAAGGTCCCTGACAGTGCTTTTTAATTAGCCAGTAGGATAGTTTTTAAAAGAAGTAAGAATCCATCAGCAGGGACTTCTATTAACTCAAAACTTTGTTTTCCCCATATGAGACTTACACCAAATTCCTCCCAGTTTTTGGTCTAACATTACTTATGCTAAATGGAGAAGTATTAAATATTGTCAGGAAGGAAAATTTGCGTTAAGCAGTCCTAACGATTGAAGTTGTGAGCAGTAGAGGAAACCTTTCCCTTTTCTCTTGCTCTCTCATCACTGGCACAGGAATCCTGTATCTACCACATCTTTGCCTTTGTTCTACAAGGCAGAAAAAGGATGCAAGGAAGTCTTGCAAAAGAGGCAAACATCCTCCACCAAAAAGGCAGTGCTGAGCTATTGGTTGCGTTCTTGCTTAAATGTGCCATGCACGCGTTCTGCACCACACATTTCCTTACCACCCTCATCACAAGAGTGGAAAATCTGACAAGTAATTTTCTGTGGGGACATAAAAATGCAGGATGGAAACCTCTAAGCTGCGTGGTCTTTAAGGAGCAGTCATCCATTGAACTAAAGCTATATCCAGTATTACAGTATCTTGCTGATAGATGACATAAACCAAATTTGTTACTTAGAGAGGCATGTTGATTGGCTTCACGCTGGGCATGCATGGAGAAAGACATCTAGGCGCTCTTTCATCCAGATGGAATTCCTAAGTCAATCAAATAAACATCATAATAATAAGGTTAATCTGGTCTTTACTCATTCAATAGAGAAAAGCAGAGATGTGGATCTAATTACATAAATATTGTAAAATCAGTTTGCATTTATCTCTTTCCACATGTCCTTGGTACAGCCCTGGTTCAGCATGCTTAACACGGCACTTTTTGGTCTGAATGGTTTAATTCTGGGGCTAAAGACATTCAAGATTTGTTTGAACAGGAAAATCTTGTTTTCTTTGGAGCATTTTGAAGTAGGCATAATTACAGTGTTGCAAATGCAATGCTCTGCTTTAAGGAGCTGTCAGCATTTCCATATTAAACCACTATTTTCAGGGGTTAACAGAATTGCCAGAAAAATAAAAAAATTTTAAAAGAGTGGAAAAGAAGAGTCCATTATGGGATGAAACTTGGTGTTTAGGTTTTTAATCCAGGAGGGTGGTTTCAAAATCAAATTGAGCAAAATTAATTTACACTGTATGCTTGCAAAACTGCTCGTGTCACTTTTTTCATACTTTTTTTTAAATCAGCCCACAATAAAGCCCACTTATTTTGCTTGTTTCTACTGTACACTGCTCTTTAAAGTTAATGTCATTTCCATACAATACCCCCAATGTAATATGCCTTAGAGGCAGCATAGATTGAATAAGTGACTTGGAGCCAGGGACTCCCAAGTTTATAATTTAGCCGCTGACTCACTGTGTGGCCTCAGGCAAACCACGTAACTCCTATGTCCTCATCTATGGTATGGTCTCAATTTTCCATTGTGTTGCACAACATGTAAGGAGCTCTGCTCATGTTCAATAGGAGCTTAACCCAATGGTGAGTGGGTTACTGGAGCCATGTCGAGGATATGAGACTTACAACTCCCACTCAGCAGGTTTTGTCTATTCAGATAATCTGCAGGAGACCAGTCTTCAGTGAGCTGGTCCAGGTGGGCACGTGGTGGGTGTGTCTCCACCTGTAATGTCTGTGTTGTGGAGAAAAGTCTATCTTGGTGCTGGCACTGAAATAAATGACATTCCTCAAAACCCAGTAGAGGAACTGGGATGTTGTTTTGAAATGTGTAGGCTTGCTTTGTTCTGGGCCTACAGGATACTCAGCTCATACTGTCCCTTTCTGTACTTCAGCTTTCCTCATCTCTTCATGTGTTTCTACACTATCCCTTCATGGCTGAGCTTTTCATCTATCATAAAGCCATTTGCTTTTGCATACAGCAGAGTCAAACTTCTGTTACATATTATTTGAGTCTCATGGGGAAGAAAACACAGACAGCTTGTGTAGACAGTGGATGAAGGAAGAGTGAGATTTTTTTTTCGTGAAAAACAACACCCCCAAGGAAGTAGGTCCTTCAGCATTTAGCCAAGCCTGAGAAGGGCCCTTTTATTCAGCAAGTGCTGTCCTGGTGTGGACCTCTGTGAACAATATTGCATTTGTGGGGTCAGGAGAGTAGAAATATAAATTTAGAAAAGAGTGTTTCATCACTTCCAGTCCTCCATATCACAGGCAAATGTACACTGGTGGTAAATTCAAATGTGTCTGCCCAGGCCACAACACATGCCCTCTCCCAGCCCCCTACAGCCATCCACAGACCTGTAATTAAAGATCAAGATTAGCAGCTGAAACATGTCACAGACAGAGAACAAGAAAGACTCAATGGTCTGCCACTGGCCTGGGTCAAGAAAAGCAGAGAAGTGGTGAGACAGCCAGATCTAGAGAGATGGGACTCTCAGACAGCCTTCCCCTCTCTGAAGAGATCTTTGTTCAGTCAGAGGATCATGAAGAACACCTTGGTTTTAAAAATGGTCTCCCTTCCTCTTCATTCCCTGCCTACACAAGCTGCCAATAGCTGATCACTTTCTGACCTCATGTAAAACTTCCTATCGTGCAGCGTCTCACTGCACAAGCCCCACAGGCTGACCACAAATTTTGTGAAGAACCATGTTTTTTCTTTTTTCTTCTTTTTTTTTTTTTTAATTTTCCATTTTGTAGATTCATGTGGTGCCTTTGTGGGCTTGTCCTGGAGTACAACTTACCTCAAAAGGAGTTTTTCTTGATTGGTTTTCAGTTCTGATTGTTAGAGACCCTCCCACGTCCTCACACTGTTTTCTGTATTGCTCATTTGGCAGGGCTCATGCAGTCCCAGTTTCCTGTCTGTGGAATGGGAATGATAGCGTATGATATCTTATAATACATATGGAATTATGAAACACAGCAAATCCCACTGTGATCCAGTATTCTCTGCCAGTTAACAAAATAGTTTTATGTCTCTGAGCAGACATGTCCATACAAAGATCTAGATTTGTGTCCTGCCTTTAAAGATTCATTTTCATCTTGGATTTGGATCCCAAGCTGAACTGTTGGAAACTTCCAGTGTAATGAGATACTTGTAGAAAAATATTTTATTGTGAATGCAGGAAGTATTTTGAAATATTTTGGGGTTTTGAGCAGTTTCAACACTCAGCTGTATTTACAGTTTTTCTCCATTCACCTTGTGAAGTTGTTTTCTTCCTGTCATTTTCTTGCTGGCTGGCTTTCCTTATTAGAGAGAATCTCCATTGCTTCACAGCAGATATGCAGATCCCAACATGTATGTGTAACTCCAGCTAAAGCAGATCCATGTCAGGCTGACTTGACCTACAATAGTTTTAATTTGTTTAGACCTGACCTGAACAATTTTCAGATCGTGTTGACCCTGAGTGAGTGCTTTGCTTCGGCTTTCCTGAGGGAAAATGGAAACAATTCAGGAAAATCAAGCTTTTCCTGGGGGCAGCTGTCTCTGTAAAAAACAAACTTGGTATTAAAAAAGAAACAAATAAAATGGAAATTTCTCAGTGGCTCTACTTGCTACACTAAAAGAATATGCATCTAAAAGAATATGATTTCAATCTACTGAAACAGCAGTGTTTGAATTCAGCATTTCAATAATAAAGAGGTTTGTCTTCCACCACCTAGTCAATATTAGCCAGCTGACAGCTAGTCTAGCATGGTGTGAGACAAACCTCGTAAAACTGGAGAGCTTTACAAAAATCAGAGTGTGTGATGACCCTAAAAATCAATACTTACAAGGCACTGTACGCTGAGAGACTGGTAGAAACAAAAACCACGGATCTTTCTGTTGGAAGACACATAAAATTGACACTGTGATTTTACAGTGGTTTGTAGGATTTACAAGACATACTGCAAGTAGCACTTGCTAAAACTACAGCTCAAGATGTCTGGAAAGAAAAATATCTGCAGGAATGGGGAAGAGCAGCGTCAGCTGTTTGGGAACGGCCCTCTGGGATGCCTTAGTGGGGTGAATAAGTGGTGATGTGGTTTGGTTGTCAAATGCAGCAGTAGAGGCAGAAGGTTGGGGTGGTTTATAACTTAATTCATCTTTGGAGGAGAAAGGCTTCTCTTTTATACTTGAAGCATGGATGTAATGTTAAGAAGGGCTGAATGTCTACAAAGCTCAGTGACTGACTTTCTGAAGTGTCAGCTGATCTCAGCCTCACAGAAGTGACTGCAACATTGGTGTACTGCTGAGTGGCTTTCACTGAAGATGTCTGCCATGTCAGTACAGCTGAGCCAACTTTTCAAACCCAGTATTTTTAATCTATTCCTTTTTGCTAAAGGCTTTCCCAAAGAGGATCCTGAACCCTTGCCTTACACCATTTTCGCACACAATTAAATTCGATCTTCCTCTCCCCTGAAGATATGGAGAGTCATGGTGCTCCTTGGGAACCAGTTGGCGGATGGTGCTGGTACTGGATGAAATTATATTTCACCAACAGTGCTCCATCGTTCTGCCTTTTGTTATGTCCAAATCCCACCAACCCAGCAACGTGAAGGACCAGAAGAGCTGCTGGATGAGAGCTCTTCTCATCTCTGCATGGGTGTTTCCAAACCACCTGGCCCACTAGGAAAAAGACGACTTTCTCTTTAATAACAGATGGTGGTAGTGAGACATGAAAATTAGGACATATTTTCATTTGATATTGGAATATCATGAGCATCAGTTATTTTGGGAAGGAGTCCAAAAAATACTTGGAGAGAGTCTAAAACTGCAGATGAATCCGCAGGTTTATTTTATTGGGTGATTTCAGTTCTGCCAAATATTTGTAGTGTAAAGAAATCATAAAAATTGCTGGTGGTCCTCGCCTGGCGGGTACTTCTCACATATTTGAGACAGTTGTACGAACTGTGACAAGAATGTTTGATCTATTAGCTTAAAAACAAATTAGAGTCTTCAAGAGAAATAAATGAACTATAGATGGTAGAAATACATTTCTCTTATCTTAGAGAGACCAGGAATTTTTGCCCCCAGGCTTTATTTGCATTTAATTATCACAGTTTGGATTTCCTCTACTGCATGCATGGAGGTTTAGTCTGTCTCGTTCCATCCTCTGTTCTGAAATAACATTAGTACCTGTTAATGATTATCATTGTCAATTATATATTCTGGTTACATGCACATTATAAGAAATATCGGTTTGTTTTAATAAATCTTCAAAAGGCAGCCTAAACCTGTGCCTTATCTCCTTTCTGCTTTGTAATTTATTTATTTTTATGGTTATGATATTTGAAAGACTCTGCATGCTCCGAGGGATTGTGAATGGGTATCTGCTCAGCACTTGAATACTGAGATGAGAGACAAAAAAGGTTTTATTTAACATAACTTTCCAAATGAAGCAATGGGGTCATGTATCTCAAAGATAAAGAAAGGAGTGAAGAATACAGGTCTAGAAATCCATAGGTAGTTTAATTTGACACATTCTAATCTGCAAAACAGCTTGTGATCACATTGTACTGATTCTTAATATTCTAACTTAGATTATTTTTTGCTAGGATAATAATTTCACTGTAGTCCTGACCTGGCAAAGGACTGATTGCCTCACTTCCCATTGGTCTGTAGGCATAAGGATAGTTCCATATAAAAAAAATTTCACTGCATTTCTAAAGAGAATTTTGTTTTGAGTTGTGCAAACTTGATATTTATGCCATTTGCCCATGTGGATTATTTCCATTCACTGGACCAGCACTGAAATGTCCACTCCAAGAGGAATACTTTCACCAAGCATTCTTTATGTGGTCTTCAATTAATAAACAGGAATACGCCTTTCTAAACCTGTGGGTAATGATTTTTCTGCTTGTTGCTACTGTATGTCACTTAAATGAATGGGGCATTTATATACTGTCCTTTCATCTAGGATATCAAAGCACTTTATAAATATGGACCAGTGGCTCTGATGTGCAACCACTGAACTGTGGCTGCCTTGGAGGTGGCATGCGGTTGACATTTGGCTAGCAAAGCACATTTGAACATCAGAAACTGTTGGTTTCCTCAGGAAGGCTTGGAGGTGTGGGGGATTGTGACTATCTGAGTTAACCTCTAACACATACCTGCCCCAACACGGGAAAGCAACACCACTGCCCACCTTTCAGTGAGGGAAAATACAGTCTTGGCTAAGAGCATGACCAAAGCAGCTTCCATCAGCTGGATCACTGATTTTATTCCAGTCCAAGACCATGACTGCCAAAAATTATTACCATATGGGAAGCTGGTAAATTGCCCCAAGAATATGATCTTGGTGGTCCGAGATTAGTTTCACATGAACAGGTGTCTGCACCACAAAACCACAGTCACAACTGCTGCCAGCTGCTGTGGGTTTCAGAAGGGAGGTCCAGCACTTCCTGGGCAGTGGTAACACAAGTGGTGGTTCTAGAGGTGGCATCTCAGGGCTGGAGAGATGAGGCTGTTTGTGTCTCTTTAGGTGTTTCTTGACCCCTCTATCCTGAGCTGTTAGTGAGCTTGTATGGTGCTCTCCATCATTGTTGTGGCAGGTGCTTTCTCTTACCTTCACACAGAAGCCCCCCCAGCCCTGCTTCCACTCTCCTAAAAGGATGCCACAAAAAATTTCAGTGAGGCTTGTGAGTTGAAGGTGTTAAGTTCAGACCACACAACTAGGCTTTAACATCTTTGGTACAGCTTGGAAAATCCTCCACAGGACTGGAAGGGCCTTCTGGGTCACTAATCCCAACCTCCCACTGCTGCAGGCTTTCACTTTGCATAATCCTGTAGAAAAGCTGACTAATCTTCAAAAACGTGGACAATCACAGGAAACCTCAAAAGCTCTCTATATAAAAAAGGTGTCAAATCTGTTTTGCACCCCTCCAACACCTTTCATCCAAAACTTGTAATGAGTTTTGCAAACAGGGATTTAAGAATTGCGATACCAGTGGGAGGGAGGAATTATCAATTATCCTTACTGTATTTGAGAGGAAGAATTTGAAAGACAGTGAAATTATGAAGCAAATCCCCATTCTCATTCAGACAAAGCTCTTAGTGGCTTGAGGATGTTGGCTCCAATGGAGATATCCAAGACCATCCAACCAAATCGATTAGACAGCCAGGAATTAAAATCAGTGTTCCTGACTGTTTTTATCTGCCTTTTAAGCACAGAAGTGTACAATAGCTTAAGATTTTCCACCTGTCAGCCTCACTTTTTCTTCCAGAAGAAATGGGTACTACACCCTATTTCTTCTGTGAGATAGCATGAACATCATCCCCTCCATGAAGCATTTAAAGTCAGGTTGGACAGGGCTCTGAGCCACCTCATCTATTGAGGATGTCCCTGCTCACTGCAGGGGGATTGCACCAGATGACCTTTAAAAGGCCCATTTCAACTCAAACTATTCTGCCATTACGTAATTCTATGATGTACCATAGTTAAGTGTACTCCAAGTGGGCAGGAGGTTCTGTTATAGCAAAGAAGAATATCAGCAGCAGACTTTAGGATTTTTTTTTTTTAATCTGTAGAAAATACAACACAGAGAAATGACCTTTATTCATTTTCACATCATCAGAAAGATGAAACTGAGTCTATCTTCAAACTCATGGAAACATACATTCCTTCTTCAGGGTGAATGAATCCTGAGCAATGCACTGTGTTCTGTGAAAATGTTTTGCCTTTATCTTGAAGCCAAATGCTACCCTCAGTCTCATAGACTCTTGGTTGAATTTGACCTTTCTGATTTTCTAGCACATTTTTTGAACTTGTAAATGTAGTTGGTGGCTAAATGGCCATGGAGCTATTTATCAATCAGCAGATGATGGTGGAATTGTCAGGATTCTTAACAGCATTAGTAAGTGGAGAAACTAGTCCCCACAACCTTGAAGCACAACTGTTTCACATTATTGGTGCTAAAATAATTGTTTGGGTCCACTTTTGATCAACACATCTTTTAAGATTTTCTTAAAATTTGTTACTTTAACAGCTGATCCCACTCCTACTGTAAACTCCCTCCTACTCCCACTCCTACTTTACTGCATAAAAAACATCTTTTTGTAGATTTTC
Source organism: Haemorhous mexicanus (assembly GCF_027477595.1). Classification (NCBI taxonomy): domain Eukaryota; kingdom Metazoa; phylum Chordata; class Aves; order Passeriformes; family Fringillidae; genus Haemorhous; species Haemorhous mexicanus. Next base: position 112,788,523 of record NC_082343.1, on the reverse strand, counting down.
TAAGCATTTAAGTTGACTTGAAAGTTCTCTAAATGAGTCTAATTTAACAGTGAAAGAGGGAAAGTGTGCTCTCCTGATCTCCTGTGCAAATTCTATATTGGCAAATGTTGGTAAAACTGTGCTTGCAAATTTGTCCATAAAACAGTTGGAGGGTTCAAAGCAGGAGGCAAAATTCAGGATAAAGAAGTGCAAAGGCCAAATGCTGATGCACCTGCTAACACTGAGAAGCATCAAACCCAAAGATTTGCTAGACCTGGAGTAAGAAACTGGGTAGTTTGAACCAGGACATTTCAGATTACGATTCAAAACTCACTTTTATCTCATGCTGCTGTTCAGGGATTACTCCAGCAACATGAAAAGGGGAGTTGTTCATACATGATGTGCTCAACAGGTCTGGCAGATCTTACCTCAAAATGCTTGGTTTTGCTGGCATCTGTCCTGGTGCAGTAGTGTATTTTTAAATCACTTTAAGCAGTTTCCTCTTTGTGATTTTTATTTGCTGTTTGGTTGTTTGTTTTTTTTTTTCTGTGACACATTAACTTTCCTTCTCTTATCAGAGCCATTCAGGTCAGAGGTAGACATGGACCTTTGATTATTTTTTAAGGACAAGTTAGGGGTGCTTTAATTAGGGTCATGTGCTTATTTCAGGCGTCCTAAAAATTAAGGTCCATCTCTGTTCTGGAAAGCTCATTTCAGGCAGCTTTTTCACAGGGGCAGCTCCCAAAATTTCCCAGCTATGTTTCTTAACAATTTACTGACTTTGGGTCTTGGAGAGCCAAAGTAAGCCATGGAGATGAGTACCAAATTTGGGGTATTCACTCCACTAAATTGTGAATGCCCTGAAGATTGCAGTGCTTGCATTTTTTTATAAATGACAGAATTCAGGATGATGACAAAGTTGGTGGACATATCTCAACTGACTGACAGCACCACTCCACATTTGGTGCTGATTCAAGCCCCATCTCTAACTATAATGTCACAAGGACTGGCCAAGTGCAGTACCTCCTCCTGGTGCACAGAGTATGTTGAGCTGTGTAATTCAGTCCAGGCCTCTGCTGCTGTTACAATGAGAGCATTACCTGAAGTCTGAGCTATGCAGGGATTATTTGGGGTTCTCCTGGTAATTTCTGATGGCAGAACCACTTTCCCAAGGTGCAGAAAGACTGAGCAGAGATTCTGTCTTGAAATAGGCTTGTTTCTCAGTGATGATTCAGTTAAGCCTATGGAACAGATGTATAGATGGACAGTGGTTTTGTGTTGGCTTGTTTTGGTTTTTTTCCTCACAAGACTTAATGCTTTCCCTTGTAAGTCAGGATCCTGCGTGAGTTTGTTTCCCTGTTGAGTCATTTATGAATTTCAGCGGCTGCACCTTGGCTCCTCCACATCCCTCCTTCACCAGCCTTTCTCTTCTCGCATTCCTGGTGGCACCCAGGGTCTTTCTGACTTTGGTCTCCTGATAGTCCTGGTGTAGCTCAGACTACCCAGTTGGCTGTGCTCCCAGCTCGCAGTCTGTGTTAAAGACAAAATGCTGTCTTTTTACAGCTCAGTTTCTTTCCATAAAGTTAATCAAGCAGCCTTCCTTTTACAAGGCAGCAGATCCTTTGGCATTTCTTCCTTTGGCATGCTGAAGATTCCCAATGCTGCCAGGTTTCCCCCAAGATAGAGAGAAGCTTCTTGCCCTGGAGAAGAGCTGTTCCCTGACAAGGTACTTGTATTGTAGCCTTGGAAAACTTCCTCTTCCCATTTAAACATGTTGTTGGGGATATCTTTGTATTTCTATTAGAGATGAGCACAAGCCATGAGGCTGGATCTAAAGTTAGTCAAACTCTGAGGTTCCTTACAGTAGGGAGTGGGAACTCGATGTGTGCTTTTTGGCTGGAGCTGCTCTCCTGTCTGCACAGCCGAACACAAAAAGCATCGCTGGGCTGTTGGGGAAGCTGCTGACACAACTGAGAAACTGAGTGGTGAAGGCTTGTCATCAAAATCAACAAACCTGAAGGCAAATGGGAACCTGGTGGTGTGAGTAATCATTACCCCTTGCCCAGCCACTTGGAGCAAACTTTCTCTACTCAATAATCACCAGGTTTTATGAAAGGAAACAAACGAATTGCAGATGAAGCACAGAGCAAAATGTCCCTGCATTGCTCTTATTGGGGAAAAAGAAAAAATCTCCTTCTTTGGGCTTAGTTTGTGCATGACTTTGCTGTGTAGTGAGCTGCAAACGGTGGCCTCTCAGTTCATTAATTGACAAACACCATCCCCTAAACATTTCCAGGCACAGTCATTTTCTTTTCTCAGGTTTACTCAGTGGTTCTTACTGAGGTTTACATTTTTCCACGCATGTACTGAGAATAAACTTGCCTCTACAATCTCATCTCTTGTGCTCTGAGAAATTTTGATAATGTAATTCATAGGCAGATACATTTTCTGGGTCTTTCTCTTTTTGCAGTTCTCCTGGCTTTGGCTGTTTACTACTCCCTTTACAGCAAACTGCCCCATTTTCCAAATACCGCAGGACTTTCTGAACTGCAGCATTTCATTCCATTTGTCTCTCTTTTTAAGAGGCTGATCTGTCTTAAAGAAATTTTTCTCATTTAAAAATAATTTTGCTGTGGTTTTACAGTCAGCATGGTTCCCCCCAAAAGAAACAAAAAATCCCTGCAGGCCTATTTCTTCTCCTTCTCCCATGATTACACTGGTGTAAATGACACTGGTGCCAATGGAATTATTCCTGTTTTACACTCGTATAAAAGAGACCAAGTTCTGAAAGATGGGACATATTCAACATCTTCACAAAATTATATTAGGGCAGAAGGGTATCTCCATCTATCAAAAGGGATCTCAAACTGTTCTTTCATCTTCAATGTCTCAAATAGGGGAATATAATCATCCACCAGCAGGATACAACAACCCCCAGGGTGAAATCTACAATTCATTTAGCAGGGAGAAAAGGCAGAGGCAGCACAACACAGCCCCTTAGGAATGGGCCCAAGGAATACAGTGTCCAGCTGAAATTAGTGTTACTATTTGCCTCGTGGAAATGGTTGGGAAGCCCAGCCAAATTCAGGGCTCCAGCCTACTGGAGCAGCTGCAGTGAGGGCAGACTCTGTTCCCCAGCGCTCGCAGTCCCAGTGACAAACAGCAATCAGACCGCGGGCCAGCAAGAAGTGGAGCCAGGCAGAACTAAAATATCCCTGTTGGAGTGCGGTCCCATGAGGACAGTGTTATGTCGTACCAGAAACAAAGAGAAGAGCACATTTCCAGTCTCAAAGACTTCTCTGTCCCATTAAGGAAAGCTTCAGACTACAATTAGAAAAAAAACAAGAAAAAGAGACATAGCCACAGCATGCCAGTTTGCATCCAAATGCAGCCTAGAAAAAGCAGTTCTGCTCCCAGGAGAAGGCTGCTAGCACCCTCTTAGACTGGTGGCTCCAGCCATCTCACGCAGGAGGGTGGGAATGTGACCCTGAAGAGAGACAGATCATCCCTCCCCCAAACCCAGAGCCACTGGGTAAATATTGACTCAGAGAGAGGAGTGGCTGAATCACTCCTTCCTATCCTAACAAGGTGTTTTCCTCTGCCCAGCAAGTGAACAAGCCCACCCTGCACAGCCCAAAATATCAGACAGGAACTGGTGCTCATGGCGATCAAAGGACTTGGATTCAGACAGAGAGACAGAGCACCTCTGTTTCGGTAGGATTGACGTGTTTGTTTGCTCTCAGAGTGGCCAAATGCCTCCTCCATTAAGTTATTCAGCAGGACACATGGTCAGAAGGATGGATAGGTGGAGGGATGAGGAACTTGGAGCCCCCTAGTGCAGTTCTTCTGTTCTTATCACATGCAACACCTCTCAAATTCTCCGACTGCCATTCCACAGCTGCTGATGGTGTAGTTTCGTACACCAGTTAATGGTACAGCAATGGTACACCCTGTGTTCATGAAATCTCTGCCCCAAGAGGCACTGAAGTAACAGTGAATTTGTAGAAAGGGATAGGAAAAGTCCAACTGTCTCAGTTGTCCAGCTGTTTCCAGCTCAGGATTCAACCTGTGTTGGATGATTTGGATCATAACTCTAAATCTCTTTATAATTTAAGGGTATTAAAATAAAGCCCAGGAAAGACCTGGGAGACAAATGGTGGCGACCACTGACTGGAGCTGTGAGTGGGTGTTATGAACTTTTGGGTGGCTCCTAGCTTGTGTAATCCAACTGGATACAAGGGAAGGCTGAGTTCATTGTTGCAAGCACAGGTCTGGATTTCATTTCATGTCTGCTACAGATTTCCTAACTGGGTCACCATGCTAGCCTGGAACACAGGCTTTATATGTTCCTCCTCCACTGAGATGTTACAGAGCTCAGGATTTGATGGTTTAAAAACTGGTTGAAGATCTCCCAGAAAAAGGATGCGTAAGAAAAAGCATATGCTATGGATCTCTTTATATATGCTGCGTTACCAAAAATGTTGTATTTATGTATTTCAAAACTGGGCACTGGGCTACATTTTCATTCCCCAGTACAAAGGCAAATACATTCCAAACAAAGCAATGTTGTTTCAACAAAGCAAGGGTTGAAATCTCTCCAGGGCTTCATTCTGTCTCATTTAGATCGGGCATAAGATCTTAAAGCAGAGTTTAGTGGTCGGCCGATCACGCTCCTCTGGGAAATGACAGAGTGGTAATTCAAAAGGGGTAGTGAAGTACAGCATTGTCTTGGTCTGCAGGACTGTTCTTCAATAAAACCAGCGTCTCACCCGGCTTACAGGAGAACATTTTGTTCCAAAGGAGCTGTGGCTCTTCAATAAACAAAAGAATTCACCTCCGGCTAGACTTGGGTGTAAAATGAAAATGTTATTGGAGACAAAATGTCTTTGTGAAGACAGCATTTCCATGATGCCTGCCACAATTGCCTGGGCATATCGAGCAGTTGAAGTGAAAAAGGATAAAAGGTACATCTCCAAGGCATTGACTCCATGGGTGTTTGAAACTTCTTTCAGGCTTGGGAAGTGGTTTCAGCCCAGGCTGGGAGCTCTGAGGGAGGGGATAAACAGCCTTGGTCCTGTCTGGCCATGGACTGGCACTCACTCTTTTTGTAGTAAGGACTCAGATTTGATCGCAAGTGAGTTGAATCTTTCAGGGCTTTCCTGAAAGCATTTCTTTGGAGTAAACAAGTTCTCCCACATCTGACACAAGAGATTGGGAAAGCATCCCAGAGTACCTAAACACAAAAACTATGAGATATTCCTCCTCCAGTCTGAAACTCCTGGTACACTCAGGAAACTTCACAAACAGCAAAGGAGTCGTAGGGTCATTCAGGGAAATAATTCATGTCCAGACTGGCATAGTTCAGGTGTTCAGATATGGCTGTCTCCCACCCAGATTAACTCTGCAGAACAGATATGGTCTCTGTGGTTCCTTGGTGCATGAAGATGATAAAAATCACCTCAGGCTGTGCAGTTTCAGGGGATTTTTGTTACAAGATTATTTTCCTAAAAATGGCACTATGCCTCTGGGGATGAAACATACTTGGAAATATATGAAAATTTAATCAATTATATGAGTTAGCTCTGATTTTTCTTGCATACTTATGGCAAGATCCTTCCTTTATCATCCTCAGATCACTGAGGGGCTCTTTATTGTACAGTCAAGGTGTCCACTTTTAGCTTGACAGGCAGGTTTCGGCCTTCAAACTCTGAGGCAGAACAACAGCCAAGCTCATCTGGCAGAGACAGTCTTTTGTGGTGTGTCTGATCATGGCCTCCTACTCAGCCTTTATTTCACCTAAAAGTTGCTCACTGAGGAGAACCAGCAACCTTGGTTCTGCTCTAGATGGGACAGGGGACTTTCTGCACTCGTTCTCACTGTCTCTTCCATTTAAGTAATGAGTTTACACAGCTTGAAAGATGGTACAAGATAAGGACTGTTAGACCACTGCTCTGCTATGTAGACTCTCAGGCTTAGCAGAAGCTTTTTGCTGGGGCAGTTGGATGGTAAATACCCAGGAAAATAGAGAGTTCCTGTGTTTCAGTGGGGAGCACAGCTGTGGCAAGCCTTTGAGAGAGACAAACCATCCAAAAGCAGAGCATGGAAGAGGTTCAAGGTAGCCCAGCCTGGATGTAGATTGTTTCATGAATCAGCCAAGAAAAGCCATATGGTGTCTGCAAAGGAGGCCTGTCCACTGCTGGCTGGACATTGTCCTTGCTGGACTCTCTGTAACAACCTGAAATCTCATTGACTCATGTGAACCAAATTTCCAGACTTGACTCACTGGCTACTAAAACCATAAGATTGCATGGTGTGTCTCATATTTTTCCTGGGGAAAAAACCAGCAGGAAAATATATCTTTGGTTAATTAACATTTGAATCTGCTTTGAAGCCTTCAGAGAATATATGTTAAGAAATTAAACTAATCTCAAACCAGCAAAGAAAAATAAACCTAAAATATCTGGACCATCAAGATTTGTTTCTATAAATGTTCCTGGTTGCCTCATCCTGAGATGCTGGAGAATGTCCAGGTAAGGACAACGGAGCTGGTGAAGGGTCTGGAGCACAAGTCTGATGAGGAACAGCTGAGGGAGCTTGAGGTCTGAGCCAGGAGAAAAGGAGGCTCCATGGGGCCTTCTCATTCTCTGCAACTCTCTGAAATAGGTTGTAGCCAAATGAGGATTGACCTCCTCTTCCAGGTAACAAGGAATAGGATGAGAATAAGTGTCCTCAAGTTGTGCCAGGGGAGGTTTAGATTGGATATTATCCAGTTTTTCAGTGAAGAGAAATTTTTTCACTGAAAGGGTTGTTCGGCATTGGAACATTGCCCAAGGAAGTGTTGGAATCATCATCACTGGAACCATTCAAAAAATGTTTAGGTGTGGCACTTGGGGACATGGTTTAGGGATGGACCAGACACTCTTAGGTTAATGGTTGGACTTGATGATCTTGGAGGCCTTTTCTAACCTTAATCATTCTATGATCCTTTGCTTTAAAGGTAAAAGATACACATCTTGTCAACTCTCTTTTGTATCTCTTAGTACCTCCTGAATGTTATGGGATCATGGATTTATTCTAGGGCCATGTGTGGCAGGAAGTGCAATTGAGAAAGGTCCAAAGAGTAGGGTTTTTTTTCTCTAAAACAGGTGGTTTTAGAGAAAATGCTCTTGGCTGATCATTATCAAAAATTCCCTCATAAATGGAAAAATTTCCTCTCACAATGCAAAACTAAACTGAGAAAATCATCGCTGTAGGAGTTGATTGCCAAAACCTTGCCAAAGGATGAGAAAAAAAAGAAAAAAAGAAACAGGAAAAATAAAAATAATAAAAAAATTATGTGATGTTTACAATGCCAATAAGACCATAATAGGGGCATTTAGAAAGACAATAGTACTTATTAGGAAAAGAAAACAAGAGTCTCAGAAGAATTACACGTGTTGGAAAAGCTGTCTGTTTCAAAACAGGAAAAACCCTTTGGTGTAGCTAATGGCCAGATCCAGAGAGGTAATAACACACAAGCTGTTTCAGATGCAGTCCATGCAGTTGCAGTTCATTTTGAGCCTGATCTTAAATCAAATCTGTTGGCCTCCATCGAAGGTGATTGTTGATAGTGTAAACATCTGTCCTGGGCAAAACCCTGATTCATTAATGGAACATCAGCAAAATTTCCTACAATGGACTAAGGTATAGCTGTTATTGAAGATTTTTTGATTCTTCCTTGGAGGCAACATTGACTGACCATTGACAGAGGCAAAATACAAGGCAGCCTGAACAAAATGATCTGAACAATTATACCACTTTCTTCTTCTTCCTGTTTCTTTTGGCTCTCCAGAAGTAGTTGTCAGTCTTATTTTAGTTTCAGAGGACCTAAAATGTCTCTCAAGCCACTTTGCCACCCTCACTAAGTTGCTGGGAAGGGAGTATATGTGGGTGGAGGAGATGTTCTTGTGTGGCCATGGGAGGGCTGGGCTGGAAGTCTCCTTACGCACAACAGATTTTTCTGCTGTGCCTTTTTTCTGTACTGCAAAGGAGAGGGAAAGAATCTTTCCCCAGTTCAAGAAGTGGTGTTAATAGAAGCTTAGGGCAAATGAGCCATCATTGGCAATGCTGGTTGATGGGGAAGACGAGAATGGCCTTTGCTCCTGGCTCCTTGATGGACTTCTATCATCAAGGAGCCAGGAGCAAATTTAATTTTTCGTGTGCTTCAGTCTGGCCCCAAAAAAGTGCAGCCAGTGTGGGACTCGTCTGTGCAGTGCTTTGAGCACAGCAGGACAAATGTGTTAGGCAATGAGCACTGTCATGAGGAATTGTCTGCTACCCAACAATATTACCTCTCCAACGTGCCTACCTCCTCTTTTCCCATTCCCTCCCCTCCCTGAGATGTCAGGGCATCCTCAGGGACTCTTCTGTTTTCGGAAATCACAGGAGCTGCAGAGCACTTCAAAAAGTCTGGCTCTGTCCCTTAGGTGTCAAAGAAGGACCTCAGGTTCCTGGAAAATCTGGTCCCAAATGAGTGTAAAAACACACATTTTGTCAGGAAGTGAATAAAATCTCACTGAAATTAAGCCAGGGACAAAGATGAAAAAGCAGATGGCCCATGACAAACTGTGAGAACGAATTTGTTCGCATGACATGGGAATAAGTATGTACTCATAACAGACTATTACTCAAGAAATTTTGAAAGAGCACAACTCCACAGGAGTCATAATGGGATTAGTCACATAAAGCTCAGTCCAGCTAAGCCTGGTGTACTGTACCTGAAAGAAGAGAAACAGACCCCAAGACAGACCACAATTGAAAAAAAAGAAAAGAAACAAGTTCCAAAGAGATGCAAAAGTTTATGAAGTCAGAAAAGTTTCAAATTAATTAAAATATGTAGAGTAGGTCTTGGATTGTTATGAGGCTGGTTAAAAAGCAAGAGGCCAGAGGAAGGAGCCTTTCTGAAATGACTCAACCAGTTTGACAGCACAGAGTTGGGGTGTTTTTGGTGAAATGCCATGGACCCTGGAAGAGACTTTGCCATGTGCTCCATTACAGCATTGTTCTCGCAAACTACAATTATTTGCAATTATTTGCAAAATCCCTTTAAAAATAAGCCACAAACCAGAGGAATAGCGTTGATTTGGAATACTCTGATTTATTTTTTTTTTCAAATCAGTATTTTGCACTAAACTCCTGGCTTGAACAGACATATTTAAATATATAAAACCACTCCTGTCATTAAAGGGAACAGCATCTTGATATATAAAATATTTTGTGATTTTTCTACCTATGAAGAGAGAAGTGGGTTCCTAGAACACATATGTGACTTGCTTTATCTAAAAAATAATTAACAATAAGCTTGCCTAATGCTTTTATGAATTTTCTATACATTTCTAAGCTGCTCACCCAAAAACGAGTGTTCAGAGCTAGTTTAGATTGATTAATTATTTAATTAAAGGCTAGACTAGAGCAAAAATAATATCTAGAGCCAAATTCTGTTTCTGAAATCACATGTATGCAAACACCAATCCTGGAGTGCTCACACTGATGCTTCTGTTCAGACCTACTCCACGAGTCATGTCCCGTGGCCTCTTCACCCAAGGTGGTGACTTGCTTCTAAACTTGCTTGAAACCCTTCTAAACTTGACTTAGCCTGGCAGTGGGAAGCAATGCCACTCCATCTGAATCACACCTGAGCAGCGCAGGAGGGTTGGCTTCAGATTCAGGTCCCAAAGATGGATTTTGTCCGTGCAAAAGCAGCACCGCCCTCGGTGACGCACATGCTGCTCTTGGGCTCTCATTTACCACAAGCTGTTGGGACTGGAGTTTCACTTCTCACCAGAAAGCGGAGGCAGGCGTATATTTAGACTTTCTTGGGAAGCAGCTGTGAAATGCAGGGGGAGCGCACACGCACTCGGTCCCGCGGGCACACACAGACACAGACAGCTTTAGAGCAGCTGCATAAACCTGAGCAGAAAGGACACGGCACAGAGGCCTCCTGCAGGTCCCTGTCTCACCAAAGAGACTCATTTCAGCATCTCAATATCCTTATCAGTGAATCACAGTATCACATGATCATAGAACAGTTTGGGATGGAAGGAATGTTTAAGATTTTCTCATTCCAACCTCTCTACTCATTGCAGGGACACCTTCCACCAGACCAGGTTGCTCAAAGCCACATGCAATCTGGCTTTGAACACTTCCAGGGAAGGCACATTTTCTCCGAGCAACCTGTTCCAGTGCCTCACCACCCTCTGAGTAAAAACTTTCTTTTGATGCTGAATCTCTCTTCTTTTAGTTTAAAATCATTATCCCTTTTCCTATCACTATCTTCCCTCTTTAAAAGTTGTTCTCCCTCACTTTTTTAAGCCTCCTTATTTAAATAAATAAAGTACTGGCACTATTGAAATAGATTGCTTGTTCAGTCCTGACTCACTTGAAAGATTATCACCTTCTCAACCATAAGCTCATTCCTTGAAGCACTCAAGGGGCTTCAGGTTCTACTCTCCTGTATCTTAAACCTTACCTCTATGGTTTTGTGCTTTCCACAGGAACACAGAAGCAGCATTACCCATCTGCTATTGAGATTTGATAGGAAGTTGGTGGTGCCAAGAGGATAGAGCCAAGCTCTAGTCTGTGGTGCCCAGGGATAGGACAAGTGACAGAGGTCAGAAACTGATGCCCAGGAAGTTCCCCCTGACCATGTGGAATAGCTTCTTTCCTGGGCAGTGACCAAGCACTGGAACAGACTGTCCAGAGAGCATGGGGTTTCTGCTCATTGGGGTATTCCAGAAATGTCTGGATATAATCCTATGCCCTGTGCTCTGTGATGGCCTAGCTTGAGCAGGGGGCATGTACAAGATGACCCTCTGTGGTTCCTTCCAGGCTGATCCAATCCGTGATTCTGTGGAAATACTTGATACATCTGCCTATGAAGTGAGAAATCCAGCTCACCCTCCTTCAGCCATTTAGAAGATACTTAGTCCATCCAAGGTAGTGGACTTACCACAAGTTCTGGGAGGGGAGGAATACTTCAGAGCATGATCCTTCACCCCACTTAGGGACTTAATAGCTTGGAGTGTCTTTACCCCAGAGGTGCTTCTTTCTTGACTGGAGCCAAGATGACTGCCTCACACCAGATGCCAGCTAAAGGGCTAATGTTAGATGAGCTGAATCTGTGGAAAGTCATGCTCCTGCTCTTCCCTCAAGGTTTCTTCTTTACAGACCTTTCTCTTGTTAGTTGACAATAGACTGAGAAATCAGAGTTTGCAGCAATTTGGCTGCAAGGCAGATAAAATCAGTAGTCAAACAAAAGCAGCTTAGATAGCCAAGGCTGACTCTGAAGTTAAGTACATGATCTTCTCATACAGCTGAATGCATTTAAAATAACTTTAATTGGCCATTCTCTTGGGGCAGATCATTAATCTTTTAGTGACATCCATCATCATGAGCAGGACAAGTACTAGGAAATCCCCTCCTGGAGGTGCTCCTCTGGTCCCTCTCATTACTGAATTACCTACCCTATTTTCAGTCCCATGTGTTTTGGACACCCTGAGATCCTCTTGGATGTGGCAGAGCAGAAGTGTTTTCTCCCACTTGCAAATAGGTAAAACAAGGATGTACAATGGCTTTCCCTTTAGGAGATCCATAGTAAGTCAGGAGGGTAGGGAATGTTTTTAAGCAGGCAGTCATTTTTATGCACTGGTACAGTCCTCTTTTGCAATGTAGGCATTTTCAGATCATGACATCCACATCCAATTTAGTTATCCAACATTATTCCTAGCAAAGTGATGAAGACAAATCTCTCATTCTAGCAATAAAGAGGTGATGCTCAAATTATTTAATCCACTGAATGCAAAGAAAGGCTTGGGAATTAAATAGGATGTTGACAGCTATGCTGTAGGCTGTGACTGTGTATAGACAGACAAGCCAGAGGTGGCTTGAGAGAATGGCAGGAAGCTGTACCAGGGGAGGTTTATGTTGGATATTAGGAGAGGTTTCTTCTCCCAGAGGGTGGCTGGGCACTGGAACATGCTCCCCAGGAAAGTGGTCATGGCACCAAACCTGGCAGAGCTCAAGAAAAACTACAACACACTCTCAGAGACATGGTGTGATTTTTAGGGCGGAGCTGTTCAGTATCAGGATTTGGACACAATGAGCCTTGTAGGTCCCTTCCAGCCCTGGATATTCTGTGATTCTGTGACTGGAATCCCATCTCAGTAACACAGTCCTCCTGAAGGATGAGGCAAAGTTGCCTGTGCTCTCAATATAAAAGAAGAGACTCTTGAGGTTGCCCAGAGAGATACATCTTATGTGTCCTCATTTAGGGGGCTTTCCCTTGATGCAAAGCACTGAAAGTGCAGGGACTTCCAAGGAATTTCTTCACCAAGCACTTTTAGTTCAGTTGTTTAGATGAAGTTGATCCCAACCCTGGATTCACTCCCCAGCTGCTGATATAAATTTTCTTCCAAGCTACAAGCTTGCCTTGAGCTGTCGGTCTTTGCATGTGGGGGTAGGCTGCAGCATCCACCCAGCTTCTGTGGACTGGGTGTACTGGGGGATGCTGAATGACCAGCAACAGGTGCCTGATATCTTTAGGGAAGGTAACTGTACCTGTCTGAGCACTCTGTGTTCAACATCTCTCTTGTCTGCAGGCATCCCTCCAACCCCACTTAACTCCAGCTCTGTCCAGATGTGAATTGAACACCCCCAGCAGTGACAGTGCACCTGGATGCTCCAGTTAAGACTCTCTCTCTGTGAGGGTTGTACAAAAAATGTGGAAAAAACAGGCACTAAAGTTGTGATGAGTTGCAATGAGAGAAAAAAAAAACAAAAACAACACCTTAGAGAGGAAGGAAAAAAAGAGAATCATCCTGTTGTATCTGATACACAACAGTAGTTGCTTGCTACAGTTTTCATCCTATTCAGAATTCCCGTAATACTGGGCTTTCTCAAACACACTCCAGCAATTTTGACCTTGGAAAAAAATTTTTTGACACTGCTTTGGGCAGGGTTTGTTACTGGGCAGTCTGCAGAGGTCCCTCCCAGGCTCAGCGATGCTGTGATTCTGCAGTCATTGGATGCTGACCAGCTGGGTCAGACCCATTCCAACCATCAGTCACTCTGTTCTATGATCTGAGCATTGCAACAGCTCCCACATGTCCTGGATACACAAGGATCCATGAGCAGGTGTCCAGACACCCATGTGGGATTTCTTAGATGGAAGTGTGGGAGCCTGATCAAGCTGAGCAAGTTGTGTTTAAAGCAAAAACATGGCATAAATATATCTTAAAGGGGGATTAGGGGAATGACAAAGCTGTGGCTTCTGATAGGGAAACCACACTGCTTGGAAAGGTTTCAGCCAAATGGAAGAGCCTTTGGTGTCCAGATTTTTGCCCCTATTTTTGTCTGCATAAGTTGCTGCTCTTTATATATTAGCTCCAGTATCTCTGACTATTTAGGAATCAGTCGTGACAGTTATTTCCCACAGATTATAAACCAGATTACATTAAGGTTTGTCAAGCTTCCTCTGCTCTCTAATGTATGGAAAAACATTACACTTAATTTGGTTTTCTTGGGCAGTGTGGACAGGAATTAGCCACACTATATATGGACCATAAACACTGTTCTGGTTAACACCACAGTGCAGCCAAACCTGAAACTTTCATCTCAGTCCTTGCAAACTTCAGTGGTTTGGATGGAAAAGGAACCTGTAGTTGAGCTGTGCTTTATTTTTGTTTTTGTTTTGAAAAACCAGAGGCAAATCAAGAGCACTTTGGAAGCCCAAAATCCAGTATCCTCAGCCCACCTCCAGTGGACAGGGATCGAGTGCCTGTGTAGGCAGGGACCTCGTATTGGGAAGAAAGCCAATACACAAAGGAAGGAAACCATTTCAAGGAACCTGCAGTAACTCTCCATAAAAATCTCAGGAACATAAAGGCAGACTCAATTTTGTGTCTTAATCCCCTCCAAGCAACATGTGTGTCTTGTTAAGAACAGCATAGTAGTCCCATGTGGGACAAAGATGGACTTTTTCTGCCTGCATGTCCAGCTGGTTTGGTATTAGGAATGACAGGGAGAAACCTTTGCTTTTGAGTCAGAATTTCAGTTTGCTATCTGGAATACCAAAACATCCAGCAGTGAAAATGGATTCTCACATCAGATTTTTTAGATGCCAGAAATAATAATAGCATAGTGTTAACACCTCACTACTTGGCTTTCTCTAGGTTGTTTTAACCTAGATAAATTTATTAATTTGTGTCTTTTTATCCACAGCAGTGCCTTAAAATTTGCACTTAATTGCAGCAAAAGTAGTTTTAAAATCCATCTGTTTTACACTGACCACTCCTGTAGCATCTCACCACCTCCTGTATAATGTGTTCCCAATGCTAAAATAAAGATGTACACCATGACATTGTAATTCCACCTATGCAAATCTTTGAGGCTGTTGAAAGGGTAAAATTTCCTATTATATTTCTGGCTTTAAGAATGATTGTAGAAATAGGATCATCCTTACCATGTGGTATTCAGCAACTGGGCACAGTGGGTAGAGCACCTTAGACTATCTTGTGGCTCCCCACGCCTCTTTATATCATCCAGAGGCTGCTCTTTCTTCCTAAACTGTATCTAAGGAACTCAGTTCAAGCAAGAATGTTTCTAATGACCCTAGTGGACATCAGATGAGGTCCAGTGAACCACTTCCAAGAGGGCACAAATGTCAGTCAGGGTTGCACAGATGTCAACAATTTGTTTCTGTCTCTTCTTTTTGAATTTCATATCTGAAGTTGCTGAAGGGAGCTAGGCAGGGATTTACATCAAACTTTGTGTGAACTCTACCATGTCTCCACACATAAAAAAGAATATTTGAAGGATCTAAGCCACTGGTTAGCCCTTATTGTGTCTGGTGTTTAGCTGTCTGTTCAAACCAAAATGCTGAAAACTGGGACCCTCTGTAAAGCAGCAATTTAGCTCAGGCAGAAGCTGTCCAGCCCTCCCGACTACACAGGACATCTGAGTCACTTAGAACCATTACCATGGTTCCATGGCTGGCCAGGAAAACAAGTAGGTAATTCACCAGCTAATTCATAGCTGTGAGATGCCAACCAGAAAAATGTTCAGGCCTGTCCACAGGTTTTATGAAGAATGAGAGTGGAAAGATAATTTAGTTTTATAATATTTAGTTCATGCTAACCTACAATAGGCTCTTGTCTTAGATTACATCTGTTCTTTTCTAATGGGCCTACAGAGAGTATCACTGCCTGCTGGTGAAACTTCCCCTTTCATCAAAGAAGTCATGGTCCCACTGAGGGCACAGGAGGCAGCAGTCTGTATATAAGTATATGTGTGAAAGAAGGCTCATGGTGTATCTTCCTTGCAGATTCAGATCCTTGCACTCCTGATGCTCCGCCTGCTGCCACTTCACCACCAACTTCTGAAGAGCCTGGACCTTTCACAGCTCCAGCATCACCCTCCTGTTCCTCTGACACTGGTACTGCATCATTTTCACCACCGTTACCCGCGTGTGTTGCAGCCTTACATCCAAAACCACCTCCTATTTCACCATCAATATCCACTTCTGCCGCCACTGTTCACCCTGGACTTCCTTCTCTTCCTGCCCCACCTGCCTCTACTCCATCCCTGCACCCTGGGATTTATCTCCCAGTTGTCCCACCCAGTGGTGCCACCCACCTCATCAACTGGCTGCCCTTCCTCGCCTCAGCAACGCTCGCCACCATCCAAGGCAAGGAGGAAGACCAGCCACCCATAAGCACAGGCTCCCTGGAAGGCATGAAGCCCTGCAGCAGCCCAGCCCCTCACCCCTCCCAAGAGGAAAATCCCCAGGCAGCAGCCATGGGAAGCAGTGCTCCGGGAGCTGCGTCCCCACCGCCGGCTGCCCAGGCGGCGCCCGCGGGCTCCGAGGCGTCAGCGAACGTCAGCGACATCCTGGCGGAGCTGCGGACCATGAACAGCCACCTCTCCACTATTGCCCGAGCCCTGACCCAGCTGGCATCGTCCCTGGCACCCCAGCAGGATGCTGGTGGCACCCCACCTCCTTAGTTCCAGATTTGACAGGGAGTGGTGCTGGCCAGAAGAAAGGGACCCTCCCCAAACCTGCCCACACCACTGGAGCAAGTTCGCGGCAGTTGCAGACACCGACCATGTCTCCCCCGTGGGTTTTTCTGTCAGTTTGTTTGTTTGCCCCTTGTAAATGGCTGCATATATTAAAAAATAGTTTTGTGGTCTTGTTAATAAAATTGTTTATGTTTCTGGCATTCCTTTTGGATGCGCTCACTCCCCTCCTCTCACCCATTAACCACACCAACACTGGTAGGAGCCAGTGAGGTCTCACACAGAAAATGCAGGGAATCTGAAGTGGTGAGAAGTTACCCACGAGAAAATGCTCAAGGCGGTGACAAAACCACTCTGGGCAATGTGGGGGGACACAAAAAGGAAAGGACACAATGAAACTCTGAAAAATTTCCATGTTTATCCTCATCCATGTTAAATGGCACAGCTCTGTTGAAGCTGGAACCCTTCCCAGTGCCCTAAATCTCAGGGGTAATTGTAACTACCAGCCCAGGTACAAGCCATGATAAATTGTTCAGAATATAAAGCAGGGTAGTTGTCTAAGCAGCAGTGGGGCTGAACAGCTACCAAACAGCCTCATCCACCTCCTGCCCTCCAAGAGAGAGAGAGAAGTGAAGGTGCTTAGCTCTAGTCAATCTGTCTGATTTGCCAGTGCTCAGGGTTCTTCAAGGGCATAAACAGACCAAGCTAATTTACAACAATCAGCCAGGCACACGTGGATAAATCCTGACATTTCACAATCTTTCCTTATTGCCAAGGTGCAGCAGCTTGCCTAAAGGTAACACTGAAGGTGTGAAACCTTAAACAGTCCTCTCAGTAGATGGAGGAAAACCTCTTGGACATGAATCCAGGATTTGCTCTTCCCAAATGTCTGGCCTGTAGAGCAGCTGGTGAGGTACAGTTGGACAGGTGGAGGCTGGAGATGAAGACTGGGATGTGCTTGGAGCTCTGGAAGAGGAAGAGCCCCTGGAAAGAGAAATAAAGGTTCTTGCAGAGCCATTTTGTGCATCTCAGCTGTGGTCTGCCCACAGCGCAAACAACCAGACCAGGTTGTCCCTGTCCACAGTGTCCCTGATCTTTAAGGTCCCTTCCAACCCAAATCATTCTATGATTTTATGAACTCGAAGTCCAAATAGCTTTTCCCAAATGTGGGCCAAGCACAGTCCTGGTGGCAGCTGAGCCAGGCTATGCTGCTGCTCTGCCTTTCATCCCAGTGGATTAAAACAAAACACATGCTCATGGCAAAGAGAAGAAAGTAAAGGTCTCTGTGAAGCTGTGTATGATCTTGCCATAATTTAGCTACACAGCCCTCAGATATCAGGATCTGAGGCCATCTCTAGGAAAATCCCAGACAGACAGATCACTAGATAAGATTAAAGAGGAAGTATTCTGTCTATTTGCAAATATTTCTGTTACAGATGAGACTAAGCCACAAAGATTGAATCAATATACAAACTTCCCAAAAGCTCAGGTGTATTTGAATTTGAGGTTTTGGTTACTGCATATGTATTTACATATAAACCTATCCATATTTTTTGAGTCTGTGCCTGAAAGACAAAGGAATTGTCCTGCTCAATCATGGGGTTTTTTTCTAGTCTGATCAGACATTTTTTGTTCCTCTGCTGTGTTTAGCAAAAAGGTGAAAAAAACCCCAACCATTTCATAGATGTCCTACACTACCTTTAAAGTTTGTGTTAAAATATGTGTTTCAACTAAAGGAGATAAAAGGAGTATCTTTAAAACATTCTGGTTTTTGATTTGTCCATTGCAGTTTCCTTAGACTAAAAAAGCAAAAAATAAAGGAAGTTTATCACTTTTCCTCCTTTCATTATGAAATATAGGACATGAAAGAAAGGGAAAAGCTCCAAGATTAAAAAATAAAAGGAATAATTTTCATTTTTACTATCTTTCCCTCTTTCATCTTAGCATAAGTAGTAAATGAATATCATATTCCCCCGCTGTTGCTAGTTTTGCCTGATTGATCCTGTTGTTTTCCAGTAGTAACCTTTCATGGCCTAATGTTGATGAAAATGTCACTGGAGTTTTCTAGATCCATGCAAGGCCCACAGCTATAAGTTCAGAAAGTATTACTGTGCAGCTGCTGATGCTTTACCAACCAAGGTTAGAGACGACTTCATTTAAGTGCCTAAGGGATTTGGGAACAGTTTCCATGGCATACAAATCCAGAAAAAGCCCAGAAAATTTGCCTATATTCAGCTGCAAAGGCAATGTTCTTCGTTCTCAAAGATGCTATGAGTGTAATCCAGCTGGCAGGGAGGGAAAAGTGCTATTCCTGAGCCACTTCCTAAAGGAATGAAATTCCTGTGGTGTCACAGCCAAAGATATTAGATGCTGAACACATTTGCTGTCTAGACTCCAAGCTGCCTGGTCCTGCAGCATCCTGACAACAAAGCAGGACCAGAGCCTGTAGCCAGAAGAAGCAGCTTTTGGATTGACTTGGTAACTACTGCTGGCCCTCACAGGGCACAGCAACTGGCTGTGGGACCAGTGAGTGGGACAGACAGAGGCTGTCTGTGGGCAGGGGCAGCCCCTGCACCCAGAGCCAGCATAAGCCCAGCCAGGGCTCTTCTAATGCCACAGGTCCTCATCTGCAGAGTCCTCTGCAGCGTTTGTGCCGGGCCCATGTGAGTTAAAACCCAGCTCAGTTACATCTGGGCAGGCCCACCATGGCCCAAAAAGGCTTCTCTGCCATGCTAAGAGAGGTCCTGCCCACATGCTCCACATTCAGCAGAGTGCATTATTCTCTACTCAGTGCATTCAACACTTGTGTCCTCTGGGAATTACTCCCTCAACTTCATTAAACCACTTCAACATTGCAAGAAACAAGTGGTTGTTCTGACTGCATCACCTTGCTGGCAAAAGTTTGACTCTATCTCAGGTTTTGTTTGCTCTTCTTGGCTTTCATCTGTCCCCATCCCCATCCAGCTTGGTGCTACCAGCCCCACTGCTGCTCTCTGTGTGTGCTCAGCAGTTTTACTGACACTGCTGAGCTGCTGCTCCACATGTGCTATGCTGCCAGTCAAAAGCTGGAGTGCAGCTTACCACAAAAAAGTCTCCTAAAGCCCCTAAAAGTGGCAGCAGAATGGCTGAAGAAAGACTGAAACCCCAGTAGAGCTGGTGCTGTGTCCCCACAGTTCCCCAGCACCTGTGGAAATGACAACGTGACAGATCCACACAACCCATGGCGAAGAGTTCAAGAGACTCTTCTCTAAATTATTCATTTTGATTCAGCTCAAAGCATGAGGGGCTGAAAGTTTCAGTGCCCTGGTGAGTGTTCAAAGTCCTGTGTAGAAATAAGCTCATCATCTCACACTCCAGGGGCTGTTAAAATATTAAAAATCCCCTGCTGGCCTTTTCTCTCTTGTGACATCTTCAGTTGCTCCTTCTTCTTCCTCTTCCACAGCCATGTTATTTTCCAAGGCAGGAATTTATGGGGTAAGATTTACTTTAAAATTGGCAGATGCTGCTTTTCTTTTCTACTAAAACACCCTTAAACACTTTGGATGAGAAAATGTAAAGGCTGGAGGCCAGGTTGTTAGAGTCAGCATTGTGATCAACACAACTCCCTGTGTCCTCCCTATCAAAATCCCAAACACACTGATCTCATCTTTCACTGTTTTTTTCTGAGCAAATATTGAAGGTGGGTTTCAAGTCACCACACCTGAATCATCTAAACCTTGGGTTTGTAGTTCCTCTAAAGCCATGGGCTTTCATCTCAGTCTAAAAAAGGTATTTAAAATAGGTAGGAAGGCATTTGACTTCTGGCAATGCCCATGGCTCTCCCCAGACTATAGATGACTCCTGTAAGCCAGATGCTTGACTTCTAGGTGGCTGGAAGTAAATGAAATAAATCCTCTGTTAGTAATTGCAGTTCATTTTAAACCGGTGAAACATTAATATATCACATTTATTTGAATCACAATAGCAGTGTGAGGAACAGGAAGAGGGGAAATGGGAACTCAGGAGAATAGGACTGACAGTAAAACTGGAAGCTCCCCCAAAATATCCAGCTCCAGCCCCATGCCAGGAGTAATCCTGTGCCAGGAGAGCACCCAGAGGAACATCCAGGTCATTCCATTCTCCCAGAGAATTAACTCCTCAGGATGTGGAACGGAAAGCTAAACAACTTCATGGGGTTTGAGTGATGTACTCAGTGTCTGCTACTCCAGCAGGAATTATTTAAGGAGGCAGCAGGCTGTACAATATTGTATTAGACTGCAACTCAAGAAGGTGGGAGAAATCACAGGTTTACCCAGGAGAAATAGGAAGCCGGGTGGTTTTTCACTTTGTTTTCTCTAGCACACATTGTTCTTCCAATATTTGTACACACATTCACCGTAACAGCACTCAAATCTTCCAGTAAAAATAATTTATAAAGAATCATTGCTGGGGAGTGCATTCCTTCCCATTAGCCCAGCTGCAAGCTGGCAGCTCAGAGTCTGGGAGTGAGCTCCCTCCTCCAGACAAGAGGGTTTTTCATCCCAGCTCTGTCTGGGCAGCACAAAGCAGGTACCCTCTGCCAGATGCCCTTGTGGACACCCATCTCTGCCCACAAAGCCACAGGGATTGTGCCTCCAGCTTCCTCCCAGACCTTTCACTACAGCATTTTGCAGAGTTCTTTGGGTTTCTCTTCAGTGTTTCAGCCTGTGAACAACTAACCAGGACACCTGTGCCAGGGATTGGCTGCACCCATAACCACAGGGCTTTATCCTGAGCCCACAGCTGCCAGCCTGGTGAAAGATCCTCTTCGGATGCCACGGGGCAGAAGATGCTGGGCCACCAGTGTGGGCAAGGATACCCTGTGGCCCTGACTGTCCCTGTCCTGGGCTGTGTGTGCAGTGTTTGTGCTGGTCATGGCTGTGCTGGGGAGCAGACAACTGAGTCACCCCACCAGGGACCAAAGCCACATACTCCATACCCATCCCATGGGCTGGGGAGCCTCTGCTCACATCACCCAAGGATGCAATAGAAATGCAGGGTCTGCCCAGCCCCACCTGGATATGGAGCCCACTGTGCCAGAGGAACACCAAGGCAGGCAGCACTGCTCCCAAAGTGCACTGGAGCTGAATAAAGCTGAACCCAAGGGCTTTTCCAGCCATGGCTGGGCTGGGAGGCTGCTTTTGAATACTAAAAAGCAGCATGTTTTGTAATTGCTTAGGTGTTTCTGCTCATCTTCCACGTGGAATTTTTCTTCCTCTTGACAGACACTGAAACCCTGCTCTTGGCTTAGCCAGAGTTAGGCTGTAGGACTATAGGCAATTAGTACTGGTCTTACAGGAAATAAAGGTGACATGGACTTTCAGATGTCACAGAATCACAGAATGGTTTGGCTTGGAAGGGACCTTAAAGATCACCCAGTTCCAATTCCCTGTCATGGGCAGGGACACCTTCCATGAGATCAGGTTGCTCAGAGCCCAATCCAACCTGGCATGAAGGGATGAGACTCTGTCCTTTCTCCTGGGTGTGCTGGGACTGCAGCACTGAGCAAAGGTGTTCATCTGCTCCTCTATAACACTGATTCTCTCTGTCCCCCTCATTTTACACCAAGCCTTTACATTTTCAGAGCAAGGAGTAGGTTTTTGTTCTGCCATTATGCAAAGCTTAGCATGGAAAGGGATTTTAAACACCGTAACAGCACAAGATAATTATTAATAACAAGTGGTGTATGAAACCGAAATCTTCCTCTCAACAAAGAGGAATTCAGTTATGTAGAAGTTGAAGACAGAAGTGCACCACAACCCCTTGCCAGGTTCTGCTGCAGACTCTCTAAAATAAGCCAGGATGAAACAGTAACTTCTCACTACTGCTTTTTCTTGTGGAAGTGGTTCCCAGACAATTGCTGTACATTGTATAATGTCAACATCTGATCTGATCCACTTCGTTCCCATCTACCACTCAGCCTAGCTTCCCATTTATCTTGAACTTTGGCTGAAATCTCATTTTATTCAGAGGCAGGTCTTACTGGAACAGCCCTCTAGAAGAGCTTACTGCTTATAACTGTAATTCAAAACATATTTTGAACAGAAAATTGTGGATTTCCACCAGCTGAAGCCCTTGGTGATTCATGGTGATGGCAACAAATTGTTTTTGTCACAAAACAAAAATAAGAGGGTCCTGAAAAAGAATGAAAAATCCCAAAGACTGTTTCTTTTTCTAAACATTTATTTTATTAAAGATATCAAGCCATGCTAGTAGTTCAAGAAATAATTGAAGCATTTTGCTTCCTCTGCATTGCTATTTTACCCATTTCCTCAAATTTTTTTTGGACAGTATTTATTTTGGGTCGATAGAAAATGGCATTTCTTCTCCCTGTCAGCAGAATCAAAACATCAGATGCTCATGTGGCTCTGCTAGGAGAGTACAGTGGATTCTTAGCTTAACTTGGCTATCTGTGAGTGGAAATCCAAACCCCACAGTTTCTCCCAGATTCTTCAGAGTAATGGAAGTGTTGGTGACACCAGCCTGGTGTCTCACATATGTCACCAGTGAGTGGTAAATGGTTCTCTTCCCAGCTTTGACTGGGAAGGGAGCTCACAAGTGTTTGGGTGATACTAATTTCCATGGGACTTTGAGCTCGGATTGACCAACCAGGGCAGATTGATCTGTTCCAGGTGGGACCTGGCTCCATGTGTTTCAGTAAATGGTGGTAGACATTGGACTTTTCAAGCCATGCCAACAGACATGTGATTAAAGCTTCCAGGGGCCCATTAATTTCTTCTGCATAAAATAAGGCAATTTTCACATTTAATGTTAACTCTGTATGGACTATCACTCTTGGGAGGTAAGGATGTCATTATTTTTTAAACACACAGGGCTTTACTCCATCAGACTCATTTGTTTCCTCTGATGGAAGAAAAGGGCCTGAGGTGGAGAGAAGTTAAGAGCTGACTAGGAGGTTTTAACTGAAGTAGTGGGATGAACATGAGCCAAGGAAAATTTAGGCTGCACATCAGGAAAATTTTCCTAACAACGAGGTCTATTACTACGTGGAATGGCACCCCCAGGGAAAAGGGGGAAGCTGACTAGACAAAGCAATGAAGAACACATTGCAGGGGGCAACCTTTAAACAGCTAGGGAATGGACCAAGTGACCTAAGTGCATTTTCCATCTCTAATTTCTCTGACTCAATCACTGCAAGGGTATGGTGTAGAGTATATGACTCCAGTTCTCTGCCACATCAGTGCTCTTGGGAACACTTCCCACAGAGCCAGTCCTCAGGATGCAAAGGACAGCAGAGCTCTGACCTCCAGGCTTTTTCACTGAGGTCTTCCAGGCACAGGCTGCTCTTGCTGGGAGCTTTGGCTACCCAAGGGACCACAGGGTGCATGTACTCAGGTCATTTTTGACTGGACTTTTCCATTCTTCAACTTTGCCTTTTTCCCCCCTGTGGCAAAGCTTTTCATGCTCAGAAATCACTAAGGTGCATCAGAGACAAGCTCAAGCTACACAGAAGCCTGACACAGAGGAGGATCTTCTGAACACTTGGTGATGCCCATGTGACAGCTGTCACAGTAGCAGACACCCAGCACCAAACCAGGAGACTACAGAACAAAAAGCTGAACTTCAGATGACAAACCAGCTAACGATGCAACTCTCAGGTCCTCATTTTCCCGACTGAATTGGTCTGGATGAGCTAAGGAATAGTTAAATACTATGAAAGGGTTTACTTTGGTTAAAGCAAATGTGACCCCTAGTAATGAGGAAGAATTATTATTCTTATCCTTGAATACTGTATGCTTAAATATCAGTGGTCTTCTGGTAGAGTTCTTCAAAGTTTTTGTATAAATCTTCTAAAAAAAAAGCTGATTCACTGGCAGCCATAAATTTATGCAGGAAGGGCCAGTTTCATTACAAGTTCACCCACAGTTTCTAGGTGTTCACATTCCAAATGGCACCTTATGCCATTTTTCAAAATGAAATATCATAAGGGTGTTTTGGTTTGGTTTGGTTTTGTTTGGTTTGGTTTAAAAGCAGGCTGTCTTTTCAAATTTTAACTAATTAGAGTAAATAAAAAAAGAACTCTTGCTATAATTCAGGGAGCTGATGCTTTTTTCCTTTTAGAAGAATGGTTTAATATGCCCAAACTACAGTGAGCTTTGTGTCTGAGTATTTTTATCTCCTGAAAAAGTTCAAAATATCAACATTTCCATAGAAGAGAAAAATACCTCCCTCTTTGGCTTATTTATTGTTTGAGCAGGAATTGGTTGAAAATATAGGCAAGATAATGAAAGGCCTTTTTTTCTGTGCCTTTGCTGGCAAACCTGTATTTACTCTGAGTTTAAATATGGCCCTGAAAACACATGTTTTGAAAAAATAATAGTCCTGTTATAAGACAAATTCAGTGCACCATGAATGAGGCTGGAGGAGCTGTGCAGCTTTCTGACACAGACTTCATTTGTGCAAGCTGGATTAAGTTTTTCTTTTCGTCAGCCTCAGCAGTTTTTATCTCTGCAGCCTCAGTTCACATCTATTTCCTCTCTGTGCGAGGTGTGTGTGTGAATGCAGGGACATCTAACAATGAAAGAGCAGCTTCAGGCAAGAGAAGAGCAAACCAGCTCTGTATTCACTGAGAGCTGACTGCAAACCATAAAAATAGATATGAAAATGCAAAGGAGAAATGGTTGAAAAAAGCTTCTAGGCAAAGTGATTACTTATGCATGTTAAAAAAAAAAAAAAACCGAAAAAAAACAGTGGAGACATTAGAAGTAATGATTTTAGAAAATGCACTGGGACAAGACAGGACAAATTTCACTTGCAGGGGAAAAATCCTGCCCATGTCAGTAACACCTCTATCAACACCACTTTCGTTTTACCAGTTCCTGTCTAGCCAGGAACTAATTTCTTTACAGTTACTGAAGCAGTGTAACCACAAATCAAACAGTAGGAAAATGATAACCTGCTGAACTCCGCAGAGGCCTCTCCACTGGGTTTGGTGACATCTGAACTATGCTTAGACAGTTGTGAAATGTCTAATGTGGGGCAGTCAATCAGGCTTTGCCCCTGAACTTGTCATTTTGTCAGGCAAAGTGGGAATAAAAAAAAAAATAAAACCCACAAAGATTTAGGAAAGTCAAAACTGCTAAAAATTATTTATGAGCAAATGCTGGATATTTCTTGGAAGGTGACACTAGAATCCTTTAATATATTATGAGAATATAAAGCATGAGGGGGAGTATAAAGTGCAGGGAGAGACCCCGTTTTCAGGAGTTTTTCAAAGTTATGTACAGTTGGCTCAGGCTGCACCTCACTGAAATGAAACTTAACAGGCCAATAAATACAGCACTGCTGAGCAAAAAGAAGAAGAAATCATACTAAACTCTGATTATGCTGACATCAGCTGGCCTATAAATTATCGCCCAATAAAAGCCATAAAGATGTGAACAAAAAATCCCAGATATGCATTCTGGAAAGAAAAAACAGTTTGGATATATTCCAGCACAATAATTCATATACACATATTGGGGTTTTTTGTATTGGGTTCTATATATATATATATATTATTATAAAAATATTATATATATATATATATGTTTTGTATTGTGTTCATGTAAAGATCTAATTCATTGGCTTCATCTTTAGGCTTTTTTTACACTCACTCTTCTCCTGCAAGGTACAGGGAAACTTAACCCAGATCAGGTTGCTTAGAGCCCTGTCCAACATGACCTTCAGTGTTTCCAGGGACTGTCCACCTCTCTGGATAACCTGTTCAGTGTTTCACCACCCTTCCCATAAAAAATTTCTTTCTTATATCTAATTTGGATCTGCCCTCTTCTATTTTATAACCATTACCCCTTGTATTGCTACTGCCCCCATCTTTCTTTAAAGCCCCCTTTAGATATTGAAAGGCCATTAATGGAATGAAAGAGAAGGAGAAAAGACACATTTCAATATCATCTCCTCCTCATAGGAGATCTCAACAAGGCTCTGAATTATATATTTTTATTTTTCCATTGTGTTGTCCATATATATGTGAATAGTCATGATACAATGTAGAAGCCTCTTGAATAGAAAGGAATATCTGGATATCTGTGAACAGCTTGCTCAGAGAGATGGTAGATGTCTCATGCCTGGAAACGTTCAAGGTCAGAGTGGACAGGATTTTGAGGAACCTGGCTGAAGATATTTACAAGGGTATGTCATGACAGCACAAGGAGTAATGGCTCTAAACTTAAAAAGGGACAATTTAGAATAAATTTAGGAGGAAAATCTTTACTGTGATAGGAGTAAGACACTGAAATAAGTTGCCCAGAGAAGCTGTGGCTGCCCCATCCATGGAAGTGTCCAAGGCCAGGTTGGACGGGACTTGGAGCAAGCTGGGATAGTGGAAGGCGTCCCTGCCCATGGCAGGGTTGTAGAACCAGGTGATTTTTAAAGATCTTTCCAACCCAAACCATCCTGTGATTCTGTGATGTTCACAGTGTAGCCTGCTAGATTTCTGTAGCTAAACTTGATTTTGTCAGTGATCTGCTAAGTCTAGAAAGCATCAGTTCGAAAATTAACTGTAAAATAAGATGAAAAATCGTAATGAGAGGAAAACAGCTCATGAGGACTCAGGTTACTAGCTGTGTCTGAAAGATGCTATTTGTACCTCTTAACCTCTCCTACCATCAGCTGAGGTGATGGCTGGGAGCAGCACCAGCTCTGATGGAGAGTGTACCACCACTGAGCCACTGGTACTGCTTCCTGATGGCACAGCCCTCCTGTAGGAGCTGTTCTTCAGCTGAAACTCCCTCCTTCTTCTTACAAACAGAAAGCAGAAGTGATATAAGTGTCCTCAAAGACCACCTGCTAAATTCTTCTCCTGTGTTCTTGATCAAGATGCCACCTGCTAATAATTAATATGAAGATAAAGGTCTTCAGGACATTGCTCAGAATCAGACACTCTTTCTTCAGGATTAATTTCCTAAAGAAAGAAATAAATACCAAAAGTATGAGTGCCCACTTCTCAGGAGTCCCAAAATTCTGAAATTTATTGCCTTCACAGATGCACAACCACTGCTGTTACTCACCTCTAATGAAATAAAATCCATTTTAAGGAAACAAAGCATGCAGTAAATATTTTTTTTCTTTGAAAATGAGTCAAATAACTTTCAAATTCACCTTCATCAATGTGTATTCAGGCACATTTTCTGTCCTATATAAGACCCTCCCAAACTCAGAAGACTAAGTATGTCTAAGTATGTCCAGTGGAAGACTGGCTTCCATCTCCAGTGTCACTAAATCCTTTCTTCATATCCTGAATTATTTGCTGAAGCAATGACTGAAAACATGAAATTGTGACAGCCTGAACACTTGGAAAAGACAGCTGGCATAGAATCAGCAGTTGGTAGATTGCATTTGTCCACCATTCTCATAGTTGTAACTTCTAACCACACAAAGAAAATACCTCTTGCACACTGCCACAGCCCATGCAATGTGGCTCTGTTGAGCTGAAGTGCCCCCACATCTCTGGGACTTATGAGTGAACCTGGAATTTTTGTAGAAATAGTAATCTGAGAGAAAGCAAGAAGAAAAGTTACTTTCATCTTTTATACTCATCAAGTCTGGGACAGCTTCCAAATCAATGAGTACATGCACACAGTTTTGTCTTGGTTTTTGAGTTACTACCATGAAATAACCAACTGAGACCCATAGATTTTAAGAAACCAGTGCAAGAAACAATGTGGTCTTTGAAATTGCTTTTGAATCTGTCTATGGGTTAAGCACTCAGAGTTTTTGCCTTTGAAAATCCTTAAGCAAAGACGCCTTAGCCTCTGAGGAATGACATTTTATTAACGTGCGTGCTTGTGTATGTAAGCGTGTGCATGAATATATGAATAAAAGTATAGACAACTATTATACAAATACTTCTTATAAAGACATAAGTTTATGAAATTAAAAACAGTAGCCTCAGTGTTGTATCTCTGAACATGTAACATATGTCAGTGTTTAGTTCATGTGTACCATTCAAGAGCATATTTATCAACCAAAAGCATTCCTTGTTTTACACTCTTACTTCCTGTACATTATTTCAGGCAATCATAATTCAATAGGCATTTATTTTGACTTGTTTTGTAAGTGGTAGATGAAAGAAAAGAATCAGGATATAATGGCAGGCCAAACCCTGATGTCTTTACTTAGATCCTACTCAGATAAAACTGCTCAGGACTTCTACCTGCAGAAAGACCACAGGAATTAGCCCTACAAATGGTTTCCCCCCTTCCAAGAGGTAAATATAGATCTTTGCTCTTTTATCTGTTTGCTGCCAGGGTGACAGGCTTATGCAGTTTGAGAGTACAACAGTAAGGCCTTAGGGTGTCACTTTAGGATAAACACACAGTCAGTTTTCTGTTTAGCTTCATTATTTTATTTTTAGTTTTATTCATAACAATGTGCTTCTGAAAAATGCCTATTGTCAGCTCCAGGTGTGTTTGCCAACATTAAAAAGTATAATCACAATAAAAGGAAAGCCAGGAGCTATTCCACCTCCCACATGCCAAAATTAACAAACCATAGCAAAAATTAAAATCAACACTATTTTACTTCCCTCCCTCCCTTCCTTCTTCTCTCTATTCTCTACTCCCTCCTTTCCACAAACTACCAGGATTTCTTACCAAATGCCTGGATAAATGGATAACATGCAGCATGGATGTTCAGTTGATGCTGCAAAACCATAATTTTGGACCTGTTTTCATACCACTGACAGTGTGTCTAAGGCAGATTTCCTTTTTTGTATTAAGAATTCTCTTTTTCATACTAGTGAAGTGCATAACTATACAGAAAACTTATACATAACTTCTGTATAGTCATCTGACAGAGCAAACCCCAAGATTTCTCTTTTCCATGGACTTTGGAGACATGGAAATGTGTCAATATCTCTACAGCCTACAGTGTCCCTTGAGTTTTTAGTTGTTTTTCTAATTCAGACCTGTATTTGAGGTAACAATTTTCCTTGAAAAAAATAATACTCAAATGTTGATTTTCCAGTGCAGAAGTCCTATCACAGGTCTCCAAAGCTAATCTCATGTCACATATGATTTTTTCTTGAGATTCTATTTCACTGTCGAAGGATATAGACCAGATCCAGGCACAAAAAGCCAAGGCAACCTGCAAGATTTCTACCATGTCTTAAACTAGTAAGTGCACTTTCTATTCTTACTCACAATTTTCTTATTTAAATCCAAGCTCTGAGTCTATTTGTTGTATTGCATCATGGTTAGCTCGTGTTCAGATGTTTCTCTGTGATTTCCAGACCTTATGTGGAAGCAATGTCTGCTAAGACAGATCCATCCATGTTTTATGATGTTTATATTTTTTGGGTAGGGTTGGATTGGTTTAAATCCCAACCACAGTAAGATTTAGATATCTGAATTCCAATTTCAGACCAAGCTAGAATCCTATCTGTTTATTTTTTCTACTTCTACTGTCTACACCTTTTTAGCCTGAAATTTCCTTTGATTTTAGCTACAGCTACTCAGATATTCATGCTCTCAGGACCTGTGTCTGACCTGTGTCAGTAAAAACTCAGTTATGCACATAGGCCTCTAGCCTTCATGTAATCTCCCAGAGAATCTTTAAAAGTTGTTTTTATTTAAATAAATAAAAGGTAACATTTAACCCTGCTGTTTGCAGAAAATGATGTCCCAGACTTCACTCTTTCCTACCAATGGATGGTGTGCATAGACGAGCTACATGGGCAGTGACTTGGGAAAGTGAGTTGAACTTTCAGTGGTGAATTTGGTCATGTAATTATTACAGTTGCCTTGGCATCCTAAAACAACTCTACAGATTCCCCACATACCTAAAGGTTTCAATTTGTCTTCCTCTTTTCTGCACAGAGCTGCTGTAAGGCTGGTGTATGAAGCCAGAGAAATGTTCAAAAGCCACAGGTCCAAGCAGCAGGGTCCTGTAGCTAACTGTAAATGGCAAAAGAAACTGAAAAAGCCTGTATTTTAATCTCTGCTGGGCTGCACAGAGTTCTTGTCATATGGAAATCATGCCTGTTCAGCATTGTTTGGCTAAACTCACAGCAGGGTCCACACATTGACAGAAAGAGATGGATTTGCATTACCAGAGAAGGTGGGAAGGCAGTTGCAATTTCAACAGCTTTTCAAGAGTATTTAAGTCACCTGAAGTATGGCCCCATGTGGTAAAAGGCAGTTTGGCCTGGGCAGTGCTGGGATGTGTGGATTCAGTGAGTTTCCTCAGTAGCCTTTTATCACTGGACCGCCCGGAGCGCTGGGATACCAACCCCGGCTGCTGCAGACACAAAGGAGGAGCTTTCCAAATTGATTCCCCTCTGCTTTGCAAACTGTTGAGCTGAAGCACGAAGGTATGAAGAAAATTCAGTAGACATGGACAAATCCCATGAGGCCTCAAAAATGTCTTTATCTGAGAAAGCTGAGAGCTTTGCCATGTCCTGCTGGCTCCCAGCCACATGTGGTGAGCCAAGACAGGTGGTCTGCTGGGCTGGGAGACGCTCTGAGACAGTCTGGTCAGCCGGGCGCGCTGGCACGAGAGGTTCAGTGAATGGGACTCTTCTCCTTGCACATGAAGGAGTCCAGGGCAGTACAATGGGGTACTGTGCTGCTGAAGAAGTTGTTCTTAGGGTGAGACATTACACTCATAAAACTCGGTGGAGGTCCTGACCACTTTGTGGGCATTAGTGATCCCATGACTTCTAGCAATGACTTTGGTGTCCTGGCCATGCTCCAACTTGGAATGCTTTGTCTCGTTGGACTCCCTATACAGCTCCTGTTCAGAAATGTTGTCTTCTCAAAGTCTACGTTTAGATGAGCTCATGTTAAGCTGCTGTTTCAAAGTTGATGCCAAAATGGAAAAAGAATTGTAAAAACAATTAGTGATGATTACTGATAATTACCTACACATGGTTGGTGTACCAGACTCAGAGAAATACCTCAGCATGAAAAATGTCATGTAAATATAGGGTGTTACTAAGTCTCTGGCTGAGGTTTTGAAACACTCAGAACTGTACATATGGGATCACATATATTTTTTATCAGAACAAGAAGTGCTGTCTTGGTGCTAAAGATCTTAAATTCAGACTGTGCACTGGGTAAATTACCAGTAATGCTTGCAAAGATATGAGATCCTTAGAGAAAAGTCTGTCCGCAAATTCAAACTGGGACTTGAAGCAGCTTCCATTGACAAATGGAGTTTTGAATCAGAATAATTACTGAAAGAGGAGGCGCCTACCACATCTCCCTTCACCATCTGGAAGAGCAGTCAGACACTGGCAAAACCAGGCCACTAAGTCCGTTAGAGGTGATTTAAATACAACACATCAAGATAACATTTGCTTTAAGCTTTTCATTTTCACAGCCTTACTCAGTGAGACTGGCTTATGAAGTCTCCCATTTAAAACCTGATTTGTGATTTATAGTGATTTATAACAACACTAAAACCTCCCACAAAAGACAAATTAATACTCAGATGCTTTTTCAGCACCTCCTTTGAGAAAAAGAGTTTTGAGCCAGTGCCAAGGAGTGGGAGGCAAATATTTCTACTGAAACACAAATGGGTGGCAAACTCTGGAATAAGATTTTGGCATGAAATACATGCTACATTTTTGGAGTCTTTTCTCTTTAAAATGTCTGAGCATTTCAATTTAACAAATTAAACTTTCCCTAATAAAATGAGTTGGTAAAGGAGAAAAGAAGGAATTTCAGTTAAGTCGCCTTAAATGTTTTTTGCACACTTGTGTTTAAAGCCTGCTGCCTGGTCTGCGTCTCAGTTCATGGCAGTCCCAAAATACTGAGTACTTGTTTTGGCTCTAGGCTTACTATTATATTGCCATTAAAATTCCAACTAAATCCTCCAGGTTTGTAATTAGAACTATGGAGAGACCCAGGAGTTAAACACAAAGGATGCTGAACTTCAGCAGAGGAAATTACAGCACAATTCGATGCGAGACATGTTGAATGAAATTGAACGGAACAAATCAGTGAAGCAGATAGGGAAGGAGAGCATATCCAAAGATCAATTAATGCATGTCTGAGTGTTGCAAGCACTGCTAAGCAAGAGTGCATTAAGGCTAAACTGGGACTCTTAACAAAAGCAAAAAGATGTGCAAAAAACCATATGAAGGAAAAGCAAGACTGGTGGATTCATTCTGTAGAAGAGGAGTTAAAAAACGGTAGGATTATTTGATGACCAGTTAGAGGAGAAAGGTAATAGAATGTCATGCTTCAAGGTATAAGCTAGTAACTACAGGGGTCTATAAGTAACTTTTTCTTTCTCTGGAACATTGCAAAATGGGATGACAGGGTCTTTACAAGGACTGCTCTTTATCTCCCTCTCCTTTAGTCTTCTGGCTTTGATTGAAACATTGGGCGTGTGCCAGTCTCAGACCTAAACAAAGCCTGATGCTCAAATGGTCAACTATAGTGAATTTTATTTTCCGTCAAAAGGAATGAAAATCAAAACACAAAAAGAGATGAACTTGAACAAAATAAGATTCCAATTCAGTCTTCCTTATTCCTGAGGGTTTTATAATGCCTTGGTTGGGAATTCTGCCCCAGCATGGACTGCAGGATTGACATTTTACTGATGACAGATGCAATTTTTTGTGTATGTTACCAGCCTGCCAGGTGTTGTTGGCAGCAATGAAGGCCAGGCTAAGTATCTAAATTTTTTTTTCTTGAAATTACAATACAAAATTGCTCAGAAAAAATAGCCCAGAAACCTTCCACAGGTCCCTAGACAGTATTTCCCATTAATTAACAGAGAATCTAATAATTAAATGGCATTAATTCCATTTAATTATGGGGGAAAAAAAGGAAAAAAAGGAGTACTAGTTATGAGTTGATAAAGAAGACTGGATTTCCCACTGTCTTGGCTAGGAGACCTCAGAATGGATCCAAACACCTCCAGAGGACAAATGTCTCCATAGAATGCTATTTGCCCCCTTTCTTTACTTCTCCCTATCTTAGTTTATTGTTCATATCACATATTTTGCTGCTTCTACTCTACCTGTAATCCAGGCATGAAGGTAGCAATCCACATGATCCATATGGCTTCATCTGAGTTAACTGCCTAAACTACCCATCAAGGGACAATAAACCAGATCTCTCTAGATCATGGTAGATTTAGTCTTAAAGTAATTGGAAAGAACCAGGGAATGGGCAGAAGCCCTGGCCTATGACTTTTCAGACTGATAAATTGTTAGTGCATAATGCAGAATTACTTCTGCCCAGGCCACCTAGCATTGTGCCAAGGAGCATTTAGGCCTGGTTCTTGGTGTGGATCAAGGATGTGTCCACACAGACTGTTTGGATGTGGCCACCCTGCTCTCAGTGTGAGCA
Organism: Haemorhous mexicanus; assembly: GCF_027477595.1. Classification (NCBI taxonomy): domain Eukaryota; kingdom Metazoa; phylum Chordata; class Aves; order Passeriformes; family Fringillidae; genus Haemorhous; species Haemorhous mexicanus. The sequence continues at coordinate 112,755,152 of NC_082343.1, read as the reverse complement.
GAATTGTGCCATTGTGCCATCTTCCACTGGACTTGAGTCCCACCCTGTTTTATTTATTCATACAGCAGCTGTGGGGACATCAATCAATAATTTTAAATCCTCTTCTGCTTCTTTTTGATCACAGAACATGGAGAATAACATCTTGGTGATGCACATGAAATTAATGTCAGCTACAAGATAAAGCATTCCTATGAACACACATTTTGTCATAAGAGGGAATGAAGCTTGCTCATTTTGTTCTTAATTTCACCAAGAAATGATAGAATGGAATGGAATGGAATGGAATGGAATGGAATGGAATGGAATGGAATGGAATAAGAATAAGAATAGAATAGAATAGAATAGAATAGAATAGAATAGAATAGAATAGAATAGAATAGAATAGAATAGAATCTTTCAGTTAGAAGGGATTTACAGCAACCTTCTAATCCAACTGCCTGACAGAAGCATGTTCTTACCAGATCCCCAGAATGCAGATTTAGCCAAGAAAAGGTCAGCTAAAGTAAGATAAAGTGGATAATGAAACAAAGCCACTTATGATAATGTCATCTCTTTTGATCACCTCCTAGCAAGATCAGTAAAATAATTTTGTTGACGTGCTGTATAGTTCATTGAGCTTCCTGCAGAGCTGATGGAAGGGCCCACAACTGGTCCTGAGTCAGCTCTGGGTCGTCATGAACCTAGTCCTTTTTCAACAAGAGGAAAGTGGTTCCAGTGGCAAATAAACCCTTCAAAACTCTTCCCTTGATGCTCACGAAGGAGAAAGGTAGATATTATGGAACCATGGAATAAGGGGACTTGCCATAAGAAGGGACAAAACCCGAAGCCCCCCACTCCTGAAAGGACCAAGTTGCATTTATTTCCAAATTCGACCAGAAATGGCATGAAGGACCATTTTAATGATATTCACAGGCTGTTCTAAAGATGTTCCGTTTCCTTGGTAAAATAATTTAAGGTGCTTAACTGGTGGTAAGAAGAAAGAGCCACACCTCACACTTCAGGTGGCAGCACAAATGGTGGTGGAAGCCTCAGCTAATCCACGTATCCCAGGAGGTTTTACCATCACTGCTTTACATTCAGCAGTAACATAAAATTGGTGTGCACTGAAAGCAGAGTTTCAGCTTCACATCTAAGAAGGGACTTGGGAAAGATTAGCAAATTCTACACTTGTGAACATGGTTTCAGGAGCTGGTAAAATAACTGGAAGACAGCCATACACATGGCAGAGAAATAACCACAATACTATAGTTGATGAAAGGATGGCTTGATAAGAGGACGCTGCAGACATCATCATCATTAATTAAACACTGAAACTGGAAAGAGGAGGGCTTTGTGGTTAAAATATTGGACTCAAACTCAAGAGATCTGGGTTGCATTGCTGGCAGAATAAACGTGGACAAGTGCCTTTACATCTTCTTTAACCAGGTATCCATCTGTAAAATGAGAGCAAACCATGCTCCTTTCCTTTGCTGATTTAGAGAGGGATTTTTGCCCATGGATTAGCCTGCAGCAGGCAGCAATGCACAATCCTCAGCATAGATTAGGGTTCCAGGTGCTAAAGCAATTCAAACCAATAATAAGAAATAACAGTACTGATGATAGAAAGCTTTGCTTCCTTGAAAATTAGTTTTCAATGCATTTCTCCTAAGGAAGAAATTCTATATTTTTACAGTCCAGAAGCCTTTTTTTTTTTTTTCCCTCTATTTTAGTGCTCACTATGTGGGAGGTGAAAATAGAGTTCATAATGAGAACTTGATTCTGTGGGCTCCCAGTGGGAGCATACAAGTTGCTGGGTAAGTGTCCTGCCTTATAACAACTTTTCCTGCTACCACAGCTGTAGCTAAACTGGTAGAACAGAAATAAGAACATGCAAAATAAGTAACAAACCTATGTTGTTTAAGGCCTATGCTGAATGGATGAGAAAATAGCATGTGGATTTACATGAGTTGTATCTCATATAATACAGTTGCTAAATCAACATGAGACACTGTGGATTTCATGCATGAATTTAATGGAAAAGCCTTATTCCACATATTTTCTGGAACATCTAAATCAAAGATTATTTTTCCCCTAGTGCCCTGCCTTCAGGGTAATTTCATCTCTCTCTCAAACACCTCGAGCACTGGGAGATTAATTTTTGCCATCCCAGGAAACAGGTTTCCCCTTCCTTTACAAACCTCCTCTCTTTTCCACATCTACCTGGCCACTAAAGCAGACAGAGCTTTGGTTGTTTGTGACCTTGCTTCATTTTATTGACCCCAAATATCTGGAGATAGTTCCTCAGCTGTAGAACCACATCTGTGTAATGCCTCCCTCTACTGGATTTATGAAGATGGCTAAGGCAGCTAATAAATGGTTGTGGGTCACTGATAGATTTGGGAGAAGATGCATTTCTGTGTATATTCAAAACTAATAGCTTGGTTTGCCTTGATTTTACAAGGATTAAAAGAATGTCGTGTATGCAGTTTGGCTAAACAAGGGCTGAGGGAGATGCAATAGCTATCTACAGAAAGCTGTGAGCACGCTGGAGTTTGCAGTTTACCAGAGTTTAAGTGATTAAATTAGGAAGGGCTGAACTTTGCAGAGTCTGGGGCAAGAAAAACTCAAACATTTTTTTGAGCGAGTGGGAGATTTGGGAGAGCGCTTCACAGAACTGGCCTCGCTTTGCAAACTCCTCTCTTTCCACTTGTAAGTTAAACCTTTGCTGGCTCCTTCCCTACTTTGAACTCAATTAAAAGAACATGTGTTATTTTGCTGCAGACAAATCCATGATGTAGAGTGAGGAGGGAAAAAAGAGCCATTTAAAAACTGTGCAGTAGCTTCACTGTGGTATCGACTGTTCTGTTCACCACAAGTGGTAAAAGCTCTGGCATAAGACATGGATCACTGCAGATGTGAGTCAGAACTGATGGCATGCTTGTGGTCCACCTGTATGCAACAGCATGATTCTCTGGTTCCTACTGAAACTCCATGCCATACCCTGATATTAACACTTCCTAATCTTTCCACTTCCCCTCTCCCTATGTTTCCTTTTTATTCATACCATCATGACAACTCCTTTTAACTTTTTTAAAAATTCCTCTTTATCTGGAGCATCTGCCAATGTATCAGAAAAGCCCTGAACACCCTGAACAGTCAGTGGGACTAAGTTTCTCAAACTGTGTTTGTGCCAGGAAGGATTTTCCAGCCAGATTTAGTCAACATCTCGAGGGCATGCCTGAAGGGAACTGGGAATGCCATCAAAATCAGAGCAGGGAATCTACTGAGTATGATGGAGGCATTCTTGCACATGATGACTCTTCATAGCAGAATTGTCCTTCTCAAATGCAGAGATGTTCTTTGGTCCTGGTTTAATCATTGGATAATGTTGAACTATAGCAACGACTGTATCAACAGAGAGATCACAGGGAAATTACACTTTGCATGGAGCCAAATTATCCAGGATGCATCTGGCTGCATTAGTAATCTAAAGTGAGATCATAGTGCAAAAGAAACATGGGGAAGAAGAAGGAATATCCTTTAGTGAGAGAGCTTAATAAAACTTACACCTAATCAAGAAAATACCTCTGTATATGATGATGCCCACAAAATACAAAATGACTCCCATGCAAAAGGCCTTTGTTAAAATCCTTTAAAAACATATTTCAGAAGTTTGGGCAGATAGGATTTCAACAAACAGAAAAACAAACTGGCGAAGGCTGCTGGTTACTGTGCTGGATTGGTAAAACAGAGCATCAGCTGCTGGCAGCCACAATTCCCCCATGTCTTACAACTTGCAGAGAGCAAAGGGTTGCAGAAGTCAAAACCGTGGCAGGTCTGGGATCTTGCTCTTGTTTTTTCTCATTTCTGGGTTTGAATCATGTGCCCAGACAAAACAGACTCAGCACTTCAGAAAGCCTGGCCAGTCCAGCCTGTGTAATTTTTCAGGTCACTTTGAGACACTGGTTGATCATTTATCACAACACATAAATGGTTTGGGCTACAAGCAAAAAAACCCTAAGATAAGTAAGTCAAGTTTTATAAAATATTCCCAAATCTTCTACTAAGATGTCTTCCTTTGATTGCAGTCTCTGGCAATTTCAGGCAACAGCCAGGGAGCTTGTGGGGGTATCCTTTTCCCTGCCTTACATAACTTCCTTGCTTCAATCCCTCCAAAACACGTTCACACCCTCTCTGGATCTATCCTTCATGCTGCAGAAGGAAATGCCTCTGAAGGACTGCTGTCTTTGAAGTACCTTTAGGGCCCATCTTCCCTTTTATTAACTAAGAGGATCTAGGAAGTTGAAATGATGCTGACAAAAGCAGCATTGTTTACAGGGGCCTGCTTTGCCAGGAGAAGGCGTTGCTATCTGTGTCCCACTGTCAAAAAGATGCTGTGATTTGAGCACCATCCAGTGAGATCAGCTGAGGTGGATCTGGAGCAGACAGTGAGGTGAGAATGTGGATGAGAAGGGAAAAGGGAACACACTGGGAGTTTATTTCTGTGTTTATGAGAGGTAACTTTGTTTGATCAAATTTATAAAATTCTTCCTTTGTCTAAATTTGTGAGCAAATGTTATCCCAATAAAAATCACAGCTGAAAAAAATCATCTTCAACTTCTACAGGAAGGTCTTCGGCTTTCTCTCTGAAGTGACCTCCTCATCTTACCAAAGCAGCTGCAGATGACAGCAACATCCAGGCTTCCACTGACACTGCTTCCCAGGCTGCCTCTTTGCTTTGACCTTATTCCCAGCCCTGTTATATCAAGATACTCTACTCTGCAGAGCTGAAGACCTCCTAAAATCTCAGAAAAGGCTGCCTTCCCTTACCCCAGTCATGCAAAAATAGCCCTAATTTCAGTTTCTTCACAAATTATGAATAAAAGACACATTCAGGGTCTCAAACATTATTACCTGCTGTTCCCTTTCCCTGTACATTGCCCATAATGTACATTCATGATGGAGATCCCATTTTGGACCATGACTTCTGTGGGGAAAGAACCACATTTTTAGCTATTTTTATGAAGCACTTGTTACATAGTAGCAACAGAGATCTTTTATTATGGCCTTGGCTCTCAATGACAAATTCCTTCACTGGCACCTGAAACCAGATGTGCACATCTGAACTGCCCATATCTCCATTTCAGCTGCCTTTTACATGAGCCAACTGAGAATACAGATGGTTCAGATGAACTGAGATATGAAAACAGGCTTCAGGAAACCTAGACAGAGCAGAGACATGTGCTTCAATGGCTGTTGCATACTGATTATTGGCATCATGGTTCCATGTAAAGAAATCTAGAATAAGACAGCTAGGCACAGAGACAAGACTGATTTTAGCACTGAGAACTGAGGTAAGAACTTACAAATTGTGTTTAAATTGTTAAATATTCATTAATAACCCTGTGACTCCTATCATTAAAAAAATCCATTCTGTCTGAAAAGAAAGGTAGGGTAGAAAATGTCTTTTGGCATTATAAACTTTCTTCAAAAGCATGTAAATGTGATAACAAGACAGATATTGATGTGCTTTTGGGGTGTGTGTGTTTGTTTTTGTCTAACTCTCTGCCATCTAGAGCTGAGCAAACAGTGGAGTCTGTACAGTGCCTTGCTGGGTTTTTCCTTGTGCAAATAACAATCATTTACTGCCAATGTCTGATGCATTATCTCATGTTTGCTGAAGTGGGTGAAACCAAGAGGAAACCAAGAGGAATTGCTGGGAGAGCTCAGTGTTCCCCCATGACGCCAGGTACCAGCATCCTGGCCATATCCAGATAACTGTGCCACTTCCTCTGGAAGTGTCCAAGGTTGGATTGGGGGCTGAGAAACCTGGTCTACTGCAAGGTCTCCCTGCCCATGGCAGAGGGTTGGAACAAGATGATCTTTAAAGCCCCTTCCAACTCAAACCATTCTATGACTCTCCTACACAGATGGCATAAACTTCATGACTCTGATTTAGGAATTTACATTCTTTTTGGGCAATGCACAAGGCAGAATTTGCCTCAGTTTACATTCCCAGGGTAATGTTCTTTCTGTAATATATGCAACAATAAAGATTTCTTTATCAATACATCTTAAACATCCAAAAGAGGCCACAAGGATGGTGAAGGCTCTGGAGGGGAAGCGGGATGGGGAGAAGCTGAGGTCAGTTGGTTGGTTCAGCCTGGAGGAGAGGAGGAGGGACCTCACTGGGGTCCTCAACATCCTCACAAGGGGCAGTGGAGGGACAGGCACTGATCTCTCCACTCTGATGACCAATCACAGGACCTGAAGAAATGGTTGACACTGAGTCAGGAGAGGTTTAGGTTGACTATTAGGAAGTTGTTCTTCACCTGGAGGGTGGCTGGGCACTGGAACAGGCTCCCCAGGGAAGTGGTCAAAGCACCAACCCTGATAGAGTTCTAGAAATGTCTTGACAATTCTCTCAGGCACATGGTGTGACTCTTGAGGTGTCCTGTGTGGGACAAGGAGTTGGACTCTATGATCCTGATGTGTCCCTTCCAGCTCAGCATACTCTGTGACTCTGGGGATCACTGTGCTGGCACAGTGGCAGGAATTCATTGACCTTAAAGTGGTCACCTTTCCATAAAACATTAAAAATTTGGTTTGGAAGGTACCTTCCCACTGACTCTGCAGGGAATGCAGGAACCCACTCTGTAATCCTTTCTCTGATTGCAGACATCCTTTAGTCTGCGTTTGCTCTGCTTGGCAGTGATTTGTAATGTGATTATAATGTATATTTACACACACACCCTCTCAGCACTAACTGCCTGGCCACACTAGAAAACAATAAAAGCAGTCAATCCCCTTCCTTCTTGAAGTTTAATGCTGTGTGGTGAGTGACAGACTCTTAAAAATTGTTTTATTAAGGGAGTAAATGGGAACCAGGAGGTGTCTAAATGTCAGTCACTTCACAAAAACAAGCAAACAAAACCCAAACAAACAAAAAAACCTACTTGTTGTTTTATCTAGTTGTTGTCTTATTTCCTTTTTTTTTTTTTTCTCCTTTAGAAAAAAACTCCATGTTAAGAATAGTTCTCCTCACTGGAAAACAGAGAAATAAATCTTCTCTTGTCAGTGCTCAGCCAGGAACTTATTGGTAATCAAGAGCTAGGATATCAGATGGAGTTCAGTCAGGAAAGATGAAGAGGCAATGGAGAGGAGAGGAGAGGAGAGGAGAGGAGAGGAGAGGAGAGGAGAGGAGAGGAGAGGAGAGGAGAGGAGAGGAGAGGAGAGGAGAGGAGAGGAGAGGAGAGGAGAGGAGAGGAGAGGAGAGGAGAGGAGAGGAGAGGAGAGGAGAGGAGAGGAGAGGAGAGGAGAGGAGAGGAGAGGAGAGGAGAGGAGAGGAGAGGAGAGGAGAGGAGAGGAGAGGAGAGGAGAGGAGAGGAGAGGAGAGGAGAGGAGAGGAGAGGAGAGGAGAGGAGAGGAGAGGAGAGGAGAGGAGAGGAGAGGAGAGGAGAGGAGAGGAGAGGAGAGGAGAGGAGAGGAGAGGAGAGGAGAGGAGAGGAGAGGAGAGGAGAGGAGAGGAGAATTAAGTGCGGAAATGAACACCCAGAGCTTTTCCAATATTACTGCTCCTTGGCTCAGTAGGCAGCAGCCTCAGAAAGGGCAGTTTTGGACTGTGGGGTTAATTCTCCCTGCAGCAGTGGGAGCCACTGGTTGTCTTCTGTGATCATAAAAGGACAGGTCACTGGTGAGGGTGACATCCAGGGAGCTCTGTTCAGTCTCCCAGTATGCCATGGACACCTCCATCACAGAGCCAGATTATAGGCAGGCAGTTCTGCAAAAGTGAGGAAATCATCACTGGGCTTTGAAATGTCACCCAAATGGGTTTGACTCAGTTTTCAGCAGGAATTAGTGCTTAAATCTTCCTCAAGAATTGCTCCACAACCCTTAAAATATGCCCACTGTGTTTCTGGGCTAGAGCCAGGCCATCTAAATTAAGGGACATAAATCAGCAGAGTTGCTCTAAGTCACCTTCAGAAGTCAGTGAGGTCTTGGTGGCCTCCTTTCTGTGCTGACTGCAGGTCATGTCTGGTTCATTTAGACTCATCTGCCACCTAAGCTGCACATGCCAAGCAAGGCAGGAAGAGCCTGGACCTCATTTTCTTTAAAATAACTCCACCTTCCAAGGGTACAGTAATGATCTACAAGATGAAGTCCTGGGGTCCTGGAGTGGTGGAGACTGAACAAACACCAGAGCTGAAATCACTGTTTAGGACTAAGCTGGCTGAGCCTGCTGTTCATCATCTCTGAGATGCCTGATATGCCTCTGAATCAGCATCCTCAAGGCCCTTTGACATGGATGGGGCCCTTGGTGCTCTGTGACACCCGAGGGCTCTCCGTGGCACTTTGCACGACCCAGCTGCCAAGTCCTGCCTGCGGTGGGGACGAGGATTACAGATTTAATACACCCTCATGCTTATCCCCGTGTAAATCAGAAGCAACTCCACTGATTTCTTTGGCATCCAGCCCACCCAGCTCCTAATGGAGCCATTCATAAGAATCCCACTAACTTTCCATGGGGGAGTGTGGATATGGCCCTTGCCTTGGGAGGTCGCAGTCAGCCCAGTGGGGTTATCCTGTGAACGGGAGGGAACAATCAGCCCTCAGGCTTTTCCTTTCTAATTCTGAGCATGCTGCCAGGCTTAACTGTGTTAATAATTAGCCCACAAGCCTGGAATTCCCTTCCCCTTCTATTCTGCGTGGCAGCCACCTCCAAGAAAAAAAAAAAGGCAGCAAAAATGTAGGAGACCTGAGCTGGCTGCCCATGAGCACACCTCACAATCTGTGGGATCTAAACAAAGGGGGAGGCTAATTTCCTGTAGAAAACTGCAGGAAATCTTCTCCTCAGCATAAATCTTCTGTTGCAGGTGAGAAAAATGGGAAGTTTGGAAAACAACTGCATATTTGGATTTTATACCCTGCACACAAATTAACCTCTTTGAATAGGGTCACTCCATTATTATTATTATTATTATTATTTTTAGATATGTAGTTGAAGTTATGGTTAGCTTTATCCCCTCCTGTGTTATTGTTGTTATACCACATATTAATGTAGTGCTTCTGTAGCTGGGAGAAGTATTGTTGAATTACAGTAACATGCTACAAGCAGGAGGAAAGAGCTGTGGTTTGGCTGGTCCACTACTAGATATACACCAGCACATCTGGACAGGAGATCATGTGACAAGTAGGAAAGCCAGAAACATATCCTGGATACTATAAAAAATGGGTTCTGTTAAATTAAAAAGGCTTTAAATATTGGCTCAGCTGGTTTCTGTATAGCGTTTTTAGTAGTTTTGGAATGTGTTGCAAGATTTGTGATCATCAAGAATTTATTTAAATATTACAAATCCATTGTGCTGCTAGTTTGTTCTCATGGGCTCCATGTTTCTTGCCAGTTCTCCTGTACTCTTGTAACACAAGCCATGACTTCTGATTCTGGATGAGAACTTTGTGTCCTCAGAACAACTTCTGTGCAAAAAAAAGAAAAAGAAAAGAGAAGAAACCAAACAACAGAGCACCACCAAAAAAAGTCACTGCTTTTGCATAACATTTTGGATACTTATAAGGCTACAGTAGGTTTTCAACTCCTGCAGGATGCTAGACATGACTGCCTCTGGTTAAAAGCCAGTCTGTTGACTCATAGAAATTTGAATCCTCAGCCAGACCAGTTGCTAAATTTCACTCATGTCTATTCACGACCTGCTATGTAGTGCTGTTCTGCAAACACAGCTTTGTGGCTGTATGTGCCATCCTACCTTCTTCCTAAATGACCTGAAAATCCTGGATAGTCTTTGGTTTCTGGTCTGGACAAAGGTCATGTTCTTCTTCCTTTCTTATGCATGGAAGCACCAGTCTTACTGGAACAGATTGTGGTTCTCCAAGGAGCAATGTTCCAGCAATATTAGTAAGTTATTGCTATGGCATCAAAAGGAAAAACGTCATATCATCATGTAAATAGAGGGCTGGAAGGGATCAGAAAATCATGAATCATAGAATGGCTTGCATTGGAAGGGATCTTTAGAGGTCATCTACTCCAATATCCCTGCCATGAGGGGTTCACCTTCCACTAGATCAGGTTGCTCTGAGCTCTTTCCAACCTGACCTTGAATGTTTCCAAGGATGGGGCATGCACCAACTCCAACACTGTGACAGTGTTTTCTGAATCTCTCTGTAAAATAATTCTTCCTTATACCTAATCTAGATTGACCTTCCTTCAGGGTAAAATCACTACCCTTTGTCCTGTCACAACAAGCCCTGATAAAAAGTTTGTCCCCAACTTTCTAAAAGCCCACTTTAAGTACTGCAGGGTTACAAAAAGGCCTTCCTGCTCCAGGCTGATCAACTCCAGCTCTCTGAGCCTGTCCTCTCAGGGGATCTTAAGGGGTTATTGTGTCCAAGCTTATGTTCTGACCTTATCTCTTCACCTGTGCAAGGCAAAACCAGGAAGCACAGGAGGCTGCTTGGCTAAAGCATGAACTCTTGGAACCTCAAGCACAAGAAGTGGGAGTGGACACAGGAGGCAGATTACCAGGATGAGTGTAAGAAAGAGCGTGAGGGAATAAACTCAGAGAAGCCAAAACACAAAATAGGATTAAAGTTTCAATAAACATACAGTGTATGAAGAAATCATTCCACAGATTCATCAGCAGTAAGAAGAGAACCAAGGAGAGCTGGCCTTTTACCAAGAGAGGAAGAACTATTGTCAGATGAAGCTGACACAAGGATACATTTAACACCTTTTTCAATAAGTTTTCATTTAAAGACCTAAAATTATCAACATCAAGAACAATGAACAGTTCCATGATTTATTTGCTCTCAGATTGGTTGAGACTGATGAACTCTGGTCTAGGGTGCTGAGACTGCAGCTCCACATCCCTTGAGTTTGGTTGGGGAATGCACTTTTATAGAAGATCTCCTAATCACCTCCGTTTAATGTGCTCTGGTTTTCTTTACAGACAGGCTTAGACCTCAGAATGAAACTAAACAGGAAGACACACTTTGGGAGTGTTAATTGGTAGCTGCTAACAGGCATGAAGTCCCTGGGACCAAACTTGAGCCAGTCTGAGGATAAAAACAAATAAGCAGAGTGTGGTCACTGCGAGTAAATGTTTCTTAGGACTGATCCACTGCCCTTGCAGCACAATGCTTGGACAAACAGCCACAGCCTGGAAGAGCAGGGCAAAGCAGACTTACAAGTGTTAGCAATTATCTTTGACAAGCCTTTGGCAGAAAGGTGAAAAACTGGAACTGGAAATAGTGCCCATTATAAAAAAGGCAGAAAAAGAAGCCAAGGAAACCGTAGGCCAGTAAGTTTATATTTTAGCCCCAGAAAAACTCTGGAATGAACAAGTGAACAAATTATTACACCTGGAAAACACTAAGAACATGAGTAGCAGCCAGTAAGAATTTGCCAAGAATAAACCAATCTAGTATTCTTTGAAAAGAGGAAAACAGGTCTTTCTGTTTGGGGAAAGTTGAAGAGTTTCACAATTGATGCTTTTTCACTCACTGTTCTCATAAGCAAACTAAAGATACACAGTCCAGGTGAAATTAGTTTAGGTGGAAAACTGACCAAATTATTATATCCATTGAGTAGGTAGAAATCTGTTAAAATCAGAAGATACAACTTGTCAAGAAGTTTTCAGAGAGGTCAGTCCATGAAGTGGAGAGTAGATATATTAAATTTGCAGAGGGCACAAGGCTGGAAGAGACCACAAAAACTTGTTGAAAGAGCTACCATTCAGCACTACTATGATGTTGTCCTTCTAGTCCTTCACTGGGAATTACCACCCCAGGAAATATTGGGGGACCAATTTTCTAGTCTATCCCACTACTCTCATTTAGCACAGCATAGAGACTCAAGGAGTCTTGTTTTTCTCCTGCCTCAGGATGGTGCACAAAGAAGACCTCACAGCCCACAGATAACTGCCAAGAGAGTCATGATTCAATCATCCTAAAACCTCAACTTCATACAAATGGGCACTTATGTCACTTGGTCAATAAACTTACATGGTTGGGGATTTTTTCTGATTCAGCCCTGCTCTCATTTAATCAGTGACAGAACTCCTGAGGGCCATGAATGACCAAGGTGCCAGCTGAACAAAACAAGGACTGGTGGTGCTCTGCTTTATTTCTATAAGGTCTTGTTTGAAAAGCAATGAGTAGGGCAGGGAAGGACACGTTGAGCAGCACATCTATCAAGAGATTCCTACACGCGGTGTCTGAGGTGTTACAGCTACACGCTCCTTTGGGGAACATCTCACACAGTGTGTACGTTATGGTTTCTTTTAGGGAAGCTTATGGGAATCATTGAGCTTCATGTATTAGTCACAAAATGATTAATAAGGACCCAAAGGTTCACATGCACATACTTCCATGTTAATGAAGCCCTCATGCTTTATGCATGAAGCAGAACACAAAGCTCCGGAAATAGTTCTCTTCAACGTTCTTTCCAGTGTTCCCATTTTTTATGCTATAATAGACATTGATTTATTTGAAATCAGCATAAAATATGTACCAGCTCAATAAACCCCAAAGAGGTTCTCAGACTTTCTTGAGTGTCCTCATCAGGCAATAAATCACAGAAGCAATAAAGTATGTTAAATAGCTTAACCAATCATGAAGTGCAGAGCCATCAAATGACTCATTTAAATACTTGTAGGACATTAACCAAATAAGAGATACTGGAGTCTTTAAACACATATTTCTTTCTCACACTTTCACAATAAGTATGGAGATAGGGTTGTGGAATTCTGAGCCATACATTAAAAAAAATTTAAAACAAAAAATATCTTTTTCTTATCTTTGTAAATGAGAACTGCTATACACTCTATTTACTTAGTATATATCTAGTTAAATTATTTTGTGGTAAACTACAGTATGTGAAAGCTTAAAAACCTTTTGCTATATTTATCTTTGCCATATCCTATAAAAAAAATGAAAGTAACCTTTTCACCTTCTTAAAATAAGGGAATTACAGAGAGACAGGGAGGACAGAGAGCATTAGATCTATAAATGAGCCACCACTGGCATTTTTTGGGGTCTACAAAACAAAATCTAGATTTTTGAGAGTCTTACTGAAATCTAATGTCAGAAATATATATATTTCCTTCAGAAACGTAGATTCTCACTGTCACAGGAAGCCAGGATGGGAGGCTTGCAGGTTAAGACACCGAAATCTGGTCAGCTGAATCAGTGTAAAGACCTCACTAACTCTGCCAGCTAGAACTTCAGGAACTACACCTGGAGCTCAGAGAGCAAATTGCAGGTATTCATCCTCATTTACATGTCTTATTCTGAACCTCCACCACATCCTGGCAGACCTGCTACCTTCTAGAATCTTCTAGAACACCGCAAGGTCTTTGGGCAAGGAACTGCATTCATGTGGTAGCCTAAAACTTGACTCTCACCAGCTGAGTGATTCCCTTCTTCTGGCTTTATGGGGGCTTTGAAGTTTGAGTCAGGTCAGTGTGGGAGAAGGAAATAAGGCTGAAATTCTGCCTTGCAGTGTGGCTGTTGAGGGTCTATTTTAGTTTTAGTGACATTTTACATAGTCTGTAATGAGAATCCAAAGCTGAACCACCTTCTTTTGATGCAGAAAAGGTCTACAGGATATTCAGAAAGAATTTCCTTCTCTTGTCCTCCCTTGGGTTTATTACTCTTCTTGTTAGACATATACTTAAGAAATAATATATAACACAAATATTTCTCATGTTTATGTTATATGAGTGTGTATTCTAGGAAAATAAAACTGTATCTATTCCTGTGTATACACAGGGCAGAACTGGCAGTAGGTGTTTCAAATGCATGTGCTAACCACTAGACAAGATCATCTCCCACCTACTTTCCCACTTCTGGATTCCTGAATTTGCTCTGCCTGGAGAGCCAGTTAGTTCAGTGAAGATGAGAGTCAGAAAACGAGCTTGACACTGGCACTGATGATCAGAGAGCTCAGGGTTCTGCACAGACTTGAGACATGAGCCAACATGATAGTGCAGATGTACTCAGGGAAGAGGATGGGTCAGCAGATATGTAGCACTCCACAGGAAGGAGAAAAAAAAGGTCTGGGTTGAAAGCCAAGGAGGGGATTCAAACGTGGGGCTTTCCACATTAACCCCAAATGCACCAACCCAGGTATAATTATATTAAAGGAGGTCCTCCCTTGTAATTTCTGAGATAGGGTAATGGTAAAGCTCATGATAAGCAGGTGAAAATAGGGGGAGTTTTTGTAGTGTTGTTAATTGTCCCACAGACTGTTCAGCAGATGGTTTTTTGGGAGTTGGAGGCTACAGTCTGTTCACCAGTACCCCTATTATTATTCCTGGATTTTTGTGTCTCACCTTAAGCTTATTCACACTTCTGGCTTCTGTACAAGCCTGCAACGAGTTCCTCTGCAAAATTACATTTTTGATAAAAAAATACTTCGTTTTGACCTAAACCTGGAGACTGATGATGGTGTTCTCCACAGCCTATCCTCTACAAAATGGAAAGCAAATATTTCTGTTTACTTTCTCCATAATCCTCCATTTCTACAAGCCTCTGCCAGCTGTCTCTTTTTCAACTTTCCTTTTTGCAAATACCATATCATACTTACATCTGATCATCATTGATCAGTATTCTCTTCACCATTCCTGATCCCCTGCTGCATGCAGTTCTGCACAATTTTCAAGAAATGAGCTCAAGGGACATTATATAATTAACATGTGACTTTTCTGATTTATAGTTTACTCTTTGGTAACAGTCTATATCTATTTGCATTTTTGACTGCTGACACCTGTGCTCATAGTTTCAAAGAGTGACTCCAGGAGCTTTCTCCTGAGTTGACAATAGCCTGCTTAGAGCCTCTTGTTGTTTATGAACTAAGAACTGCTTTTTTTTTCACCAGATACCTTACTTCACCCGTGAAAATCATACATTCAGATATAAAACTTAAGCCTCTTTCTTAAAAATTAATTTATTTGCTTGTTGCAGAATCAGAGTGCTTGGTTGGAAGCACACCTGAGCAGAGGCGTCCACTTGCTGCACGTTTTGAATTCTATGAGCATTGACAGGAGTTCTGTGTTGGCAGGAGATCTGTGACACCTACCTGGAACTAACCAGTGTTAGAAAGATACATAGTGAGTACAAAGTGTGTTCAACTGACTCTAGGAGCTGCTGGCACATGGGATGGGAGGGGGTAGTCATGTGTGAGAGGATGGAGACATGTTGGGGTAGAGTCAGAGAATCACAAAATATCTCGAGTTGGAAGGGTCCCATATGGATTAATTGCAGAAATAGCAGCAGCAGCATATCTTGAGCACAAATTGAAGTTTGATTAAAAATGCTCAAGAAGAAAGATGAAAAGAAGAAATGTGATGAATCTCTGGTCTCTTCCTTACCTTGTACTTATCCTGGTTGCCTCATGAAACTGTGCTTCTTGTGTTTCCTTCCTGCCTTGTGAGCTGCATCCTCACTTCCTGCCTACCCTCACCCTGCCTAAATGACCCTTCATCTAAACCCCCCACTTTTCCATCCCCTTTAAACTGGAAGAGGTGTTTTCCCATAGGATCTGATCAAAATTAAGCACAGCCATGCTTTGCTTGTGTGGGATTGGTTGCCACATCCACTACCATCCACTGGCCCATCAACACTTTTCTATGAGCCCTCTGGCCTCAGTCAGTGTCTTCCAAGCCTGCTGCTGATCCAGAACTGCTGCTGCACTGCTTGGTGGGTTTGAATTCATGTCCTCTACCCCAAACTATCAATGTTCCTATCTCCTCACCCCCAGGCCCTGAGGCACCATGACTGACAAAACCATACCTCTTGCCCTGGATCTCTCCATAGAAACAAAATCCCCCTTCTGCTCATTGTGATAGCTTGGAAAGTCTGGTCATGACTGCTTTTATGAATAATCCTTCTGAAAGAGATAGAGGTAGGAGGAAAAAAGGAGTGTGTCTGAAATTAGGTCTACAGGAGCATCAGGACCAATCCCTTGGCTCCTTGTGCATCACCTGATGAGACCAGTGGTGAAGTCTCACAGTGCAACACAAGAAAAAGCTTGGGCCTGAGGCTCTCCTCATGACTACTTCCCAAATCCATTAGACCTTGGGCCAAACACCAGCTCTTTGGGCTGTAGGTGGGCTGACTTTAAGTTAGGAGTGGGTACCCACTAAATGTCTTTAGTGTTGGACAAAATGATCACAGTAGACCCCTTTCAACAGAATTATTCTATTCTATTCTATTCTATTCTATTCTATTCTATTCTATTCTATTCTATTCTATTCTATTCTATTCCATTCCATTCCATTCCATTCCATTCCATTCCATTTGTTTTGATTTCATTCTAAATGTTCCATTAAAGGCTTGCTTCAAATTCTCTAAAAATCAGTAGTCACTTCACCATCAATTCCAGTCATGTTGGCAAACTTTAATAGGCAAGGCAATATTACTAATTCTTAGCTTGGGGAAAATTTTCTTGGCACATTCTCCTGTCCTTCCAAATGTCTCTTAAATTTTGGCTGAAGAATTATTTTCTTCAAGACTTGTCTTTCTCTCTGAGTGTGAGTGTCCATGCTTGTGTGTGTAGGAAACAGGATGAGTTATTGTGGCTTGGTGTCTTAGCCAGATCACCAGCTCCATTTGCACAATCACTGTACATGTTTCCACAGGATTATACAATGCACTGGCCATTCCAACTCAGCTGCAATATTTGGCATGTTGATAGTCGACTCCTCCTTTATCCCAAGCATCCCAGAGACTGCCTTCACTACACTGAAGCCAGTGGAATTACAATAAAATAAAAAACAGTGCTTTGGAGCAGAGGAATCAAGCCCATCTGATGATATTTCTTTAGCAATCTGCTCACTTAGTAGAGTTCAGGTTCTGGCAAGTGACAGCTTGTAGATGGCTCATTATTACCACAACATGACAAGTCAATGCCTACTTCTCAATAGCAGCAACAGGACTTGACACATACCTGTGGGCTTCTTTGGTTTGATTTATCTAGTTTTGTGTGATAACAAGCCCAGAAGAGAAAAAAAAATATCTAGTTAACATAAATATTATCTTACAGGTAAAATACAGTTTTACATGTGTACTCTAAACATAAAACCCAAAGCCTTTTCAAATCACCATGTTGCAGATGAGATTTACCACCTACTGAAACCTCTGGGCATGAAAAGGAGTGCAGAAAAACCCATTCCAAGCTGGGAGAGTGTTGGGCTCCTGCCTCCTCTCCACGCAGACTTCATCTGATGGCAAGAAAATTAGCCTAAGAGTACAGAAGAGGTTTAGCTGGGCAAACAAGCAGCACTTCAACATGGCTTTATTGTGTTTACCAGTGCCAGGGCAATTTTCAAAAGCACTTCAAAACAGTAGGATGAGCCTCAGGTCAATGCAGCTGATTTCTGATAGATAACTTTTATGTCTCTCCCCTTTCCAGGGGAGGAGCTGCAGAGGGAGCCGGTGACAAAGAGCCAAAGTCTGTAAGGTTTTTCCCAAGAGCATGGAACAAATGTAGGAAAACATGAAGGGGGAGACTATAAATCAGGATCCAGAAGGATGCACTGTCCACGGCAGCAGCTCTGAACCTTCAACAAGACATTTTTCGAGCAAGGTTTTGGAATTTTGGTGGGCTCTGACCTGCAGTTTTCACTTCCAAAATAACTTGACTTTTCTAAAGTGGTAATTTCATTTTCATGATAATGCTAAACTCAAGCCACATGTGCTTTAATTTAAAGCAGGACTCAGGCAGTGGACCCTGCCAAGAAACAGTAGAGAAACATCCTTATTCTACTAGTTTGCTTGAGGCATTCAGCATTTCTGAATGCCTAGGCAGAAATATAGTTTTTAAATAAGCCAATCCCAGAGAGAGAGAGAGAGAAGGAGAGTGAGAGCAGAAGAGGGAGGGATAGAAGAAGATTGCAATACATGTTTGCATTAAGTTTTTGTTGCATTGGCTGGTTAAATAAGAACTGATGAGCTGGTAATGAAGGAAATATTATTTATTTCCTTCACTGGATTTTTTTTTTTTTTTTTTTTTTTGACAGAGAAGGTGTTGTCCAGACCCTTTCTCTTTTTCAGACAAAAACTGACTTGTTAAACTTCATCATAGCACTGACTATTAGATTGATTTAAGTACACTTTTGGTGGTTTCACAGCTCTTTCTACTAATTAAATCCCAGGGAGAAATATGTTTACAGTCCTTCTGGTGGCATTCTTTGGCTTATTTTAAAGTCTCCTGTAAGGTTCAGGAAAGCAACCTTGTCTTTTGTTTAGTAAGAGGAAAACAGAGAGACAAAAAAGAAGAAAAGAGACAAGAATGAGTGAACAAAGAGTTAGAGAATTCCCCCCACACACCTTCTGAAAGACAGATGACTGAGCTCTTGGACTTGGGTGTGCATGAGAAGCCAGCTTCTTCCTCCCCCCACTGAAGTGATTTCTGACCCTTTTATTTGTCAGTAGAAAAAAAAAATTCCCCAGATCTCAAACTGCATCACCAAGGAAAGAAAGTGTTAATTTCCTGGTAGGAAAATTATACAGACCTGGGTGGATAAAGTCAAAGGTTGTCAGGTCAGATCTTGAATTTTAGTGACTTCTGCTGGATCCTTTGCTTTGTCAGGCTGCCCTAATTTTTTATGTTCACAAAAGAGATGTAGGTGCTTCACATGAGGCACCAATGGTTGCAAAAAACCACCAATCATGTCCCCAAACAAATGGTTTGCCTACTGTGAAAACGTTTCATTTTATTGGCTTCCAGACACTTACTCTAGAGATGCTCTTGACTTGTTCCTCTTGGGGATTTCTTCATTGAAATGTGCACAGATATAGGAATTGGGAATGGCAATAACCACTGCTGTGCTACTGCCCCAGCTGTCTGTATCTACCCCACAGTGGCTTGGAACTGTGCAGATAACAAAGGGATGGTAATTGGACACCTGTGCTAGCAGATAGTGGCCAAATATGCTCATTTTAAGCAGTCCCATTCTGGTGGCTTTGACCTGACCTTTCTCTTCTGTGACACAAGCAGGGTTTTAATCCTTCAGTGAGGGTTTCCTCTTCTGCTTCCCCCACTCCTGTACCCAAATGTCCTCAGTGGTTAAATCCTGAGCTTTCTGATCTGTGTTACAGTCCCTGTAGGTGTCCCTAAAATGGGACCCACCTATTTCCAGCCAAGAAATCTTCCCAGCATGCCAGCTTCAGTGCAGCATCAATTTTCTGCTCCCATAGTGTCCCACCACATCTGAGGTGGAAGAGGGGTCAGCATGACAGATGTAGCTGGGTTCAGGTAAAAGCCCTGACAGACTCCAGGTGCCTGCTGACATAATTAAAATGAACCACACCCTCATAGGTAAAACCCCAGTGATGCACACTAGTCTACTCAGGACAAGTTTTTTAAATCCCTTGCAATAATAACTGATGTTCTCAAACAAAGTGTGGCTTTTATCTTAAAGAAAATAAAAGGTGTTCTAACAAAGAATTTCTAATTTTGAAAGGCTCAAGGTTGCTTTTCAAACAATTCTTCTTTGGCCCTGGAATGGGCAGCCCTAAGACTGGTTGTTTTATGGTGAAATATCTTCAGTAAGAAGTATTTAGAAAAGGAACCACAATGCCTCAAGACAGACATGATTCAATGATTTCCCAAAACAGGGATTTTAAATAAATATTGCATTACATCTTTCTGGTTTTGTTTTGTTTTTATAAGCCATCAGTAACATACATGTAGCAGCTTCCAGGAAGGATGTGCAGGTAGTGAATTATCCATGGAAATGACCAGGGGCTGAAAGCTCAAAGCATCCCTCTTTCCTTGAATTACCTGGCTGGCAGGCTATAACAAACATACATACCACCCACACACTGTTTTAAAAGAGCATTATTAAGGTTGCAAATCAATTCTTAACTCAAAAATGAACCTTAAATCATTTTCCTTGTGTGTATGAATTATATAATTCTTTAATTAAATGAACAGCTTGTATGTTTTCCACCACCTCATTCAGAGTGGATGGTGCTCTCCTAATTCAATATTTTGTTCTCTGCTTATTATCTGAGGTGTGACCCCAGGCCTTATTTACAGTAAAAATCTCATTCTGAAGACAGAATTATTAATTTCCTTGTGGCTTCTCCTGTGGGGCTCATCACCACAGGATCCAAGGGACTCACAGATATTCACTCATCTCTTCCCAAAACAGAGGAGGGGATGCTGTCGTCCTTGCAGGTCTGTCAGAGAAGCAAAGCAGAGGGGGATAGAAAATGGGATTTAGGGGAACACAGTATGAGACACATGCCCTGATCTTGGCTGCAGCTGGAATGGCAGCTGCTGCTCCAAAGTCAGAATCCACGATCTTATCAGACACCTGGAAGATGAGAAATGCAAAGTTAATGACTTGTAGGAAGAGTTTGGCTTCAGTGACCAAAGATGGGTTAAACAAACACCAGGATAAAAGTGAACCCAACTCAACTAATTTAAACAAGAGACCATCCATTCTTGTCTTGCAGCCTTCATTTTCTAGTCTTCTCTCACCCTTTTTGTGCTTTGAAAGGACTGAGAGCAGGATTGAAAATGTCTCCTTCATTCAGGATGCCAGGTTCCAGAGCAGACCCTCCTTGCACTGAAGCAGAGGGCAGTGAAGAGAAATGCAGGAAGTCCTTGAGCCAATAAAATCTGCATGAACACCACTTAGACACAAGAAACCAAACTGAAGTTGTGCAAACCTATTAAAATTCAGTGATTCCTAACCTTTGCATCATTCTGCAGTTAACATTTACTGTTTTATTTCCCAGGTTTTTAAGAAGTCAGTCTGAAAAAATCAACTTGTCCAAAGAAATTGTGCTCCTGGCACTCTCAAGGGCCATCAGCAGGGCTGGAGCCTCTCTAGCACCCTCTTGGACTACTTCACTTGAGATAACAGAAGAATTGGGCAGAGGAAGACTTTGGGGAGGTTGCTTAATGTCTTTAAAACTGTGCGAATTGTGGTTTTCAAAAGCCTGAAACTTTGCCAATTTTGGGCAGATTCTCACATGGAATGCAAAAGACTCATCTCAACCATAGCAGCCAGCCAGCTGTAAAAGTTGAGATTCCCATTAGAAATCAAAGGCAATTGTGTCCAGAACTTACTGCCAAAAAATAATTTAGTCTTCTTGCAAATGGCGATTTCACCCTAAATTTCTCCAAAAAAAGAAAAAAAAAATCAAATATAAACTAACACCAAAATGGAAAATATTGGTCCCAACACAGAATCTTGGGCAAGACACAAATAATTGAAATTTAGAGTGTTTTATAGTATTTGTTGTGCAATTATAAAAGTTATTGTGACAGAGAATGTTTGTAAGTTTTTCCTTCATCTGGAAAGACATAACCTGAGAGGTGATTTGCCACATCTTCTACCTGTGCTTTGTTTGCTTGAAGCAATGCAGATGAATCAGAAAATGTGATGCATTTATCAGGTGGTTCAGTATCTCTGCTTGGCTTTGTAGTACTTTGACTTGTCTGGTTAAAATGTTGAGAGGAGTACATGCAATGAAAACCTCAGATCGTTACTATATCTATTCCCACTCCCACTCCTGGCTGAGACCTTGAGTCAGCCAATTCCTTTATGGTTTCTAGCAATTGGTTTAATTTTCAGAGGTGTGAAAAGATTACAATTCCCTCACATTTGACTAGCACAGCTAGAAAATCACACATCTTTGCTGCTCAAATAGGAGCTGAGTTGCTGAACTGGAAACACTGCGACTATAAATGCTTGATCTGTTTTTGAGATGTTCAAGGCATTATCTTGTCTACACTGTGAAAAAGCCAATCAGGAATTTAAGTACTTTTTGAAGCCTGGCCAAGTAGCTCTACGGTAGGTCAGGGCCTCATTCACTGTTGGTTGTTGCCACTAGGATTCCTTTAAAGAGCAAATGTCACCTGCTGTAGGACACGGAGCAAGGATCAGTCCGCGCACGCCCAGGTGCGGCACCTCCCTTACCCCGTCAGCTGCCTGCCAAAATCACCATACAAATGAGATCTACCCTGCACACAGCAGACACAGCAGGGAGCAGAGGAGGGCCAGGAGGTATTTGCAGGTGGAAAAGGTTAACATCTTCCTGTGGGGTCCTGTTGCTTGTTTCTGAACACGGTGCTCAATCCTAGCACAGGCTGGGGTGCCTCTGCTGGATTTCTCTGCAGCCAGAGGGGTGGCTTTCCCAAACCTGTGTGCAGTACCAGCATGGAAGTCACCTGGGAATGGCTTTGGAGTGAGTAGCTGGAGAGCCCCAGGTTGACCATTTGGGTATTACTTTCATTTACATTGTTCTCATATGCCAGCTGATTACTATTGGATGTGTAAAGAATGTTGCTGGCTGCAGCTGGCTGGTAATCGGGTGTGGCTAGAGAGCATTTTTTTTAAGAATTTTTTTTGGTATTTTGTGACAGAAATGAGAATTTGTTACAAAATCCCTTTTTTTTTTCTAATCTTGGTGAAAATAAAACACACCCAAATTCAGATTAAACACATCAAGTATTTCAAATATTTTCCCCATGATGTAGTTTGCCAAAGCATTTGAATTTTCAGCAGTAATGGGTTTTTTTCCCCCACATTTTCAAGTTGAACCAAGCAAAAAAAAAAAAAAAAAAAAGAAAAAATTTTTTGCCCAGTACTAGCTGGGAGATCATTTAGATAGATGCTCTGTCAACAACATCCATAGAATTTATCCCCTAGGGTGTTAGATCTGTGTTTCTCAAGCTCTGCTATATCATAGCTTGCAATATCCTTTGGAAAAAACATAGGTAGACCACCGAATTAACCAGGTTTACTTGATTTTTGCCCACTGGAGCTGGAATAAACAAAACAAATACTAATGTCTAAACCAGAACAACTGCATGTCTCTCTGATGGATTAGGAAATCCAAGAAGTATGATTTTTTAAAGCACGAACAATGGAGAGCTGACATTGCAAAAGGCCTGATAAATGATACTATATTGTTTTCTTTTCAGTGCTTTCCACCATTGCCCACTTGCTTCAAGCCCTAAAGACCACCTCCAGAAAAGGAAATCTTGATGTTAGTGAATGCAACATCTTCCAGTGGAGCTTGATGATTTATTAAGTCACTCTGTAATTAAAACCCCTCAATCTGGATGCCACATTCTGTGAAGAGTCTTACTAGACTGTAAGATTATTTGTGAGGAGAATCTTTCATGGTACTAAAGAGCAATCTTCTGCTAGCAGTGGAATATTTAAGTCATCTAGGCACCCAACGATTTGTTTCCCAGTCATCTGAATTGAATCTGCCAAGATGTGCTCTTGAAAAGTAATGGAATTAAAAAAAAAAAAGACCCCACTGTTTAAACACATGGTTATAAGCAACCAATAAGATAGTCCATTTTCCCTACCTCTGAAATGCTTGCAAGTTTAGCTCTGTAAAGGTTAAATAATTGGTTTAACCTGATCCCTCTATGACTCTTCTCTACCTTGTGGGAAAACTCCTGTAAGCTTATTGTAAACATAATTATGCTGTGTGGGCTTTTCATTAATCTACCAAAAAACCGCAAGATGACATGCATCAGACTGCTTTTTTTCTCCTTCTGGAACTTGCCTCTACTTGCAGTTGCAGCAAGATGCTTATTTGTATAGTCTGAGCTCTTTTGCAAATGTACCGTGAACTAAATCTTTGTTTTTACATTCTGAGAATTAAACAGGAGTCGTCCCAGGATTAATAAAAATAAGTTTACTATAGACCCACCTCTGTAGCCATTACACTATGGACACAAACCTCTCACCCTCCTGTTCTTGGGCTTTGTTGGCAAACCAGGCAGTAATATATGAGGTGAGAATGAGAAATACAAAGAGTGGGAGTTACTTTCAGTAAGAATGCTGAGTGAAGACACACACTGCACAGTGTCTTGGTGGCAGGGCAGCCTACTGATTTCCATGCAGTTTGCAAGCTCCCAGGTCAGGATCCTTTACCTTGCATGTGGCAGGCAGTTGTCTTCAAACACTGATGCCAAGAGACCCAAAATTACTACCCCAGAGCCATCTGAGCACCCAGTCAAGGTTGTTCTGCAGGGAAGCAATTGGGACATCTGGGAGCCATTGGATTTCCACCTCCTAAGGACTTTTGGAAAGTACTTTCTGCTTTCTAAAGTATGTGATAAATATCTGGTGGCTCTTTGGGAATTTTGGGTGAAGACATTTGGAAAGGAATGGCTTATTGTACTGGGTTTGTGGTGGGCAACATGGACTTTTAGGGCATGTTCATTAAATATAGGTTAAATCCAAGAATATCCCAGTTTGCACATATCTACAGGCTAGTTGGGCTGTCTTCCTCTGCTTTCTCCTTTTCCTGTCAGCCATGCAGGGTTTTTCCAATAGCTCAATCTCTCCCACATTCCAACAGTTGCCTGTTGTAGATGAAAGACCAGAGCTGGAAATCACTCTGCAATGTAAGACCTATTTCCCTTCACTGTCTTCATTTATTAGGGGAAAAAACTAAAATACTTTAACACTTGTTTGGTTGCCTAAAAGGATGCTTGGAACACAAAAGGATAACATTAGAAAAAGAGCTTTAAACAGACCTGTTACGTATGGCTTTAAACCAAAAGAGTGTAAATTTGGATGGCTATTAGCAAGAAATTCTTTATTGTGAGAGTCATGAGATACTGGCACAGGTTGGGCAGAGAAGCTGTGGATGCCCCATCCCTGGAAGTGTTCAAGACCAGGTTAGGTGGAGCTTTGAGTGGAAAGTGTCTCTGCCCAGGACAAGTGATTGGAACTTGTGACAAGTGATTGGAGATGAGCTTTAAGGTCCCTTCCATGTGAAACCATTCTAGGACTCCATGATTCTATAACGTCATGAAATAATGGGCACAGATACTTTTTTGTCTCCAAAGAGAAGAAGATGCATTACAAAGTGAATTTTTCAGCATGGCCCTTCACAGACAGCAGGACTCCAGAATGGTTGTGCCTGAAGCAGCTCTGATGCCAAAGCAGCAAGGGGCTCTCTGAGGACAGCCCAGCACTTAGGATCTAACCCTTAGAGATCTAACAAAGGCACTGATTTCAAATCTGGGCTGTCTCCTCTCCAGCTGAGCCACTGCAGCTCTGCCTCCAGAAGCCAGTGCAGAAAACCCCACAGCTGGTGCTGCTGGGGTGGGAGTAGGGACAGGAGCCACTTTGTTCACAGCATCCAAGGTGCTGCATAATCCAGGTCAGCTGCTGGGGCTACAATGGCACAGATGCTGCTTCCAACCTTACATGACTGAGATCTAGGTGAAAAGCAGAGAATAAACTCTAAAAATACTCTTTTAAATCCCACATTTGGAATTCAGAGATTGGGCTGCAGTTGATATTGAAACAACATCCAAATCATCATCTGTAGATAAATAAGGAGAGCATACAGGCTTCCAGTCTGCCCACACTGCTACAGCCCAGGTGGATAAGGCAGGGACAGGAAACTGTGCACTTCAGGACCTTCCTCTGGGAATCAAGGTATTTAGGTCTCCCATCACATCCTAAAACCAGGTAACTCTGTGGACCAGAGTTGTTAAGTGGGAATTAGAGTGCCTGTGTAACAGCATGAGAGGAAAAATTGCTGTTGTAGATTTTTTTTAGAAGAAATCCTGCCAAACCAAACTAAACTTTTTATGGAACAGCAACACACCTTTTGGATAAGGGAGAAGCATAGATGTTTTATCTTGCCTCTAATAAGCTTTTGATATTGTTTTAAACACTATTCTTTGGATCAAGTCAAAGGGATAATAAATTGAAGAGAAGAAATTGCTGAGAAACTAAAAGTTGCCAATCCTACACTCTCTCCCAAGAAATCTGTCAAGAGCAGTAGTCTCCTGTGGTTATATTCAATCCCCTCATGAATGAAATGGTGATAGAGGAGAGCGAAAACTCATTAAGTACAAGGCTGATAAATTATGCAGGCATCCAAAAGTGAATTCTGAAAGTATATTCAGGGACCAAAGTAAAATTAAAATAATGTTCACTAAATAAAGAAATTACTGGTAAAAAATAGGATGCTATCTGACAAGGACAGTAGGGAATCTTATTAATAAAATGTGATATACTCCTGCTCTACTTGGTTTGGATAAATTTAAATTGAGTTACTCCTTTCAATTTAAGAGAGATGTAGTCCAGTGGCAGAAGCCACACAAAAGTCCAACAAGAACAGTAAAAAGGCTAGAAAATGTGACATGTAAGTGGAAGGAATTAGGATTATGTTGACTTTTCTTTAGAGAAAGATTGCAGGCAGATATGATACGGTTCTTCACATTTATGAAATTAAGAGTAAAGAGGAAGGGAATAAAATATCCTCACAATCTAGTGCAGGTAGAACAAGAAGTAATAGGCTTAAATTGCAACAAGAAACATTTAGGATAGCCTGTGGGAAAAAATGTAAACATAAATGTAATTAAGTACTGAGATGGATTGTTTTGCAAGGCTGTGGAATCTCCAGTACAGGAGGTGTTCAAGAACAGGTAAAACAAGCATTTTTTGGAATAATACAGCTATCACTTACCTAAAGATGGTTTCCCACAATAGACTAGATGACTTTCACAGGTTCCTTCCATCCTTTTACAATTTTGAGAGGGGAATAAGTTGTAATATGTTAACTACAGCACTGTAAATATGGAGCAGAGCTCCTTATTATTACCCCTAACATGTGAATTGATTAAAATACTTCTTTTTCCACAACAGTCTTCCTTAACTTTTAGTTGCTTATTTTCTAAGTTCTTGTATTGTAATTCTAAGTATCTTTGATTTAAAAAATTTCTTCTGTGCAGGTTTTCATATAGCCAATCATATGGGTCAGTCAGCTATCAGCCAGCTCAAAAAATATCGTGAGGGGTTAGCAGAAGATGATAGTCATTTCTTAAAATCCCTGCTATCCTGAATAACAATTTCATATGAAGACTAAGGACTTCTGCATTTCCTTCCCCTTTAAGACAGCTCCTCCATTAAAATATTCCAGTTAAGAATAGCTTTAGCTCCTGGATAATAGTGTTCATGTCTTTAATTACATTGTCTAGTACTTCAGTCTCTCTTCTTGAAAATTCAACTTATTACATAGACAACACTTGAAAATTTCATTGTGTTGGAGCAGCAAAGTCAATATAACAAGGTTCAGAAGAAAGAAGATTCAACCCACAAGCCAGGACAAAACCATGACAGAGTACCCCAGGATTTTTGCAGGCCTTGGCAGAAGTATAAAATGTAAAGGGCAAAGCGTTTCTATAATATTAAACAGAAAGTGACTTTAGTACTGTATATATATTTATATATATTTTATGTGTATATATATATATATGTAGATATGCCTGAGTTGAACATTGGTATCTGACAATGTTCCTTGGATGAGCTGAATATGGTCCTTCTCTGTGTGATCTGGAGCTCATGCCATAAATTAAATTCCTCTCCTCTTGAGGACTGCCTGCATATTTGAGTGACTGATTACTGTGCAAACGGAAAGAGATGTCCTGCCCTGAGCAGTTATGAGGAGTGACTCTGAGGAGCAGGGTGGATGCCAAACACATTGCTCTGCAGATCTTTTCCCTGCTTTCTTTTCATTTTGGATGCAGTACTGGTAGATTATACATAGTGTGCATTTTGAAACTAATTAAGTTTGACTGTTTATTATGTATCTAAAAAGGCAAATGTCTAATTTCCACTTTTTAATATTCTGATTTCATATTTTCCTTAGCAAATTGCTAGTGAAAGCACTTTAACTAGAAAGACTATGACACATCATCTCAAGAAATAAAGATAAGGGTGATTTTTTTTCCCCCACGTTTGCAGAACTTTTTCCATACACTTCTTTGGATTGAAAAGCCTCATCTTTGGGACACATACCACAAAGCAGAAGGATAAACCAAAATCTTCCTTGGCTGCTATTGCAGCATGTTGCAGGAATCCCCTATATCCTTTGGGACAGAGCAGAAAGCATTGAAACAACATTTCAATGAAAATAAATCATGCAGAATGTACTACCCCAAAATGAACCTCACCTAGAGTGGCTTCCTAGACCTTAGAGGTGTTCAGTTGCTGTTTTTCATAAGCACCACTTTGATGCCCCCTCTTTTGCCCTAGGTATTGGCTGTAGATCCTGCTGGCTTTGGGATTGTGCTTTTAAGTCAGCACAGGCATTTTCCGTTGACTTTGCTGGTTATGGGATCAGGCCCTATAAGAACATATCCCCCTTTGTGAGAATTTCATTAAACCAATGCTCAGGGGTCCTGAACTTCTCACCTGACTCTCAAGCCTACGAAGGTGAGAAATGTAGGTAGTTAGATCAGGCTCCCCGATGCTGTCAGATTATTTCTCTTTTATAGATGATTTAGGAAACATTGAAGGAGAATACCTACATGCAACACATCACAGAGGTAGGATGAACACACCTATGTAACACCTGTGCAACTGAAAACCCAACTAGGAGCTGAGAGACATGGAATCACAGAATGGTTTGGGTTGGAAGGACCTCGTTCCAACCCCTACCATGGTCAGGGACATCTTCCACTAGACCTGGCTGCTCAAAGAACTATTTAGCCTGGCCTGGAACACTTCCAGGGATGGGGCAGCAATCACTACAGATGCTACTGTCTCTCTGAAGTAGACTTAGAGGAATTCCCTGGAGGAACTTGTAATGCTTTTACTAGTCATGCAATAATTTTCATAGAAAGAAACTCTTCCCTAGTGCTGAATTCCTTTAAGATATGACAGCCCCTGTGATTTGTTAATATTTACTATTTTGCTTAGTTTAATACTTTAACAGATACAAGAAGGACCAAGGGGGAAAATGACATCCCACCATGGCCATAGATGAAAGACGCTGTAATTTAAAATAAGAAATAACCTCTCAGACCCATTGCCTTTAGCTTCTGTATTGCCTCTAAAGGCTTATCCTTTTGCAAAACCCTTGCCATAAATTAAATACCTTCTCCACCAGCTGTAAGAAGGAAAATATTATTTTGAAAGCTGTTCTCCACTGGAAGAAAATGTGTATTCAAGCTGGACACAAGGTTGTGTAGGATGGGGACCAAGAGCCAGATGCTTTGGGTCTGCAATATTTTGATGCTGATCTTGCCATCTCTGTAATACATTGAACAGTTTTGTGCTTGAGAAAGGCAGCCACTTTTTTTTTTTAATGCAAATGCTATAAAAATTAACTCTCATTTATAATACTGACCCAGCACAGTTTTCTGATTAATAAAAAAAGCCCTGTCTTCCTCCAACATATTGATTGCTCTCAAGAGTAAAACAATTGAATACTCCCTTATCATCAGGAGTGAAGTCATCTAAATTTTGCTTAAGGATGCTCATACTATTTGCCTCCAGATCCTTTGAACCAAAATTCTCCCTGGCTATTTATTCTTTGCCTAAAACAATGCCTCCTTCAATTCTTATGCTGATGTCATCTGAGGCATTCAGGATGTGCTTACAAAAACTGATGGATTAAACCTCAAAATGACCCTGGAAAACAGAGAATTATTATATTTCTGACTTGGTAGAGTGGGGAATTGAGATGAAGAAAAAAATTCTCTTTACCCAAAAGACAGCTACATACAGTCTTGGTAGTGGAAGGCCTTAGCAAACAGAGTCATTTTTTGTTCTCTGCACTTCAAGTCCATTTTCTAGCAGTAACACAACACTTTCCCTCCCCTATGTAATACTTTCCCCTCTTCCTTCGAACATCTGTCCTTGAACCTCCTGCCTCACTTAAATGTATTATAATCCTTAGTTTCAATATTTCATTCAAGCCATCCCAAAACCAGACACTTTCAAGAGTAAATAATTCCATTTTGAATCATCCCCTTTTGTATGTGAGTCATTCTTCCCATGTATCATATTTGCAGTCAGATGCTTTGTGCTTTCCAGCTGAAAAGTACCTCTTGTCTCAGTAATTATCTAGGAATAAGTATCAGCTTGCTATATACTAGGGAGGGAAAGCTTCCAAATATTCTCAGAAGCTTTCTTGCATTTTCATCACAGCCAATTCTATAGCAAATCTGATTTTTATTCATATAGAAGAAGCATGTCAAGTTTTGAATCCCAGTACAGTCTTTACAGCAACCCTATATTATGTATTCAGTTTATCCCATGTTTCCATTGTCTTCAAAAAGCACTGGATCAGGGAGGGATAGAACTGAGATTTTGGAACAGGTTTTCATTGGCATAAATAAAGAGAGGTGCCTGACCTGAGGCAGTTTGCATGCACAAGTACCATGGCTGCTCAAAACCTTTGGGGATTTAAAGGTCTCTTCCCAATGCCCAGTGCAGTAAAACAACCAGATCCACAACTGCTCTGTGGGAAGTGTGACTGGATGGGATGGAAGTGCAAAAGGGAGTGTGTGCTGTAAACTCACACTTGAATTTCCTTCATAGCAGCTGCCCTGTGTAGAGAAGCCTCTGAATTTATAGCAAAGGCAAATTGCATTCACCACTCTGCTGTTTGCTGTGATCATATTCAATTGAACATTGGAGTTCAAAATTAAGGTCTTGCCATCCTGTTATACCCAAAGTCTGGGTGTAAATATGATATTTCCAGTGTCTATGTGAAACAGTACATCATGGTCCTTTCAATATTCTGTGAAACTATTGTCCCATGTCACATCTGTGTCCTGTTTTCTGCCTTGTTTTGTTTTTAAACCCAGGAAGAGAATTCACTTAAAGCTTGAAGTTTTGGAAAAAGAATAAGAATTTATCAAATTCAGCAGAGGAACAGAATGCTTTTCCTGTAACCTAAAAGTTTATGTGGGATTTTGACAGGTAGAGGGAAAATTATTTCTCTTTTCTTTTAAGCCTGTCTCTCATCTCAGCAATTGAAGCTTCAAGGCTTTGGGCCTGTGAATGATGCCAGAGTCTATTCCAGGAGCATCCTGCAGTGACTGAAAGGACACTTGGCACACCCATATCTCCTTCCCCATCCATGTTAACAGAGGATGCTCAGCTCTGGTTGGCCTTGGTCACTCAGCCCAGAAAATCCCCATCCCTGTTGTTGCATATATAGGAAAGGCTGACAGATTAAATAATTCTTCTACACCATTTCCAGGTCTTATTGGAACAAGTGAGACAGAAAGAAGCCCCAGGAGTGCCTGAACTAAGAGCAGCAGGGTTCAGTATTTGGTACCCATTTGGAGGGAGGGGAAAGTGAAACAAGATAGCAGAGGCAGATGTGCAAAAAATTGCCTTTGGCATCAGGGGGTCAACAGATAATGAAATATAGCTCAGGAGAAATGTGGGTAGAGGGAATTTGCTCTAGCTTATAGCTGGGATTAATTTGTGTTGTTGTGGTGTTCACACATCTGAGCCCACCTGACAGAAGTCTGCATCTCTCCATGCCTCAGTAGTAATACACAGTGCCATGTAAAAATGTCTAAGAAAGGCTGTAATGGTCTATTTGGTGTTTCTAGAGCCTGTTTTTATTTTGTCATGTGTTTGATACCTAGAGGTAATACCTGGAGTTGGTTCCACCTTGGTTCAGGTGAGACAAGCACAGGGTAGGCTGAATGAGGGAGCCAGTCCTTTCCCCACTGCCAAGCAGAGGTCAAGGATTTGCTGATCAACCACGATTTTTGGTTGATCCATTTTCAGCAAGTATCTTCTGCATCAGCAAGTCCTGCCTCTTCAAAAATTAAAGTGCTTTGCAGAAGTGTGTTCCTTCTGATCACAAATAGGTGAAGGCAACTGATGTCTATCCAGTGCTCACACCCAGGTCTGAGCTGTGCAAGAGTTGTGCTGAAATCCATGGTCTGCCCACTTCACAATTAAGATTTGAACCTGCACTTTCCTATTTCTCTGGAAAGTTTCCTAGCTGCTTAATTGTTTGGGTTTTTTTGTTTTTTTTTTTTTACCAAAGACTTGTATCTGTCTAGCTGGAGTTAGTGCCCTGCTGTTGAAGTACCTGTGTACATGTTAGTCCTCCTACAACAAGAGCTGCTCACAGTAGGAAACAAAAAATACCCTCTAGCACAAATAAAAATAAAAGATTGAAAGACTTCATAAAAGTGACCCAATGAACTGTATGAATCCAGGCAAGTTCTAGTCACTTCTTTAAGGTCTGGAAGGGAACTGAAAAATTGAAATCTGCAGAAGAAACACCGTCCTGACAGCTGGGATCTCCCTGCAGACAGAGTGAAGGTGCAGGGTATGGATCTCATCAAACACAGGCATGACTGGGAGCCTCTTTGGTTTGTGCTCATTCATGCTTTGCCAGGTCTGCTCACTTTGATGATAAAATTCCTTCTCGCTGCAATTTCAAGGAAATGGGGAGAAAACACACAAAATACTTTGGAAAATGTCACTAAGGCTTATAGAACAGCTTTGTGTTAAGGAGGCAATGTTTTGTCTCCAAGGGGGATTTGCAGTGTTTCAACCAATACTTAATAGGAAGCTGAACCAACCTGTCACTAAAAGTAAAACGTTGACTCGTGTTGACATTTGAGCTAAAACTCGTAACAGGCCTTGGGAAGAACAGCTAAGATCTCCTGCATCTGCTTCCTGTCTGGAGGTAGAGGTTATTAACTTTGCTTTACTTTTGACTATGATAAAAAAGAGATTAATTAGCACCAAAAATATAAACTTGAGTTAAAAATAACAAGTCTCCTCATATTTATAGTGCCTCTCACAAAAAAGAAAACTCTTGATAAAACTTTCAATATTTCCACAGAATCACAACGCTCATTCTTTAAACCTTTATTAATCCTATTCAAAGAAATAAAGAATTCAAAGTATTCCTATTGTTAAATGTGGTGAAGTGGAGAAATGCTAAGAATTCTGCTCCAGTAATATTCACTGTTTGCAACAGCTAAAATAACAACACCCAAACTCATGAACAAATCTGACATGGAGACAACTTTCCTGGTCCTGTGACTGATGATGCAGAGAACTGTAAAGTTCTGAGAGCAGCATATGATGCACATCAACTGTGTTGAGGAGAGAACCTAGGAATCTTAAAACCTGAAATACACATAACAAGTGACAAGCTAATCAGTCTTCCGTAAAACTTTACACAGTTCTCCAAGGAAGAGCTACAGTCTTCAGGAAAACATCTCTCTAAGATATCTGTCAGGGAAAAAAACAAAGAGCAGCTATTTCCATTAGATTTGTGACTGTTAGAAAATACAGCACATCTACTAAATCCTGGAATACTTGACCACACAATGGTAATAAACTATCTGTCTCAGAGCCTTAGTTTCCCAAACTCTGTTGGAGGTGACTAAGACTCATTTCTAAAGCTTTCAGCTGGGATGTTTTATTTAATGGGTTTTGTTGTGTGGGAACTGATCAACACCCATGATATGATAAGGTCTGCCACTTAATTGGGCAATGGTTTGACTTAATGAATTTGAGCTCAGCCACTGCCAAGTGCTATCAGAGGGTGAAATCAATGTACCAAAAAGCCCCACCAAATGTTGTGTTATGGAAATGGGTGGCAGGATCTGGCTGGATCAGATTCTGATGGACCTAATTTGAGAATCACATGGTGAGGTTTTGTGGTTGGAATTATGAAGAGAGCCAGTCTAGGTGATCTGAATGGTGCCTCCTGGCCCCAGCAGATATTAACCCAAGGGATGTTTTGATCTCTGTGTTGTTTAAAACATGTTTCTTGTGTCTGTTTTCACACTACGAGTGCAAGGGATTCACTTGCACTCATATTTGTGAGCTCTTAGCTGCTCTAATCAAGATCCTGCAAATGTTGCTTTGGGAATGGGGCTAAATATATTCAAAAATGTTTGCAGGAGCAGGCATTAATCAGAGCAACCCTTTCTAAAAGGACTGCATTTAATTAAATTAATTATGTTTCTTTGTATTTAATTAATTCCATGCTTCAGGGTTTCCACTGGAGGCCTAGAGAAGCCAGGAAGATTTTTTTTCCCACCTTTGATGAACAACTTGGCTGCTGATTTTTGGTGTTTATTTTTTCCCTATTTTACTCAGATTCATCACAGATTGGCGGTTCTCTGACATGGGACATGAGGTCAGGGGCACTGCTGCTTCCCTCTTGATTTCTCTTTGCTCCTGTGCTCAGGTTTAAACAGCTCATCAGTTACAGGGCCAGGAAAATCTTCTCCATATCAGATTTGCAACAATTTTGTGCATTGGGTGGATTCCTTGGGCATTTTAACCTGGCCAGTGTCCTGCAATTGAAAGTGCCAAAATCAATGGTGATGATTTGAGTCTGTTCTGGTCTCACCATGTTCAATACTATAGATTTAAGGGTGTTTTGTTTTCTTGTGTTATAGATTTAATTTTTACCTTTTTTTTTCTGAGTGTTTGGTAACGTAGCCAATGATGTTTGGATTTGTGCAGAGAAAAGGCCCTTGGGGGACCTCCCAGGCTCAAGCATCTGCTACATCTGCTCACAGAGGAGTGGATTCTGTCACCCAGGTGATGCTCTGCAGTCTGACATCCCTGAGATAGCTGAGCCTGAAATCAGAGCTAAAAATTGTTTTCATAATTCTTGGGAAAAATGCATCTAACAAAAGGCAAACTACACAAATGACAACTAACCACAAATTTAAAGAGATTCTAATGCTGGGCTCAATAAAGACAGGTGATATATTTAAGAAATAATAGGCTCCCATTAGAGTTTACAGCAGCCACCATCCTGTTAAGGGCTTCAACACAGATCTGTGGGGAACTGTCCCTTGCTGCAGAGGGAGAATTCAGAGCAGAGCCAAGGATGGAGGGTGGGATCTCCTCATGGCTGGCATGGAAACAAGCAGGAGACCATTTCTTGTTCTCCCTCCATGTGACAGAGCTGCATCTGAGTGCTCAGCTTGAAAGAAAACCTTATGATGAGAGCTGGAACAACAAGGTATCCAGGAATGGATAGGGATTTGTGGTGACCATAATTAAATATGGGCTGTGACAAACTACTTTGCTCAGAAAGATCAACGTTCACTGAACTTTGTTCAGTGTTGCAGTGGAATTAATATACTGATAACAAAACATGGCTTTTTTTTTTTTTTTTTTTAAGAAAGTAAGCAGATTATTGATCATGGGCTTTAAATTGGATTTTCTACTTTGCTTTTGATTTGGTTTTTTGTTTTGTTTTTTTATTTGGTGTGCATCGACACAGAGACACATTCTTCAGAAAGTCCCAGAGGATAGGTCAACATCCAAGACTACCTTTGATGTGAATAACACAGGGATGGACCTGCAGAAATGCCTTAAAATCATTCTGTGTCTGTACAGAACAAAGATTGGTTCCACTGGGACAGCTGAGACTAAAGCCAATGTCCTTAGAGGGAGGAGCAGGGGCTTACAGGGCCCAGGCCAATGCTCTGGTTGTCCATGTAAGAGATGTAAGGAGAGAGCAGCATAGCTCCTCAGCAGTCCATCTTTCTGGGCTCTCCCCTGTGGAAACCCTAATTATCAGGCAGGTCTTGCTGTGAGTTAAGCCAGGACCAATGTCACTAGATCTTCCTTCTCAAAATCCTCCCACCCTCCGGTAGAGAGGATGACAGAAAAGTTCTGACACAAGTACTCTGTGCTTCAGCTCACAAACTGGGTTGGGATTACAAATGCTGTGATGAGGCTCGATGTAGAGTGTTCCAGGGCTTGCTTGAGATCAAAGGCTGTGTCATTTTTCTGCCAGAAATATTGGTCTGTGGGGGAATGAAAATGATTGCTGTTAGTGCATCCTGTCAGGTGTGACTTGCAGGGGTTTTGTGCTCTTAGGGTTCCCTATCAAAAAAAAAAAAAAAACAAACTTTCCTGGCTCAAGTGAATTTTCTGCAGTAAGGGTAAGAAAAGAGATTTTTTACTTCCTGGGCCGAATTCTGGAATGAATTTCCCCAGGAATTAATGAACATCACAAGACTCACTGTCCTCTGGTGAAATGCAAGGCATCTACCTCTGTGGTACCTCCTCTGACACGGGACTTGAAAATATTCCTTGGGAAAGCAAAATCCCCTCTGGCACACCGGTGTCTGCTGGGGAAGGAGTGACACAGAGCAGATGACAAAGGTCAGTCACATCTCTCGTGGGCTCCTGGAAGGTGGTCATGCATTGTGGTGAGGAGCCCAACACAAAAAACATTCAGATATACCATCCTAGGGTCTGCCAGCCCAGCGCTGCCCCGGCTTTATACCAAAGCCACAAGGGGATTCTGCCTCAGTAACAGGATGCCTCTTACTCACAGCCTCAGCATTTGTTGCTCTAAAACTCTAGAAGATTTTAGTTTGGTCGTTGCATTTTACTTTTTCCAATAAGTTTTAAAGGAAAAAAAAATATACAAGAAATTCCTTCCTTTTAACAAAGCTGTCTCCTTTTTTTAGATTTGCAGCTGAGGAAGGGTGTGTTCAAGGAAGAGAATGCCAGTTTGCTAGGAAAGCTCTTTTATTTAACAACAAAAGCAACCAAACACCAACCAAAACAAAAGTCAACAAGCTCATGGGTAAGCAGTCCAACTCAACAAAGCAGAAACTAAACAGTAATGTCAGTTAAAAAAAAAAAAGGATCATCATTCTTAAGTAAAAGTTACAGATAGAGCAAGCCAGACGCCAAACTGATTTTATTATTCCTCTGCTTTAGCATAAATAGGCAAATGTCAAAATACAGCATCTTGTCATTCGACAAAGTGGAATTCTACTAAATTGAATCAAGTTGAACAGAGAGACAACTGTAGTTTAGACAGGCTCTCCCTCCTTTCCTGACACTGTGGGCCTGCTTGGCAGAAAGCTCAGGTTTCAAATGAAAGAAATGTGTTGGAATAGAGCAAGCGATGAAAAAAATGTCCTTAACAGGAACTTCATTAATTAAAACCCAAGAGGCTGACAAGCCTTGAGCCAATATCATGCAATGTTGGGGTAAAGGGTATATATGACTCAGATCTACAAGCCAGGTTTATCCCCTGCCCCTATTATCAGGACTGGTAGAGATTTCTACCGTAATTTAAACAGCATTCACTGCTGGAAAAGAAAAGGAAAGAAACACAACATCAATAAAACTGAGCATGTTGTACTCCTGCTAACCTTAGGGCAGTGTGCAGCTCTCATCATTTATAAAATTCTGGCTATCAGTGTGAGGGTGTTAGGCTGGGGCACATCACCAGAGTATTTCTCAAAGTACCTAAAGTAGATTAGCCCTAAAGCAGATTAGCCCCAGACTGGCTTCACAGAAGGTGTCATGGACTTGTTGACTTCTGGAATTTAAAAATCCACCTTGGATAGGATCGTGTCTCAGTTTGTCCATGAGTTTTGAGCTTCTCTTAGCTTTCTACAGCTAGATTGGACTCTAGGCTGGCCAAGAAGATAGCTGGAGGGGAATCACCAGAGGGCTTCTTCAGCATTTTTTCTGGCAATAGCAGAAGAGATGTTAAGGAAGAAGAAGGGGTACAGCATTTCCAGAAGATCACACAATCAACTAGGTTGGAAAAGACCTTTGGATCATCGAGCCCAACCTATGACCAAACACCACCTTGTCAACTACTGTCAGATGTACCTTGTCTTCCATAAGTCCTATAAAGCAGATTTTAACTTCTGGTTTGTAGGGTTGTTCTGCCTGCCACAATGCTCCAAGGTATTTTGATCATAAGATCCTGTGTAATTATTCAGTTTGTCCCTGAATATTTATCAGAACTTTTTCCATGCCACTCATTCCCCTTCAAGCTGGGTTTCTCTGGAAGTGTCATCAAAATATTTAATCCCCTTGCCGGTACAGAGCACAGAAAAAATATTTACTCCTGTCAAGCAAGACAAGGAGAGAGTGACGGGAGGGGAGTTTAGACCAGACAAGAACCTTGACAAGACTGATGAAAAATAAAACCAAGAGCAATTAAAATAAGAACTCTGGGGTGAGGTAGTTCAGGCAGTGTCTTGATGAAACCTGAAAGAAAAGAGATGGAGAGACTTGTGGAAAGTTACATTCCTGGGCATTATGTAGTTGCATGAACCAGACCTTATGTTTCCTTCTGCAACCTTTGTCACTTTGAGCTTAATTTCAGCATGTGGTGATAAGGAATTTTTGTGATAATGAAGCAGGAACAACCATCTTTTCACCTGAGGAGTATTTATTCATTACTCTGAGTTCCTGTCCTGCTCACTGGCAGAAACAGTGATCCAAAAGCAGGGAAATACTACATCTGATTGGGAAATATGAAATGGACATTTTTCAATGGGGACAATAGAAAGGGCAGGAATTAGGGTTAGCACTGTTGTTGCACTTCTTTGCAACAAGGCAAATTAAAGGATCAGTAGACCTTACGAGTCTCCCATTGCACTGAGAATCTGTGGGATTAACATGAGACAGAAAAAGAAGAAAAAGAAATAAGATTGCAATATTGCAAAGGATACCATAAAAGAAACTGATTTGCTATCTTTCCTTTTTGACTTTGGTTTTAAATTTAATGTAAATTTCACACATAGGAGGGAGCAGATTTATAAACAAAACCCACAGCCCTGGGAAATTTCATCTTTTCATCATGAAATAATAGACCTTCTTTCCTTTCTTTCTGCTGGTCAGTCCCAGCCCAAAACCCAGAGTCCAAAACCCATGCTCAATAAAGTATATGGAATAAAACAATACACATTAGAGTACTAAACAACTGGTAATAATCAGGCTATTGAAATCAGGGGAGTAAAAGAAAAGGAGTTGGACCCATTTGCCAAAGAAAAAGGAAAACATACCCGAGGCTATTGCAAAAAGAAGAAAAAATGGCAATGAGAAAAATTTATTTCTCTAAACAGAAATTGCTTACTAATATAAAGGTCTCCTCAGGGCAGAGGAAAGGGGCAGATGCCTCACTCAGGCTAGCAGCAGTTAGACATATTTATCTCATTGACTTTCACCTCTAGATCTATGGCAGTCCCAGAAACCTCAGTGGAGGTGGACGAACCATCTGATGAGTCCAAGTAAGTTCTCCATCCATTATTTTAGGCCATATGAATGTTTTCATCCAAATCTAAACACAAATTATAGCCTATGTCTATTTCTACTTAAAAATTCTCTTCACAGTAGAGTATTTTTCTATTACTAGTATTGGAAATAAGAATCCAACTTTGGCAGGTGGAGTTAACGATTTCCACATGGGATTTGATCACAAAATTCTGAAATATTTCCTACATAAGTTCCTAATGACTACCTATTTAATGAAATTTTGAGAAATTGGAAGGTAAATCTCAAATTATTTGAAATAGCTTTCAGTGAGAAATTCAATCTCAGTTAAAATTCTTCAGTCCATGGAGTTTATCATAAAGATAATTGAGCAGTAATGCAACTGGAAATTTCCACTAGAAAATCTCTGAAAATGTTCTTAAGGTGGAAAGCCTCAGCACATAATCAGTCTTATAATCAATCAGAGAAAGGGATGAAGGGAATGGAAGCCCTAAAGATTACAAATAGAATATTACAATGGACGTGCTTATTCATAATTACAGCTACAAGGAAAGCAATGATATATTCACCTGAGGAACTTTTCAAAAGGCTATCAAATTCTCAAAATATATTTTCATGAATTCAATATTATGGTTTTTTTGAACAAAAGATATTGGAGTATTTATCCAGGCTAGTTTGGATAATCTGATAGCTGCATCTCCATATTAAATGTCTTTTCATCACCTTTCTGGCTTTAAATTTGCTGACTGAATTACTCTAGCAGTGTCCCCGCTTCTAGCCTTGAACATCTATGAAGCCACAGACCCAATCCTTTCAAAATGAGCACAAGGTTGTGGTGCTTTGGCACAGCTGAGGGTGGTGAGGCACTGGAATAGGTTTGTCAGAGAAGTTGTGGAGATACCCCAACCCTGGAAGTATTGAAGGCCAGGGTGAACAGGGCTTGGAGCAATCTGGTCTAGTGGAAGGTCCCTGCCCATGACAAGGGGCTGGAAAGAAATGGTCTTAAACATCCCTTTTGGCCCAAAACATCCTGTGATTCTATGATTATGGTGTTAAAATCTGAAGTACGTTGCATGTTGCTAGTTGAAAAGTTGATGGAGGATTCTTACAGCTCGTGTATGTGATGCCCCAAATGATGTGAAAAGGGTTTCAGCTGCTGGAGAAGGCTGTTAATGCTGTCAGCCTGTGCAGATCTTCCCTCTGAACAGAAACATGCAGGGCAAACTGCAATTTATCAGCATGAAAGAACTGCCAAGGGAGAAATTAAGATCCTCCCATCTCTCACATGGAGCCTTTGAATTCAGGCTGTCTTCATAGTAAGAATATTAAGGGATCTGAGGAGACTGCCTTACAGTCATTCCCAGGCTTCTTTGTGGAGTAGCTGGCAGAAAAGATGGGAGGGAAACAGCAGAGAAAGGTGAAAGATAAAAGGAAAATTTTCAAGGGAAGTGTTCCACTTATTTAACTGTCTAAAGTTCACCATCTGTGTAGAGCTCTGTTGAGAGCCAAGGAATTTGCATGTTACAGTGAACCATTTATGAAATACACAAATACACATATAAATATATTATAGCAAATTTTCTTGTAGCTGGGGTTTTTTTACCATTAAAAGACTCTATTTACACTAATGTCCATAACTTTACATTGATCACTTGCTATAAGGCATCAACATGTTTCTAAAACTTCTGAGGATTTCACAGAAAGTTTCTCAGGATTACATTTAACATAGTCTTAAGCATTTACTTGAAGTTTTCATTTCACTTCCAAACTGGAGATTTTTATTTTCCCCTCTAAATACTCCCACTACCACTTTTAACAGCCTGGGTGGGGTTTTTTTTTGTTTTTGTGTTTGTTTTGGGTTTTTTGTTTGTTTTGGTTTTTTAGTTGGATTATACAGTATGTATTGGGATCAAACCAGGAAGAATATTGAAGGCAAAAATTTTCCTCTTTTTTACAAAGTGACCTCCCTAATTCTTTCTGACACATAAATAAGAAAAATCCTCTATAGGACAAGGTCACATGTGGTACCTCTCTGGGTTTGCATGAAGAAATTCAGTTTCTAGCTTAACTTTGTTTATGTGAAAGGCTGCAGATTTGCAACAATGAAGAATCTGGAGGCTCAGCTGCTATATTCTAGTAGATCTTGGTACAAAATGAAGTTCTGAACACATCTGGTCACTTAGTGGCAGTGTGTATGGGTAGGGAGAGAAGCAAGAGAAGATGCCCAGAGGTATCTTGCTCCTGTGCATTCTCTTGCAGTATTTGTCAGTCCAGCAGCATGTACAGCTCTAAATTATTCTGCACTTTCAACATCCACTCAGTCTTCAGCTAAACTCTCTGCATCTCTTTAAGGAAATCATGATGGTTGTTCAGTGCTATTGAACTCAATAATTCTTTTACCTTCTCCATGAAAATTGAGGCTTAAGTAGATAAAACCTACAGAGGAGTCTCACCTGGTCTTGCACTTTCAGTATGGAATGGATTTGGATCAGGATGAACTGATCAAAGTGGAGAAATGGTCTGAAAGAACAAATAGCACCACATGCAAAATTCCAGTTTGAAGGATGAATAATCAACTGTACAAACACAAGATGAGGACTGGAAGTTTTATTAAAAAGTGTCAGGGTGTTACAGTGGATCAGAGGCTGAGTGAAGGTGCATCAAAGCTGTTGTGCTGTTGAGGAAAAAAAAAAAGACAAACACAGGACCATGAAGCCCTTCCTGCTCTCTTCAGTATCAGTATGTCCCCAGCTGATTACAGCATCCAGTTCTGACACATCTCTTAGGGAAGAGCATTCCCTGACCAGGACAGCAGAGAAATTCCCCTGAGGATGGGAGAAAGGCTAGAAAACCTGGTCTGGGAGATAAAAATGAAAGAACTATTTTGAAGAAGACAATAAACCTGCAGCATCTCCTGAAGGTGTCTTCCATATTCTCCAGTTTACATGCAATCTCCATGGAACATATTTACTTTCCTACTTTAGCCACCATGTATGAACACATTTCCCTCTGCTCCCATTAGTGAAGACTCCCAGGGATCCATAGAGTCCTCCAAATTTGGCTTTGACCTCCTCATCTCAAGCCTTTAGACAGCTCCAAACCTGTCAGCTAGCAGGTCAGGGCTCTCCCCAGCCAGCTGCCTTGCAGCTTCTGGATGAGCAGTTGGCTGGGCCCTGCCTGCTGTGTACAAAACAATCTGGGTTTAGGCATCAACATGTACTTGATTTCTTCCCCCTGTAGAGCAGTGTCTTCCCAGCTAAATTACAGGAGTTCTTATTTTGTAAGATAGCAGGAAAGTAGTCAGGTATGGGCTATAAATGCAGATCCATTGCCTATTCAGCTCCACAAAGTAGCAACTGCTCATCCTTAGGGCCATAAAATTAACTATAATAAAACACATATTTTCCTAAAAGAGGTTGTGATTCAGTGAAGCTGAAAAAGCTCTTTTCTGAATAGGCAATAGAACAGGTATTAGGATCCAGCCTCTTCCACAGGTGTAGCATTTGAGCTACACCAGACCTTCATGCTCACTGCCCGTGGAGAAATTTGTGATTTATTGAATTTCCTCTGCACCAGGCAGGGTAAAACAAGTGAAGGCTGCAGGAGCATGTGCACTGCCATTACAACCCCTACTGTTGTGCTAAGCAAAGGTACTAATCATAACAGAAAAAAAAGCCTAAACTGCTAAAGATGCATTTTCATAGCAGAATATTTGATGCAAGAAAAAGTGTACAAATGTATGCAAACAGATGTTCTGAACTGAGTAAATTGTGGACACTTCCTTTGAAAAACCTGGCCATGACTGACCAGTAAGTTCAGAATAATTTGCAAAAAATTGTTTAATATGTAATCATTAACATGGAATAATTCCAAGGGAATCATGGAAGCTAAAGAAATGAGATAGGACTTATTAGTTACATATTTTGGTGAATTATTAGCCTCTAGTCTGCAAATAGCACATATATCTTATTAAAGAAACTAATTTTCCAAGAAAATGAGTCTTAGGATAGACCTGAACTATAGTGAATATTCCAGCTGTTCAAACTGATTTTATCTTCATCAAAACAATTCAAGCCTCTATTTATTTTTTCAGCTATGTTGTTGCTACTGAATGAGAGAGCTCTGACTCCACATGTTGCATATTCACCCATCCAACAATCAGATTATTGGCATTTCAGTCCCCTTAGTCTTTAGGCAATATCTCCAATGAAAAACTTCCCTATGAGGCTATGGAATATTAGATCAGATCTTGTGGTCATGATCAATCCATGAAATGAAGCCAGACACAAGGGAATTGTTTTTAATCATATGTTGAACAAATCATCTGAGGGCATGCCAAACACTGAACATAGGTGCAATCTGGAGAAGAAAATGTCTTGTTTTGCCTCAAATGTATCAAGCATCTCCACGAGCCCACTTAATGGGTAGATGTGTGCCCCTACACACACTTGCACACATGCCCAGAGCCAGGTACATGCACGCACATATCCATGTGCATATAAATAGTTTTATGGCAGGTGCCTCCAAATGGCAGGGTTCCCACAGAATCCCAGGCTCTGTTTCTTGGCATGGAAGCAGACTTCCCTGCCGTGTAAAGACATGCTGTTACGCTCTTATGAGTTTTAATTTTCTGGCTAATTGTTGACAGAAGATCATGAAATCTCAGGGCACCCAGTCAACCCTGAGACTGCAAGGGAAAGTGAGGAGCCCAGACACACTTAGCAGCTTTTAATAACTTGTTGAATCTGAACTTCTGTCAACTCTGGCCTTTATTCTTTCCCCAAATCTGTGCTTGGAGCTGTTTTCTGTGTTGAGACATCTTGGGAGCCAACAACCAGCATGAAAGGAAGGATTGCTCTGCCCATCCTTGTAATCCCCTCTCTACGGGAGAGGTGCAGACATCTAAATAAAGAAAATTGCACTTGTATGTCACCAGGCTCCTCATCCATCATTCTTCTCAGCCAAAATGTGTGCATATATGCCCCCAGTGAGCTATCTATGGAGGAACAGAAGAGAGAGCAGGAGGGATTGCTGTCTGCCTGGTTTCTAAGAAAGCAATGGACTCCCAGGCTGGGAAAAAAAAGTGTTCTGATTAGAACACCACAGCCCTTCCTGATTCATTGCCTTGGAGAAGTGAGAGCAGCTTTGGCATATACCCCTGCTATTGTGTGCCAGCTCTGAGAGAAGCCACACTGAGAAGCCTTGGGCCATACACCATAAGCAAAAAAAAATAATCCACCGCAGTAATTGCTTCTTGTTAGTGCAGCTCAAACCCACAGACTGCAAAAGGTTAAGCTTTTGGTATAAAACCTAAATGGAGTCTGTCATGTTGTTCCCTCATAAATACAGTACTTTACTGTTTAGTTTGTTGCTTAAATCCTAATCTTGCTGGTGCCTGGACCTTCTGCAGAAGTCTGAACACGAGAGAAGATTTCTGGTGTCAAATTCATTTTGAGTTTGAGAGTAGACATTT
This sequence comes from Haemorhous mexicanus, assembly GCF_027477595.1. Classification (NCBI taxonomy): domain Eukaryota; kingdom Metazoa; phylum Chordata; class Aves; order Passeriformes; family Fringillidae; genus Haemorhous; species Haemorhous mexicanus. The sequence goes on along the minus strand of NC_082343.1, from coordinate 112,710,896 downwards.
GTTTAGTTTTGTCGGGGGTTTTTGATGGTGGTGTTGTTGTGGTTTATTCTTGATTTTTTTTTTTATTAATGTGCTTATTCTCTTCACTGGAGTCAGCCTTCTACATGTGACATGCAGAAACACACACACATGCGTATGATCATGAAACAATATTGTGGCCACGTGCCAAAGAGGTCAGGTCCTCAGGCCATGAGCCCGTGGGTCTATGTTTGAACACCTTCACTGTGGGAACACACCTGAAAGGGCTGGAACAGGGCTCCAGGCTCTCTCTAGGGAGGCTGTAGAGAAGCCACATCCCCCTTGCCTGGGCTCTGAAGAGAAAGCAGATTTCTCAAGCATGGCTAACACTGTCCCAAAAGCCTCTATACACAATTAACTTGGGGAACTCACCACCACTAGACAGAATTGAAACCAAGGTGACAGTGCTATTCAAAATATGGCTGCTGAAGAACACCACAGAAACACCCAGAAGTACCTTAGCTTGCATAAAAATATGTGCATAGGGAAAGCAGCAGTGAATTTACATTCCTAACAGGCAGATTTCTGTGGTCTACACTCATTAACAAATTGCCTTAAAAGGCAGGGAAACAGTTAACCAAAGCGACATCTCCCTGCAGAAACTGTGCATAAAAATGTACAAATGTTGTTTTCCTTCTCTGTATCAGCTTGTGTCCCAATGAACTGCTATAAATTATTCTGCAATACAGATTCTGGGTAGTACAGTTAAGCTCATTCCAGATAAGGAAGGTTTGTTGTTTGCAAAGATGTCATGGTTTTACCACAGTAATAATGTATCCCTAGACACAGGAATCTCAGCCTGCTCGTGTGAATCCTCATGACTTGCTACAGTGGGAAAATATCAGTTAAAGATGGGTCAGAAGATGTCGAGTGAGTGATCAGCAATTCAGTCCCCTGAACTAACCTCTGGAAACGCTTTTACCAAATTCAGGGGTGAAACAAAAGTTCATCTTGAGCCATTTCAGCATGACCTAAACTGTGCTGTTCAAGCTGTACAGACAGCAGGAAAGCATTTCATAGCAATTTCTCTAATTAAAAAGTATTTTCATTTAACAGACTTCAAACAGATTCCATTTTCCTATGACAATTTTTGTGAAGCAACTCATTTAAGCACTTATCAGTATGACAAAACCAACTTGAGAATGAATGAGATTTCTAAAAGCAATTATTTTGCTAATGGTTAAGACAAGAATTTTCATAATACTTTTAATTAAACATATCTTGTAAATAGTCAAATAAAACTAATAATATTGGCAATTGTGCACCCTCAAAAATGTGTCAGACAACTTCCCCTTCTTTAAAGCAGGCAATTTAAAGACATTTGTTAACCTGCTCTTCTCTTTTGCTTGAAGCTATTAAACATTCAGTTACACTGATCTGAGATTGCAATCATGTCTGGTGTGATGAAATGTGTTAGATTAGATTTACTGACTGGGGAGCCCGGATCACAACTGCTTCCTATTCACTTCAGAATGAATCTGAAATTATTCCTTAAAAAATAATTTTATAAGCCTCAAACCCAGTTCAAGTCTCAGCTATAGGGTGTTTTACAAAAGTGTATTTCAATGTCTATCCTCTGTCCTGACACCCCTTGTCAGATTCCTGCTCCACCAGCAGTTGCCCCTTAGATCAGGTTCCTCAAGCATGGTCCATACTCTCCTGATGATCTCTGTTGCTCGTCCCTGATTTGCTGGTGGTTGGTTCAGCCCCAACTTCCTTACTCCTACCCTTCTCTTTGGTGTCTTCTCTGTCTTTTCATGTCTGTGCTGCCACCCACAAATGGAACTCACGACCATCTGCTTCTCTACCACCCCTGTTGGGTACAGAGACTCTTGGGGAGCCAGGGGTTGACTGATTTCCCTCTTACCCAGTATATTTTCCAGTAATTTTGCTAGTCCTCTAAGTAAATTTTTTTGTTATTTCCAGACAACTCTACATCATAATATCACCAAACCTTTCAGTGCAGTTTTCCTCTGCCTCACTTTTGCCTCACCATCTCCACTTTGGAGTTCCTTTCTTCTTAAACTTTCACCAAGCCAGATCTCACCAGTACTTTCAAAGTTGCAGCATCACATTCCTCTGGTTTTTGGTGCCATTTCTTTTTCTCTCTTTCTGTCTCAGAGCACTCTGCTTCCCTCTTTCTGATACAAACAGGGCCATATGTGTTCCCACTTTAGCACTGGCAGCCCTATCCCACATGATGCCTTGTCAGATCCTGTCCTTCTTACCTCACTGTCTTTTCCATTTTACTGCATTTCATACCCCTCCTTCAATCACTGTTCTCCCAATGCACCTTCAGAGATTCTGGTCAGGATTTAGGGTGCCAGCACACTACGACTGCTGGTTGTCACACTGAGCAGCAGCTGTCACCTTACCCCACCCTTGCTGTCCACAGCCACCTCTTGTTCCTTGCCTCACATCTACAAGACCTTGTTACCAACACTTGGAGATTCCCCAGGACCCACTGACCCACCAGGAGGGCCCGTGTGTGAGCCATTAGCCCTTGGCCAACACGGTGTAAGACATCTGAAGTGGGAACTTTATTAACACAGGGTCTGTATTTATACAGCTCCTAGTTGGGGACCTGACCCCAGAGCTCAGGTTCCCCAGGGGCTGAGGCACAATGACTAATAATAGTCCTAATCCCACAAATATCCGCAAGGGAATGTTTTTGATTACAATACAGATGCTGATGTTTGAACACAGGGTTTCAAAATCTGCTTGCATTGTAATTTAAAAGGAATGGTTATGCTGTGGAAGGCCCTTTGACCCATCTATACCTGCTCCCAAAGTGATGTGAAATTCATCTCCTGCAGAAAGGCAGAACAATGAGCCAATTAGACCCCCAAGACCCACAAAGGGTGAGTTATGTCCATAGAGCACCTACATGTTATGAAAGTACATTGTTGAAAAAAGTACCCCAACTCTGTAACAGTCTCTTTGAACACAATATAAATGCTACTGTGGACCACAGGGGTTAATCCATTACAACAAGGCAATTAGATTTAGTGACTGTTTGGAAGATAAAAGCAGCGAGTCATAATCAATCCTGAGAACCCAGACATGATAAATTTCCATAATTTCCTCTTACTTCATAGATCTGAGCATGACAAAGCGAGTTAGGGTGGAGTGGTTACAGTCCCATGTCAGAAACGCAAGAGGAATTTTATTTTTATTAAACAAGTTACATGTGAAAAAGGAGTCTTTCTCTCACTCTCCTTCTGGCAGTCCTGCTCCAGATGGTGATACGTTTAGCCCTCAAATATTTTGACGATGCTTCTTGCTAAGCTTTGAATGTCAGTTTCTGGAGGAAGACAGGAACAAAAGGGGCTTCCTTCCTGGTTCTGCTACAGACAGGGCACTTAAAATTGGAGGTCCTATTCACCATCTTCTGATTAAATCCTGAGCAGGATAGCTATACTCTGCTTGCAGCTTGTTTCACCCACCATGGTGAGTGGGACAGCACAATTCCAGTCCTGTCTGGAGGTGGGACATAGTGTTATGCACACCCAAGTGCTTCTCAAGACACACTTCAGTAGTGGACCTAACAATTTCTGCAGCTGAGAGAGGCGAATTCCCCAGTCGTTAAGCAGTGGACTGTCCACAGAGCCAACACCTCAGGCCAGTGTGAAAGGCTGGCTCAAAGGAAAACAACCCTGGCAGTTTGAGTTCTGCAGCACAGGTCAGCTAACCTGGCTGCAGGAGGATCCTGTCTCCCTGCCCAGATCCTCCAACCTTTGTGTTGGCCCAAATTAGGTAGCTGAGGTTGGATGTCTGCTTGGTGTAACTCCACTGACCTCATTGTGTTGTGATATGCCTACAAAGGAAAAGATTTTGTTCTTACTGGGCATGGTCTCAAGGCAATGCCCTTGAAATGCTGATGTGGAGAGTCACTGCTCAGACTTTCTCTGGAGATTTGGGTTAGAGGAACAGGACTACAAGTGCAAGGCACTGCCACCCTGCACAGCACAGCTCCTCCCTGCAATGCTGCCTGGGGCTGGGGAGCAGCTGGGGAGCTGGGATTTGATCACAGGCAGTGGGATTCATCTCAGTTTTGGCTCTCCAAAAATTAGTGACCTAATATAGGCAAGCCATTGAGACTCCTTCTGAACTCAGGAGGAAAAGATCAGAGAGGGATTAGAATCATAGAAGCATGAGGCTGAGAAAGACCTTTAAGATCAGGAGTAGGCAGAGGTTACTGAGGAATAAAATCCCTAAATAGGAGGGATTAATAAATTGTGAAGGTGCTAGCCATAAAACACAACAAAAACTTGTTTAGAAAAGAAATTTAACATTTAAAGAGCTAAAGCAACTCTTTTAATCTCTAGCAAGCTAAAAGCAAAAAATTAGATAAGACACCTGAAATTGTTTGATACATCCAACAGCTAGTTAGCATCCTACTCACCTTTTCTCATTTTCCTAAAAGAAAGCCCCAAATTAAGCAGGTTGGGCAGAACCCAGGCATTGTCCTGGCCCTTTGTAAAGATGTAAGTTCAGAAAAACCACACAGGAATTCTCAGTAAGAAAAGGTGTCCCTAGTGGGACACCTTCCTTGGAGAATATCAGAGTTGCCTTCTTCAGTGAGCCCCCAGCTCAGCATCACAGGAGCTGCCAACCAAAAAGGTGACAGAGCTCTAAGAGTAAAGAAGCAGCATCCCCCTCCTCTCCCCACCCACTCATCAGACCCAGCACTGTGCATCTGCTGGCAACATTTGGGTTGGGAGAACAGGGATGAGCTGCCTCGGTGGCTGTGCTGTTACTCAGTGACACATAATCCCCTGTTTGACAACTGGCCTGCATGTCTGTGGTGATGTGACCAGCTAACAGCAGTTCAAGCATTCCTCTACTGTGTGCAGCTTATTAGGCCTTTCAACATTTTTTCTTATTAGTATAAGAGTATGTGAGGAGGAAGAACATGGTACCAATTAAGTACAGCCATGAATTTTATGAACAGTATGCTGGAAACCACATTAATGACTTCATCAAGGCTAAGTGCACACATCAGCCCAGTGATATTTACTTCTTAAAATAAATGTAGAGCTCAGGAAAGACTCCCAGCTGACAGCCCTGAGGACCAAAGCACCCTCCCAGCCACAGAAAAGGCACAGTGAAAGCAGCAATGGGATATACCTCACTGCATTGCCATGCACATGTGGGCCCCAAGCCCACGCAGAAGGGTCACCTCTAGACTGGCAGAATAATTCAATATTACATCCTTTGCTGCTTATCTGCACTTGGAAGAGGTTCCTGTTTACGCCAGCAGTAAGAGGATCTTTAGTGCTACAGTAACCAGAGCCTGGATTCTCCTCTGAACTGCAGCAAAACAAATCAAATTACAGTTCTCCAAGAGTCAGCATCATTTCAATGCACCTCTTTGCCTGGTAGGAAGTAGGGGCTCTGAGCTGCCTGTGAATTTAATCTTTGTTGTCTATCTGCTATTTTTTCCTAATATATTCACAACTTTTTCCCCCTTGGGTTTGTAAGAAGTTTACCATAAAAATCCCTAAATTTTGCCTATTTTCATTACTGTGGTTCCCTTCTTCAACACTTCCTTTGCCACACTGTCTAAAGATGACCAACTTGAAAAAATGTCTTATCCCAGTCCTTATCATACTGACCAGCAATGCATCAGTGACTTTTACCCCAGGGCTACCTGTTGAGTTATTCTCATCCAGGGGGTGACCAGTGGTCAGCTCTATCCCACTGGCTGATTTATTCCAGCTCCAGACACCAGACACTCCCACTGCATTGGAACACCTCAGGAGTGAACAGTCTCAGACTATTCTAATGAATGGTTGGCTTTTGAATGCAGAAAATTTGAGGTTTTTTTAAGACTGAGGGTTTTTTAATGGAAGAAGTCACTTAAAATGCAGTTTGTGCAGCGAGAACAGTGAGGTCCAGATCTCCTGCAACAACAACAAATGTTTCAGACAACACCAACCACAAAATTCATATCCAGTTCAGGATTTGAACATCCATAAACTTTGTTCTTGGTTGCGAAATTCAGCTCAGATTCTCATGGCAAATCATTTCTAAGGCCAGTGTCAGAACTGGACCCAGGCCATTCTCTGCTAGGAACTGAATCACTGCACAGAGAAAACTGGAAATTTGTCAAGTGAAGAGAAATATACTGAAAAAAATGAAAATGGACAGCCTCTTCAGCAAATGCTGATACCTGGGTACTCCATGCATAACCCTTTATGCTGCTTCACCCTATTTTTTTCAACTTTTATTCCAGTGCTAGTGAAATTTATCACATGCTGGTTTTGCACACATACTATTTAATGAGAGGATATTTGAGATTAAAAACAAAATCAAATTTTGCTATGTATTCTTCCTCACAGTGAAGGAACGAAAAGAATAAAGGAAATGGAAACAAAGTTTTTCCAAACACATGACAGAAAAGAATATTTTAACAAACTGAATGATGAACCTCTGAAATTCATTACTTTTACATAAGATTACCAAATACACCTGAGGACCTAAAACAAATAATTGATTTTAAAGTAATCTTATATATGAGCAAAGCAGATTTATCCTGGAACAAAAGCCATCATTTAATTTCTCTATAAAGAAATGCATGGGTTTTACTTGTATGGGTTTTAATGAAGTTAAGCAAGTGAGGAAATCATTCTTCAGATAAATCCAAGTAATTGTGTTCTCTTCAACAGAATTGCAAAATCACAGAGCTGCTGGGTCTGGAAGGCACCTCTGAAGATTGCCCAATCCAAGCCCTTGCTCAGAGCAGGGTCACCTGCAGCGGGTTGCCCAAGACTCTTTCCAGGTGAATTTTGGGTATGTCCAGGGATGGAGATTCAACAACCTCCCTGGGAAACCTGATCCTGTGCATGACCACTCACCCAGTGGAAATGGTTTCTCTTATGTTTAAGTGGAATTTGCTGTGTTTTACTGTCTTTCCTTCATTTACTGGGCTCCATGAGACGAGACTGTCTCTGCCTTCTTTCCCCCTAGCAACTTCAACCAAGCATTTATACACAGTGGTACTTTTATTTTTCTGATCTAAATTCGATATCACACAGTCCTGAAAACACATATGTGTGTATATATATCGATTAAAAAATATAAATAATCACAGTTATGTAGCTGGCTTTAAAACTGCACATATTCCTGATCATTTTATAGTTACTCTTGTGTGCAAGCCTGCACAGGATCAGAACATTTAAAATAACCAATCTGGATCCCAACAAGAAATATGCATCTGACCTCAGGATGCCGGGCATCTCACAAACATAGCTAAGAATTATGTATGTCAGGAAACGTACGTGGAGAAAGATTAGAAATGGAAACTATGAATATTTAAGTGTCTCCTTAGGTTTTTTAATGTAAATTTCACTAAGGCCAATATCTTCAGACCATGTTTTTTTTAAATATTTCCATACCTCTTGAAGTATCTAAGGTATGTTAATAGCCAGCTTTTATGCAACACAAGCAAAACGACACCATTTCAACTTATCAGAGTTCCTGCTTAGCAAAAATGCCACCTTTACACAGTTTTTCACTTTTTTTTTCTGAGAAGTAAAGCCTCTTCCTGCACCTTTTCTGAAGTAAAAAAGGAAGGGCAAAGGTGGATGATGAAATGTGCTGTGAAACACAGTTATATATGAGGAACCAGTCATGTAATGTGTATTTTCATAACGTTCCCAGCAGCAGCCAAACTTCCACTTCAGAAGAGCTAGCCTTTCCCATTTCTTTTTTTCTATGGGAGGGAGGATTTCCAGCACTGTGTTTAGTTTCCATATCACGCTTTTGCTGGAAATGTCCTCTTTCCATACAGTACCTCTGAGTCACGGCTCAACGGGAACGCTGACTATAATCTCCTCTTGACATTAAGATGTTGCTGAGCGACCAGAGGATATTTCAAGCAGTGGAATTCATGTTCAGCCACATGTTTGGGCTGACGACCAGTTAAACCTTGCTAGAGCAATATTTTTCTATGCCGTTAGTTTTTATACCAAACAAGGTCTGTAGTAACTGGATGCCCCAATTGAGCAAAGCTGTTTACAAGAAATAAATCACTCCTGGCATTAAGAAAACACAAAGCCCGTGACTCTCAAGCAGAGCATCATTCAGATCTTCATTTCTCATAAACCTCACCTCCAACTATTTGCATTCTCCTACACGGAGACTTGTGGTCAGTGCATTTCCATAACCTTTTATTACCATGCTTACCTATTCTTGCAGACTTACTTAGCTGCAAATGCATAAGCCACGATTTTGCTGCTCAAAAAAAGGTAAAAAAATGCAGGTGAAGACCTGACGTGAAGTAGAAATTTTATTTGCTTAGTAAACCAAACCTTAATTCTCATGCAAAACCCCCAGTGATGCATGAGGACCAAAATTTGGCGCTGAAAACTGTGTGTGGCTGGTGCAAGCCCCTGAGTTTCAGGTCCTCTTTCCACCAGCCCACAGAGGATGTGAGTTATTACAACTCCCGGTGCAGCTTTCCGCTCTGGAGGCTCCTGAGTTGCACCCTGACGTGTCAGGTAAGCTGGACCCCTCTGACACTTGTGAGCCTCAGGCCTCTGTTGCAGACAAGCCTCCTCCAAGCAGAGGAGGACTGCAATCCCTGGGGACGAGGAGCTCAGTTTTTGGACAGATTTCAGACCAGAAGGTGGTTGTTCTGTTCCATTTCTGGAGCAGCACCCTCAGTTTTACAAGCCCCAGGCAGCAGCTGCTGCCAGCAGGGACCACTGAGCAAATGCTTGGAAGGAAAAAAGGAGACAGATCCCAGCAGGTTGCTTGCTTCCCTCCCCATCACAGGAAGGTGAAAGCAGAGTTCTGGACCAGAAATGGAAGTCAGCCTCAAACCCACAAGATGCCAGCCCTGCCCGTGGCCATTTTTGCATCAAAGTGTCAGTGACTGGGCACAACCACAAGGTCATCTCCATCCCTCTACCTTCTAGTGAAAGATCAGATCGTACCCAAGAGTCTACAGAGGCTGATGCTCCTTAGAATAGATTTCTTTCCAAGCTGGAAGTTTCTCATCTCAGATAAAAATATTTAAAACTGTGTGATGTACGTAGCTGTTAGTTCCCCTTTTACAATGTCAGGAAAACAGTACTTGCATTTTGGTGCCTGTAATCTCATCTCTCCAGACAGTTATCTTTCAGCATCAGAGTCTACTTCTTCCTCTCTTTCTGTACAACATGTACCATAAGAAGACCTTGATTTTTGACTCAGACCTCTCATTTCCTCACCATGGAACTGAAAAAAAAGTTATTTTGAGACTTTAAACATATTCCCACGCAACAGAATTTCGATTTTATTTCTCATATAGGTAGCAAAATGGTATCAACAGCAAAAAATTACTGCTCAAACATAAAGTGTTTTATCTAAATAATATACATTACATGATTCATTATTTTATGTGCACTGCCTTTGTCTTTAAACATTTTTTCAAATGTCCAAGGGGTTCTCATCCCATTTTACTCAGTCTTTGAGATCAAGTCCAACCATTAACCCAGCAATGTCAAGTGCACCCCTAAATTATATCACTAAGCACCACATATATAATAATAATTATAAAAGCTCTCATTTCTACTGACAAATTAACAAAAATATTTGTCATTCAATCTCAAGAGTTTGTGTGCAGAAATTTTGGTTACTGTAGGAAAAGTGATTGACTAGATAATAATGATGACACGTCTGATTCTGAAAATATGGCTTACATCCACATGAGAGTCAATTCCCTGTATTGTTTTCAGGTATTCTGCTAATTTTAAACAATATGCTAATTTTGCCATCCTGGAAATGGCTTTTTAAAGATGTACATTGCAAGACAGGCCAAAGGATCCTGCCAAGAACAGCTACATTTATTAAAATAAATTAAATGGGGTCAAGCCCCTTTCTCTGGTCCTAAGAGCACATGGCACAGCATAGATCATATCCATGTGTTCTCCTTCATTCCCAAAAATTCCAGTGTGTTATTTCCTACAGTACATCTCAGGAGCACCATGAAGCAGCCAGCACAGACTAGGTGAGTGACCAGGTGAGCACCTGGCACAGGCTGAGTTTCAGTGCAGAGGTTTAGCAAAGGTCAGTTTTTCAGCTTTTTTGGGGATCTGTGCTTGTTTACATTATTGAATAAAATATAATCCTAGACTGATAATCCAGAGAATCTCCTTTTCCATACTTCGGCTGTGGACAATCCCCCGTCCATCTCTGCACAGATGCAGAAAATCATGCTTTTGAGCCAATTGATGGAAGCAGAGGTGAGTGTTCCTGTCCCAGGCTCACTCCATGGATGCAGGAGCCAGGCTCCCTGTGTGGGCACAGGCTGAAGCTCGGTGGGCAGATTTCCAGCCTCGGTGGAGAGTGCAGCAGGTAGATCTCCTGAGACTCATGACGGGAAACTCCATGGCTGTGAAGTGCTTTAAGATGCCTTTGAAGTCTCAGCTGTGAACAATCATAACATTTCCACAAAACTGACATAAATTCTATGGTGATTATACTGAGTTCATGTTAACTGTGGAGCCAGAGGTATAAAGCTGTGGCACCGAGTGGCAAGTGTGCTCATGAAACTGGATAGCCCACACTGCAATTTGTAAAACTGGAGCGTGTGTTTGGCCGTCGGATAAAATTGGAGCAGCTTAACTTTGTGTCATCAGTCCTAATAACATTAATAACACTTTTTTCCTAGATGGTAATTTTGGCCAATATTCCTCAAAGTATTTTACAAAGTGACAAGTAAAATTAACTGTAGTTTATAGGATAATAATTCGAGGCACAGAGAGGTGAAATTTCTGGCTTTGGGACTCACAGTCAAAGATCTGAACACCCTGCACACCAGACTGCCTTCTTGGTGGTGCTACATCCACATTTTGGACCAGCAGATACTAAATTCATGTCTTCATATACTCCAATGCCTTTTCAATGTTTTGTGTATGATATTTGTAGGTACATATCTTCTGTGTGTGATATAAAGGATTCAGGCTAGTTGTGCTGAAGAGAAAACAATTAGTTGTTATTGGAATATTGTTTTTTGCCCAAAGCTGTGTAAGAGAAAAAAGCAGGCCAAAAGAAAGCAGGATGGGTTTTTAAATGGAGTTGCATCACTTATGAAGGCAATTTGCCTTTTAAAAACTGCTTAACCATCCCAAGAACTGTTGTTCTTCAGAGATAGTGAAATAGGGAACACGTAGGCACAAACAATTTAGACAGATAAATTAAGAAAAGCAATTAGCAGGTAGGAAACACTCAACCAGCTCTACTCATCTTCCAAGCTCAAGTGTTGCCTTCACCCTTTCACGCAGCAGTAAATAGGAACAGAGCCAGACGCACTAGGTTTAAAGGTTCAAACAGTTCCTCCTCCCCTGCCCAACAAAAAAAGAGAGATGTCCAAAATATTTCCAAAGCAAATTACAATGGAGCCAACCACAAGAACGTCCTGCCATTTCACACTGGCTTGCACCAAGCCAGTCTTTCTGTTTTCCCGGTGGAGTGGGGAGAAGAGTCGCAGTGCGTTCTTCAACCTCAGCCCTGTCAGCCTTTTCCAGCCTCAGGAATCTCAGGATAATTGATGACCAGCTGGTCTCTGTGGCTAGCTAGGTGATTAGCAGTGTACTTGCAGAAGGGTGAGAGCCATGCACTTTGGATCACCCTCCATCACAGATTTCTTCTTGTGCTCGGTGCCAAGACTGAGGATGGACTTGTCATCTGCATGGTACTGCTCCACCAAGAAACACACCACTGGAAATCCAGGAGGACAACACCAGTGTTTTTTCTTACTTTCTGACAGCTTAGTTTTCTCCAGAGTTTTTCAAGACCTTTATCTTGGCTTTCTTAAGAGTGGCTTCCAGTTCAAATGCCCCATTTCTAAAGGGGACTTTTTAAAAAGAGGGAAATAAGCTTTTTACAGAGGCTGATGGTGATAGGAAATGGGGAAATAGTTTTGAATTAAAAGAGAAGAGAATTAGATTTGATGTAAGGAAGAAATTCTTCTCTGTGAGGGTGGTGAGACCCTGGCACAGGTTGCCCAGAGAAGCTGTGGATTCCCCATCCCAGGTAGTGCCCAAGGCCAGGTTGGATGGGGCTTGGAGCAGCCTGGTCTAGTGGAAGGAGCCCGTGCCCATGGCAGGGAGACTGGAACTGGATGATTTTTAAGGTCCCTTCCAAACCCAAATCATTCTGTGATTTTGTGATTTTTTACAATACTCTTCATTGCACAGATGATGGGGCCAAGAGCCACAAAAAGTCTTGGGTGCTTAACTTGTACTAATTATCCTTCTAAGATCCAAATCCCTGAATTACCTCCCACCTAACTTTGGAAGTGCCTCCAAGGCACCATCAGCTGTATTCTCTGCATTTGCCACAAATCCTTCCTCCTGGCACTGCTAAAAGCAAACAGTCTAATGTGTGTGTCATTTCTAAATGCTGCCAATCCCCTTTTAAGGGTACAGCTGTATCTATCCAGGAAACTACTCAACAGCAGGGAGGACAGGTGAATAAGGAAACCCTAGCTCTCCTTTAACACAATTGATGTGGGATATGCCCTCTGTGACAGCACTGGGAAGGAGCTGGCAGGAGCACAGCCCTCTGCAGAACAGCATGAGACCTTAACTCCCTACTATTATGCAGACAACACTGTCCTATATGTGGCTTTCTTACCATTATGACACTCCTTTTATACATCTTTATAACTTTATGAACTTAACCATTCAGGCAGAAATTTTACAGATGCGGTTCACCTGTTTACAAAACAGAGACCAAGGAAAAAAAAGTTCCATTGTCTTACAGTATAAAACTCAACAGAACACAAATAGGTGTTTCATTAAAAAATTCTCCTATTCCTCTTCTCCAGAGCAGGGATTTGGAATTCAGTAAGGGGCTTACCCTACTGTCAGAGACATGCCTTTTCCTGTGAAAACCTTCTCTGGTGAAATTACCCGGTGAAATTATCCTATGAAATGAGCCTTTGGGAACTCTGAGGTCGCACACACTCCACAGAGACTTTTTTTTTCAAGTTTAACAGCTTTGGAGTTTCCTCCAGTCCTGAGCCAAATATGAGTTTCTAGATAATTTGCTGCTCTTGGCTGTGGAAGGGGTGCTGGTAATGCTGGGGGAGCACGGAGACGGGGGATGCTTCTCGTGTGCTCCCATTGCTCCTCCTGCTGGAGCTGAGCAGCATGAGGGAGGTTGCTGGGGAGGGAGATGGGTAAAGCACCAGCTGTGTGGGTGTCACTAGGGCAAGGGAAAAGGTTTGTCCATTAAGGCTTTCCCCACAATTACTGAAGTTGGCAATTTATATGATTTTTAAAGGAAAAATGTACTTTCTGTGCAAGCTTTTTATGCTGTCAGCTGAACAAAAAGAAGTAATTCTAATTGCATGGGGAGATGTAAGCACAAGTGTTCCCAGCACCTAGAGCAGAGATCTCAGTAAGAAAGCAGATGGGGCCTCTTACACCTCTCTTTTCTGTCTCTGTATTCCCTTTCTCCATTTCTCCACATCCTCTTGAGAGTTATGAGACTGCCACATTGCATCTCCTGGGTCTCAACACTTCTGATCCTGAGCACTGGATGAGACCACGATGCTTTGGAAGAGATAGGATATGATCATTTCATTATAGAGTCACAGAATTGTAAAGGTTGTAAAAAACCTCTAAGAACCTTGAATTCAACAATTAACCCAGCAATGCCAATCCCACCACTAAACCACATCACCGAGTCTACAAATCTGGTAAATACCTGCATAGATCTTCTGCACATGGAAAGAAAACTGAGACTGCAAAGGCTACCTAAACTGTGGCTTTTCCTAATTTCTTGCTTACCTTTGAGACCTAAAGCTCTTGAAGAATAGATAGATGTATTCATGTGTTTGTATTTTTCCCAGCTAATTTGTGTCTGGAATAACACAGACACAAGACTACCATGTGTGAAAATGCACAATATCCTAGGTAAAAATGCTGTCAGAAATTGGCATTTGGCTATGGGCTGCAAAGCTGAGAGAAACCCCAAAAAGGAAATCAAGGAGAGTTTCATGAATCCAGTTGCTCAATAACCTAATGCAGTTTTTCAAAGCCTCAGTGGTAGATTCCTGTCTCCAGGCTCTCTTGTGGTCAAGGAAGTGTGAGGAGCCACAAATGACAGCATGTTCTTGGCAGCAGTGTGCCGGCCTTGCAAGTCTTGCAGGACTTTGGTTCTTCATGTGTTCAGGTTTTCATTCACCACAGAAGTAAAAAGGGCATGCACATGATTTTCTAAATTTTCTTTCCATCTCCTGTACTTCATGCAGATCCTCTGGTTCATACCTGTGTGAGTCTGAGAATGAAAGAGGAAACTGACAGATTTATTTATTTCACATCACTTTTCAGTAATGTTATTAGATGGGGAATGAAAAAAAAAAGAGAAGAAAACCCATCAAGCAATGAAAAAGCATTTTTAGAAATGGAGACAGTAGGCAGAACTGAAAAAACCTGTCTGAAATATTATAAAATTTTATCTGGACATAATTGAAATTTCTCAGCAAATCCTGAAGGGAACACATTTATTATACATAGTTGTGACATAGGGTGGCAGACAGCTGGATTCACTTTGAATTTCACTTCAGTGGTTTTCTACGTAAGTATCTCTCACTGTTAGAAGACACAATGTCTGAAGTCCTTCCTAACTGTAAAGGTAAAAGATTTTGTGTTGGACACCATGGGAGATAGACTTCCCTGTCGAGATTACTAGTGAAAGGAGTTTTTCAAAAATCACTCCTGGCAATTGGGAGATGAATAAAGCACCATTGCCTCACCTCAAGAGCAGCTCCTCACCAGGCTGTGCAGGGCTGCTCTTTGAGTTACTGAGTAAGACAAGCTCTTCCACAGCTGGAGAATACCAAAGCTTCCTCTAGAGCTTCAATGAAGGAAACCAGGTTAAACCCAAATAATATTCAAAGGTCAAAGTGAAAATCCCATTCTTTTAAACCACATCTTCCTAGACAAGGATACATAACTGAAGTTAAAACTTTCTTTGAGAGACAGAGAAATTCAAAACTTTGCTTTGGACAGTTCAGAAGTTTTATGAGCTTGGACACACAAAGTGCAGACAAGGAGCAAGGAAGGATAAACAAGAAGCAATAAGCTTGAAATTCAGCAAGCACAATTTAGATTTGGCTAGAGAAGAAGCTTTTAAAGCTAAGAAAGTATATTGCTTGGAATTTAGGTTTATCATTACAGGCTGCTGTTTAGAACATGCAAAAATGTCGAGAACAACATGGATGATGTTCATGTCTTCAAAATCATGAAGTCTTTTCCAGTCTTCCTGATTAATATTCCTCGAATTCTGGTTTGTCACATGCACATGTAAAACTACATTAAAAAGACACCAGTAAGGTTACAAAGCAGGTTTCAAAATGTTCATAGAAATTAGACTTTATGCTTTTCCTATATTTTGCCCCTGCATACATGTGTGATGAGATGGCTAGCAGCATTATCATTGCCTGACTGCCATTTTCATTAGGAGAAGTGGCATTGGGGCTGGACTGGACAGGCATGGGGACTAAATACCACATGTCTTCCTATTCCAGACCTAAGTGATAATTGAAGGGTAAACTGACTTTTGCAGTGCATTACCAACAACTGTTCTGGATGTGCTGCCAAATCAGCCTTTTTCTGCTGGATGTTCCAGTGGGATGAATTGAAGACCAGTTTTGGAGTTGGTACAAGTGAAATTGTGCTGTACCTCCTTCCTGATAATGGTGAGACCAGAGGTGTTTAATGATATAAAGAGACTGAAGAGATGCTGTAGACCTTTTGCTTACATAGTCTTTGATTTGGGTCTCCTTCAGCAGAGCTTAGGCAGAGATCACCAGTTCTACCATGAATATGCTTTGGGACAGGTCAAGAAGACCACTGTGTCCATAACTTGTATGTGTAAGAACACAGCTTTGCTCAACTGTCCAAAATAAAATGCCTTCAAAAGTAGAACTTGTTATTTATTTTTTTTTTTCCTACCAGCAAGAGAGGAACGAATGAGATTACAGAATCTTGAAGGACTTACCAGTTTTCTGGGCAAAATCTTTGAAAGGTTTAATCATGTATCAGTATAGTTTCAGTCAAAACAGTAAAGGTGCAATTGCAATTCTGGTACATCTCTATCAATCTTCTAAATTGGAATGTGTGTGAATATTGCATTTATGGTTTCACAACCAGCCAGAATCTGTAATGCCTCAGAGGAACCACTTTGTCAAAGTGATGACTGCTCAGATGGTTGGTTATAGTCTGAGTCAACACTTCCCCAGATACAGAGATGAAGAAGACATCATAATAATTGACAAAAATTTATGATCTCAGAATGAGTGGTTTAATTCCCCTTCTGCAGCTATTAGCTCTTCTTTTTTTCCAACTCCAGTTCTGCACTCTGCTTCATTTGATGCAAAGTTAATAAGCAAATCCCCCATCTCTTTTTCGTCTCCTTAATGTTATATGTGCAGTACTAGACACAGGAGCTTTGAGGAAAAAATGCATATGATTAGATAACTAAAGACTGTCATAATCTACAGTGCCAGAAGGCAACCTTTGGAACTTGATTGACACCCTTAATTCTGCCATTTATCAGCTTTTAACTGCTTGATTCTACAACTATAAAATGTTCTTTCAGGTTGGTTGGGTTATTAATTTCTTTATTTTGAAATGTAATATCCTAGATCTCAAAAAAACCCCATTTTCCCTTCCCCTGCATGGCTCATCAGGTGCCACCATGCCAGCATTCACATGGGAAGGACAGGGCTCCATTGACGCAGACTGTGGACCAACCTCTATTAAAGATAAAAGAGAAAGCAGAAGTGAGACTAAACTGTCCTCTTCTACCAGAGTTATGTGGAGGTGAGAAAACTTCACCAGCAATTTTCACAGACGTTTACTGACTTCAAAGGAATAATGAGCAGCAGAAATGCTGGGAGTCGTCCAGACTGCAGTGAGCACAAAACCAGGGTTCATTCCTTTTTCCCCTTCCTCTCATACTTCTCCCAGTCTCCTTCCTACTTCTGAGTATACCTAATCCCATCCTTCTATGCCAGACAGACTCAAATACAGCTGCTAAACTCACAGCAGAAAAATATCAGGAGTCAAATTAAGCATGTGGGCATTTAATGTTTCCCTGGATGGACAGATTGAAGAACAGCAAGACAGACAAACAAATAGATAAAAGCTCCAAAATACGCAGCACAAGCAGAGGTTTGCTTTTATTTGACCCGAAAAATATCTGATCTCAGACTTCATATTCTCACTGTATCCAAAAAACTGCATTAAAAATATTTAGGGATGCATTATACTAAATTTACAAAATCTGGAGTCAGCACTTGCTCACACACATCAAAGCCCCATATAAGCATGGGCGCATTTGACTCCATTGTACAGATGTTAACAACTTTTTTTCTGTAGAGGTTTACTTTTTGGTCACTCATGTGGTGGGGAAGATAATTTTCAAGAAGCCCAGTAAGTAAATTCAGTAAGGCCCAAGGAAGTGGGTATTGTCATCTGTTAACTACCATGTTGAGCTTTGAAGTCAGGAGAAGCCACAGTGCTCACCACATGGCCATGGTTAATTTTGAGTGGTTATGTCTTCCTCCAGATGACATTATGTCAACCACTGTAATAACGTGCTCTCTCTAGCTTTGAAGGGTTTTTTTCTGATCAGTGCCTAGGATTTTATCGGAAGAGTCATGGACCTAAGGGGAACAATTGCCAAAAATTCATTGTGAAATTTTGCAGGATCAGATTACTGTGGTAGAGAGAGGGTGAGAGTCCAAGGCAACTTTAGACAAATCTGTCTAACTCAGTTTATTTGATAGAGGTTGAACAATTACACAAAGCCTTATTTCCCTGTCAATAAGAAAATAATGTTGCTTAATAACAGGAAAATTATACGGTGTTACTTCATCTCAACAGAATGAATCTTGTAGCAAAATCTTTTTTTTGCCTTAAGATGGTATATTTATATTAATATGAAGGAGTAGTGTAAAAAATGTTTGTGAGAAAGATGTTTTATGAATGACTAAACATTTGTCAACTCTTTATTACCAGGTATCATGTACTAACAAGACTAGTGCTCTAATACTTTATATTCTTTACCTTTTTATCCTTTGAGTAACTCCTTTTCAGTAAAAAGAAATTATCTTTCAGATCTGTAACAGTTATGAAATTAAATTAGCTGAATTAGATCCTCATTATCTCAATTAAAATATGATCCAGAGCTAATCAGGCCCCTGTGTATCATCCATTATTGTATTACTCTTACCGTACTACTTACCCATGATCAAACAGCAAAACCATGAGATGAACAGAAACTAAATTTATGTCTCCAATACCCAACTCCAATGCCTTGACCACAACATCATCATTCTCTTAAATTGGTTGCATTTGGTTTTGGTTATCCCAAACCTCATCAGTGAGGTTTTGCACAAGCAGAAAAGAATCAGCATTGGGCTAAAAGTAGCAGCCAGTGGGAGTCTTCCAATCCTAATGGCTTCTGTGGGCTTGAACTGGTATTAATGAGGGCAGGACTTGCCCTTCTGCTACTTGGTCCACAAAAGTATTTCAGCATGCAGTGCTTGAGAGGTGGGGATAACAGGAAAAGATGGTCAGGATATGGATTTGTGCATGTCAGCCACTCAGTCTTTTTGTGCATTTCTTTTTCCAGGAGCTCAGTCTCATGGTCAATCATTCCTCAAGTGTACTCGTCTCACATCACCTTCACTACTATGAGAAGTGTTGCATATTGTTAAGAGTAACTCGTGTGTCTCAACTTAGAGCTATGTGTTTCAGCCAAGGCCTGCATGAGACCCACATACAGAGGTTCTCCTCGAGCTCAGGTGGTTTGTGGGTGGGGAGAGTTTGGATTCCAGCCCAACTGCCTTCAAGACACATGGTCTGGCAATCTGAGGAATTAAAAATTTTTAGTTTAACAGATCTTGGTAATTTGCACCTAAAAACTACCTGAGAGAAGTTTTCATGGGTTCATACTTATTTTTAACAAGTGCAGAAGCTCAAAATTCCTGAAGATCAAAATTCATGTGCAAGTTTTCCAAGGCAGAAAAGTGAGATGATTCAGATAGCTGACTGAGGTGACTTAATTCATGGCAAAATTAAAGGAATGTAGTAAAGTGATTCAATAAGCAAAGAATTTAGAACTAACATGTAATTGGGGCCACTCAGTAAGTTCAAATTAACCTGATTCTCTTTTGAACCAACACATTTGGTCTAAGCAAAATTAAAGGAATGTAGTAAAGTGATTCAATAAGCAAAGAATTTAGAACTAACATGTAATTGGGGCCACTCAGTAAGTTCAAATTAACCTGATTCTCTTTTGAACCAACACATTTGGTCTAAAAAAATATCTTCTGAGACATATGAGCACATAGGCTTTTGCAAGGTCTGTTGGGTGTGTCGTCATTCTCCTGCAACCATGAACTTTGCACAGTCTCAATAGCACAGAAGTAAAATGAATTAAGAAATTATTAGCTAAGAGATGTCAGAAATAGGAATGTCAACAGGAAATTAGTTTTTAATAGGGTACACCCCCCAGGCTCCTACAGGGGTTGGTGTTGTGTCATGTCATCCAGTGCTTTGATCATTGTTCTGAGGACAAGTATAAATATTACTGTTCATAAAGTTTTCAGATTGCACAAATTTTTCCAGGTGGCTAAATAACAAATGAAGACTAAGCCTCAATACTGAATGAATTGGATCAGTCAGTAACCTCATCCCCATCAAACAAGAGATGTTTTGGCAGGTACAAATGGAAGAATAGCTCCAGAAATAAGTGGTTCAAACAGTCTAAAAGATCTCCAGACTGGCAATGGATGTTTTTCCTGAAAATACAGATAGTTACATTAAAGTTATGATTTGTCCAGGCAAGATGTACGTCAGATCACATTATTTCCAAATTTTCAGTTTGGTATCACAAGAACCAAGTTAATCTGACCACAGGTGTACACTTCTGCACAGAAGTAGTCACTCTGGACTCTATGATCACAGAGTCATAGTACCATGGAGTGGTTTGGGTTGAAAAAGGCCCTCAAAGATCATCCAGACCAACACCCTTTCCCTGGGCTGGGATATCTTCCACTAGAATAGATTTCTCAAAGCCCCATCCAACCTGGCCTTGAACACCTACAATGATGGAACATCCACAGCTTCTCTGGGCAAGTCATTTCAGGCTCTCAGCACCTTCATCACAAAAAAATTCTTCCTTATGTCCAATCTAAATCTCCCTTCTTTCAATTTAAAACCATTGCCCCTTGTAGACACAATACAGACAGCGGAAATAATTCTCTCTCCACTCTTCTTATTAGCCCTCTTTAGATACTGAAAGGACACAGTAAGTTGGAACCTTCTCCCAGCTGAACCACCCCAGCTCTCTCACGGGGAGATGCATTTTAAACCCATGATGTATCTCTTTCAAATATAGATAACAAAACCAGACTAGATCAACCAATCCCCAAGGGATCTTATTTCTTTCCTTTGTTTATAGTAGATGCCTGTGTTAGCATCCTCAATGTTGCTTTCTAAAGTTATACAAGGTAAATCCCACCTCAGGTGAGAACAAAGGAAACAATTCCCTCTAAGTCATGAGACACTAACATATCTTTTACTAAATTATACCTTCAGAACAGCATAAATCAGGAATAGCTTTATTCATTGTTTAAAAAAAAAAAAGACAACTTATATTGGAAGATAGTTCGAGAAATGATAAAAGAGTCCAGTTTTCAAAAGCAGTTCCCAGTTTCACAGTGTGCTTTTTGAATCACAGACTGTGTACCCCTCATATTTCATTTGTACCATGATATTGCAGATCGAGCAAAACGGTGTTTTTGTGCTAGTAATGCCATCAGTTTTCTCTTAGAATCAATTCATCAAAGTAAATTTCAACAATAACATGAAGGTTTTCTTGATTGGTGGAGAGTTCAGTGTGTCTTTATCACAAACTCAACCACACCTGTCCCTCAAGCAAGTCTGCTGACATTTCCAATGACGAGGAAGGGAGAATGGCAGGCCTGCTCACCCCTACAAGTCTGGCTCGCCTCTCTGACGTGACATCATTGCTCATGCCCTGCTCCAGCATAATCGAGCAGGTCAGTGGTTATTCCAAGCTTCACCCATTCCAGATTCCACCCTTAACCCTCCAAAATGAGTCTTTTATAGTTAAATGATTCACTTATTAGGTAAAATAAACACGAAAATATTGTCAAATTAAAATAAAGCGAAGTAGCATGAAGTTAAATTCAGGCTGACACTGAGCAAACAGTCTGGCTGGAATCATTATACCCTTTTGGAAACAGGCACGGATATCGGAGCATGGATCCAATTAGTTTCAATTGGGAGGACCCTTCCTGTTCCTGTCTCCCTGAGCTTAAATCTCACCATTTAGATGTTATTTTAGAGCCAGGGACAACTGTCTTGCAGTTGCCATCTAAAGGAGCTCAAGAAACCTGCAAACTTTGTTCTGGGCTCAAAGAAACAAAGTACTGAAACAAAGCATATAATTTATCCTTTGAAAAGATCTTTAAGACCTTCAAGAGGCCTTGGCTTCTGTGAAAACTTGGAGAGAAAGCAAACCCAAGCCAGGTTCACCAAGTGAAAGCACTGGTCTTCGTGTCTGGAGCCAACAGAGGGGCCAACATACACAGACAAAAAACGAGGGGAAAGGGATGTGCAAGGGCTGCTCTGCAGCTGTCTCAGAGAAGTGCTGCACCACTCTTTCAGGCTGACTTTTATTGATTGTGATCCACAAGGGATATATTTAGATGCACTACCAGATCACCTACATCTGCTTCTTGGCTTTTCTGCTACTACCCCTTACCTCAGCCCAGCAGAGGCACAACAACACACAAAGTGATGTGAAAGAGCAAGTCAGCAGCGCTGGTCAGACAGCTCTCCCTTGCTGAAGTTGTGGTATCATATAGGGAAAACACAAAACCACTAAATTAACTTGGTGGTGCCAAGCGAAAGTCAGAGAGGAACTTTTTACAAGGATAGGTAGTGAGAGGACAAGGGGGAATGGCTTTAAACTGAAAGAGGGCAGGGCTAGATTGGATATTGAGAAGAAATTATTTATATGAGGGTGGTGGGGCCCTGGCACAGGTTGCTGAGGCAAGCTGTGGCTGTCCCATCCCTGGAAGTGCTCGAGGCTGGATTGGATGTCACTTGGAGCAACCTGGTCTGGTAGAAAGTGCCCCTTTCCATGGCAGGAGGGTTGGGATGACATGATCTTTAAGGTCCCTTTTGACCCAAACATTCTGTGATTCTGTGATTCTGTGATTCTGATTCCATGCCAGTTCAGGATACGTTGGACACAGGATTCTTTACTGAGTATGGCTGCTGTTGGCACCATTCAAACACAAATCCCAGAAGAGGAAGGAAGTGCATTTCTCCAAACTGAGCTTCCTTGAGCTCAGTGAAACAAACTTCTTCAGGCCCACGTGGGAGAACAATTCCCAGCAGCACATGTAGATTTTACACCACTATGGAAACCATGCCCAGGGTGTGTATAGTGCAAGGTTCATCCCCACTTGTTTGCAAACATTCCATCACCCTGAGAACTGGCAATTCCTGCCAGCTATGTCACTAGAGGCAACATTTTAATATCCTGACCCAAGAGAACCCAGGAACATCTCAGCAGCTACCTGTCACAAGGCAGCTGTGAGCACCACAGATATGTGCAACTCCTGATTCTGCATGCAGTGAGAATCAAAAAGAGTGTCAGGATGTAATTTCAAATATTTAGGTCTTTATTTTTATTTTATGAGGAAATGCAAACATTGAACACCTTTTATTTTGTTCAAATTCTTTGTAAAATCTGAAAGCAAATGGAGCCACTGAATTTCTGCTGTGGGCACACCCATATTTTTCTTCTGATTTCTGCGTATTTTGTGGCAAGCAGTTTTCATATCTCTCTCTCTCTGTTACACCTGGAATTACCAATGCACATAAGTGTGTTACCTACACACTTAAAATCCCTTTCAGCCCAATAAAAACCATACATGTATTTTTTATTAATACACTGTTGAATTTGAAAATTGGGTAACAGTGGTTAAAAAATAAAAATCAAAGCTGATATCACCATTTCTGCCAAGTCAGAGTGATCCAATCAAAACTTGGCATAATCAAATGGTGTGAATTCTTCCAAGCATTCATTACAATCTTTAAAACAATCCTTCATCCAAAAAGCTGATACAGCATCAGTCATCACTCCCACGAAGTATTAACAAAAGAGGTATAAGAAAAGGCAAAAACAATAAGTTCTTATTAAAAATCATGCAAATGGGGCAAGAAAAATCTTAACTTTCTTTTCGCTATACTTGCCCTTCAAATATGTCAGCTGATGTTGTTTACTTAGGCTTGTGCAGGTTCAGTATTCTCTGGATGGGGTCATCAGCTTTTCAGCAGGACACTTTACATCCTGGCAGTGTATCACAGGGCTCTGGCCATACAAATAAAAGCCATGCCTAGACAATTCTTGAGAAATAAAACCAGTAAGAAGGCATTGCTGTAGAATTTCTCCCTTTCTGTCCCTGGAGAAGCTGATGATCTGTCTCAGCATTTGGCAGCTGCAGGCCAAAACTACAAGCATGAATGAAAAAAGCTGGCAGGTAAGTTTGGCTGGGAAAAGAAAAAAGACATGAAGATATTGCAATTTGTAGATATCTCCAGTTACTATTTCACATAATACAGCATTTCATGTCTTAGTACTAAGAATGTTGTAGAAACAAACATTTAAGACCAATTTTCAGCGTCACCACACTGTGAGCAAGCTGAGCAGACACTATGGCAGTGTAATTGTGTTCCCATTGACCTCAAAGAAATCAAAAACTAATAAGAAATGCTTCTGGAAACACCACCTTGAAGACACCCATGAAGAAAAACATTGCTCATCTTGTTCCCAGTAATGCATTTTTAACATTTGTTGCCCAGAGAAGCTGTGGATGCTCCATCCATAGAAGTGTCCAAGGCCAAGTTGGATGGGGCTTGGAGCAACCTGGGATAGTGGAAAATGGCCTGCCCATGGCAGAAGATTGGAACAGATGGTCTTTAAAGTCCTCTCCAACCCAAAGCATTCTGTGATTCCATGACTCCATGATTTCCACAGCCCTTCCTGGCACAAGGTGAAGTGCACAAAGGGGAATTCCTCCTGATGTCTGCTTTGCAGCAAGAGATTGTGCCCATTCTGGCCCCTTGAATTTTGTAAACCCTGCAGTCTCAGCACACTGGCTACTGTTTTGTATATTAAATTGTTGGGGGGTGGTATCAATAAACAGCTGCATGGTCAAATTAGTACTGTTTACTGTCAAATTAACAAGGAAAGTGATACTTTCTGCTCTTTGTTTATAACCCTGCACAGTTGGCCCTGGCATCAGAAAGACTAAATGAAAATGGACAGCTCCTGATGGTAGATGGTCTCTGAGATCAAGCAGAAGGGAAATTTTGTTTGTCTTATAAGCTAAACAGTATCTTTTCAGGTTCATGTGCTCAGAATAACAGCTATTCAGCTGCACCAGCTGTTTTGTATTTCACTGCTAATTGTGTGTCTCATTCCTTGCAGGTCATTGTTTGATTGTTGATGTTCACTCAGGATAAAGGAACAGGAGTCCAGAGCACATATGTGTGCATGAGGTAGAAGAGTGGGGAGATGTTTAAATTCCTGCATGAAAGTTGTATACAGCTGTAGTTTTTTTGTTGTACTAAGCTTTAGAAGACAGGCCCTGGCCTTTCAGCACAGTCTCTGAGCTCTGCTTTTGGCAAGATGGTGTAAAATCAATATCAAACACTTGTTTGCAACAGTTATGTGATACTGCACCCACACTGAGGATGTTTTACCCCCAAAAAATGCCTCAAAAATCTACAAACAGACTTTGAGTCTAAAGAAATCTGAGCTCTTCAGTCAAAATTTAGATTTTGAACAGAACTGAATAATTGCTTTTATTAAAATATCTACTTTAATAAGGAAAACTTAATTTATTCCAGCTGACCCTCTCTTTAGGTATGGTCTATACTATTTGAATCATGAAGATGTTACCTCTTCACACTGCTTCTTGCCATTCATTCACTCTTCTGCCTTTTCTTCCTTCACCTTGACAGTTACTAAAATTTCTCTTATAATAGTTTATTTTCTCTGCTCCTTTTCTCAAACAGAAATATAGAAAGGCTGTCATCACATAGTAAAATGAAAATAAATTTACCATAAAAAGCAGGTACAACCTTTGTTTATGATAGATTTTCCCCTAATTTTACATTATTTGCCTTATTGTCACTTCAAGACAGGATTTTGCAAGACACTTGCTGTTGGTGTACCCTTCTCTTTAATCCAATAATAATTCTACCATGTATTTTCAAGAGTGTAGCTATGAGAGCTGTGTGGACAGCTTTCGAGAGCTGTATTTCTTGTCAGAGGAGACAAAACTTGGAGACAGTAAATATGCAGACTGTTTGCATCCTTTTGTTAAATGCTCTGAAACTATGTGAATGAGTGTAGCATAAATGTTTGGATGCATTAAACCCAAAATGCAGCTCTTCTCTGTCTCCAGTTAAAAGGCTTTTGTGGTGATATCATGTTGATAAGAACTTTGAAATGCTATAAATAGGTAGATAGGATCTCTAAAGAATGTGTTTGAGGTCATTCTAACTCATCTATCTCAAGAAAAAATTCACTGCAAGCAACATTTGCAGACCACATAATGTTTGGCAAAGAGCTAAAACAGTAAGAGGGGTCATTGTTCCAGAGGGGCAGATCAGTACCACAGTTAGGCATGAAGGGTGGGATGAATTACATCCAAAGTGCTTTCAGGACACAGTTAGACCTGTGCTGGGCATCTGAGCTGTATTCTAGTCACTGCAGGTGTCATCCCAACAGTCAGTGAGGTTCATCTGGCTGGAGACTCCCACATCTGGTCAGAAGTTCTTTGCCAAGTTTCCACTAACCAGAGCAATAAGGTTTTGACTATAGTGGGAGTCAAGACAAATAGTTCACTGGTGGATATTGGCATGTGTAGACACCTGAAATTAGAATTTAAGGTGGCATCTAAGTAGCTTCCCTATGTTCCCTATGTTAGAGGTGTAGGTTAAAGAGTGTTCCTCATTCTACCCTAAGAGGCAACTGTAAAGTTACAGGTAGGATGTCATACTCCACTGAATTGTGAAAAAACCTGCTTGAGTGATTTACACAATACACACAGCTTTAGAGGACTCAAATTCAATGAGATGAGAGAGAGGGGATGGGGGAAAGGGATGGGGGGAGAGAGAGGGGGAAAAAGAGCGTGGGAAGGAAGGAAGGAAGGAAGGAAGGAAGGAAGGAAGGAAGGAAGGAAGGAAGGAAGGAAGGAAGGAAGGAAGGAAGGAAGGAAGGAAGGAAGGAAGGAAGGAAGGAAGGAAGGAAGGAAGGAAGGAAGGAAAGGAAGGAAAGAAGGAAGGAAGGAAGGAAGGAAGGAAGGAAGGAAGGAAGGAAGGAAGGAAGGAAGGAAGGAAGGAAGGAAGGAAGGAAGGAAGGAAGGAAGGAAGGAAGGAAGGAAGGAAGGAAGGAAGGAAGGAAGGAAGGAAGGAAGGAAGGATGGATTTCTCTTTTTTGTTAGAAAACAGCACCATGTATTAAGAATATGTTGATCTTTACTGGCATTCTTAGAGAACAAATGATAATGTGCTATAAAGCAAGATAGCAAATCAGGATCCTATGAACTGAACTTTTTCCTGTGCTTTCATCTGAATGTTTAATGATATACTTCTGAATCAAAAGCCTCTGTAATATTATTCCTTCAGTGTAACACTTCACAAATGACTAAACTTCAGAGATAACTGAAGCTATTTCTGAATGTTTCTGGACATTTTTGGGCTGACAAAAATGTGGAAACACAACAGCAAAAGGTGCCCAAATAATATACAACATACCTCTGTTAAACCTTGAACATGGTGTCTACTTTTTTTTACTCTAACAGCATTTCTGTTATGTGATGCCAACTAATGCAGGGCAACTGTAAAGTCAAAGAGGATAAAGGAAATCACTTTTTCAAATTTGTGCCAGACTCTTTCAAAAGACAACTAGGAATGTAGCAAAAGTGATCAAAGGCAAAAGAGCCTGCCAGGCTTTATTTACTCTCTACTCTCTGTCTGTTGGGGATTGACATTTTTTATATTTTTGTTTCTTTTTTTAAAAACAATAGTTTAGACAAATGTGTCTAGACTGATGGTAGAGCAAATGTGACATTAATTATGGATTCTTACACAGTGGCTCAGCTTATGTGGGCAGTTGCCAGTTCCCAGGGAAACAAGAACTGCCAGGCTGCCAAAGTGGAAATAGCTGCTCATCTTACCATGGCCTCATCTCAGAGTGTGACTGGTATCAGATGTTTCAGAAGAGGCTGCTGGCACATGGACCTGGGCAGCTGCAGGACAGCAGAACCAGAAACGTGCTCCCATATGTCCAGGTGTTAATGGAGAGGAGCCTACAAGGAGATTGATGTGCTCTCACAGCTCTGCAGGAGGTACTTCAGATCGCATCATGTGCCAGGTGAAAGCCAATTTGGCTTGGAAAAGATTTTTGTGCAAACATGGAGAGGCTTTGTTAGCACCCCAACCAGGCCCATTTAGTGAAATCCCT
Source organism: Haemorhous mexicanus (assembly GCF_027477595.1). Classification (NCBI taxonomy): domain Eukaryota; kingdom Metazoa; phylum Chordata; class Aves; order Passeriformes; family Fringillidae; genus Haemorhous; species Haemorhous mexicanus. The sequence goes on along the minus strand of NC_082343.1, from coordinate 112,683,290 downwards.
GAGTCTGATCTCACAGGATTGGTTTGCTCAGGCTTGACCACACAACAACAGGGACCCAGGCATTAGGCAATATTGCAGATCTTTTGCAACAGTGGAAAACGTCTTCCTTGCTGGAGACATCTTCCATTTTGGGAAGACTTTTGTGCTATTCTGATTCCATTCCATTGTTGGCTCTGAATAAATGTGCTGTCAGCTAATAAACTAATGTCTTTCATGTCTCAGTTGCTTCCAGGTAATGGATCTGATATTAAAGTATAAAATAATAATAATAATAATAATAATAATAATAATAATAATAATAATAATAATAATAATAATGTTAAATCCTTGTGTTTTGCTCTGCTAAAAATTGTACTATTTCTGCTTTTCTCACCCTTGGGACATCAGATCTCCCTGCATGATAACTCTTTATGACATCAGCAAAATATAGAACTATGGAATCATAGAAGGATTTGGGCTGGAAAGGAACTTAAAGACCATTCAGTTCTGAGCCCCTGCCATGGACAGGAGCTCACTCCACTGGACCAGATTGCTCCAAGCCCTGTTCAACCTGACCTTGAACACTTCCAGGGATGGGGAATTTACAGCCTCCCTGGGAACCTCTTCCAGAGCCTTACCACACTCAGAATTTCTTCCTAATATCTAATCTCTAAACATACCCTTCTTCAGATTAAAGCCATTTCCCCTTGTCCTGTCACTCCATGCCCTTGTGAAAAGTCCCTCTCCAGCTCTCTTGTAGGCTCCTTCAGGTATTAGAAGAGGCTGTAATGTTTCTGTGGAGCTTTCCCTTCTCCAGGCTGAACAGCCCCAAGCTCTCCCAACTTGTCTCCATAGAAAATGAGCTCCAGCCATTTGGTCAGCTCAATGGCTTCTTCTGGTCTCATTCCAAAAGGTCCCTGTTCCCTTTGTGTTGCAGGCTCCAGAACCAGATGCAGCACTCCAGGTGGAGTCTCACAAGAGCAGACTGGGAGATCAACAGGCTTTCATGCTAAGATGACCAAGGGCCCTATTAAATGTGCTCATTCTTAAGAAATGGTTTGTGACAACCATAATTCTTGGGGAAAAGATGAGATATATGTTCTGATGAGCCAGCACACATATTCTGATTGCTTGTGGAGTTTTAGGAGCCCACAGCAAGATACAAACACATTGTAATAACAGGACAATCTCATTTAGTGCGGAACATATTGCTGACCATACTTAGTTTAGGCATAAAAGTCCAAGTTGTATTAGTTGTTTTAGTGTCCCAGACCAGGTTGTCAGCTTCTACACAAGTTTATAGATAATGTGTTATCAAGAAAGGTATTTTTTAATATTTGAGCTCATGAATTAATCTAAAAAACAAATAAATATTAAAAAAAAAGAAAGATAACTATAGGCAAATTTTTCTGTCTTTTAACAAAGACTCAGCATAATAATTTTTAGAACTTGCCAGTGACACAACCCATTATTGGTTTGCCCATATTAAAAACTTCCTGACTTTATATTTAATCAAAAATAGCCCTGACTGGCAGAAGTGCTGAAGGCTGTAACCTTCTGGTTATCCACAGAACTAGAATAACAAGGGCAGCAGGGCAACCTCTCCTCACCCTGCCTCTTCACGCTGTCTCTGTTCTCCCAGAGGGCCCAACTCTTCCCACTCATCTAGGGCTGTTTTGCTGAGTCTGACACCAAAACTGTGCGACTGAGTTTCCTGTAGGGATGCCAGGGATGAAACCAGAGTCAATGAGCAGCCACAAAGAATCCCTTAAAACTTAAGACTCAGAAAAATGACTCAGACTGGCTGAGGAAGCCAATTCATACAGATAACTATTCTCTGCAGCACTCAGGCTAGGGTGAAAGAGGTGGGTGAAAACTCCTGCCCTGTTATTAAAAAAGCAATTTCCCTGAACTCACCCTGAATTGAATTCTCCATTGCCTTAAGTGATCTGCTGGTAAAAATGCAGCAGTCAGCTCCCCTGGTGCCAGAACCACAGGCGCTGGGCATCGCCGAGCACCGCGCGCTCTCTGCCGACAGCGCGCTTCCCTAAACTTCTAATTCCACACTTCTGGAGAGGTGTAAATCCAAGGCCACTGAAAGTGGGGTGGGGGGGATGGACCTTACTCTTCCATCCTGTGTGTATTCAACACAGAGAAGCAAAGGAGATGGGGAGATCCTGTTGGAGCTTTTCTGTCCTTAAAGGGGGCCTAAAAAAAGAGGGAGACTGGCATTTTAATTGTAAAGACAGAGAGAGGACAAGGGGGAACGGCTTTAAATTTAAAGAAAAGAGATTTAGATTAGATGTTAATGGTCTTCAGATGGTCTTCAGTGTGAGGGTGGTGAGGCCCTGGCACAGGTTGCCCAGAGAATCTGTGGCTGCCCAAGCCCTGGAAGTGTTCCTGGTCAGGTTGGACAGGGTGTGGAGCAATCTGGGACAGTGGAAGGTGTCCCTGCTACCTCATCTTTAATATCTGTTGATGCTCATGCTGAACATCAATTCATGGTTCTTTTTTCCCTGACACACACAGAAAATCAGGATGCACAACCTTCCATTGGAGGATCCATAGTGCAAAGGCACGAAGCCCATTAAAAGGATTTATTTCATAAAAATAACGGGCTGGTGCCTGGTGTGGAAGGAGCTATCAAGAAGGACAGAAAGAAGGTAGGACCCCCTGGGGAGAGCAAGGTCTACCAAATGACAGTAAAAGACACTGAATGACATGTTGAGCTTCCTGAGTAACCAAATTTCCCTTAAGTGACCAAATCCCCCAAAGTCCACATTTGGACTGGCATTGTCCACAGTCCTTTTTTTTTATTATTTCTAGGAGACTATTCATTTTCCATTACATCTTGGGCAAAGAAAAAATCCTGTTTTTCAGCTGAATGTATAAGTAACGTCATCACATGGATTATGAAAATGAAATAACTGCCATGCTGTTCCCACTGTTCACAGTTGTATTCATTTACTTAAACTTCTTCAGCTTCTGCCAGTAGTCAAATGCTTACCTTGAGTGCACAAGTGGAGAAAATGATTTTCCATCTACCTCCATTTACAAGATGTTTCCTTAAACATGTAAATTTAAGTAGGTGGTATTGCCCATGGACTTTTCACCAGTGAAGAAGCTGGACATATATTTTAGATATTCTGTATTTAATTATTTGTTTTATTAATGGTTCTCTGTGCCTCAGGTGCCTTATTCTTAAGCATTTATGCATCCTGAAGTATTATCAACACAAGGTGGTACAATAAAATTAATCAGTTCTGTTTATTTAGCAAATTCCAAAACAGATAGTGATATTGAACATTAGCAAATGTGGATGTAAATCTGATTTGAATTTTCAAGAATGCCCTAAAGGACTAAAACACTGTAAAATAGTGGAATGAATGTTGTTTGAAAGGGAATTAAGAATTTTTTTTTCTTTTCTCTTTGATTTTAAACCATATTTTTACAGGCCTTTGTAAGTTTCTGGTGATTTCCCTGGTTTTGTTCATTTCTAGTTTTTTGTGTTGAATAAGGTTTATGTTTTGGGTTAACTTATTTTGCTTTTCCCTTTTCAGTATTTTTTCATCAAATTGGTCACTGTTCATGAAAAAAGCTTATCTTCCCCCATCCTAACTGTGATAAGAAATGGCAACAGACAGCAGACAATAGGCATTTTTCATACATTGTTTTTTATATAATTGGTCTTTTGGAACAGAAAATCCCTTAAAATACATAGGATGCAACCTCAGAAAAGGTTTTTTTTTTATTTTATGAAAACTTGATTTCTTCATGGGGGTGAGTCTGAGGCTGCTGCTATGAATTACAGGCTCCCAGCACCCAAAGATTTTGAACACTCCCTGCCAAATGCCAGAATTTACTATTAATTTGTTTTGACTCCTTCCTGCCCCATAAATGACTGCTCCTGATACAGAATGGCTCATACTTAGCATGAACAATGCATGTGCAAGACTGAACACTCGTGGAATACACACATTCCCTGTGAGAACACAGGCAAAGGCACAGCAGACAACAGCAGGGGGAAGGGAATATTATCTGAGTGGTGAGAGGAAAGAGAGCCAAAACACAACAAAAGGAACCTCTCAGATGGTGAGTCCCAGGGGAGAAGGATGTGCAAGTCTGTGTGGGATCTCACCAGCACCAATGGGATTCTGATGGCCCAGGCTCAAGGCCCACTGAGACCCTTGGAAATCCCTCCTGTGCTGGATCCCTGCCCTCTCTCCTTGACCCCCAGCTTCGTAGCTCTTGTCCCAGGCTTTCTTTGCTGACCTTTTGCTCAGCTAGCTCAGCTCATTAAAGTACCAAAAGATATATCCAACAAAAAAAGTGTGGAAATTAGCCATTTTCTGTCAGTTTACAGTGGTGGCTCAGCTACCACACAGACATTGGATATGCAGAGGAGCCACCCAAGGCAAGGTGCAGGACTGTAGGACCCTGGTGCTTGGCTGTCCCGTGGATTCCCACCCCACTACCTACAAAAATCTGCCACGAGTTGTTTGTGATGGATACATATTGATGGGTAATATGATTCATTATTTTACTTTAGTTTGAAGACAAACACACTGATTGCACCTATACTAGTACATAAACAAGGGAGCAATGCTTCCCTGGCTAAATTCCTCCCAAAAGTGGGAAGCTGCATCTGAACAGCTCCTGGGAACACTCTGAGCTCTCTGCTGGCTCCCAGCTCACAACTGGTCCTGCTGGGATCAGGCCAGAAGCATACTGGGGAAAATTCAGGCAATTCAACAGCAGAGACAACAAAGGGGCTGCACATGAAATGCTCCTTGGCACTGGGTGATCTGTCAAAATAGGTGAAGACACTGTGTCTCTCATTTTAAAAAATTAAATAAATAAATAAATAAATAAATAAATAAATAAATAAACAAAAACATACAGAAAATCCAAACAAGAAACAAACAAACAAAAAACCATACCAATAGCATCAGCAACATAAAAATATGGATCAACCAAACCCACCACTACTTCCCAAGACACTGTGGGCTCCCCCCACATTTTGCTGTCAGAACCCCTCCTAACAGGATTCCTTGAGACAAGATATTTTCTCACTAATTTGTTCTGTATTTATCCCAAGGTTGAGTGACCAATCTTTTATTGATTTCCTGCCCTTCATGAGAGTTTTGTTCCATCTCCCCATCTCCTCTTTGTATCAGACAACCCTCCCACATAAACATTTCCCAAACACTCCCAGCATGTGCACCATAAGTTGTCATTCCTTGAGTTCAGAGCTCAGGACTTATTTTTAATGCATATTCAGGGTGTGGGGGAAGGAGAAAAAAGGGAAATTTTACAGAGGAAATTTATTTCTATTTTTTTACCTAGAACTAGTCCATATTAATTCCAGTTGTACTGATGAAAGAAAAATTTTTCTTGGTGTTGCCCAGGAGGTTCTTGTAGAACTACAGAGTATTCCACTTCTTGGTTGTAGACCAACACAACCTCACAGAACACAGAGCTCTCTCTCTCCACAGCTTTCATCTGGCTCAGCCCCAGTTTTCAGAGATATCAAAAAGAGCTTTTCTCCAGGCTCTAGTGGGGGATGTCTACAGCTCTTGCCCAGTTTGCTTCCTAATGTTCACATTTTGCTGGCAGCTGCTGCTGCCACTGGAGGGACAAACGTGTTCTCAGTTATCTCCCTATCACTGGCCTATGGCACGGCAATGACAGGAGGTTTTGGGGGACTGGAGCAGGGTTTGTGCCTTTCAGAGGAAGTGGAAGTACAGATGCTCCTGGGGGTTGGCTGTAACAGCTGCTGACTGCCCAATCCAGCAAAGTGCGTGAGCCCAGGACTTCAGCTCAGGCCATCCCCTACCCCCATTTGTGTGCCCCTGAGATAATTCTCACTTCATTCCATCCATCATAAAGCTAAATGTCTAGTCTGAGATGGTCCTGAGATGGTCCTCTGGAAAAGAACAGAGCCTCCCATTCCTAGGGGGATGTGTCTGCAACAAGAAAGGCAAACAGCTTTGTGGGGGAGCTCGTCTCACATCACTGATGGCAGATACACCTTGGTCTGAAGTAGCCAATGTTAGATGAGGACCAGCCCATCCCAGGGTTTTGGTGTGAGCCCTCATCTCAACAGGGTCACACCAAGGTGCACTGGGCTCTGCAGAGGCCACACACAGCCCTTACTGATATGGTAGTTCCTAAAGATAAAGAAAAACCTCCGTTCCCCTCCTGCTCCACATCTCCTTTAGCTAAGTGATTCTCGTGATTCATAGAATCATAGAACCATTCATCTTGGAAAAGACCTCTAAGATCATTAAATCCAACCATTAACCCAGTACTGCCAAACCACCTCTGTCAGCACCACACCTACATGTCTTTTAAGCCCCTTCAAGGCTGGTGACTCCATCACTTCCCTAGCCAGGCTCTTCCAGGGCTTGAAAACAAAGTACTACAAATAAATTAGCAGACTGGTGATTCATGGGTGCAAAGTTTCTAAGACAGTTTGACATCTTTGTGATTGAAGTTTTTTGCAGAGTGGGATACCACTGTCCTGGTGGGAGACATCCAGTGCTGCTGGCTGAATTAATTGGAAAATCTGTCCCAGCCTTTAGATTCCAAATGGCTAGAAATTCAGCTCCTGGATCTTTAGAAAAACCAGGCCCTTGCATTTCAAACAGTTTCTTCTTTATCTCCTCCACAGCTGTCGCCTCTTGCAGTCCTACAGGGAGTCAGAAGCAATTCAGTGCTAGAAAGTAGTAAATAAAGAAATACAGAGAATTGCAAAGAAAGGATCAGCAGGCCTTCTTTTCAGAGCTCATCTTCACTGGTGCTGCAGACATGGCATCAATTTGCAGCTCTCTGAGACCCAACACTTGCTATTCACAAAGTTGGGTAACCACCTGCTCCTCTCAGCCACTGCATGTGTGTAACCTACACAGCCAAGAGGTTTGTACTACAAAATGCAGCAGCTCCTGGTTTGTACCACTCCAGGCTGCCCTTCTTTGAGAAGCCACACAGCTCCTCAGGATGCTCCTGATGGTAAACACCAGGAAGGGGTTGACCACTGGGTACCAGCACCAAGCCACGGCCCAGCTGGAGAGGCAGCTGCAGGAGCCCAGCTTCACCCGGGCGGGGATGGATGCGCGGGGTCAGACGTCCGGTCTGAGCCAGGAGCTGGGTTTCTCCCTGCCTAGAGAGCGTGTGGGCATGCACCACATGTTTAAAACAAGGAGAGAATGCTTTGGAACTGGCATCTCCACCACTGCCTTCAGTGCCCACAACTATGTGTGCACAAATATATGAGGGGTATCAAGAATTTTATAATGATACTCCCTCGCCCATGGTTCCAGTTAAAACCGCTGTAATAAACAAAACATACAGAGCACATCACTGGCACCAGAGGCTATAATTTTCTCTGAGCAGAAATATTACCAAAAAGAAAAAGAAAAAAGAAAAAATGCAGGATTTCATCCAATTTAGGAAGAAATCCATGCAGACCTTTCATTAAACTTCTCAACCATTATTAAAGGAAAGTCAGTAGCCAAAAATTCTTTGATGATGACATTGAATCATTTGATGACAGAGTATTTTGGGAAAGGCTGCAGATGGAGATCACTGGTAAAAACCTTGAGTCCCAGGAAGAATAATCTTTCAAATGTCATAATACTTTCTCTTTTGTGGGGGAACACTTTTATCCCTCTTTTAAAGTGAGCTCCACCTTTTCTCTTAAATCCTTTGGTTCTGTAGCTATGAGGAAAACAATATGTGACATCTTTCCTTCTGAAGCTGTGGAAGATCTTGACTGATGGCAAAGAGAAAGCAAGAACCAAACAAGGAATCTTGGTACTGCAGGATATGAAACATGCAACTCTCAAGCATACTGGGAGCAGAGGTGTTTATTTTCTTATTTTCCTGCTTAAGACATTTCATAAAGCCACAAGGAAAACATGAGTTCCATAGCAAACAATTCATCACCACATGACTCCTCATTACTCAAAATTCTGTTGTCTACATATCTTTATGTTTCAAATAGCCAAAACTATTTATTTTTCACTAATTTTTAGCACCCAGCTGTGGGCACTTTAAAGAAAGTACTTTTGAAGGTGCTGGTCAATGCTGGTCAGAAGATGAAGTTATCTGGAGATGCTTCTCTTGCTGTGTCACTCCTGTCCAGTGACACTGACCTTTTATGTGATCTCATCTTTTTTTTTGCCCATTTATATTGAACCTCTCTCTCTAAATTCTGTGGAAATGCTCTTACTCAGTAAACCAAATGAGTACCTCTTCAAGCACATGTTAAACTCTGTCCCATCTCAATGGACCATGTAACCCCTTGACTTCAATTATGGATTTAAGGATAGGTATGTGCTCATACATTTTTCCAAGTGGAAGTCAAAGAAACAAAGGATGTGATCGGAGCTGCATCTGGCCAGATTTGATCACCTGCAAAACAAAGCTATGGGCTACCTGTGCCCACTCCTCTGAGACCAAAACAGTGGTCATTTACCACAGAGTCAAAGAATAAGTGTTTGTTTTGGAAAAGACTTCACGGGTTATCGAGTCCAACCACTGACCCAACACTCCCAAGGCCACCATTAAACCATGTCCCCAAGTGACACATCTATACAACTTTTAAATACCTTCAGGAACGGTTATTCCACCACTGCCCCGGGCAGCCTATTCCAATGTTTCACAACCCTTTCTGTGAAGAAAATTTTCCTAATATCCGATCTAAACTGCTTCTGAAACAATTTTCCATTTCCCCTTATCTTTCTGCTTGTTATTTGGGAGAAGACACCAACATCCACCTCCACAATCTCTTTTCACATGGCTATAGAGAGCACTTAGGTTCCCCCCAAGATCTCTTTTCTCCAGGCTGAGCCCCTTTCCCAGCTCCCTCGGCAGCTCCTCATCAGACCTATGCTCCAGACCTTTCCCCAGCTCTGTTCCCTTCTCTGGACATGCTCCAGCCCCTCAACATCTTTCTTGTCATGAGTTGCCCCAGACTGAACCCAGGATTCAAGGTGTGGTCCCACAGCACAGGGGACAGTCACTTTCCTGGTCCTGCTGGACACACTATTGCTGAGACACAAATGAAGATGTTCACCCAGTCCCCATGCTAGAGAACTGCAAATGAGTAAGGCAAGCAGGTGGCAATGACTATCAGCCAAACATTCCCCATTTTGGTGCCCTAGAAGGAACAATTCCTTTTGACATGCTATTTCACTTTAAAATGTAATTTAATTTCGAACTGCTGAATTTCAATGAGATATTTAACTTTGGTATCCTGGTTAGTAAATGAAGATTAACTGTTTTGGTGGGGTTTTGCATGTGCATCCAAACCAGAAATTTTATTTGGAAAATTTTCACAGGATTACATTTTTTAGTGAGAATTTCCTTTGGGCTGAAAAATATTTTTCAGCTGGGATACACATTGCTCAGAAGATTCTTTAACTGAGAGACACACACACAAGGTCTATGAACTGTGCATTCAAATTTTTGGGAAGTGATGATAGCATTTAGCTGTTCCCCTGGGAGTTCAAGTCACCTGTGCAGCAAGAGGTTCCTGACTAGATCTCTGCAGGTGATGAACCATGCTCAGGGAAGACATCAGGTTTTCCCTGGCCTTGTTACAGAGTGGATAAAAAGAGGAGAGGAGCTGACCTGTGATGCCCATCCCTTTGGTTGTGTGTTGGTTTGGGCTGGGACAGAGTTAATTTTCTTCACAGTAGCTGGGATGGGGCTGTGTTTGGGGTTTGTGCTGGAAACAGTGCTGACAACACGGGGTTGTTTTTGTTATTGCTGGGAAGTGCTTGCACAACACCAAGGCCTTTTCTGCTCCTCACCCCATCCCATCTGTGAGGAGATTGGGGGTACACAAGGAATTGTGAGGGGACACAGCTGGGACAGCTGACCCCCAACTGATGCAGGGGATACCCCAGATCATATCCTGTTTCAGAAGAAGGAAGGAAGGGAGGATGTTTGGAGTGATGGCATTTGTCTTCTCAAGTCACTGTTACATGTGATGGAGGCCTGCTTTCCTGGGGTGGCTGAACAGCTCCCTGCCCATGGGAAGTGGTTAATGAATTCCTTGGCTTGTTTTGTTTGTGTGCCTGGGTTTTGCTATATCAATTAAACTGTCTTTTTCTTAAACCATAACTTTTCTCACTTTTACCCTTCCGATTCTCTCTCCCACCCCACTGGGGGATTGAGCAAACACCTGCGTGGTGCTCAGGGGCTGGCTGGGAAACCACCACAGGCTGCTGCAGGGTGGTGGCACCAAAGGGATAAGGGCGTCTTGGTCAGCATTATTTATCAATTGCATTATTTAGCCCCAATGCATGGTGGACCTCAACCCTCTGCATGAGATGGGAGGTCAAGAGCTAAAAGGGAACAAGGCATAGGGAGATGTGGCAAACAGCAGGAAGGAAGAAATGGTAATGAGATTGTCATGTTTATTCAGTGTCTGGTGTCCTACATGTTCCCAGAAATAATGGAGCACTTGGAGACTCAGAGAGGAGGGTTCCAGAGCATGGTCTGGCTATTTTTTGCTGTAGGACCAGCAGATGGCAAAAAGGCCCTAAGGAAACATCAACCTCTTTGGTTCAGACTGTGTCTTCCTAACCCACTGTCCCTGGGTTTGCCTTGCCACCACTTGTTCCTCTCCTCTTCCTTTCTGTGGAGGAGAAAAACCTCCTGTGAGCCAGGAATGAGAAGGGAGTGATTGTCCTGTTCTTCATACAGTGTCTGGGAGACAAACAATTAACCTGACTCTTTGAGTGATGAGTGAACATCTCTGGGCAATCCTCTCTCTGCAAATGGAGGCTCCAGTAGGAAATCTTCATTTCAGTTGGATTGCAAATTCATGGGAGTAGCACAATGGCTTCAAGAACTTACTATATTATTTGCATATAGTGTCATATATTTTCATTATTTTATTGCTATTCCTATGACAGGATTTCAGGCTGTGTGGAAAACCTCTTTCAAAGCTTGCTGGCACTACCTATTGATGATTTGTCACCATCCCTTATGCTTCCCTGTATTTTTTTCAGAGGAAGGGATTAACCAAATGCTCTGCCATCACCACCTGACAGAGCCAGGCAGGTTCCCACTGCTCATCCAAACTCTGGATAAACACCATCACTGACTTGAGGAGTGCTCAGGCAGCCCCTTAACCGTGGAGAGAGTTGTGAACGTTGCAGCAAATACCTGGGACAAGGACATCTTCCAGCAGCTCAGTATTTGCTTAGCAAACCAGCCTCCAGGGTGTTGGTCCCAGCCCCCAGGGGCTCTGTAGGCAAAACAAGACCAATGTGCTGGGCAGAGAGAGGAGTGTTTGTGCAGGAGGATCTCTGCCCTCTGCACTGCCCAGGGTGGTTGGTGCCACTGAGGTCCCACCTGGCCACGGTGACTCGTGGCACTGGGAAACACAGTTTAATTCAGGTTTGTCTCTCCCAAAAAAGCAAATCATAAAAGTACATTAAAATGTGATTTGTTGAATGGCGACCAACATAACAAGCCACCCCAGACAGCTGCTTTCCCCAGGCCTCCCCTTCCTGACAGGCAGCTGGAACTGATAAAGCCATAATTGCCCCTTCCACTTCAGAGAGCATCATGGGGAGGGGTGGAGAGAAAGCAGCCTCTGTTCTACCTGGTGGGCACAGGACACTCATGCAAAGCAGATCTTTGGGTGGAACTGGTGCAAGGGGGTAGAGAAAACTTGTGTTTTAATCAACAAGTATCACAGACATTTATAATACCTGTAAATATTGTGATTCCTCTACTCTTCCCTGGTCCTGCTGGTCTGTCAGGTGCTGGTGGAGAGGATGGATCAGAGCTCCATGTTGCTCCTCCATGGCACAGATGAGCAATCAGTGGTTTGGCTGCCAGAGTAGCCCTGGAATCAGGCTGGTCTCCTAGGAAACAATGGCATTGTTGCCACTGGAACAAACATCCTGGTGGGCCGTTTGTGTTTATCTGGTATTTCCATTCTCTGCTGATTAACCCAGCCAAGTGAGGTCTTCATGTGGTAATTACAGCACAGCTCATTTGTGTGTGTTTTACAATGGTGTTGATATAATCCCACTAGTGCACCCCAAGCATGTGCAAGGAGTTCCCACCAGAAATCCAAATAACGCCCCAGCACTGCTGACAGCTTAATAACATGACAAAGTTCAGTCTCGCTGGATGTCAGGGACAGGAATGCAGCTCAGGCTGCTCTGACCTGGAGCTTTCAAAATACTGTACAGTTGAGGCTGAGTGTTTGACAAATAACCTTTTCTTTGCCTGCTCAAATCCATCAGACGCTACCAGGTGCCATGGAGAGGCCACATGCCACTGTTAAAATGTTAAATTGAGTGGCACGGCCATCGAAAGCTCTGAGGAGGGACATTTATCTTTATTATTATTGTTATTAATAATGCAGATATTGCTGTGCGTTGCATTCCAAGGTATTTTTGCAGCACTAAATCATCCAAACGCCCATCGACGGCCCTGATAAATCACACAATAAACCAAAATTCAATACAGCTGTCAGCCTGGACCCTAAGCAAAATCTCAGCGAGCTTAATTATAAAGTTCAGGCAGAGACTGAGCCTGCTTGCAAGGGGGCAAGGGGCAGCCTGGCACTGGGACGAGGGGCAGACTGGCATTGTCACTCCAGGAGCTCAGGAAAGGCTGCATCAGCCCTCTCCTCCCACTCCACAGCATCCCAGCCCTGCCACAAGCAGCAAGGTGGGGATAGCTGCTCATGGCAACACCTCTCACTGTTTTCCACTTTCTGCTCTTTCCACTCTGCTTTACTTCTGATTTAAGGTATTTCTCTCTCTTTGTATTATTTTTGTTTTTCCTCTTGCTCCTCTCCTTTCCTTCCATCCCTTCCCTCTCCACCATCACTTGATTTCTGTCTCACCATCCCTTTTTTGCTCTCTCCCTTTTCTTCCCCTCCTGACCCCCCCATCAAAGCAAGGAAACCGTAACCCAAAGGAAGAACAAGAGTTGAACCTGTGCCAACACAATGGGCCAAGAGGCTACATATGGAACCTGCAAATCACAGAGCCATGAAGGATGTTAGTGATTTAAAGTTATGTATATTGAAGTCTGGATCTTAAAATGAATCCATAATAGTAGAGGTAAGTAATGGAGAGACTTAACTGACAGCAAGCAGAATTTTTTTCTTCAACATTGTTATGTTCCCACAAACTCCTCTTTTCCTGTCCCCACCCTTCCCCTGCTCCCCTTTCTGATTAGTTCAACATCCACACTGACAATGAAAAGCTAAAGCTGCTGCTTAATGAATAAAGATTTTGCCCTATACACCATAAATATGAGTGCTGGTTGCAGAGCAAGGCATCCAACTGGCTCCAACATCTGTGGGGCTCTCCCTGGGGAATCATGCCAGTGGCAAGGGATGGGGAATATTCCCAGCAGAGCAGCCAGGCAGCACAACTCTGGCTGTGGTGTGATAAATAACCTTCTGAGGACTTGGGATTCAGCAGAGATGTGGTGCCAAAGCCAGCTGGTCCTGTGGTGGCTCAAATCCCAGCTGCACTGATTTTCTGCCATCATTAAGGATGACAAGGGAAAACCAGACTAAAATGCTGCTCAAAGAGAAGGAAGTCACTGCACGTGTGCATTTGCATGTATGGATAGGTGTGCATATGTTTACAAAACATTTTACAAAGCACAACTACAGCAAAACATTACTATAATTGCAAAGTCACTCCAGAGTCAGGAAAGATCAAATATTGATCATCTGCCCCAAATTTGCTGCTTTTTATATGCAAGCTTCACAGTGGCACTGGGACTTGAGGCAGCAGCTGAGGGGTAGGAGCTTCTGAGCAGTCACAGCTGCATGTGGAACTGCAACCCAAATACCTGGGGATTACCTTTACTACTTAGTGGGTATATGTATAAAAATTTACACATTTTTATATATAAATACATAAATATGCATGTGTATCTTGGCTCAGGCCATCTAGTACCCTCCCAAACTAATCTTTGAAATCAGCTGGAAGCTCATTTGTCCAGGGGGTGTTTCTAACAAGCCATTTGCAGGCAGCTATTCAGTTGAGGAGGGTAAACCAGTATGGACAGGAGCCACTTCGTGCCAGTTTGTCCCAGAGGTTGGGAGTGACCCCAGTACATTGGGTTTATTGGTACAGCAGTTCCCTGAAATCTCAGCACAGTGTGAAAATGACATCTTTAATAGGTGAAACAGAGCATCCAAAGTGAAAATTCATCTCTGAAGATTTCAGTCGTGGTTCCCCACACTGAGAATCATCCTCTGTCCCTTGGGGACACAAGAAGTGATCTGGTGAATGTTTGTGAAGCAGTCACAAACAAGGCTGCTGCAGAGAGCACATGATACTGTGACTGTTTTAAAGAGTTTCCTAACAGGCTGAGCAGTAAGGAATAAAGAAGGCTCAGCACCACTCTGTGCCAAGAAAACAAATTGCATCACCCATTCAGGGCACCGACGGGGCAGGAGCTGTGCAGGATGTAGTGCATGAGCTGATGAAAGCTGGTACCACAACCCGTCCACACCAGGAGTTGGATGAGGATTACACGGGTGACCTGAACTCCAGCAGGTTCTTCAAAGTCCTTCCCTTGGCACCAATAATGTTCTTTAATGTTGTTTTAACAAAGGATTGAGGGAAGGGGGACTTCTTGCAATAAGTTCTTTCTCACAATTCCCAATGAATGTACTTCTGTCCAGCTTTTCCCAAAACCTGTGGCTTTCAGTGCCAGGGAACCAGAAGAAAACCCCTCTGTTATCTCTGCTCTAAAATTCAGGAGCATAAGGGTTACAAGGCTTACGTGTATGCTAAAGAAAACACCCTTTCTTCTTGTTTTTGGCAGTTTAGACTATTCAAACTGCTGCACCTTCTTCCCTATGGCATTAAATTTCCCTTTGCATTCTGCAATGCTGATTTAGGGGAAAACTCAAAGAGATTAAAGTCCCTGGGGTGTACACACAACACCCAAGAGAGAAGAGTTTTGTTTCCCTCTAGCTGCTGAACAACAGGGCGGGTTGGAAACTGGCCACCAGCCACTGGCATGGCCATGCTGGGCTCTGGGATGGTGGAGGAGCCAGTTCCAGTCCTGCTGAGGAGTGACCAGACTGTGAGTTTTCCTTTTCCTCCAGGCTCCTCCAGAGAAAGGCTAGATCCTGTCAGCGGTGGCTGAATATTGGCCAGATTGTGGGGCATGTGGGTATAGCCTATATTTATTTTTTTTAAGTATATATTTGTTTGATGTTTTGCAAGCATCTGCTTAAGATTTCTGTGCTTATCTAACGGGAGGAAAGAGGCCATTCTTCCCAAAGCCAATTCAGTGCAAGAAAATGTCATAACACTGCTGGGCCCCTTCGTTTCATCCTTCGCCAGAGGGACTCCATGGTTCCTCTGCTGCTCCTTGGAAAGCCAAGAAGCGAAGGCTGGCAATTAAAGGCATCTGCTGGGCTCATGAAAGGAAAGGCATGCATGAGATATGAAGGATGGATGACACCTGAAATGTCTAAACTCTTGTCTGGCACAGACTGGACTGATTGCAGCATGTCAAGCAGGACGTGTGGAGTGTTACGTCAGGTAGTCAGATAAAAAAGAAAACCCAAACTAAACCCTCCTTGACAAAGCTTCCCCCCACCCCATCGCTGAAGGAAGAGGTGCCAGCAGCTCTGTGGAGCCCATCAAGGGCTCTATTTTTTTATATAGCCAGCAGGGAGAGACAGCAGTACAAATCCCCATCAGAGAGAGAGATTACCTGGGTAGAAGTGACTTTTCAGAGACTGAACGACCAAAAAAATGACCAGCAGCAGTGAGACATTGCTGTGAAAAGGGGAAAGCTTTGGCTTTGCTCAGAGCAAATGCATAAGGAATGATAAAATAAAGACAGGAAAAGTCGTAAGTGATCCAGGTTGTTACTCACCCCATTTTTCATCATTCAGATCCGCAATCACAATCACTTATGCACAGAAACCACTTATTTTGCACAGTGCCTAATGGATCTGATGCACTCAGTTTTACTACTGTCAAACATCACCCAGACCAGTGTCCAGAGAGCCTGAGACCCGGGTTAGGTTTGTTTGTACAATGAGAGGGGACAGAGCTATAGGGAATAATTTTTAATTAAATAAACTACAAAACCAGAAGTGTAAAACATTTTTTGTGTATGGTCAGTAGGTCAAACCTCAAGGGTTGAGGCTCCTGGCAGCCCAACCTTCCAGGAGCCCCAACCCTTTATTCAGTAAATAAGTATTTATTGAATTTTTCAGTACTGACCACTGTCAGAGATACTCATCAGGATGGAGCAGTCTCATATCTGTGGTTCTGGCATGACAGTGACATGATGGAGCTGTGCAAGGTGTGTGTTTTTACAGCAGTGTCCCCATCAGTCACAGCAGTGCACAGCAACCCTCAGCAGCTGAGTGACTGAACAGCAGAGCTGAACTTCCATTCAGGACTGGCTACAAATTAAGCAAAAAAAAAGTACTTATTAATTATTTGATATGTCTGATGGTGAGCTTTTCAGATTCCTTGGTTTTCTTTCATGCTTCCACGACTGGAGAGAAAGGGAAAGATCACATCTGCTATGAAGGTGCACCTGGGTGTTTGCACACTTAGGGCTCAGTCCAAAAGAAATCAGCCAAGACCCTGGATTTCTACAGTGCTGGACAAGTGAAATGGCATTTCAGCATTAGTTTGAGCAGACACATTAGGCTGGCACTTATTACCTTGAATCTGGAGAATTTGAAACAGATGCCCATATTTGCATCATGCACAACAGCAAAAGAGATGTGGTACCAGAGCAATGCAGGACTAGAGAGATGTGACCCATTGGGTACAATGTTTGGGACCAGAAGAGAAGTTGATATGTAAATTCAGAGAAATCCTGTTTTCCTCTCCAGCTGAAGCTGTTGGATGATGAACTCCTTTTGTTTCAGATGGAATGTGATTCCCTGTCATTTGCTGTGAGAGGGATTCTGAGCTTCTGTATCTAAAGCACCTCTGGAACTGGTTTGCTTTGGGGAAGCTAAATTCAAAGTTCTCTGCTGGAATTCAATTTACAATACTTCACATTCGTGTACTGTGATCCCAGAAAGGACATCCTGGAGCCAAGGCACCCAGCCCTCCAGTGGCTCTGTCTAATCTCTCACAGCAGAAACAATATAAGAAATGAGGCAAGTGGAAACCTACTTCCTCATGGAGTTTCTCTCAGCCCTGGTATTTGGGCACTTCTTGACTTGGATATTGCTTCCAAAATTTTGTGTTTAACAACACTTATGGATCTGTTCTTCAGAAAGTCAAACCCCATGCTCATTTTGATCTGCACAGCATCATCCATTAAAGGGCTCCAAAGTTTAATTACACACTGTGAAAAAAGGCTTTTCTTTCTGATTGCTTTAAACTTGCTGCTTGATTATTTCATTAGGAGCACATAATCTCTGCTATGAGAAATAGTGAATGGTCACACCCCATTTCACCCCTCCATTATTTTAGAGATGTATATTATAACCCCACCAGTTCTCATGTCCCAGTCTTAGAATAAGGGATGACTACAGCTGTATTCAAGCTCTGAACACACATTTGGTTTTTTTCAGGTAAAGAAAGTTGCCTGTTTAAAAAAAAATAACAAAATTAAACAAAGTTCCACAATAACCCAATGAGAAAATAAACCACTTTTATTCAAATTAAAAGGTGTTAATCACTCTTGGAATATAATTATAAACAGCTCCAATTCAGGAAGGTGGGTTTCTTCATTTAACACATACTCATTTGAAGGATACAAAAGAAGTATTTGCTTATATATTCAAAAGCTTAAAATGAAACAATGAGCAGATACTTTTTTGTGTTTAAAAATTAAATTTAACTCTTTCTTCAATAATAAAATATACTACCTATTATACAAAAAGGACAGTATTTTATTCACAGTTGACAGAGTCTCATAATCATAATATTAAACGTGAACTACAATGACATTTTAATTCCATTTTTCCTATTATTACAGATTATGAGGGTTAGAGCAGCACACAAAGGCCCTAATCAGGGTCCTGTCATGTAAAGAGCTGCACATGCAGAGAACAATTACAGAGTTCCTACTCGAAGAGGCTGCACTCTAATCTAAAATTGCACATTAAGAGAGGATGTTCCTTGACTGAAAAAACACAAGTACACAAAGGGATCCTGGCTTGCTTTCTTATCTGATGGAGACCTCTGGATACACAGTTACTGTCAGACACTATAAAATTTTTGTTTACAAATAAATTACTTTCCTTTGAAACTTACCAGGTCTGAGTTTAAAGGTAATTCCTGATTTCTCCACATGAGTTTCAGATCTTGCTTTTAGCCCAGTACTTTTGGTGCGAGCCCTGAAGCCATTAGCCATTTTTGTGTTTAATGACATTTTGGAGGAGAAAATCCAGTCATGTGAACTCAGGTCTTGACCAGTAGCTAAAAACTTAAGTGTCCTTTCAAATGAGCTCTTTTTTGCCTGTATGATGCCCTGAGAGGCACCATGTCTGATCATCATGTCATGGTTCACTGCCCAAATTTTGCCTTTCAACATCAGTGCAGGTCTAAGCAACTATGGGTCCGTTGGGACACAGGTTGCTCACACACTGATAGGAAACTTGTTCACATATCTATTAAGACTCCCAGAATGGTTCCTGCTATCATCTCTCAGTGGGCTCCCCTTCCTCTCTTTCAACCTCAGACCTCCTCAAAGTAACCAGAACTGTGCTCCAGATGAGTCAGGATTTGAAAACTAGTAGGATTTGGAGGGGAAAAAGCACTTCTGCTCCCCTCAAATCTTACTATGCAACTTGGTTTTGATCTTCAGGCTTTAGAAATGAAAATGGGTTACAAAAAGAAATCTACTGAAAACAAAATCATAATTTTCTAGGAAATACACAGCAGGACCCTTCATTAAAAAAAAAAAAAAAATAAAGGACAAAAGGGAGCAAAGGGGGGGTTACCATCATAGCTCTGAGGGTTTGCCCAGATGAGGACCTGTTCTCCAGGAACCAAACCAAGCAGCTGTTGCAAATTTGTTCATTGCCTCTGAAAACACAGTCAGGAGTAAAAACTGTCAGGTTTGCACCAGGAAAGAGGGTTGGGTTGAGGAGTTGGGTTTTTCATCCCAAATTCTTACAGGTAATAATGCCCAGCAATTTCCATCACTAAACAACACAACATACTCCTGGTTTCTTTGAAACACAAGGCTTAGAAACACAACAGCATTGGAAATGAGAAGTGAGGCAGCAGCGGGGCAGCTCGGTGCACTTAAGGGAACATTTTTAAGCCATTTAGCAGGAGTTTATTGCTCCAGCACTGGAGGCTTTGAGCATTCAAGCACGACAGGGTGTGCATTGTTGTGCCAGAGCTGCCCGCCCTGGGTGTGTGTGGTGTGGGGCAAGGGGCCAAGGGCTGTGTTTAAACGCACCCGCACGAGAAATGCGATTTAGGCAGAACAAAGCACACTCCTGTTGTGCCTCCCCGTGATTATAAAATAGATCTGTGTCATTATAAATAGAAAATGACTGGTGACAAAGATGCTGCTTTGACTCACTTCTGAGGCCAAGCTCCTTCGCTGCGGTTCCTGATGTCAGACCAATTTAGCGGCTGCGCTGCAGGCGAACGTGTCTGGTTTGGGGTTAGCCAGTCCACATCTCATGATGGCTTAATCTCATTTTAAAACAGCAGGGGATTCACTGAGGTCCTTTGCAAGCATCACTCCCTCACCCAAGGACGGCTCTGAATGCCTTCAAAACTCGCTGTGCCCACTGCAAGGCTCGGATTGCTAAATACCAAATTACCTTGCCCTCCAAGGGACTGCCAAACTTTCGGGGTCTGTGAAGTTGAGATCCTGCTTCCACACAACTAATGGTGTGGTTCTTGTTTATTCCAGTGGGAACCAAATCAAAGACACAGAAATAATAGCGCTGTTTCAAAAGTGTAAGTTTTCCTCCTTATGCCACTTTCCATCCCAACAAACTTCACAGCATTATTAAATTAAATAATGCAGATAAATACTCTGAATATATATATATATGTATACGTGTATATATAGTTTTTATGTTGTAGAATAGGTAATTTAAAAAAAAAAAAACAAAAAACCAAACATAAATCCCAAAAACCCAAACCAGAAATTAGAACTGAAGCCTCTATTGCAGCATCTGGAATATTCTGTCCATGTAGTCCTAAGCCTGCTCCTTAAAAATCCTGCTATCTTTCTGCTTCAATAATTAAATCAGAATCCCCTTTACATTTGTATTTTATACCACTGTTTATTCCCAAAACTGGAGATAACCTCTAATTTCCTGAAAGCTCTTAAAATCTTTCTTAATGACAGAGTAGAGAAATCTGCTGTTTGCAAATTCTACTTACTTATTGCTAACTTCCAAACTAAAGTAGTTAATTTAATGATGGAGAGAAAAAAAAAAAAAAGAGTGAAAAAGCAAAAGACTAACTTTGTGCCTGTAGCCATGTCCCAAATTCTTCAGAGTTTATGGACCTAGAGAGACAGGGAAAGAGCAACTTCTCAGCAGTGCAGCAGAATAGGCCAAAATGACCCTGTGAAACCCAAGCAATTCTGGGAATTAAAGGATGTTCACTCCTGTTATGGTTCTACACTGCAAACTGCTTTTAGGGCTCCCAGTTGTACCCATTAGCAATAGCCAAGCTTTTCTGTTTTAATTTAATTTAATTTAATTTCCACCAACAAATTCCACCCTGTGGTGAGAATTGACAGTATCATGTTGAGAACCATTAAAGCATATTTGGTTTGTTTTTACTCCATGTATACATAAAAAAAAAAAAAAAAAATCCCCCACCCTTCTTAGTTTTCTTTAGAGAAGCCACTTCATAATAAGAGTGAGGCAGACACAATGGAGGCATCGTTGTGCTGTGGGATACCACCACAGGGAGTGTGGCTGAAGATACAGCAGAACATGCCTTGGCATTACACTGCCAGCATAGCCTGGGCCCTGCTCCACTCTGAACCCCCATGGGACCAGAGCAGAGCCTGGCAGCAGTGCTCATGTCCCTGTAGTTACCACCTGGTGTCCTTCTTCTGCACTAAGAACCTTTATAGCCCTCTGCCTCCTCTTCTCCCTGAGTGTTCTCTGTTCTCTCTGCACTCAAAACATCTTCATGCTTATGCCACCTTTGGCTTTACTGGGAATTCCTATTGGGAATTCCCCCACTGGGAATTCTGCCACCAGATTTCAAAGGGAAGAGAATAATAATGCCCTTCATTAATATAGGCTTTTCTGTCATGGCTTTTAGGCCCCTCTCCAGGCAGGCAGGCAAGCAAGCAAGCACATGTTTAACATTAAACACATCAGCAGTCCCTGTTCACATGCTGCAAGCTAGAAATGCTCATTAGCCGGGATCATGGCTCCAGCTGAGCTCTAACACTTTAGCCAGGGAGGCAGGCTGGAGAAAAGTTGGCCCTCAAACCCTCAATCATGGCTGTACCATCTCTGGTGGAGCAGTTTTGGCTCCTCCAGAGGGTGGTGGGTCCCCTTGGCAGCAGAGGCAGGACCTGCTGAGCTGTGACAATGCCACCACTCAGAGCTGCTCAGCTGATGAGCACAGCTCAAATCCACCACATTCAAACGCCGTGTCCTTGGGAGTGTTTTTAGGATTTGCATCCCACCAGTGAACGGCGAAAAGGGAATGAGCTGGGGCAACAGGGGAGTAAGAGATTGCTGTGGTCTCTGAGAGGCTGCTGAGTCCTGAGTGGGGAATGCCTGAGGGGTTACACGGGATTCTTCGGGCTTTTATGTCACGTGCTAAAAAATGGACATATCAAGCTTTGGAAAACAGAACTGGATGGGGTTCCTGGGCTTTTCTGGGGCTGAGTGTTGTTTGGAATGTGGGACAAGGAAATAAAGCAGCTTAACGTTCTCTGCTTTCCCTGCACATGAGCTGGAAGGGGAGAAAAGGGACCAGGACTCCTCTTTTCACTGCTGTGCACTGAGTGGGTTGCCCTAGCTCAGTGTCCAGGCCAGCAGAGCCCTCCTGAATGGAGGAAATGGGAAATCTGTGACTCAGAGGGAACATGTCTATTACCTGAGAGAAACCCCCAGGCAAAGCCACCTTCAACATGATACCTTGCTCATGTCTGTGCTGAAATTCAAAGTCCAGACTAAACAGTTACTTAACTCTTGGTTAAAGGATCCCAGATGAAAAGACACAATTTTAAAAATTATTTTAATGCTGTTTTCTCAAAAAAAAAAAAAAAAAATCATTACCTCCTTCAACTTCTCAACAAGTATAAACCTCACAGTTTTCCTGCCTCCTCTGGTATTACTAAGTCATTGCAGACATCAAAATTAATGAAGAGATGAAAGATTCAGCAGAGAGGCAAAATCTTACTGGAAAAATAGTTCTTAATATAAAAAACAATTCAAGAGTAATGAATATGTTTAGAAAAGTAATAAACAAAGACAAATTTCCTGATGCTTAAAAGAATACACATGAAGGAGGACACAAGACCTAGGGGATATTTTTTTCTTTAA
Source organism: Haemorhous mexicanus (assembly GCF_027477595.1). Classification (NCBI taxonomy): domain Eukaryota; kingdom Metazoa; phylum Chordata; class Aves; order Passeriformes; family Fringillidae; genus Haemorhous; species Haemorhous mexicanus. The sequence goes on along the minus strand of NC_082343.1, from coordinate 112,660,816 downwards.
AACATCAATTATTTTTTTTTAAATAATGCTTCCATGTGGTTCTGGTTTTACAGCAGTGTGATTTCCACTGGCTAAATTTTTGCAGTACTTTCAACTCAGATTATTAGCCAAACTGAGGTGATGCAGACAGAGGGCTTCATCCCACCAGATGGAAGGACTACACTAAAACACAGTTTCCTCTGTGCCCATCCACAAGAATCCTGCTACTTATCACTGAGGAAATGGTTATGGCTAACTTGGAGCTGAATTTGAGCACAGACAAAAGAGGGAGAAAGGTGTTTAGGGGTTAAAATAAAATAAATATATATTTAAAATAAATAGTATGTGCAATTCAGCTGAACTTTCTTGTGGAAACAAGATTGTCTATTTTCTTTGTCCTACAGACCATCATTCGCCCTGGCAGTGGCTTTTCAGCTGATGCAACCAGAGGAGAAACAAGTACTTCTATATTTCACACTGGACCTGATAAAGCAATATCATTATGTGATTTCTATAGGAAAAAATGTTTCTAGAAGCCCTGGTTTAAATAGACTTTAAAGAGATATTCCCTAGTCCTACCTGTGCTGCAAAATGACCTCTTGGCAATTCAAACAGTTCTAACAGAGAATAAGGGTAACTAATCTATGGGAGCCTCAAGAACTCCCATACCACTGCTAATAGAAGAAAAATCAATATTCCTTCCAATATGAATGGAGTGTTGGATTGACTGAGCAGGGAGCTTTGAAATAAATATCTAAGAAATGTTTGGATGAAATGGACATCTTCACAGACATTTGGTCTGCATTTCTGAAATGTAGATGATTAAATCCACATTGTTGGCTTCTTCCCTCTCTGCACTACGTCTTTCTTTACATCTTGCAAAAAAATTTATGAACAAAGTTATTGTAAATCTGCAATGTCTGTCTTGTCACTTAGATTCTTTTCAGAAATGCTGCCTTGCCAATGTAGATATACAATCCTGTATGATTAATATTTATTACTTATAATTCTAAATACAATGGAAGGTCACCAAAAATACTCTGCCTAACAGAGTCTGAAGCCCTTTACAATCTCATTGGTGATGGATCCTGAGCCTTGAGAACTGAGCTCAAAATCTTAGCAAAACACTTTTCTATGTAGGATTTCCAGTATTTCCTGCTTCTGGCAATGGATAAAGCCAAGAAGCACAAAGGTGAGTGAAAGTTACAGATCTGAAAACATGAGCTTGGATTTCAAACCCAAACAAAGGTCAGGGAATGCCTGAACCTGTTCATGATCTTGGATCAGCCTATAATAGAGTGATGAGTAAAATGCAAAGTTAGGATGCAGAGTGAGACTTGAATTCAGACAGAACTGGCACTGTAGCTGAAAACTGCTCCATTTTCCTCTAATTTCTCATATCCATCATTATATTTTATCTAGATATTTTGGAATACTATGTGAAAAATGAATATATTTAAGGATTTTATTTGCAATTTATGGAAAGGAAATTAGCTTAGGGACTTTTAGATTTTATTATGGAATCTTAAAAAGTTTTTAAGAACATGCAAATCATCTCAGAAAAAGCTCATTGCATTTATAGATAACTTTCTTTTTGATATAAGCCAAATCATTTTTAAACATATTTTTTTTAAAAACAGATGCAATTCAAGGCCACTGAAATCAACTGATTGTGATTTGGCCCTCTTCTATGAAAAACAGAGACAAACATATTAGAGAATTTCAGAACTATGAGATTCAGCAAAATGGTGAAGATTCTGAGATAGAAATCAGGGCAGACCCTGGTTCACCTGCCTGAGATCTGCTGCATGTTTGGACAGTCTTCTTTTAGAACACAAATATAATAAGCAGAGAGAAAGAATCTGCATCTGCTTCTGTGTCTTTTATTCAAATGTTCAAAGCAACTGTGACTAAGAAAAGCTACCATGCAAACCTGGGAAAAGGCAAATGAGAAAAATGTAGTTTCTGTTGACAGGATCATACTGAGAGTAAAAAATCCCCTGGACCATTGACCAGATAAAAGACTTTTCTCTAGGAACAAGCTTGCAGAGCTTTGCTAATTACACTTTTCTAAACTGACCAAGCCATCCTGACCCAAGTGTTGAATGAAAACAAAAACCAGAAAGACAGAAAGAAAGAATCAAGTAAATTAATATAAATAAATAAATAAATAATTGCCAAAATTTTTAAAAAGAAAGAAAAATAAAATAATATCACAATAATTTCAATCTCATGAAGAAATGTTTTTAACAAGCTACATGTGCTTGTGCAGATACTTTTAATCTCATCAGATTTTTCTGGCTGCTATTAGTGTTCTCTGAGCCAGCTGATTTCTCAGCAATATTTTAAGGAGTGCCAGCCTTTGCCTTCCAGCCTAGCCGCTGCTAAAATAGCCCATTCTAGGAGAAGACTTTGGAGTTCATGGATTTTCTTCCAAGGTTTTGAAAGTTCAGAACAAATTGACCATTGCATGTGAAACAATAGTCAACCACAAACTCTCTTCAGTCAGTGAGCTACATTCTGCTCTCAGCTGGGTCAGTGTGAAAAGTGGAATTATCCCACTAAAGCAAAAGGATGATTTCAGATTGTCATCAGCATCACACAGCAGAGCCTGGCTTTCAATGCTGTTCCACTTTCCCAGCTCTCTCACTACAAACATTTCTGCTCTGAGGTTGCCCTTGGTCACAGCTCACCAGCTTGGGGTTCCCCTCAAATCAGTGCAGCTTTAGCAGCCCTGATGAGAAAGGGAGCCACATCAGGTTACATCTCAGCTTTATTTTATCTTTTAAAACAGCAATAAATCCCTCCACAAACTGAAACCCACGAACCATGTGCTCTCCTGTATGTACTGGAGCACATGAGTTTCAAGTGAAAGAGCTGTCATTCTGAATCTGCTGAAGAAACATGCAAATAATCACCAGTGTAAAGCAGATGTGCCAGGCAGGCACTGCAGACAGAGCAAAAGAATCTCTTTTGGGAAAAAATGCCCAGTTCAGAATTGTGGAACCTGGATGGGTAAGGCCTGGATGAGTGGGACTGAGGCACCACGCACGGATTTCTGCTAGCACACTTGCTGAATTCCTGGCTGGAAAAATGCCTCTCACTGTGCCAGCCTGCCCTCTCTGAGGCTCTCACAGCAAACTCCTCCTGGGGTGAGATGCTGAGCACTTGCTAGTGACCCATCTGGAGCCCAAGGCGACGAAAGCGCTTCCCCTGCCTGGAATCCGTGTGCAGTGACAGCTTCCCACTGCTGATCCAAGCTTCCCAAGATAGCAATTATAGAGGAGCTGGCAACCATACAGTCAAGATGACAATATCCTGCGTGGTTTGGTTTGCTGTGCCAATTCCCTCTGTGGGTGCTGGAGTCAATCTGCTGCCCCTGTTATTGCTGTGTCTGTCTGTCTCTACCAACCAGCAGATCCACTGGGCATTTTGGCACAGGCCCTGCTCTTCCAAGGGCTGCCTGCTCAATTGCTCTTTCACTCTCTTGCTTTAAACATTTGGATCCAACAACACCATGCAAATTTTATGCAGAGTAGCATCTGCAAGTCTGACATATTCACTCAGGCTTCCCCCTCTTACGCCAAGTTAAAAATAAATACCCTATAAACTCCTGGGCCTGCTAAGACAGAAGATACATTCAGAGAGTTTATTTAAATATAACTGCTAAGAGCATTTCTGCTTTAGGGTCAAACTCCTATTTTCCCCCTCTCTCTCTCTCCTAAATTTTGTTCTTGCCTCAAGGATCTTAATAGAACTGAAGGAAAAAGCGACCTTGAAATAATCTAGAGAGGAACCAGTTCTATGTGTTCCTAACTCTCTTACCTGAAATTTCAGCTATGTTTAAAACTCTAAACAATGCAGGTCATGATGTACCCCCAACACAGAACAAGGAACTAGTCAAGCGGACTCATTTCCAATACTGATTGCAAATAACACTAGTTGAGCTAGATCTCAGGTTAGACTTCAAAAGGTGTCCACCCCCACACCCCCACCCCCCATCCCCCCCACTCCCCCACTACAGCTGCCTTCCCTTTTCTCCAGGGAGAGGCAGATATGTCCCTGCCCAATACACTTGGAACAAGTGAAGTCACAAAGATGCCAACCAGACAGCATAAAGTACATCTTAAGGCAACAAGGAGCAGAGTCTGTAAAAGGGGATACCGAGCCATGGCTGGGGGCAGTTAGGACTTGCTGAGCCTCTTGGCCACATCTGCATAGGCTTGCTCGATTTCTTTGTCTGCTGCACAGGTGTTGGTGAACTCATCCCTGCTGTACGCGTTCTTCAGGTACCGCCACAGCCCCATCATCTCCGCCGGGAACTCGAAGTTGCGGTATTTCTTTGCAACAATCTAAAGCAAAGATAAAACACCTGAAAAAACCCATCTCACAGGGGATGCATCTCCTTCTTAGGGAGGTTCTTGCTCTCTTCTGTCATATAATCAACAGCAAATGAGAGGAATGTTTGGAGAATCAGGGATTTATCATAGAAAAGCCTTAGAAGTGACTGCTGGTTGTCCCCTATCTTGCAAGGCTGCTGCTTTGCCTAAGGACACTTTAAAGTTACAACCTGGCTACTGTTACCAAATTTCAACTTTTATGGTACTTGAAGTTCATTGATTTCACCATATTGAGGTTTTGGTTTTTTTTTTTACCAGTCTTAAGCACATTACTTAAAGCTGAGACACCACAGAAGCAGAGGCTGAATCATCAAGAGCAAGACAGATTTAAGAGAAAGGCATTAGTAATTATCATAAGATATTTTCATATTAATTATTATATTTAACATTATTTTTTATATATATGGTATTATATTTTAATATATATAATATATTTTCCTGGTTAATGGTGTCAGAGGATATAACCACCTACAGCTGTTGGAAGGCTGGATCCATGTTCATGAACAGGAAAAATGCAGGGTGGTATGGGTACCATGATTAGGAAACCAAGATGATTTAGCATATATTAGAAACAGGAGCATTGGGATAAACTGAGAGAGAAAATGGTTATTTCAAGACTTGTTAGACTAGGAAATTGTCTATCAAGGCAAATTTTCGATTTCTAAAAACACTTAGGCCCTTATTCAGGAAAATAGTTAAGTGCATACTTAATTTTAAGCACCTGTACAGTCCCATTGAAGTCAATAGGATTAATCTGCACTTAAAGCTAGTTAGTTGGTTAAGTACCTTGCTGGATTGGGGTATTTCAGTTTCCTTGTAGGAATATACCATAAAGAATAAGCTTGTGGTGACAGAGTGAACTATCTGATAGGAAAGGATGGATTAGCTAATTTAATGAGTGCTTCCAATCTCTAATTTTTCTGACAGTATAAAATTGTTCCCGGGCATAAATTACACACATATGTGCCACAGAGTTCCCCTTTATTTTTAAAGCACATGGTTTTCCATCTCAGATTTCTTATGACAGTCATGTTCTCAGAAACGACTGTGATTTGTTTCTATTACCAGGATCCACTTGGAATATGCAAGTCCAAATCTTGTCCTAAACTGCATTTAATTAAGTATTCCTGCCTTCCATGATGCTTCACACACTTATGGGGAAAATAAAACCTGCTGGGCAACTTAACATTTTTAAAATTTCCAGCACACATCTTCCATCAAATGAAAAAATAATTCACCCTTTTCTTCTATCTGTTAAATGTTTTTCAGGCAATAACCTATGGCTAGGCTTGTCTGAGAAAAATTTTAATTCTCTTTTTACATCTTTCATTTCATCCCTAGGAGACAAGAACCAGTGAGTGGCCACACATTCATTTTGCATTGTCTGACTCCAACATTGCCAATGAAGACAAGCCAGAATAAGCGCTAAACCTGTGAGGATATTATCACATTTCTCACCTGGTGACTTATGTGCTTTCTTAATTTTTTTTTTTTTTTTTTTTGCATGTGTGCAGTCAGCTCCCAGGCTCAGTTTATGTTTTGGCTCACAGAGCCAAACTAGATGCATGACTTGGCTTTAATTCCTAGCTCACTTGCTTGCCAAGGTCTGCCAGGTAATTGCGTTATTCTAAAGCAACATGTCATCTGATAAGTTAAAAAAATGCAACATTTAGAAGTCAAGATGATGTACATGATTTGCACTATACCAGCAACCATGGTACATCTTAAATCCCGGACCTTGGCACTGACTTTGATTTGTTAACTTCTCTGTGTGAGATACCAGATGGAATACAAATTCCCCAAAGAGATGGACTGCTGCTCTTAAGTTACAAATGGGTGGGAACTGACTAAAGTTTTGACATGTTTCTTAAGGGCATTAGGAACTAATTAATACCAAAGACTGCTGCTACTTGCAGCAGGGTAAAAATAAAGAGACAAGACATCTAGAACTTAGTACTGTCTTCACCACTAATAAGTGATGGGACAGTTTTCCCATGAACCAAGTATAAAGTTCCTTTATTTAACCTGTAGGAAACACTGAAGACCAAAACTCTCTTTCAAACTGCTCTTCTAGGCCTTAAGGACTCTCTGCTGAAATACAGAGAACACAGAAACACTGGCTGTGGCACTCAGCTGTCAGAGCAAGACACATCATGTCACATAAGGCTTCTTTGACCATCTCACAACACCTTTTACCTTGACAACATGGAGTTTGGGCAGAAGGTTGCAGTCAGCAAGTGTCAGGTCATCTCCATCCAGAAACTTGCGTTTAGACACTTTTTCCTCTTCAGTGCTGTTTGCATCAATCTCCTCTGGCAGGGGAGTTCTCAGGTAGTCATCCAGCTTCTTCAGAGCCTTTACTAAGCCCCTTTCAAGAGCTTTGCCAAAAAAAGCAAAGAATAAGTGATTAGGGCAGGATAAAAATTGTTTATAAATGCTCATTATCAATGGCTATGGTAGTGTCAAGAAAAAAAAGCCAAGAAACAATTTATTCATTGCTAATTTGTGCTCCAAAGCTGACACAATCCCATGGAAAAGCATCCCAGCAAAGTACATCTTTCTGAGGATAAAGCTCATAATGCAGGGGGAAAAGGGACACGGGGACCTTTCTGTAACATGTCTTCTCCTGACAAACAACAAAAAGCAGTGAAAGAGATGACAGAAGAAAAAAACAGCTTGACAATATGATACACCAAAAAACCACATATTGCCTACAAAATTCTTCTGGTCTGTGGAAAGCCATCACACAGGAACTGAAACCCTGTACACTGCTCCTTCATTTTTCTAACCAGCTGCATAGGACTGCAATGAAGCAGAATTTTCTAGCATTACTTCAGCTCTATCAAGTCTTAATTTTACTTCTTTCAACACCCTTGCAGAGTAATTAAAGGCAATAGCAGTAATTCCAAAGATGCTAACCAGAGCTCCATAGAGCTGAAAGATACGCTACAAATGAGATGAGATATTAGCCAGTGTTAAAATTCCCATTTCACTCTGGTTCAACTTGGGTGCAAATGCTCTTTTTGAGAGATCTCAAAAAGTCTTGCAATGGAGAGGAAACTCCAGACCTCTTAGTTCAGTTACTGAAGATCATGTCCCACACTGCTGCTGGCTCCAAGAAATTCCAATGTTCAAATGCCATCTAGACCTCTACAGCAGAGCGCAATTTTTTCACCCAGGCAAAGCATTTGTGTTTTTATGCTTCACTGTCAGGACAATAGGAAAGCTTGCTTGCAATTGCAAGTGCAATTTGCACTTACAAAAAGCTGGATAACTCTGTGCAGGTTTGTGCATTACTCAATCTGCAAACACTCGGGGCAAAGAAGGGTCTTTCGTGTTTCTGTCTGAAGGGTGAAAAGCATGATGGAGTCCTGGTCCCCCACAAGTGCCCCAAAGTGCTAAAGCAACACAAATAAGAAACAGCAAGGATTTACAATGTGAAAAAATAACAACATGGGCTTAAGGCCAGAATTTCAGCTGCTGAAAATTACCTTCAGTGATTTATACTTGCTGCAGATGTGGCCTGGAGTCATTATTAATGGCCTAATACTGTAAAATCCTGTATCTCTGAGTAACTTACTGCCACTGAACTTAGGGGAGAGTTACTCAGGTGGTACAGCACTACAAGGCCTATGGGGATAGTACAAGGACTGATGGGTTCAAACTGAAAGAGAGGAAATTTCGTTAATTATATGCAAGAAATTCTTTATGGTTACCCAGAGAAGCTGTGGCTCCATCCCTGGCAGTGTTCAAGACCAGAGTGGACACGGCTTGGAGCAACCTGGGATAGTGGGAGGTGTCCAAGGCAGGGGGTTTGCAACTAGATGGTTTTTAAGGTCGTTTCCAACCCTAACCTTCTACAATTTTATGGTCCTTAATATATTTATGGACCACAACAGGCACTCAAAAGGGCTGCAGCAATCCCCTTTCACAGAGAGCCTTGCTGGCACAGGTAACTCCACAAGCTCTGCTGTCAGATGCCCCTGTGCTTTTGGCACAGGGAGAAAGGCAGCTCACCCAGGGCCACGGAGAGAGCAGGAGCTGAACACCACAGAACATGATTTCCCTGCTGCCCTAACATCCATTAAACCTGTGCCAGCAGTGGAAGTCAGATTAAGCCACTTGATGCCTTGCTCCCACTGAAGTCTCTTGGCCCAGCACCAGGGAACCATACCAGCTCTTTTGTGGCTGACTCTGAGACACAGTGGCAAACCCTGGCTTAATTGATTGACTGGAGAAATGACTGCAATCCAACTGAAAACACCCCCACAAACATAGCAGGGAGGGAAGGAATTTTATTTCTGAAAGCAGAGCATCTAAAGCGACTGAAGTGCTGCCATGCATAAAACAAAAGTGCTGCCATCCTTCATTTAATCAATTCAAATTGAATTTTGACACTGACATTCTGCTGTCAGATGCTGGCAGTGGTGCCTTTAATCGCCTGCAGCTGTCCTGCCTCACAACTTCCATGGGAGGGTAGGAACTGTGGAGTGTGGCAGCACTCGAAGGATTTAGCAATCTCTTTTTGGTGGACCTGTAACACGTGTTGAATAGACAGTTCTGCTTCTCTTGGTCAGCCTCAGACTGTGTCCTCTTACAGTGGGTTCATGTAGAGACAGTGGATTCCAATTACTGTGATTTCATTCAGTTTTGTTCATCTGGGTTTTAGAGAACTGGCTTAACACTGATCACTTTGCAGTATTCCCTTCACTCAGTAGGATTGTTGGTTCTCCAAGTCATCAGAGCAATATTCCAATGTCAGGAGGATGTTTGATGCTTTGTGCTAGCCCATGGGGTCAGTCAGGTGTGTGCACAGAGACAGCAGCAGCAGGAGAGGTGTGTTTATGTAACTCTTCTGGAACTTAATAGGTTTTGGGGTTGTTTTTCGCTCTTACTGCTCTATCAAAGTGCGTCATGGCTGTCCCAAAAACAATGCCTGGAGTGCAGCCTGTTTGTGACAGCAAGAAAAACAACTGTCTGAATTCATAGTTGGCTCTTGCATACAGCAGCTTTAGGCCAGAAATAAGTGTGTATGTTCAGGGCTCAATACATCTGTGACCTAATTCACAGGCTCTGCTGGAGCCCACAGGATGCTGACACCTCACACTGAAATCACCACAGAGTCAGGACCATCTTATATCCTGACAGGCAAGAACTGAACAACTACTTGTGACACCAATGGCCCCATTTTTTTAATCAAAACTCTTCCTAATAAACTAGATCTTAGATCCTAGTAAAGTTCTCAGAACAGTCTGGAAAATAGGAAAATAGTGAATAAGAGAGAACTGCTCTCCTTCCAATTAAATAGTGAAAAAAAATTTAAAAACTAAGAGAATTAAAATCAAAACATTGCCACATCAAATGGATTTTAGGTGCACAGAGCCAGATTTTTAAAGCCTATTGATGATTTCCAGGGCATTTTTTGAAATCCATATTCAAATATCCATGTTGCAAATCCTACTTTCTAGGTGCCCTAACACACTCAGATCTATCTGTAGGATTTGAAATCTTATGTTCCTTGAGAAAGTACTCAGGGAAATCCCCACTCAAAGTAGGAGAATGTGTAAAAGAATCTATTTTTCTTTCTTGCCTGGTAGGTATTTATGCATTATGTGAAAGGTGAAAAATTGTGAATGGAGACCAGGAAATGATGTCTTCAGAATAGCCTACAGCTCTGAATGTTCTGGGACTCTTCTTGAGGAAAGGAACTGTCTGGGTTCACATCACTGATCAAACTCAGCTTGGATTAATTCCTTAAATTTGGACTTCATTGCAAACTTCCCATACTATGACTATTTCATGAAAAGCTGGGTGACTCTCTACATTGTCTCCACTGAGAACATAGGGGAGAGGATGCACTCACCAAGGCAGGGACCATGTGAACACCAGTCAGCACCAGACTGGATGAAGACATTTAAAAAGATGCTAAGATCTAAAAAGTTACTAATTCCCCATTTGTGAGAGTACCACCCACAGTGAATTTCAGAAGTGGCTAAGCACCCTAATTCCCTTGGCAACTTGTCCTCTGGGAAACATCATTAAAGAACTAAATAGCTTTGCTGATAACAGCTAATGGGTGGGATTAATCTTCCCTGAAGTGAGTAAAATTAAAAGAATAGGTTAGAATTAAACACCCTGAGAGCTTCCTCTCTGTTCAGTGGAGTTTTCTCTTCTACACTTAGCTTTGGTGACCCCTAAGTGAGCTGTGTGGAGAACTTCTCCTGAAGTGTCTAATCATACCCTTGCATTGTCTTGGTAATGTCAGGGTGGAGGATTCAACATTACAACATCAAGTAGAGCCAGGCCTGAGTATGTGGCTCTGTGCTGCTTTTGAAATTTCTACCTCCAACTGCTTCCCCACCTGCAGACTTTCAATAGGAACTTAAAGATCCCAAATGTGATCAGCTCTGAGAAGAGCCCTGTCATTAGCTTATCCATGCAACAGCTGAAATGTCTGAACTCCTGGAAACCATTTTTCTGGACAGTAGAACCACCAAGCACAAAGGCACCAGCATCATATTGCCTTCACTGGGATGTATTTAATATAACCTTGAATTCCAAGAAATTCTACCCATGTATAAGCAAAATCCATGGTGGAACCATCTCTCTCAGCCTCCTCTACTTCATTCTGGGCTACTTATGCAGCCAAAGACAATTTTTAGCAATGACAGTCCTGCCCTGTCATCCCACCAATAATAAACAATAACATTAGTAAAAAAACCCTCGTGAGCTTTCTGTGATTTTTTTCTTGTCCCTTCAAAACTAGGATTTTAAACAACTTTGCTTAAGAATTCTGAGTTAGAAGCCAGAAAAATAGCACTTTCCAACCTCAAAGCAACCACAGAACACTTAATGAATGTATTACCATCTGTCAAATGCACAGGGTGAGGTTCAATTCAGCTGATGATACCTAATTCACACTGACGTTCTGTTTTCAGCAGAAGGTTACTTGATGTTGAACAATGAGATTAACAAATTCTGACATGCACAGAAATACAAATAATGTAACAAAAGTTAATAATGGGCAAAACTGTGCTCTCAGTTACACTGACATAAAAGAGGAGTAACTGCATTGTCAACAAGCTATTCCATATTTACTCCAGTTCAACCAAGAACAGACTTTGGCTCTGTTACTCAACTCTTCAAGCAAAAACTTCCTTAAACTATTAGCCTGTGCAACTATTTCCAGGGGATGGAGAGAAACCCTTGTGCCTTGAAGTACTTATACTACATCTGAACAAAACATTGGAAAATGTAATGCATGGAGCAATCCTGCAAGTCAAGGAAGGGCCAGATGACAAAGATACATTTATAGGTACTCAGGGTGAAATTTTGGCCACCCTGAAGCTCATGGAAGTTTTGCTGTTGACTTCAGTGGGATTAGGATTTCTCCATAAGCTTTTAAAGCCAAAAGAGACTATTTTAATCAGTTAATCTGACCCCTGAAATAATACCAGCCATAAAACTTCCAGCGTCATCGGTCGTTTCCATCCCTGTTTTCTGTGGGTCAAATAAGGCTGAAGCAAAATGGAAAGTAACTCGAAAGTAGTAAAAGAAAAACGGATTGGAAAAAGTAAAACTGATTCAAACTGCCCACACCCACAGCATTTGCAGAGGTCAGGCGAGGACTCTTTTTCCCTTTCCTTGAACTCCAAATATTTCCTTCCTTGTTTAATGTTGGGACAAGGAGAAATAGCAAAGCAGACAAAGCACATAAACACCAATCTCTGTGGCCTGAATGAGCCACTGGAAGGCAAATCACTCCATCCTAAAATAGCCTCGGAAAAGCTGAATTACCACCAGAGAAGCCTCAATCTCACTTTCTCTATCTCTCTCGCTCTCTCTCACAGGCACACTGGCTACCTAAATTTAAAATAGCTAAAATGTGGTGAGATGATTCCTTTTTTATGTGTTTGTGTGGAACCTCTTGCAGGATAAGGATTTCACCTGATAGTTATAATGGAAAAAGATGCAAAGCATAGAGGGCACAATCAAAGAGTACTAAGAAGAATAGATTTTTAAGAAAACTGAACATAAAAACTATTTGATTTATGTGAAAAGAGAGCAAAAATAGTTAGCTTTTTAAACAAATTTTAAGCAAAAAAAATTGCAAGATTTCTAAGCAAACACAAAACCAAGGAAGTCATGTTTGGGGATAGCTGGTTAAGTAAGTCTTGCCTAGACATCCAATCATTTTTGCATCACTTTGTAAATTGTGACAATCTTCAAAATTAACATACCATTTCCAAATTAAAAGGAGAATAACCTTCTGTTTCAAACAGTTTAAGAGAAAATACTTTTACTTTCCAAAGCAAGTTATTTTTCACAAAATTCCATCCACATTTGCCAGTAAATCGGGTTACTCACACCACCCATGGCATTTTTATTAAATAAACCTTTTGTCATAAAACATTTTCTCCAAGTCAAGGATAAATATGTGTGGCCTTCTTTCTAAGTGATTATCCCTGTGACAACAAGGCTTCAAAGCGACTGAAGCCCAGCAACATCTTGTCTTTTGTAGACAACATCTGAAACTACCTGAGGCTGATCTCAGCACAACTGCAAGGTTCTTAATTGTCAAGCCCAGGCAAGTATAACAAACCATGATCCATGTACAAAAATGAACAATTCCTGCTGCTACCCTGGATCACTGATTGATGTTTTCCCTTTTTACTGCTTTCTTCCATTGCCCTCCTGTAAGATTTATCCTGTAACACACGCAAATGAACTTGGTGAAATACCAATGAGGGAAAAGGGGGAACAGTACATAAATATTCACAGTCTCAATCAAACCATCTGAGATTTGTTTTTCCTTTAAAAAAACAAACCACCTTTCCTGATCACTTCCAGATTCACAGTTTGATATTATATGAGACCTAATACTGTTTTCTGGTAGGAGAAAGGAACAAGCTAAGAAACAGCAATTTAAGGCAAGAAAATAATATCATTCCACTAGTCTGACAGTCTGATTAAAATCCAAGGATTCATATTTTCACTCTCTTTTTTCTCCATCCTGCCCTTTTTTTGGTGTGTTTTTTCCAGGCTGGCTCAACAGAGTATTGTAACTTTAATCTGTATAGATTAATTCTTCTCCAAGGAGGAGCTGTGACTGCAATACACGTGACTCTGTACTCCACATTGAGCAGTTTACCTTCCCCCCTGTGATTTCAGTAAAACCCTCGAGAGCTGAGTGCTGCCTTGACTTCTTCTGTTCAGCCATTTAAGAGTTGGGTGCCTTGTCTAAGCTGGTTCTGTAGGTTCCCTCTCTGCTCAGAGGGACTGAGCATCTCCAGAGGGTAATTCCATCCAACTGCCTGAGACACCTGATTCAGATCAGGGTGACTCACTGCACACATGCCCTTCTTGCTGCGTGAATTACAGATGAAACCTAAAGGACTAGCTCAGACTAGACACCTCACTTTCAGGGAGGTGAAGTCAGGCAAGATGAATCCTACCCTTTGAATATAATTTCACAGTTCACCCAAGTGATCTAGGATAATACCTCCAATTTTTTTTAAAGTCACTTAAATATTAGGGTTTACTCCCCACAGGGTAAATACATTGCCCATTTGAGCACTGTAGCATCCTTTCCAGACATGTTTCTGCCTCATAAATCCCCAGCTCTGAGCAGCAAATGAGTGGGAGGTCACTGAGAGAGCCACTGGAAATGCAGAGGAGGGTGAAGGTTGTGTGCTCCCATGCATCCAAGGCATTTAGATGCCTAAGTCTGAGCCAAAGGGAGTTTCTGGAGTGATTCAGCTCTCCTATTAAAGATGTTCCACTCCATATAAATAATTCAATATTCACTGGAAAAGAGACTTGTGCATGTTCCCACAATAAAGGTGAATGCCCACACAGCCTTGTGAAAAAGCCGTGATCTCTCTGTCTCTGTCCACTTAATGAATCAACAAACACCTTGTGCACACAGAAGAGAAATAAATTAGTGTCTCTTACTCCTCAAATCCACTTTTTCCTGGTTTGGGGTTGTTTTAGGGGACAGGGGCTCACGTTCATCCTCCAGACAAGTCAGAGCTGGGACTTGAAAAGGGATTTTTTACTCCCAGGCAGTGCTGGGGTGAGCAAACACCAGGAATGGGGTGAGTCACAAAAACACAGGGGCACACATGGAAACAGCCACACAACTCTGGTCATAAATCACCTTTCAGACATTGTCTGAGCCAGGCATAAACAGGGACACATTTTCCATACATGTAGGCACATATATGTTGTTCTGTGTATGTGCAGTGAGAGAAATGGAGGTGCTAAGCACCAGGAATACTTCCTCCAGAACTCAGAGGAACATGGAGCTGACACATCTTAGGGATACCCCAAGCACCCTCAGAAACCTGGACACATCAAAAATCTGTTGATTTGCTTATGGGTAAGATTTCCCTTGCCTGACTTCCAGTTGTTAGGCAATTAGTCTGACCTAATTATTCAAGTATCCCTTACAGGTAGCAATGAGAGAAAGGCACCTCCAAAGGAAATTCTCCCAACTGTAGACTCATATTTGAAAAACCAAAATGCCCTTCAGAAATGTCTCTCTCCATTGATCAGAAATAAACCAGGACTTTTGAATGACTAATATATAACTTTTAGACAGATTTAGGTGAGATGATCCCACCCTTATCATCTCTCTTCCCTTGCCACCCCATCTACAGACTGATGATGTGGATTGATTGATTGATTGATTGATTGATTAGAGCTTCACCCAAAAAGTTTGGGATATTTTGACAGACATGTCTCAAAACCTCCATAAAAAGAATGAGAAAGACTGAAAGCTCAATTCCCACCTACTTTTTCTTAAGACAGAGAACAATGATCCAAGGATTAAGAGGTTACCTGGATTTAGGAGACTTAAGGATCTTCTCAAGTTTTCTATATGGCTTTGTAAAAATAATTTAAATCATTTGCATTGCCACCTCCTATACACAATATAAAAATACTCTTTGGCTATAAACTTTACATTAGTAAAGCAGCTGCACCAGCTGTGGAAATATATTTCAGGTTTTATGTGATAAACAGTAAATAAAACAAAAAGAAGAGGCATCATGGCATCTTTCTGTTTTTGTGATACCATCTGTCCTACTCCCAAGTTAAACCTAGTGAAGCAGGTGAATCAAAACCACCTTAAATAGTAAGTTAGACATGTTTTTCAAGCATCTAGAAAGATTGTTTTGACTTGTTTCTATTTTTTTACTGAAAACTCAGGTTTCCTTCCTCTCTTTTCTTATCCATTGTTACATTGGAGGCAAGAAATAATTGGAATACTTGTAACATTATCATGAAGAATGCTTTCAGAGCATTTCAAATGCTGTTTTTTAAGAAGAAAACCCAGGTGTTCAAATGACACCAAAGGAAAGCTTCACTCTCAAGTCTCTTAGGAGTCCCAGTGACCCTGAGGGCAGGAAGCAAGTGAATGTAAAACTACTGGCCTACAAGTGCCCCAGGAAGAAGAGCACCGAACTTGTGTTTCACAAATCATCGTGACCCTGTAGCAGCACGTAAGTGACAAGAATCATTTCTAGGGCACGTCCCCAAGGGCCCAGTCCTGACCTCTGCCATGTTAGTCTTGTGCAGGTGTCCCTAAAGCAACTGCAGACAAGCAGCAGCTGATTTGCATCAGGAATTTGGAAAAAAAAATAAAATAAAGCCCTGCAGATTTTAAACACACATTATTTTATAGTATGAGGTTATCCCACGCTACCTCGATTTTTAAGTGTGTTCACTCAGAGTTTAAACTTTTGTTTTACTACTGAAGAGCAAATAAGACTATTCTGGGACTAACAAAGGAAAACTAACTTAATGTATCTGCGTTCAAGTGAGAGAAAAGTGAGATTCTGGTAGTGAGTGCAGCTGGGCTTTAGCAGCAGTGCTCTGGGGACCCCTTGTGTTCCTAGACTTAAGTGAAGAAATTTGTTCCTGTACAGGCTGTTGGTGTTTGAATCTTTAATACTAATTTCTTCCAATTCCAGGCATGCAGAAGAATAAAGTCTGCTTCTGTTTACACCAGGGTAATCCCAACTGCATTCCACTGTTTTCAACTATGTTATTTAATTTCAGCATTGGTGAAGACACATGAGAGGGAGACAAAACAATGCCTAGCTAGCAGCACCTGAGGATGAAATTTTAAAGCTATTAAGTACCCAAATCCCTTAATTCACTTGGAAAAATCTCAGTCTCAAACAGATTTATTTAGAATTTCCAGAATTTTCTGTGTTCAATTTTCCAGAATTCTTGAGTTCAAAAATTGTTACTGAGACAGAAAAAGCCATGAGATTATGAGATTTGAGTCACATCTTAATTCTTTCCCATTGTTTGTCTGCTTTTGAGATTTTTTTGTTTCAAGCCCCTTGAAATGATTTAGCGAGCAGAAGCAAAATCAGTTATAATTAAGTCTGGATGTATGAAAACAATCCAAGAATTAGTAGGGAGGTCACACTGCCTCTGTTGCAACTGAGCTGTTGTGGCAAGTATTAAAAACATTTTTCCCAGTTCTGGTGTCCCCAATTAAAAAAAGGAAAAAGACACTGGGAATTCCAGCAAGAGGTCAAAGGAAAACAGTAAGACAGCGCTCAAGGACTGGAAAAAAACCTCAAAGACCAAAGACATCAGTGCACCAAGACTTCAGTTTCTGCTCAATCAAACCAAATCCTTCTAAGGATGGAATATTAACATGTTTGCTCAAGGGGCAAAACTCACTGGGATGTGATTTGTAGGAGATAATAGTTAATAACACAAAGATTCTTCTGGCCTGAAAGTGCATGAAATTCAGATTACCTTTTTCTGCAATCACAAAAACCAGAGAAATAATTCTTGTAAAAATATCCTAATTCCCATTTTGTCACCTCATTTCTCGCAGTGGTTTCAAGCTGAAAGTCAATAACTTAAGAAATATCTAATAAAGAAACTTAGCAACATTGGTCTTCATTTACATCTCGTTCTTCCTTTCCCTGGTATGAAGAACATTTTCATACATTAAAAAAAAATAATTGAAAAAATTCTTTAAAAATCTGTTTAGGGAAAAACAGAATCTGGGTGAATTCTTTTCCCTTTGAAGTCATCAACTGTTTTGCAAACTGACTTCCAGGAGCCAGCCATGTGATAGCTTGCAATGGCTAAATGTAAACCTGTGAACAATCCTGTCAGGACATCAAGACCAGTCGGGTGTTTAAACCCAAATATTTGATTATATAAGATCTGGACACTGAACTGAGCAAGGTCATAACTTCATCTAAGTCTTTGCTGTGGGGAACACATTTAAGATACACCAAGTCAGTCACAACAAAGGGAACCATCCACCAGGGCAAAACCATAGAGCAATGAAGTTAAAACTCAATTCTAAATAATAATGCAATTTAGGCCTCCCATTCCAGCAGCAAGGCGCTTAATTCCTCCCAGGACTGCTGCTGCCAGATTGCTCTAATCCACTTCCAGCTGTGCTACTGCTCCTGTGTGCGAGCAGGGGAGCTCGGCTGGGAAAGAGAACAAAGCATCCCAGCAAAGCCAGCAGCACTTGGAGGAATATTCCAACACACAGGGGAAATAATTCCCTCTCAAAGGAGAGTGTCTGCCAACTACTGCTCCCATTGCAAGTGTTTTATTCTAGGCCTGGCCATGCAGACAGGCCCTGACTCAGCAAAAGCTTGAGAAAGTGCCTTAATTTCATCATGTCATTAACCTTGTTGACTTCAGCATGTTCTATAACTTTAAATTATATAAATACATATATTCTTTCTTTTTTTCTCTCTCTTACTCCCTATGGTATGCTATGTCTTCAAAGTTGCTTCAGCACAGACATGTCAGAAAATTTTGTCGGTTAGTAAATTTAATGCAAATATTTACTATTTCCAAAATGGCTGCATCTGAGACTGTTAACCAGGCATACCAAATCCCTGCCTTGGAGAGCCTGCAGTCTGATCACATCTGGACTTACAGAAAATGTTCCTTTTGTGTTGTTTTTAAACAATGTTTTTCACATTTCCACCAGGAAATCTTTGTTCCTCAATTAGCAAGGCATTAAAAGATGGAAAGCTCAGAAATACTCCCTTGTAAAGTACAGATTTCTCAGATTAAGGTGATGGTGTGTTATCATTTTAGAAAACTGAAAACCTCTTCCTTTTAATGACATAACATTTCAGTTCTCAGTTTTGGCAGGTTGAAAGATATTGGTCCTTAAAGCTGTCACTGGTACCAGACAGAATATTGATGGCTCTGGGCCTCCAGCCAGTACCATTTTGAGAACTTTCAAAAAAGTTATTTCTCAAGAAAACTTATTTTGCAAACTACTGTTCCTGGGCATTTTAGACTTTGATTACTGGGCAGAAAGCAGATAAAGCAATTTGGGACAGGTGATAAATGCAACTTGCAGCACTTCTTAAGAAGTTAGCACAAAGCTATACCACAGTTTAGTGATCTTTATATGTGTGTTTTTATAAGGAGACAGAGTGAACAGTTTTATTAGCATATCATGAGTGAGTTATGTGGGTCATCCCAAATGAATGGCAATAAAAGCTTTATATCACACTCACCAACATGTATTTGGTACTTTATGTGCCACAAATGTTGCAGAAAAGCTATTTTACATATGTTTTAAAGACTAGGTATTTTTTATATTAGGGCTGGTTTTGTAAAGCTGCCAAGCACTTTAGCTACCATGAGCCCAAAATTATTCAACTCAGGGGGAGTAATAAAAATGGTTTAAAATGTTCTGAAATAGCTTTTTTTTTTTTTTTTTTTGTGCTTCTAAAGGCCAAAATTAAAGAATCATGGAGTCAGCAAGGAATAATGGAATGGCCTGGGTTGGAAGGGACTTTAAAAGTCATCTATTTCCAACCTCTCTGCCAGGGACAGGGACACCTTCCACTAGACAAATTGTCATCCTGACATGTTCCATCACTAAGCAAGTCCTTTTCTCTAAAACAATTTTAAAAGCTCTTTCTAGTCCTTCCTGGTTGTATGACAGAGAAAACGTGGCACTGTCACACAACAGGGCAAATTGTGGCTTGTTCTGGGCCTTGGACCTATGTGGGGTTTGTAATGGAAAATGGGAATTCTTCAACTAGAAAGAATAATGAATGTAATGGCAAGTTGATACACAGACATCACACACATATTTATATTTTTACCTATTTATTTCCCTGGCACCTTGAAAATCTGTTCAAAAATCATAAAGCATAATATTGGTCCCAAATCAGAGTCTGACCCAAGATCCCTGTCACAGGAAACTTTCCATCAACACAAGAGCATTCAAACAGATTTTTAAACTTCCTCTGGCAAACTCAAGAGCAACTTTGCCAGGAACCTTTCTGGGCACAGGGTGAAGCCTTCAGGCATGGAACAGGACAGAAGGACCAAAGACTCGGGAGAAGCCATATCACAGTTACAGCTGTATTATGACCCCTTTCCCTGAGAGAAGCCAGGCTGGAAGGAAGAGGGGTGACTCCCTGTCCTTCCCCACCAGGGGTGCAGATCCTCTGGGGACAGATGAATTGCTCTCCTGCAGCTGGAGCCAGATCACACCATGCTTGTCAGGATGTCCCAGGCTGCCCCACCACATCAAGAAGCTCTGCCCCTGGCTCAGGTGCCACAGAGAGTCTGACCATGCAGCTGGTATTACTGTGAATAGTCTAAGCTGGGTTTGGAGTGAACAGATTTTCGGCTTATGACAAGAGGCATGTGATGGCTTCAAGGAAGGATCAGCGTGCACAATTCAGCTTGTGCACTTACCTGTGCTATGGGTCTGACCCTCTGCTTAGCAGGAGTAACTCCACAGTGTAAAACTGATGTAGGGCATTCTTAATTGCAGGTCTGTATGTGTGTGTGCATTTCTACTGCACGTGTACATACACAGAGCACTGAGGGAAACATTTCCCACCTCACGCACCAAACCACAAAGTGCGATGGAGCTACTGAAAGAGGTGAACAGCACTTAATCACATGTGAGTTAATGATTTAAATGCGCTTTTATTTTTGGCCTCTTGATGTAAATCCAAACCAGACAAGCAGAGTCCTCTGGTCAGACGGCTGGAAATTCCTCGGCACGAAATCATGTTGGTGGTCTCCCAGCTCAGTGCCTTCTGAGGAGCCCTACAGTGAAATATCCTTCCGTACCACTAATGAATGCGCCCACCCACACTGGAGCTGGTGCCCCCTAAGAATTCAATTCAAGAACAACTTTTTAAACTCCTACATGAAATCAAAGGGCTCATTCTGTGAGCCAAAGAACTCACAATTTTAGGCGGGACAGTTAATGGGTGGTTACCCCAGGTTGTCCCCTTGGTTTGCAGCACACAGTCTTGCAAGTAAAAATAATAAGCAGGATGCTGACTGTGTACACAGCATTCCAATTAATTAGATTTCATCCTCCTCCAATGAATACATAAATTGTTGCTTCCCTGGTGACCGTACAGAGCATGAGTGACTTGCTCAGGATCGACCAGAAGAACCAAAGTAAACACACAAGACCTCAGTTTACTTTCCTGTGCTCGGACAAGACTTCCTTCTCGATATTAAACAATCCCTAAGCAATCAAAAACTTTCAAATTAGGCATGAAAACTTAAGCAAGAGCACCCAGGAAATAATTTTCAAGACTACCACACTGAACCCTCCAAAGAACTCCTGTCCATGGAATGAGCCCTTGCCATTTCAGGCACAAGGAGTGAAGCCTGGTGACAACAGACAGAATAATCCAGTGGTGCTACTGAAACACAGATCTAATCCCACAATGAGGAGATGACTCCTTCAAACAGGCCTGTTATAAAATTATCAAGTGGCACAGGGGGTGGAAGGAATCAAGTTCTGATTGAACTGACTTGAAATAATAAATGCACACACTTTCTTTAAACACAGCTTGCCACATCCTGAGAATCTGGAATCAATTCCTTCCCTTTCAAGAAGCTTAAAAGTGGTGGGACTTTGATATGGCATGAGCATGTTTGCTTCTGGGCTTACAGCCCTCACCAGCCTGTTCCAAAACTTTCAACGTTTTTATATTATAAGACAAAAAAGTT
The DNA here is from genome assembly GCF_027477595.1 of Haemorhous mexicanus. Classification (NCBI taxonomy): domain Eukaryota; kingdom Metazoa; phylum Chordata; class Aves; order Passeriformes; family Fringillidae; genus Haemorhous; species Haemorhous mexicanus. Next base: position 112,639,424 of record NC_082343.1, on the reverse strand, counting down.
AGGAAAACAAAGATGGAAAAAAAGAATCAGAAATTCAGGGAACTATTAAATCAGGGCAGCCTTGCTGCCAAATACCTTTGGTAAGTAAATGAATCATGATCAATAACATATTGCCATGTAGACTTACAGGAGAAGGTTATCACCTGCTTCTGTGCCAGGCATAAAACATAACGGTGTGTGGCTAATGAAGTACTGCATAAATCCAGAAAAAAAAAAATCACTATTTTTCTCTGTAATGTTAAAGCATTTTTACTTCAAAGTAAATTTAACTCATCCAGAAAAAACATAATTTTTTTCCATGAAAACTTTGTCAAAATTGATAGGTTACTATGAAACACTTCTCTTTTGACAATGTTACATTTGTAAGAGGAAACCATCTTGACAGAAAGAACCCTGTTTTGGTAAGGGGTTGTTTCCGCCCTGATTGTAAAGCTGCTTGTGCACAGCTGCTTTATACATTCATACATTTGCCAGCAGAGGGTGTCACAATCTTAGAAACAGACCTACAAATGTATCCTTGCATCTGTTCATTCACATACGAGGACTCAGACACACACTAAAACAAGGATTTACCACTCTCTTGCTGTCCTCACTGACTTTTCCACTATCGGGGAAAAAAATCATTTAGCTATGTAAAGGCTGTGCTAGCAGTGCCATTTTGCCAGTGCTCTCAGGACAGGACACACCACAGTGACACAGCTAGCAGTGGCATCACCCGAAGTGTGACATTTCTCCATGGCCCTGGCTGCATACTCTCCTAAGAAGGACAGCAGCTTGGACTTCTCTTTGGCGTGCATCAGATTCCTATAAATCTGATCCAGTACCCTCGTGCTGCACAAATGTCATTAATTATCCCAACCACTTTGTGTCACTTTTCTGCAGAGCCATAACAGCTCTGGGCTGGGGTGAGAGCTCACCTTGCACACACCACGAGACCTGTCCTAAACCAGTACCCTACAAGGAATGGTCACACATAATGACACCTAACCCACACTTCTCACAGCCAGAGACAGGCTGATGCCACAAATTCCCAGCGGGATACCCCACATGTTATCGAATTCATTTCCCTGACTCGTGAGTTAAGAGAACAACTTGATAATAATAATTTAAACAACTTGATGTTTGGTGCTTTAGCCATCTTGCTATCCTGCCCCATGCACCCCACCCCCCAGCCTCTATTGCCAATTAAAAGAAATGAAAACTACTGTTTATATAGCAATCTGAGTTCTATAATCTATTTTTAATTTACTAACAATTCTTCTTCTATTTGCATTTTGATCACATCACTGATGTTCCAGTCACTGGTGTGGCTTTCCAGATTAACCCAGGCACCGGAATCAGCTAGAGCTAGGAACAGATATAGAGGATGACTATGAGACACATATAACCTTTATCTCAGAGCTGGAAGCTACAGAAAACATTTATGATAACCACAAGCAGCAACCTCTATTCTTTTTGGATCTCACCTGGACACAGGGAAAGGGACTTCACCTAAGTAATTATATTTTATGTTTATAAATTTTTTTTTTTTTTTTGTCACAGAACTATATTCAACTACCCCTGCTGTGATAGAGGAAAAAGAAAAATATAATAATATAAAATTAAAATAAATATATAGTACAATACAATACCAACAATATTACAATAGATAAAAAATGAACGTATAAAATTTATTTAACATATAAATATAATAGACTATAATATTAATACAATATAAAAACTATTTACTTCAATAGAAAGCCTCAAGCTGTACTAGGGGAAGGGCAGGCTGGTCATCAAGAAGAATTTAGTCAGTGAGAGGGTTGTTAAGCACTGGAATGGACTTTCCAGGGAGGTGCTGGAGTCACCATCCCTGGAAGTACTCAAGAAGTGACTGGATGTGGCACTCAGTGCTATGGTTTAATTGACAGGGTTGTGATCAAAGGCTGGACTTGGTGATTTCAAGGTCTTTTCCAGATTGCAGATTTCCAGGTCTTTTGGGATTCTGTGATTCTATTCTATTATTTTTAATAATGCAGCATGACCTGCTGTAAAGTGATATGCACCAGATGAGAACAAGAACCCCAGATCCCTCTTGAATCAGTGTTGCAATTTTACAGAAATTTATGAAATACAAATCAAAAATAAATAGGTTCATTAGGAAATATGTACACAGTGTTGCTCTCCTTTCCTCTTTGCACACAGTGTTTTTACTGCTCAAGAAATATAAGACAACTACTTTTTGACTAACTCATTCTCCTCCATCCAAATCAGCCTTCAGAAAAACTGCTGTTGTTCAGATGAACCAGACAGAAGGTGAATAAAACACCCCCGGGATTAGGGAGAAACTATTCTTCCTTAGCCCTTGAAAACTGACAGTCAATTACTCTGCTAAAATTGAGGTCTGCACTGACAGTCCCAGGGACCTTACTTCATTGGCAGAAAGAACATAGTTATAGATAGAAAGATTCAGTTCTATTCTGCCCATGTCTGCTTTATTCTCCTTGCAGTGCAGCACTCCAACTGTAATAAAATTAAGCTAAAAGCTTTTCTCTACTTTGAAGAGAAAAGTTGAGCATCAGTACATTCTTACCCAGACTGCAGTGTCTGGGTAAGACAGGAGCAGGAGCCAGGTAACAAAAATGGAGTGAGGATGTTTGCAGGGAGCAAAGATTGTGTCTCTCCTGCAGCTTAACAGCTTGTCTTGTCTCTAAACTTTGCTGGGCTTAATTGTCATTTACAAGAGTACCTAAACCAAGAGTTTGTGATGCAGACCTAAGGAAAGCTCTCTTTAATCATACTGCAGCTTCTGAAAATGTGGAGTGCTTTGTGGGATTAGATTCCTTATCTCACCATAGTGGATATCAGACCTTAAATTCCAGCTCTGCTTATGGCCAGATGCAGACACCTCTATGAAATCCATTTATTCCTGGCTGGAGATGCCAGTCCTTGTGAGCCCAGTGATTTGACTATTGCAGTCACTGAGAAGCAAGAGCTGGGACTGTGCATGTGGGGTAGCACAGCTGAAGATTTACAGCTGCACAGCAGACCATAAAACTTCCTTGTAAATGGCCAGGATATTTTACTTTCATTGTTACATCTATTTAGTCTAACTCTTAATTTATCTTCCTTTTACAACTTCCTATAAAGGTTAGCTGAGCATCTCATTAGCATTAGAAAAAAAAACCCCACGTTTTTAGTATCACTGAGAAGCGAAGCACTACAATTATTTCCTTCTGTTCTCAACACAAAAATATTACAGAGGAGATTGTTATCTGACATAAATCATCATTTACCCACTTTTATCTCATGGGTCAGCCCCGGGCAATGAAATATAATTGCACAGATGAAGTGTGTGGAAGTGTGTGGAACCTGCAAAATCTAGTGTTTTCTGAATGATATGATAGAAGCCCATGGTATTCAACATGCCTTATGTCTCTGTGAAAGCAGTAATACAAGGGAGGAGGTACATCAGTGAATGACTGCAGATATTGTACTAGATCATCTCAAGGGACAGGGATGTGTAAATCCACAGCCTTATGGAGCAACAGGAGCTCAGACTCACTGGAGTTTTGCCTCTCTGAGAGGAAAGGAATGTGGAGAACAGCAATTTCATTAAGAAGACAGTATGGGATGCATATAAATATGAATGGCATCTGGCTTCTGGGGGACTCTTTCTTTTCATAAACAAATGTGAAGGAAAATCTGGAGCTTACAGAGTGCAATTACATTTCTTAAATTCACTTCTGTCTTTTAATTATTTTATATGGAATGTCTCAATATATCTCGGTTTACATGAGCAAATTAGCTATAACAGCACAACATAATCATAAGATAAGAGGGCCAAGAGCCTGATGGCAACAGCTAATAAAGCATGAGTTGCTCTCACAGGCTTGGGTCCAGCCAACACACATTCCTCTAAGCAGTGCTAGGGCAGAGGAGGAGGTAGCACAGGCTACCAGTCTCTTCAGTAAGCAGTTAGGGATCCTGTTCCAGTGAGGCAACTGGGCTGTATGGATGGGAGTCATGCCATGGCTGTTGGTAAAGAGGCTACCAAACACTCTGTGGCTCTTTTATTTACTACTACAGATGTAGTTAATTCAACTGTGGACATGTGAGTTGAGTTCACCTAAGCAAGCAACTCAAGCTGATCAGCAGCAGCTCCTGATGTCATCTGAACACAGTTTACAAAAAAATGATGAGAGAACAGCAAAATTCTTCCACTTCCAAGTACACAAACTCCCTGGTACATTTGGCAATGGTCATACTCACCAGCATTATCCTGCTGCTTGGTGTTTTTGATGTACGCAGAAAATTTGGAAAAGATATCGATTCCAGCAGTGTTTGATTCCCGGTGCTTAGCAGCCAGCTTGGGGTACCTGAACGGGCAAAAGAAGTAGGGAGAGCAACATCTTGTGACCAGCATCACAGTCATGGCTACAAATACAATTTCCAAGAAGAGAGAAAAACCTCCCTGTGAAGAACTGTAATTAACACTCATTATCTCAAAACAACAGCTTGGCAAGACCCTCTTAACCCTATCTGCTATCTGTCTGTTGAGGCAGGCAGGTGGGGAGTTACACAGGGATGGTGTCAAGACAAAGGTAATTGCACTCGTGCTTTATGTAACCACAATCCAAAATCAGCCTTAAATCAGAAGGAAACATAAATTTCCAGAAAGGTGCAGGGGAGTTTGGCAGCCAGATCTCTCCATTATGAACAGCAGCCATGTCTAATCCTCTATTCTGAAAATGTACTCCAGGATGGAATAGCAAAGGGTGTTAGGATTAACCAGGTGAAAGAACATAAATGTTCCAGTCTCTGCACCTCTTTTTACCGACATTTGGTGAAAAGGAATATATGGATTTGAAAGACAAACACAAACTAACAACTCCTACTGACTTCAGTGGTCTTGGAGCAGAGTACAGAAAATTTAAATGCCTGATCTCTTGCCTCAGGACTGGCCTATAACTGCTGATTCACTTGGAAGTAAAATGCTCCATAAGGAACCAAGCCAAATTGATGGATTCATAGATTCTAAGGTCCAACTCACAAGCCAACTATTTATTTTTTCCATTATCCTTGTATTAAGTCCAAAATGTTTGACTTAGTAAGGCATATCTTGTAAATCTAAACTTTTCATTGGTACCTTTTTCATACTGAAAAAATCTGGGCCTTATTCCTAACCTGAATTAGTTTAATTATAACTTCCAGTTATGGGCTCTTGTCATTTCTTGACTAGAATAATGAGCACTTTTCTGCCTCCTGAGCCTCTCATCCTCTGTAATCAGTTCCCCTTCCAACCTTCCTAACACACCATACAGCTCAGAAACCTCTAGTTTTTCAGTGTAAAATGCTTTTTCTGGCACAGATATCTTGTGTGGCAATTCTCAGCATCTATTCCAAGTTATTTTTAGCATTGTAAAATGTGGCCATCAGACCCCTACAATTTTTTTCTAGTACTGGTCTCCTTAATTCTGCATACAAGGGCATCCTGAAATGTGTACAGAGAAAACATTCTGCACTTATTAGTCACATAAGTAACCTTCACACATGGAAGTCATCTCACTGAAGCCAGCAAGTTTCATAAATAAATATTACTCCTGTAAGTAAAGGTTGTAGGAAGGAGTGCTTTTTAGGAACTCTTCTTAGGACATCTTTCATTCCTAGGAAATGGAATATTGACTGAAAAAAATATCCAAAGGTCTTACTTTGGAGGTGCAAGAATCTCTTCCAAAAATTCCTCAATCTTGTTAACATCTGTCTTGACTTCTCCATTAAATGTCAGGAAAGGTGGGTGGGTCCCAGGAGCCAGATTGTGCAGGTCAGCTGGCTTTCTGCAAGCAGAGAAAAAGTCATGAAATCACTAATCTTTATGGTTGGGTAGTTGCACAGATATTTATAGTTCCTACAAAATCGGTCTGCCTTTTTTTTCCTTTCCAGTAATTTGTGGTTGGAAGACTTTGAAACTACCCCAAGCACCCTGTTTAACATAAAAACATTCCACAAGTGAGAAAAAAATAAAAACAACAGCCAAACCTGAATCCCAACTATTTTGCTGTGCACCACAGGCTCTCCAGGCCAGATAAAAATCTGATTTAACTTGGAGGGGTCTTTCTATAGTGCAAACACTGGGTCATACACCTATTTTCAATTAAACAGGACAATTTTTACCTTTTCAGATCAACAGTGGTGACATTGAACACAACTCCTTTGAGCCAGAGGATCATGAAGAGACGCTGGGAGAATGGGCAGTTCCCAATGCTTTCTCCATCTATACCAGCCTAGGAGGGGGAAAGGAAAAATGAATTTCAGATTTGTTACTCATTTACCTCCCTCGAGATGGAAAACTGGATGGTGAAAGAAAAATGAGCATTTTAAAAATAACCAGCAGTGCTTGTTGTTTAACACAGTTTATCATCAACACAAGAATGGAGTTACTGCAGGATTCAGCCTTTGTCAGGAGCTCAAGGATGCAACATGGAGCCTCTCCTGAGGACATCTCTAAGGAGATGCGTCCCTTGCTGATGGCAAGCAACATCCAGGGTGTTCTTTCAACTACTCTCATCCCTACAGGACTGCCTGTCTCATGGACAGGGTGGACACCCTCAGTATGTGATTTCTGCTTTATTTAAGTCTGTAGACTGCCGTTTATATCAGCTCAATATCTGCTTCACTGTTTTACTATCCAAAACATGTACTTTAGAGTTAAACCCAAAAACTCTGGACATTGACTCATTCTTGTTCACATCAACAACTGCCTCAGACACAAAGAGCCAGGTCCAGACAGAAATCTCCATCTGAATCCTTCTGAGGTTCAAGGCAGTTTTCAGCCACCACATCAGTCTGTTCCTATCTCTAGTATCTAATGAATTGCCTACAAACCACTACACAACAACACAAAACTGCTAGTGTTAGCATTGAGAAACAGCCTATTTTTTCCTCTAAAAATTTATGGTCCTTAGCCATGCAAATTCTAACTTTGAGCTATGGAGAGATACAAATAACATCAGATGAACTGAGCCAAAGCTGCGGCCAAGGACAACATCCTTCTACAATAATCATGCTTGTGGCCAAAGCTTTCAGGACGATAATTGTTTTGATAGATTTCCATTTTAATTTGTGGTACCATTGTGTTTAAAAGATTCTTATAATCCTGGTGAAGCAACCAACCTTCCGTTGTTGACCCACATGGATTGCATAACTGTATTTTAAGCACAGTGTGTGTCCGAAAACGGCTGATGAAAGAGCTAAGCAGATAAATGCCCTTTTCCTTTGGAGATAATATTACTTATTATAATTATAATTATTATATTACTCTGTTGGCTGTCATAAATTTTCCCCTATTCATATTCAAGCTGTGAGGTAGTGTTTCTCTGTCTTAAAGAATGAATCCCTTCTAATTATTGCAGCTCTGTGAAACATCCCCAGCACAACTAGAAACATTTTGAGACATGTCCAGTTGGTACAAATTCAGGTCTTGTCTGTGAAATGTTCAGCCAAAAGATTTTCTTGTGAACATCAAGAGTCTTTCTCACGTCTTAAATGCAACTTTTGACAGTTCCGGGTTTAAAAACAAATTCCACATTTCCTGTCACCGAACTACGGGGAGAGTGTGAATTCAAGGCTTGGAGACAACCTGACATGAAGTTCAGAGCTGTGTAAAGAGATTTGATCTGGGTTCAGATTCAATTTCAAGCACCCAGACTCTAGAGGTACTTGGATATAGGGGGGAACAGTCTGGCTGCAGTTTTACTTGAAATTATGGATCTGCAACATGTCTGGCACATGGCATATGCAAGGATCAGCAAACAATGTGGGTGAAAGAGTGGTAGAGCATGAGGGGGAGTAAGAAAGGATGCATTTCCCATCCACCTGAGGTGAGAGTAGTCTGGTTTTGCAGTATTTCAGGAATTTAATCATTATCTCAGTTCTGCAAATTTCATGGCAACAGCAACAATGTCACCATGGGAATACCAGGGACCACCACAGCGCATGCCATAATTACTGTGCAGTCACACTTTCTGATTTGGATTTTGGTTCTTAAACCTTTGCCAGGAGCTTTTGACTGCTTACCCTTCCTGAAAAGAGGCAAATGCTACGGGAGAAAACAGCAATATGACACCGAAGTTCCCCTTGATTTTTTCACCATCTTAGTCATAAGTCACAATCTCATAATCATATAAATCTTTTTCAGGAAAGACACAGGAACACCATTTCCCTGCTTTCTCCATTTGTTCATTCTCATGCAAATATCGAGGATTATCCAGACTTGCATCTTCTTATACGTTCTCTGTCCTTCAAGGGAATGGTGAAAAACCATCTCCAGACCAGAGGACTAAAGGAGTGACAATGCAGCTGAATCACACAATCACAGAATCAGTTGAATCACAGAATCAGCTGAATCTGCTGAGTTGGAAGGGACCCACAAGGATCACTTGAGTCCAACTCTTAGCAAAGAACACTCCCAAGAGATTCACCATGTGCCTGGAAGAATGATAATGACAAGGGAGAAACATAAGTGATGGGTTGTGTGGGGCTAAGGGATGTAGAAGTCATAGAGAAAATAAAGAAGATGTGAAATCTGGAAGAAATAAGATTGACTTGGCGATCAAAAATAAAATTAATTGTGTAGGTCAAATGAGGCCTCCAACAGTCCCAAATGGTCAAAACTCCTTCTCAACACTTCCAAAGCAATGGGAAACATTTATTGCCAGAGACACACTGGGAACAGGAAGAGGAAATTCCAAAAACAAAAGATAAACTAAAGAAAAAGTACAGTATGATCTCTGTTCAAAGCTCCGCGATCTGGAAGCCAGGCTCATTATTTGGGTGGAGACTGACTCATGGGTTTTGATCTCATGTGACTGGCATAACTGAAAATGCTACCACAAATCACAAGGCAAACTGGTGACAGAGGAGGGAACAGAATCAAAATCTCCCCAGCAACCCAATTTATCTATTATATTCAGCTCTTTTTCTGTGGAAATTATAGGCAAAGCACTCTTGGTTTTGCGAATCCTTTCTCATTGCTTCTAACAGCAGTCAGTAATTCAACGTTCCGCACTCAGAAAGAGCAAAACCTTAGTAGGTAACAACTTCAAAGGCTTATCAGAGTGTTTTGAGATCCCTTGTGAAGTCTATTAACTACCAGGAGGAGATGAGAAAGAAAACTTCCCAGGCTTAGTCACTCCTGAGTTTCAAAGAAAAAAAGCTTTCTTAAAGCACCCCAGTAGTGCTTAAATAAAAATGTGTTACATATTTGTCCAAGGGTAAGGGCTCAGAAAGGCAGGAATTAAATAATACCTTCATCAAGATCAAGAACTCAAGCAGTGGATGGAAAAAAAGGAACATATAATTAACAAGCTGGAGAACCACCATTTATCCCTGCTGTTTTTCACAAAAGCTTTCTCATGCAGCTTCCCTGAAACACAGTAAAGTGATGAAGCACTTATAAAACGGAGCAAGTTGGTGACATATGCACTCTCCCTGCCAGTAATATTGGATATTTCTGATACAATGATTGCAACTAAGGACAGTCAGACAATTCTGAATAAAAGAATGCAGCAAGGGACAGATCTGAGGCTTTGTGGGCACTAGGATAAAGGAGACAGAGTTGTTAAAGTGCACCCCCAACCGAGAAGAGCCTCGCTTGAAAAGGCAAAGTCCCATAGTGACCATTGAAAAGTATAATAGATTTGAGGATTTGCTGGGTGAGACTCTTTGGCCAATCACTACTCACCCCACTGAAGTTTAACTGGAGGTGCCCAAGGGAAGGTCTCCTGTGTGAGCAAGGCCAAGATGCACATCTGAAAGATGAATGTGTCCACCTTTCACTTTGACTGAATCCACTGAGTGTCTTAGTTTTAAGTGGGATGAATGCAATAGAAAAGTCTGGAGTTTATGGAGACAGAATTTCTAGAGTCTTACATTTCTGCATCTTGGAAACAGCACTTTCTGCATCCATTGCTTCCCATAAACATAATTTTATTAGTTTACCTACTCAAAAAGTATGCTTTTGTACTTAGTCTCCAGCTGTTTCTGTCCTTCACACCAAGTCATGCAAGGTCCTGCCTTGGAACTCAGTATAATCACATCAGGAAAAGCCTCCTGTCACACCAGCTGCTTCCCTCTATCTGAGTAATGGCAAGAATGAACAACATGTTCTCCTTTATTAATTATAAGGTGCTCCTCCTTAAACAGTTCAGCTATTTTTAGTGAATTAATTAAACCTTAAAAACATTTGTGTGCATGCGTGGGGGCTGCATGAACTCATAATCAATTAACAAAATTTAGGTGGTTTCAAGAGGGAGAAAAATAGTCTCAGGGATTTTATGAACTTGTGTCAAGTATCTTTTGTGAAGTCATGGCAGTATCAAAAGCCTCCAACCACTGCACAGCACAGCTGAACAATGTGAACAAAGAGCTCTTCTCAAGTTCAAGCTAATACTTTGCTATAAATGAAATAACTGGAATAAATTTCCTCACATATTCCAAAAAACACACCAACTGGTACATGCAATACACACAGACAACTGCATAATATTTTAACTAACCTTAAGGGAGGAAAAAAAGACAAGTTCCAGTTTTTCCCAAAATACAGAACTTCAAAGAAACACACCATCATTAATAATGACTAAGCATCTAGCTTAAAAATGGCAGCACTGGCAAGAATTGCATATGGCAAAGCACTGTGGTTTTTCCAGGCAAATAATGTATTTGGGTTTACCAATCCTCCTTCTACTTTCATTTTTCACTGCATTGAGGTCACTCTGCATGTGGTCTAGGGGTCTGTTAGAGTGTGGGGTAAAGCAAGGAGATATTTTTTATTCCATTAAAACACCTTTTTTTTTCCAAAAGGATTTTAACAAGTTAACAAAAACAAGCAGGCTAATTCACCTAAATGTTTCCCAGTAAAGATTAAGGAGGGATTTGATTTCATCACCCCTACAATCAAACTCAAGGCTCACATTACACATGGTTACATCCTCTCTGTTTTAAAACTGGGAAGGCTCCTGCCTTTTGACACTTACTCTCCTTACACTCAGAACCCAAAGGGGAAGTGAAAATCCTATTGGAAAAGCAAATCAGGCCAGGAAATATCCTATTTATTGTGCAATTAAGAAAAAAAAATCTGTCTTAATAATTATACCACACACACAATAGCACAAATCTCCACTGTAGAAAAAAAACCATGAGTTGCAACATGAGATTAGACATGCCAAGGTATTGCTTTAGCAAGGGTTTTTTTTTTTTTTTTTCCATTTTCTTGGGTTTTTTTTCCTTTCCAATTTCTCATCCAAATGCAAAAGCCAGCGAGCTTTCTGGAGTGCCACCAACCAAGAGGCAAGCTAAGAGCTGTACATTCATAGAGCAGCACTGGTAGGTCTTAGGTAAGAAGTAAATCTTGTCTCAGAAGCCCTGTGTATCACAGGACACTCTTGTTGACTGTGGCTCTGATTCAGGAAAGCATTCAAGCATGTGCTGAAATACATCCCAATTCAGAGGAAGTATATGCTTGACTTTAAGCATGTTCTTAAGTCCTGTTGATTCCAACAGGACTTAAGCACATACTTAAGTACTTTCCTGAGCAGGGGCCTATAAAAACAACAATAAATTTGCTGTGCAGCATTGGACTTTTCCTGAGATTTCATTTTGCTAGGAGAAGCTGTGGGCAGCAGCCTTCCAAAGGAGGGCAAGATAGAGCAGGAATATATCCCTAAGCACACACACATGGAAATGGACCATGTGCATATATGTCAAACAAAAATAGAGCCTTGCCTGAAGGGCTGTCAGGGTAGTAAGAAAATAAAAAGGAAGTGGTGAGACTCTTTAGCCAGCTCCCCAAAAGCCAGCCAAAATGCTGTCCAAGTTTGGCATTACATACAGGCATATATTTCAGATGCACATAAGCAGAACTGGTCTGTGCTGCTGGCCAATGTTAGAGGAGCTGGCTTCTCACTCTGGGCTCCAAGCAGCTGAGCAGCAGAGCAGGGCTGAGCATATCCAATCAGTTGCAACTGCACTCTCAGATCTCTGCAGCTTTTGAAGAGATGCATTTGTACTCTTGAGATGTTCAGGACTTTCAGGAGATGGAATTGCAGGTTGGAGACCCCATGGGCATCATGCAGTTAGGACATGACAAATACTATCTATAGGTTTGGTAAATCGTGATTTTTCAACTTTTTACATCCACATAAGGGGCAGCATGGGCAGGAAGGGATCAGTCCTATAGGTTGGCTTCTTCCAGAGAATTCTTTTGTGATGGCTTAGGATATTCACAGTTAAAGATCAGATTCATCTGCCACATCAGCCAAGGTCCTGGTAGCAGAGCAGCTGCATGCACAGAGATCAACCTGCACAAATAGGTCTCAGCTGCCTCAAGGGCTTTGTTGGGAGCCACTGGCCACTGTATTTGCTTTTGCGTGAAATAATTTTTGCTCTGAAATAAAGCTTGTGATGTCTGAGAACTCCAATCAGTCATGGGCAGTTTAGATTTAGAAAACTACAGACTGGACATGGGTGAATGGTTTGATCACATGGTAAGGATTCCATGTTATTCCATCACCTCTTCGGCTTTCTTCTAAAGCTCCATGACTTGACAAATATCAGCAGAGTACAGACTAGTCTGACACTCTAGAACATGATATTATTTTCATTTAATTTATATTGTAGATCTGTTACTTAGTTTTGCATGTGGTCAACCTAATGAGAATTTAATTTTAGATAATCAGAGGTAGTGGGACCTATAACAAAACTTCCTACATCAAATATATAAATATATATATATACATGCATAAAGTTTGGTACATTAACATTTTTTTTTCCAAGAGACCATATTCCTGACTGCTCTGCTGTGAGGAACTTCTGAACACCAAGACTGATTTTCAGAGGGTGATGTATAAAGGAAAAGCCCCCAGAAGAGTGAGAGTCATTAAGTAACACCATCAGTACTGTAGAAAGAAATCACATAGAGCATGTATTTATATTCTTTTAATGTCAGCAAAATACTAGCTAAAGGATGGGTGCTAAATGCAGGCTGACATTTTCAGTGGCTAACAGTTTTAGATCTTGCGAGACGATTTGAAGGCAGCTGACTTCTCACAAGTATCAACTCTCTACACTTGGCAAATCATGCCACATGCAACCCAAAATGAAAAGCTGATTTTAAAAGCCTCAGTAAGAGGGAAGTATCAGTGACTGTGAGTTTCTTGAGCAACTACACAAAAAAGTCAGAGTGTTCAAAAACAAAATCTCCATTGGAAGAATATTCTTTGAGAAGCTCACTTGGAATTTGACAAATATCTGATGGAGATGCATGAAAGCTTTGGCCATATCACCTTGGGCAATACACCTGGAGTTGTGGTCTTTGGCCAGCCCCCAAGGATGGGAAAGGTGCTGGGACCACACAAAGCTGCGAGGTCACAACATGCAGGACTCTCAGGGCTCCTGGCTGCCCAGCAGCCCACCCAGCAGACAACATTTCCTTCTAAAATTACTATTGCAGTTTGCCTCCACCACAGCCTCTGTTCAGTAATGCTGTGAATGTTTTAAAATGGTTTTTTTTTGGCTTAGTGCAATTTAGAGCAAAATCTAGAAATTCTTCATAACCAAAAATTTCCATTCTTGTCATAGCTCTTGATAGCAGATTGTACACAAAGTTCCTGCGTTTCAGAACATAGTGGACTGAAAATACAGGTGTTTCATTCTTGGCTTGATGGACAAACAACAATCATCCTTTAAACACCTTCCTAAGCCTTTTCCAACTTAATAAAGCAACTGTGTTCCCACCACTCACCAGGATCCTGGCACAGGATCCTGGGTACCCACATCAGCCAGTGGATGCAACCTCAGAAAACAGCTTTTAAAAGCTTTGCTTTTTGGGGACCCATCAATTATTCACTGTGAGTGAGACATCACAGGAACAAGAAAATAACTCAAGAAATGTCAGCTATATAAGTTTAACACATAGAAAGAGACCAGAACAAATGAGTAACAGTAACTCACAAGTGAATGTGGAAATCTAAAGTTGATAAGAAAAGACAATATAGACATATCAGGAACAAATAACGTTAATTAACCCAAGTAATTTTGCTCTCTGCCATGTTTCCCAGGACTTTGGGCAGGAAAGAAGGAGCAGGTACCTAGAGCTGACCCCTGTTAGGTTTATGACATGAAATCCAGACCATATTTTCATTAACAAAATAGGGAAACAAGACCTGCATGAAACCTCTGCAAAGTGCTTGTACAAGAAGTTGAAAAAATACTTATAGAGCAGCAACAATCAAGTTTTCTGTTAGCACATAAACACATAAAAAATAGAGGTACCATAAAGGTCTGTGACAAGATGAGTCATATTTAATGTTTCCATTAGCAAAGTGGAGGAAGGAACAGACAGAACCTTACAAAATTTCCTGCCAACAACAAGCACAGAGAGGTTACTGGGATTTCCCAGGGGAGGAGTAGACTCAAAGTGATGCTAAGAAGTTGGAACAAAGTATCTGAAATCACTTAAACGAAATTCAGCAAAATAAACTTCAAGGTGTAAGATGTCAGAAAAACAATATGTGATGTACAAAATGCAGGATGGGGAATAGCTGGTGAGGGAAAATTGAAGGAGGTTTTACGTAAATCACAATGTGAATCATCTCTCTGTGCCTCTAAAGGAAACAGCAACAAGTTAATGAGATGTACACGTGTCCCTCTACTACAACATAACAGTCTCCTCAAGCGTGCATAAGACTGCTTCACAAAGAGCATGATGATCCATTGTTGTTCATGCCCACAGAGGATGGGATTAAGTATTTTGCTCAATTTGCAACACCAAAGATTTAGGAGGGGAAAAAACTAGTGCAATTATAGGACTAATGAAACACAAAGCAGGCTTTCTAAGGAGATTGTGCAATCTGCATCCAGTGGAGGCTTTGAAGAAAACAAAAGAAGCTGGTAAAACTGGTCTTGATTTATTTCATCCTGCTGCAGAGCAAAGAGGGGATGTAGAATATTTTAAAAATCCTTTTTAACAGTGTATATTAGTGACAGTGACAATAAAGCTGCTCCTGCTGCCAGTGATGGATGCTTGGTAGCACAGACTTTTGCCTCCCTCTGACCTGCACAGGATGGAGTCTGGCCCCGTTAAAACAATGACAATTTTGCCCGTGGCTTTGACAGTACCAGAATTTCACTCAGAGGTTTCATGGCCAGAAGGGACAATTACCATAATCTTTTCTGACCTTTTGCATCATACAAACATAGATTTCGCTCAGCCTGTAGCCAACATCTTGTGGCTGAACTATAACATATGTTTTGGAAGGGTTTTTGGGAGAGGCAGAGCCCTCACATAGAGTGGTAGTAAAATCCCCTCTAGCGTTGCCTGTTTGCATTGCAAGGAGCAGCTCCTGCTCCCAAGGAAGTCAATATCCCTTTTTTAGGGTTTTCCAAAAGGTACCTAACTTGTCACTTCAGTTATACATGCAATCTTTTTTTCTTATCTATCAGTTGCATTTATGCACATGGGTTCAAATATTAGAAGGAACCTTAGTGACACGATTTGGGGAGTCAGGACACAGCAGTATTCAGAAAATTCTCACAATTTTAGTAAAATTCAATAGAGATGATGAAGCATCAGCTACTGTTGGTTGTTTTGGATACAATGGGGTATCTCATAGGAAGAAATAAGGACTTTGAACAAGGAAGTAACAAATCCCTTTTATTAAGATAAACAAACTTAGAATCATAGTGGTTTGAGTTGGAAGGGACTTTAAAGATCATCTATTTCCAACCCCTCTGTCAAGGGCAGGGACACCTTCCACCAGACCAGGTTGCTCCAAGCCCCATCCACCCTGGCATTGGATACTTCCACGGATGGGGCAGCCACAGCTTTTCTGGGCACTCTATGCCAGAGCCTCACCACCCTCACTGGGAAGAATTTCTTCCTAATATCCAATCTAAACCTGCTCTGTTTCACTTTGATGCCATTTCCCCTTGTCCTGTTACTCCAGTCTCTTGTAAATATTTTCTCTCCATCTTTCTCGTAGGCTCCCTTCAGGTACTGGAAGGATCTTGCCTGCAAGATTTTGATCCCAGTGCTTGTTCAGCTCTGCATATCCATAATGCAGCTCCTTCATTTTGGAAGCTTAAGCCTGCAGGAACTTGTAAGGGTTTTTGCCTTTAGGTGCCATACCCATTAATGGGTTATATTCTAATGTAAGTGGTGGATGCCCCATCCCTGGCAACATTCAAGGTCTGGACAAGGCTCTCAGCAAACTGATCTAGTTAAAGATGTTCCTGATTACTGGAGGAGACTCAAACTAGATGACCTTTAAGATGTCCCTTCCAACTCATAAAATTCTATGATTCAGTGATAATGTACCTTATCTAATTCCATAACAGTCAGTATTCACACAAAATAGTCCCACAACATTTTCCACTGACTCCAGTGAAAGCAGAGTCATACTTTGGATTCACTAGTTTCTTCCTTAATAAATAATTAAAACCATAAGTGCTCTGAAGAAAGAATTTGTGAATAACTCTTATCCAGCTATTCACAAAGCACCAATTTTAATACTTTCAGATATTGATGATTCTATATCCTGAGAGCTAATTAGATACCAAAAAATATCCTTTCCCCCTGGGGAATCTGCAGAAAATAAAATGAGAGATACATTAGTGCCAAAAGGTGTCATAGGCAATGCAAATTCTGGCCAAATTATTCGTGTTTCTAGTGGAGATCATGTGCAAATCAGGTGTTTCTCCAAAACAAGATCGGTGCAGAGTTCCCATTACAGTACCAGAATCCTACATGCATTTTTTCTTGTAAGAATTAAATCTGGCACACCTGGAATTTGGATGTCTGTTAAAAATCTCTGAGCCAGGGGTAGTAATTTGGCCACACAGCATATTCTGCAAATGTTGGTGAATAGCAGCCAAATTTCCATGCCTCTAAGCAGCATATCAGACTAACAAATAATAACAGCAGCCAGGTGCTGAAAGTCAACACTGAACCTGAAATAAAATCCAGGGCTGAATTATTTATTGAAATTCCATTACTTTATTTGCAGTCTTAGAAAAGAGAGTCACTTGCAGGCACTGCAAATGAAGGTCTGGATGGTGGGAGTTGCTAATAAGGGCATTTACCATATCAGCTGATCCCATGAAGTGTCCTGGGGGTCTCATTTTGTACCTTATTAACATCATAAAAATACTGTTCCTCAGTGACTCTGAACAGGTTAAAAGAGCAATTGGCAGCCCTCAGGAGGTGTCCCAGAGCGGGCAGGACAGGGCCTTCCTCTCTCCTTTTGCATCTCCAAAGTTCACAACCCTGCAGAGGGCAGGGGGAAGCTCCATCCCAAGCTGTGATGGGTGTTTCTGCCTTGCCCTGAAAGCAGATCAAGCTGTGCTGCAAAGGACCAGCAAACCACAGGCCCAAAGCAGTCTGATGTTTGCGATGTCCAAGCACAACCCACAATCACTCCAATAAACTAATTGTCAATTCAATATTACTGGTATTTGGACCAAGCCTTAATGCCCTGAGAATAAGAATGCCTTATAAATAAATTTCTTGTTTCCAGCTACTCATAGAGAAATAATTAGAGTTCAGTATTGAGGGGATTTATTTTACTTTTCATATTTTGTTCCTTGCTGTATTTGTTCATCTGATCATCTACACAGACATGCAGTCATATTTAGCCATTAAAGGGGTGTTGCACTACAAGGCAGTCTTTTCTGAGGCCACTCCCTCTGAATATTTCCTTAAACAAGAAACAGAGAGCAAGTTCTGAGTTTATAAGTGGAAATACCTGCAGTGAAAGCAAGAGTCTAAGAAACACACACAAACAGCAAGTAAATGTTCCTTGGGATCCACCTAAAAGCAAAACAATGTGTGCATTCAATATCAAATGATGGAGAAAATAAACAGTGGTGCTTTCCAAAAGCTACTGAGAAATTTTGAATAAGTGTGTGTATAGTAAAAGTAGAATTTACAAATTTACAAATGGACTTCTGAATTTAATGTATGATAAATATTGTAAACAGAAAAGAA
Organism: Haemorhous mexicanus; assembly: GCF_027477595.1. NCBI lineage: Eukaryota > Metazoa > Chordata > Aves > Passeriformes > Fringillidae > Haemorhous > Haemorhous mexicanus. The sequence continues at coordinate 112,621,405 of NC_082343.1, read as the reverse complement.
CAAATCAAAGAGAGAAGTCTGGAATACATTTCTTGTTTTCTCAGTATCCCAGTGCAGGATGACTTCTTAAATTCCTTTTTCTGTAATGTTTGGGCCAGTTCAAAGTGCTTTAAAAAGAAACAGTTTTGATAATTTTTTCAAAACAAATTTTTACCTGATGCTCAGAGTGAACTTCCTCTGATTTCATTTTATCCTCTTATACAGCATGAAAAACAAAAACAACCAAACCCAAAACCAAAGCTTAATTAAGTTTAATTCAATGCTATTTATCAAAATAATCAATTGCACTTTCCCTAGCATCTCTTCACCTGTTACTGCCCTTTTTTTTTCTGGGATCCTTGATGATGCTGTCAATTCCAAAGATCATCTTTTTCTTTTGTTCTTATAACTCCTAAGTTCCTCATGTTCCAAGTGGAGCGCCCTCCAAAAGGACCAGCAGTGACTCCAGCATGGCTGTACAGCAGAACTCTTCTCCAGCCTCCTCTTTCCTCCCACAGCTTTCTCAGAAGCAATTTTCTTCCCAAAATGTCTCTTGCTTGCACTCTTCCCCCCCCCCAAGAAAAGAATCACTTTGTGGATTTTATTTCATTTCACGCCCCTCTCCTTTCAGCCATATTGCCCATTCCCTGGCCTCACCACTGATTTGGTCAGAGCAGCCCTGAGATCTGTCCCCAGCTCCCATCCCTTTCTCTGGCTCTCCACTCTGATTCTCTGCCATTGTCATCCAGCTGCTTTATTCAAATTAAACAAATCCTTTTTGATATGGTGGAAATGGAGTGTGACACAAGGGCCACACTCTCTAAATCTCCTCACCCATTTATTGTTCAGTTCACAAGAAGGTGCCACCTTCTCTGGAGACAATCCAGGTTAATCAGGTAATTGAGAAACCAGGATTTGGCAAGAGAATTTCTGAACATTTTCAATACATTTGTGTACAACTGGACCTAATTCCCTCAAATGCCTGAATAAGATCTGAAAAATAAGCTATTTTTTAAAAATCTTTACTTACAATTCTCTCTAAAATGGAGATTTTTTTTTCCCCTATTATTGTAAAATGTCAAGCACACATGGGTGGTCTTCAAAAAATAACAAGAGAAATCCTATAATTTCATACTTCCAATGAAAAGCTAAACATCTGTTAGCACAAAATCTCTCTTTCTGGCAGAATGGCAAGGTAATTAGTGCTGGCAGAATGGAAAGGTGATTAGTGCTAATGCTGCACTCACTTTCAAAGATCCTGGATATAGCTTAAAATAAATGTTAAATAAATATTCAAATATTTTTAGTAAGTTAAAAAATTAATAATCCTTGGTGCCCAGAGTGAAAGAGATGTCATGGGACTAATTATAACTTTATAAAGATTATAATATTTATATAACTTTATACAAATATATATAACTTTCTATAAAAGTTACATAACTTCTTCAGAATTCCCACCTTGGCCACATCCTTCCCCAGCTCTTCAAGGCTGGACCTGAGGAGCTGTCAACAGTCAGCATTTCTAAGAAATATTATCATTGTTGAATCATCTGTTTTGAGATAAACTCTGAATCAGGAGGGCATCGAGCAGAGATTCTGCTCAGTCTGAGAACGAGGTGTTCCCACAAGCACTGGTCATAGGGCTGCTGATGCCAATGAGCCAGGATGGGCAGGAGACACTTCCCACTCTCAAACAAGTCCTCCCACAGCCATGTTCACCTGTCTTTGGTAGAGACTGAATAGCAAGAAGACTTATGGAATGTTTAGAGAAAGATGTAATGGAAGATTTGTAAATATGGAATTGAAGTATGTAATAGAAGATCATACTTGTGCACTCTGAGGAGCTCCTTGTGGCTCCATCTTGGACCAGGCTGAGTACAGAGTGTTTAAAGCAGAGGAAAACATCATTTTTGAACCTCAAGCAAGACCCAGCCCTAGGACTGGATCTAGAGCTTAACTGTGAGACTCAGAGATATTGTTACTAAAAAGAAAACAAAACCAAAAAATCAAATTTCGGTACAAGAAAGGGCAAAATAGAATTCCTTGTCAAACTGCATGGGTAAGTTAACACTCAGAATGAAAAGTGAATTAAAATGAACCAAACTCTACTTGAAGACTGAAAATAGACTTAATAATTAAGGGCACTGTAGCACTGAATCCTCTTGGCATGTCCTGGGCATTTAAAAGAACTAAGCACAGAAAAACAACTAAAACTGCCATGCTGAGAGAACCTAGAACCTGCAAGAATATTCCATGATTCAATCCCTCTTCATTCAGGAAGAGCTTTTTAAAAAAATACTATAAATAAAATAAACAAGCAAAACAGGTCTCCAGTTGCACACTGAATCAGCAGCAATGGCTCATCACAAAACACAGGGCAGTGAAAGAAAATAATTTCCCCCCATGATATGCATTTGCCTCTGTTTGAAGTTGCCCATTCAGCAGCTAAAAGCAAAAGGAAAGCAGTAACACAACGTGCCTGTTGACCCACACAAACTGAGTCACAATCTAGAAAAACACCGGCAACAATAGCAATGATCCATCAGGGCTGGTTTCTCTGATTTCCACTTGTTTGGAACAATACACAGGTACAGACATGCACCAACACACAGAACAACAACAGCTACATGCCCTGGATGTCAAGGTTCAGGGTGTTTATTTAGGTGTTAAAATGTCATGAAGAGGATAAGCTTGGCAAGCCATACAGAGACGCACCAGCCCAACCTGGAAATTAATTTAGTATTTTGTCAGGAGTTAACCCACAATGATTGGGTAGCCTTTACAGTCACTTATCTGTGACTTACAGTCACTTCCCTTTACACTTATCTGTGTAAAGGGAAAAGAGGGGAAATTTTACCTGGACGTGCTACTGGACTACACAGATATGAAAATGGATGCTGGGGCAAATGTTTCAAAGGGAATGAAGCCAAGGCATAGGGGTTTGTGGCATGACTTAAGCAATGATAGAAAGGGAATTCCACTCTTGTATCTCCCAGTTTAGCTCTTCCTCAACTCATCTTCAAGGTCTGACCTGTACTGGCACAGCAATCATCAGCTCAGCCTTTGGAGGCCCTTCCAAAGTCTGGCCCTGGCATAACCAGGTTTGATAAGCACATAAAATAAGCAATCCCTTATTTAACCAGCACCTGAATTAATCACATTCCATTATCACACCTAGGACATATAAGCAGCCTCTCAGCATCATTTCTGTCAGACTAGCCTGCCCAAATTTGTGCTGCCATTCAGAGACACAGAAAGCAAACATTCCTTCTCTGCTTCAACCAAGCCCTGTTCTGTTTTGTCAAGACCTCCTCCATAGCAATGCCTTGCTGGTTTGCAGATTTTCAGGCGTGCTTATTCCTTTCTTGTCCCTTGCTATGTGTGCTTCATTGCAGCATATCTATCTAGTCTTGATCTGAAGCAGAGGCAGTCAGGGCATGACTTCCTTGGTGGAAGGATTACCTTCCAGGTAATCACCTTTACAATTACTATTAAGCCTACTCCTACTCTGACTACATTTAACCTTAACTATTAATGTGTTGCACAGAGAAGTTGTGAATTCCCCATCCCTCGAAGGGGTCAAGGCCAGGTTGGATGGGGCTTGGAGTAACCTGGTCTAGTGGAAGGTCTCCCTGTCCATGGCAGGGATTACAAACAGACAGTCTGTAAGTCCATTCCAACTCAAACCATTCTGTGATTCTCTGTCTTATTATACCTCTTACCACTGCACTAAATAGACCCCACAGATACATTTAATATTGCAGTCAAGTGATGTTTGCTCTTTTAATTAAAGGAGATTGCCATCCTGAAGGCAGCCTACCTTAAGCAATTTTTAAGCCTTAAAATTATTCTTCTCTACTTCTTTTCCAATGTCCTAACACACATAAGCTCTGTGTGGTGTTTAAAATAGACAGTCAAAAGATAACCTAAACCTTGACCCATCCCTACCAACAGCAGTGGCAAAAAGAGAAAGTAAAAATGCATAGCTGTGATTAGCATGATTTGTGTGTTTGTTATTGGGCTATTTACCGTGAATTACTGAGCCTGAGTGGCACAGGAACACTGAATCAGTCATGCTAAGTGCTGTACAAAACCCAAAGGACACAAGAGCTATTGACTAAAGGACAGAGCACAGGACCAAGGTGAAGTTCTTGCTGGCCCTCTTTGCACAAGGTGATGGCTTCTCACCTTCTGCACCTGTAAAGTACTGACCAGGACCGTACAATGCTTTGGAAATGCTATAAAAAGGCATCTATATTTATTTTTTACCTCAGGGAATGGGTTTTGCAAAGAGAGTCATGTTCAGAGATGGCTGCCAAAGCACAGAGCAGCCTGCACAGCCTCCTTTGCAGAACTGGGATCTAAGGATGCTAAATTGCTATCAGCATCTAGGAAGTTTGGAGAATTTCTAGTATCACCCTGTGTCTTACTACCAAGAATTAAAAAAACCCAACACTCACAAAAAAAATCCATCTTCTGAACATTTAAAACTGAGCCCAAAGTCTTTTCTGAATATAGCCAGTTGCTGAACTCAGCTGTCAGATTTCTGAGGTGGAGCACACGAGGATTAGCTCCTCATACTTTGAACTCACTGTGATCCTGCAGCAGCACAGTCTCTTTGGAGGTGATGAGCCCTTCTCCAAGAAGTAGATCATTACACTTATGGTTTTACCAGCAGCAGAAGTTATAAAAAATATTATGTCTCCTTTGGCATCTTCTTGGTTAAGAGAAACAGAAAATAAAGCCACACCTAAATCAAGCAAATTTCCTCTGTGCATAGATCCCATTCCAAGAATCATGAACAGGTTTTAACACCTGAGATATTGGTGAACCGTGACCTGAGTCAGATGTTTTTCTTAGACCAGAAGAAAAAAAAACATTGGCCAGAGAAGTTGTGGATGCTTCATTTCTGAAAGTATTAAAGGTTAGACTGGATGATACTCTGAGCAACCTGGTATTGTAGAAGCTGTACTTGCCCATGGCAGGGGAGTGGGAATTACATGATCTTTAAGGTCCCTTCCAACTCAAAACATTCTATGATTCTATGAAATGCAAGAGAAGAAACAGAAATAGTTAAGAAATGGCTTCTTTACAGCAGGATTTACATAATAAAGGGGGGGGATTTACTACTCACATATAATATCCTTGCAAGTTTTATAGAATTTAAAGTAAATGAAAATCAGTTTCAGCCTTGAATATTAGGCCTTGAGCATTTTAATTAACTTTTGCAGCAAGCACATACAGATGAATGCCATGGGCTTCTGTCATCTGCACTGCACACAAAATTAGCATCTATCAAGATAAGGATTTAGAAGAGAAAATTGTCACTATCTGAGCACTTTTATCCTCCTTAATAGAATGTCCTTTACACCAGAGGAGCTATAGCAGGGGCAGTTTCAACTCCTACTATCCTACAGATGCATTAATACAACACAGCCCTCCTGAAATGCATTTCAATTAGTCCTTTACTTCAGTTTTATGAAGGGTTGCCAGAAATACATAAAAAGGAGTTATTTTAATGTCTTTTGGAAATCAGGTGCACAGGGGAAAAATTGGAGAAGCCCTTGAGCTCCACATACACAATACCTCTTAAGAAGTAACCAGGCTGCTTTGGGGACCAACACAGAAATCATGGGGATTACAAGACTGGTATAAATTTATGAGTCTTTTTGTGTGTGAGAACAAGCAGGAAAAGCAGAGAAGATGCAACACATGTGCACAAACTTGGCACCAGAGAAGGACTGGTATCAGCATTTCATCAAGGTGAGGAGAGCCTGAAAAACGTGCTTCAGGTCACTGAAGGAAGCAGAAAAGCACAAAAGTAAAGAAATCCTGTGAAGAATTTGGGTCAAAACCTGGAAATATTACTGAGCTTAACATGTAAAATTCACACTGCAGGACCTTTTCACAGTTTGATTAGAAAAAATAATAAAAATCAGAGGGTTTGAATGATTTGGGCTGTGCTCTTGCTTTCTATTAAGATAAAGTGCTGAAGTGCTCATTTGTTCATAGACTGGAAAGTAAAAAAAAAAAAGTTGATTTGGATTTCGACAACACTGGGGCCATCTTAAGATGGCAAAGCTTTGCTATGGTGTGTTAGAGAACTGCATCTCAGGGGCTTTGTGTTTGAATCTCATTTCTGAGCACATGTCCTCCTATGACACTGTACCCATGACATTTCTGTGGTGCATCAGAGGCACTGAATCAAAGAAGAACAGGTGTTAAATCATGGAAGATGACTTCAGTCAGTGAACACCACCATTAATAAAATATAGATACATACAGAAGAGTAAAATCATAAACACTTCAAAAAATAAGTCATGAAATTATTCTTGAGAGGGACTCTCAGTAATACTCATTTACAAAGAATCTTTAAATTTAAGAGAGAGAGAAAAATCCTATCAACTCATCATTCTACATTTATGTGTGTAATGGCAATCAAGTTATGTAACAAACAGCAATGACATGTTGTAAATGCAATCAGTTAGATTAAGTTCTACCCTTAGGTATTATTAGATAAAATTGCTGGCTTTGGAACTGCAAAACACAGCTGGATACACTTTGAATTATTTCTGTTCCAGTGTAATAATTTCCAAGTCTTAAGTTTAATATAAAAATCATGCCAGGAATACATGATGCTGATTAAATTCCTCAGATACACAAAACCCAGATTTTTTAAACTCGTAGCTCCAGATGTACATATATATCCCTGCTACCCCATCTAGATGAGTTTTACTGCATGTCAGCAACACAGATGAGCAAAAAAATGGGGAGAACAAGAGACAAGGAAGGAAGGGGAATAAATAAATTACCACATGAAATTTTACTGTGCCAAACAAATCACTTCAAGCTATTTACAAAGTACCTACTACAGCTCTTCAGGTACTGGCTCTCATTTCCTACATCATGTAAGATTTGTAGACTGAATCCAGCACAAAACCAAACCCCTCCTTATCCCAACTGATTCTCCCTGACTTTAAGTCAACCTTAGCCAAAAAAAAGTTTATCACTGAAACCTTCTATTATTAATGTAAAAAACTAACACATTAAGTCACAGCCCTTTAACATCTGCCTAACTCTGTTAAAAAGGAGTAATTTGAAATATCTACCAGAGCTCCTAGCTGAACAATGGAAATACTGCTAACAAAATAATATTTCTGTTACCCCTGCAGCACTGCTGGGATTATTTTGCTCATATCTGCCACATTTTGAAGAATTATGTGCCACATGAGAACTACATGATATTGTTTCTGTGATGATCAATGTGCTCTCCTACACAATCCTTACACAGCTTTCCATTAAACTCTGTTTAACAGGCAGGTGGATTTGATACCAACACGAAATCCTGGAGCACAGGCAGACGTACTTCCTGCTGCCTCTCCTGGAAAGGGTCCCTGTGTATTTTTGGGATGTTATGTCAAACGATCCCAGTGACATTTGCTGTTCTGGATTAGCCTCAGCAGAGCCATGTATTGCCAATAAAAGTTTCCTGAGGATACTGGAGCTTCACTGTCATTGCTGAACCACGACACAGCAAGCTGTGAGCCTGACTGGATGGGAGCTGCTAGAGATGGAAAAAGAGCAACCTGCAGCTAAACATAGAGCACGCAGGGCACACTGGGGGCTAATTCTAAGTACCAGAATAATAATTACAAGTATCACCAGTTCTTAATGGTTAAATTAAAACACAGGATTTACCCAATTTGACTGAGTGACTCAGAAGAGCCAGAAAAAAGGAAGGAGGTAGCAAGTGGAGTTTAAACAAGATCTCAAACACATTTAGGCAGGTCTAATTCTGCTGCCACTGAACTCAGCCGTACAAAACTGACTTGCTTTTGTGGCCATGACACAAGCTGAATGTTTCTGAATTCTTATTTATTCAAGTGGATCCCATTTATAGAAAGTATACCTATTCAACAAAGCACGGAAATATGTTTCATTTTAATCAGATGTTTTGATCACAATTAACATGTATATCAATACCATCAAGTTTGATAAAAAACAAGTAGTCACAGCTGTTTATAGACGAAAACCCCAAACCATGGCAGATGAGGGCATCATTCACCTTTAACCATGAACTAAGGATGAGATCATGAACTTAGGCAGGAGACACAGCTGGAAACCCTTTCTTAACTTGAGAACCAGTTTCCCAGGCAATCCTAACAGCATTCCAGACTTGTTCAAGGTGGCTGGGATAGAGAATATATCCCTGCCAAGTCACTTTATAAACTTGGCCTGCTTAAGCAATTTAGTGCCTGTCTCTAATATTCCCACCAACGAGGCCCTTGTCTTGACGCAAAACAAAACCTCCAAAAGCTCAGAGACAAAACAGACACACAGACACACAGACACTGGGCTGTATAACTCAGGAGAAAGCTTCTTTAAAGTACTGTTTTTCTTCATCACAAGAAAAAACAAGCAACTTGTAATTTTAAAACATTTGCTTGGTGGTTAAATGGCAATCTATTTAATTATTTTTTAAATATGTAATTTTAAAGCAAAGATAATTCTTGCCAAGATGGATATTTTTCCTCTATTTTTAAATTATTTTATTGAAAATGCTTAATAAAAAAAAAATCAGAGAAGCAAAAATCAGAGCAGTCCAGATAGCATTTCCCTGATTTATGCAGGTCAGAAGTGGAGCTCTTACTGATTTGTCACTCTGGTCACTTCTGATTTGACAAGATCTCAGCAGAATCACTACACTGAAATACTCGAGTCGCCCTGCATGGAACTTTCAAAACTCATTTACAGATGTTTAAACAAACCTAGTAAAATTATTTTCCTCCCTGGCATCCAGACTACTGGTAGACCTTGTAAATTTTGTAACCTTAATACCAAAGCATAAGGCCAGGATGTTGGAGGAGGAGACTCAGGCTGCTGATGGTGTACTGCCTCACCAAAAGCAGTTTGAAGAGACACAAACCATGGTGCTCATCACCTGCTTGGCAGCCCTAAAAGCTAAAAATTCAGGATACACAGTAAATCCTGTGCTCCCACCACTTCCAGGGTGATAGCTGAAAAGTGTCAGAGACTGCACACAGTGTACACATCTGCTTTGTTGGGTGGTAGTGGCTTTTTCAAAATGTCAAAGGCTTGGCAACAAAAAAATGTTATGGTCAGTCTTGGAGCACCAGACAGGTCAGACCAGATGTTTCTGTGCCATTATTTTTCCTTGTGCTTTTTTATCTTTGTTATTTCCTTTTTATCTAGAAAGTTTAGCTAAACATAGGAATGATTTTGTATGAAAGCCAAGCTGAGCTCATAATACCCAGGAAATACCCACACTTCTCAAGAAACAGAAATGAACTTAGAGCCCTCCAGATCTCATTCTGATTTCTAATCATGAGCAAAAACAACTTTTTGAGGGCAGTCTATGAATCAAATACATTGCAGAGCCTGTCTTGTTAAAAAGGGTTAAAAGGCTCCTACCAAGTTATCTTTCCCTGTTTGCAAAGCTAGTACTGGTTGTGATAACCCTGAAATTCTGAAACTAAAATCAGTTTTCTTATCAGAGTGACTCTCTCATATTAAAACCACAAAAGCCGTAACAGTGGGGAATGATTGCTTGTAACAGATGTAACACTTTTATTTATAGCTTCCTTTAAGGCTATGTGACAACACTTCATCAAAATACAAACCAAGGTTTGTTTGAAATCACCTTTCAAGCAAAACCAAAACAAAACCCCACCCAACCTGCTCCTCCCTGAGATATTTTCTGGGATAATTGTGTTCACAAGAAGGGCAGCAACACCTTCCTGAGAGCAGCAGCTCCTGGGGCTTTGATGGAGCACACTGCTGTTGATGACTGCTCTATCCTGGCAGCTGGGCTCTCTGACTGACCCACTCACTCAGAACAGTAAGCTTGGTACAAAATCTTCACTTTTAGACATAATCCTAATGGGCCCAGTCAGCTGGAAGATGGAGACATGTCAAATGTCTGAAGTAGAAACTGTGGAAGTTCAAGGCCTCTGAGGTCTCTTTTGATTTTTACACTTGCAGCAGCTTCACATTTTCCCTAGAAGGGTGTTCAGTGTGATTGTGGGTGAACACTAAGAAGCAAAGCCTTACACATTTTAAGCAAAAGCTCTTGCTCACCTAATCCTAGAATGGTTTGGGTTGCAAGGGACCTTAAAGGTCACGTCATTCCAACTCTCCTGCCAAGGGCAGGGACACCTTCTACAATACCAGGCTGCTCAGAGCTCCAGCCAGCCTGGTCTTGAACACTGTCAGGCATTCATAACGTCAGGCAACCTGTCCCAGGACCTCACCACCCTTAAATACAGAATTTCTTCCTAACATCTAACATAAACCGAGCCTCCTTTAGCTTAAAGCCATTGCCCTTTATCCTATTTCCCCTCTGATCCAATTGGTGCCCTCTTCTGGATTCATTCCTGTGGGTTCACTTCTCCTTCTGCTGAGGAGCCCAGAGTTGGATGCAGCAGTGCAGGTGGGGTCTCAAGAGAGTGAACCAGAGGGGCAGAATCACCTCCCTCAACCAAGGACCCTCTGATCTGGGTTCAGCCCAGGACACTAATGAACATACCTGTAATATTAATCCATCAGTGCCACAACAATGACTCCTTCTAGAAGGAGCTGCCTGCCAGCTTACCACACATTCTCCTACCAACATGGTATCACCATCTTTTCCCTATCAGAAATATGGGTTAAGATTTATCTTGTTATAAAGTGTTTCTAAAGCAAGAAGATTTTTAAAATGAAATGTACTTTGGTCCACTTGTCGGTTTTTTGCTTTTTTAGACTGCATCATCTTTTGTTTTCCATGGGCACAATGCATCTCCCTTCAAATTAACTTTTCATACTACTCTAATCCTGAAAGGCAAGAGATGTACATTCAAACACCTGTTTCCATTGCAAACAGAAGGAAGCCACAAAGTCCTGTGGTCCTCCCTTATGGGTTTTAATTGTATTACTTCAGGTAATAGGAGCACTACTTCAATTTTGTCATTATGTTCACACATACAGGTGCAAGATTGCCGTGAAAAGCTAAATGTATCTTCCAGCAGGGTGTCACTGTCGTTTATACCGAAGCACTTTGCTTCTCCAGCACACAGAGGATTGAAATCAGCCTGAGTTACAACAAGGTGGGTTAAGCACAGAGCAGCACTACCTCCCTACGTTCCCTTCCCCACGCTGCTGCCGCCAGCGTCTCACAGCACCACACATCAAACCTTTCTCTGTGGCAGCCTCCTCCAATTCCCTGTCAAACAAGTTTAGAGAGGGAATTACTGCCGGAGAGTTTCAGTGTTCAGCAAAGGCCTGCTCACACAAGCTGCACATCTGATCAAAGCAGCACCACCTCCCTGGCAGATCTCACCGCTCCCATCATTCTTGTGTCCTGCCCCAGATTTGGGGGGGGTTTGCTCTCAAACACTTGATCACAAAAAAATACCTCACAGATCCAGGTTAGGGCACCGTTAGAAACCAGGTGAAATCAACGGGGATGATAACAAATAAGTGTGATAACCACTTAACCTGTCCCTGCCACAGCAGCTCAGCTGTGTCCTGGTGGTGCCCAGCCTGTCTGTGCAGCTCAGGAGCTGCTGAGCCAGCCTGCATTAGGTTACAGAGCAGCTCTTTTGGTTACAACCCTGCTCCCTGCTTGTCTGTCTGAGGTTCCTGCACTCCTGCTTGACAAACAGCAAAGGGAAATAGAGCAATTGTGTAACACCTTTCTTTTTTTAACCTGAGACAGAAAATGCTTTTATTGGGGACACTGTGGCTGGTGAAAAACAGCCCTTTCTGGTTTTTTTTGGGCTTGTGGAAGATACAGTTTCCAGGAGGCCATATCTACTGCCCTACATTTTCTCACTTGCTGCCTTTTCTGTGTGTTCCTTCAGGGATGCAGGACAGAACTCTTTTCCTTGGGTGTAGTATCACCTCTATAAAACTCAAATGAGGAATTTCTCATTGATCTAAACATCCTCTGCTGTTAGAACTTGCCTCAAGTGTGGTCCAGTATATTTACATTTGCCACTTGTTCCAGTATCTCATAGTCCTCCAGAAGTTACCACTTTTCTGTTCATTCCTGCCTTAAAACTGGCAGAATAAGCATCTTCTCCTTTGCAGAGCTGTCTCCTGGATCAGCTTTCCTATTTACCTCCCCTTACTAATACTCCAATCTTTGCAGTCACCCTCCAGAAAGGTTTTCACCTGTTCAAGATTCTCTTATAGTCTCCTATTTTTCAGCTTTCAGCTTGTCTCTCCTTTGGATATTCTCTTTTTATTTTTGAACTTCTGAGGTGCATAATTTAATACTCTGGTCACATGCTTTACTATAGAACTTTTTAAACTTTTAATTAAATTAATGGCACCTTTCCAAAACATCAAGAATTGCAATTTTTCAACCTAAATGGAAAGTCTCCAGGAAGATACCAATTAATTCTTCTGTTCCAGCTCTGAGTTTTATGTGAGTCTCTATGCAATTCTGTAATATGCATTATGCAGGAAGTCACATTACAAAAAATGTTCTTTCTGGAGTTATAAATCTTCAGGTGGTGGCATGGCTTGGTTTAATGCAGTGCTCATTTTCTCTAGTATCTTATGGATCCAGAGCTTCACACAATGAATCTGGGCAATGACCTTCACTTTAACAGCTGATGCAGTCAAAGAACCACATATCACAAATATCTGTGTCAGCCTCAGTGAAATAGTGTGAGCACTAAAACAAATCAGTAGCTACACATTTCCATTCCAGCACACATTTGACTGATGACAGAGTACCAAACAACATCACAAACCTATTTTTTAGCCCATAAACATCTCCATTAAACACAATTTGGTAAAAAACAACTTGTAAGAGGTCAGGTGTCTGGTTGTATGGAGTCATGCTGGTCCATTTTATTACATTAAGCTCTCTGTAAAAAGTATCTATGGGGCTCTTATGAACCTGAAATTCTTGTAAAATCTGTTTGCTACGGAAAAAGACCTCACTGCTGTCTCAGTCACAGCACCTGCACCTGAACTGACTGGTTTTGGAAGATGTGTGAAGAGGTTGTGTATACACATCATGGATGTGGCTGACATTTCAACTTACAGCCCAAAATATCCATCAGGGAGTACAAAGCAATTACATACTCTCATCTTGACAGAAGGGAGGGGTTGGAATTTGCTTTCCTAATCATTCAGGGCTCTGTTTGCTAAGGGTCTGAGGTAACTCCCACATATTAATAATAATCCAATGGATTTACAGGAATGGATTAGGCTCAGAGAGACCAAACACCTGCAAGTGTTCCAGGCCAGACTGAAAAAATTTTAAGCAACCTGGTCTAGTGGAAGATGCCCCTGCCTATGGCAGAGGGATTGGAACAAGATGATCTTTGAGGTCCCTTCCAAACCAAGCCATTCCATGATTTTACACAGAAATAGGGGATCTCAGTCTCAATGTGTGTAGAGGCCTTTAAAATACTCTGAACATCAAAAAATCTGAGCTCTTCACTGAGACAGTTTGCATGAAGTTTGCTATTAATAAGGTTGTATGTCTCATGGATTTCAATTGTGCTACTGATTTTAATGGTAAGGTTTTCACAGCCCAAGACCAACAGTCATACACAACTGGAAACATTCTGAAACCCTACCACATAAAAGGTGTGGTATTTTTTCTATATTTTCATTAAATTGCTTTCTGTTCTCAGTTACTTTTCTATAAAATCAGAATGAGCTTCAGTCTGAGGAAACCAACAGTAAAAACTGATTAAGTTTTTATTGGTTTAGAAAAAAAAGGAAGCATTGCAGTAAATAATCAGAAGACTGACAGCTTATCTCAATCCTTATTGGTTTATGGTCCATCAGCATTTCAGACAAAACAGCCTCTGCTGAGGTACCAAATCCTGGTACCCCCCCAGCTCTTCCCAAAAATGGAAAAGAAAGTCAGGATTCATAGAGCAAAACCTGAAGCCTACAGCCTCAAATCTAAAGTTAGGACACAGTACATTGCAGGCAGCAGGCTAAGAATAACAGAACAAACTCACGAGGAGAGAATTAACAATAAAACACAGGAACTCTGACTCTCCCTCCACAACATTACCTAATTCTAATGTCACGAAGAAGAAAGCAGAGTGAATGTGTGTGCAGGAGATAACAGGCTGCCACAGCACCGCTTCCACTCAGCGCCAGAAAATTAAAGTTTGATTATTCAGTAGAAGCTGAGCCGATCTGAGAGTCACACCAGTGTCCAGTTCACAGCGCAACTTACCTTCACAAAGAGCTCAATTTCAGGGTCCTTTCCTTCCCCATTAGCAGCAACAGAGTCTGTCATTTTTCACCCCCAAGGCTACCAGCTGATCTCTTGATATTAAGTGGCAAAAGCAGGTTTGAGTTTCCCTTCTGAACCTCTCCCACAAAGCTGTTAAAACATCACTTGTAATGATAAAGCTCGAAAGCACTGGAGTAAACAAGTTTGCAGGCAATTAAATTAATAATAATTAAGAAAAGGCAGGCAGCAGAGGAGCAGTCCGTGTTACGGTAGTTCTTCAGAGCAACAAGTGCTGCTGTGCTCTGGTACAGTATCCTCATCTGTCAGAGCTGCAGCCCTCGCTGCCTGCCCAAAATAGCCCCGAGCATAAAAAAACAGAGGGTGGGGTTAAACTCATAGGGGAGGAGACAAGCTCCTGGTACCTACGGCAGGATCGGTCTCTGAACAAATAATTCTGCTCTTCCCTGTTTTCAGCGTTTCCGTTGTTCCCTCCCTCATTCTACAGAGGGGAGCACCAGGGACAGGGAAGAAGGAAGTCCTGCAGCCGGGCTGGTTTCGTTGCTTTAAGCAACAGTGATGTTTTTTTCTGCTTTTCTGAAGGGTGTTTGTCCTGCTTCTAGCTGTTCAAAGTCCTAACATTGTTATTGCTAAGAAAGGTAAGAGAAGAAGAGCCTGTGCACTGGCTGCTGGATCAATCAAGGAACGGGAAGAAAAGCAGAGCTTTGCCTCAGCAGCCCCCGCCATGTGTGGGGTACAAAGAAGGCAAAACTGAGTACTTGGGTGAGAGAAGCACCTGTGATGTGACTACTGCTGATGGAGCTCAGGAGCAGAGGAATGGCAATGTTTGGGTCCCATAACTATTTCTCAGCATGTCCTTCAGGGTGCTGGTTGTAGAGGGGGGACAGGAGGGCAATGATTTGCTGGGTGGAGCATGGGAGGACAGTTCCAAGGGCCTCAGCCTGCTGCTGACATGCTGCTGTCGTCCCTACTCCCTTTCCTCGCTCTGCATTCCTGGCGTGACTCACAGGGCACCACACAGCAGCCCTGAACATGAGGTGGCACCTATAGAAAGTCCTGACACAGCCAAAAGGCACGAAGGGAGGGAGTGCTGGCACAGGAGGGGACAGCAGGCAGAGGTGAAGGGGTCAATGGCACCTCCTCCTCATTCCCATCCCTTCCTGGAGGCACTTTGTGTCCTCCTGCCCTGGGGAAGTCTCTTCCTACATTTCTGCCCCTGATCCTGTTTTAGGACTGCCAAAGCTCTGGCTCACAGGTTGTTGGCAGCTTGAGCTGCCAGACATGAGCAGTTCTATCTTCCCCTTCTGACACAGAGATGCCTTTTGGGGAGGGTTTTGACATGATCAAACATTCGCCTTTCCTGAACGTGCTCCTAGCTGTGTGCTTCTGTGATGACCTCCAGTTCTCTCTGTAGACATTTGACACAGCTCCAGAGCAGTCACAGCCAACACCTCCATGGCCCTTTGGGTAAGTTCTATGGGAATTGTCCCACAACAGCTGCTTTCATGTGCACTACATGAAGGACTGAAATGGTTAACAAGTAAATCTCATTATGCTGTTGCAACTGTAATTACAACATAATCATCATTATAATTACTGTAAAAGTATGCTTATGGTTTTTAGATCTAATTAGCACTCATTCAAATAACTGGAAGGTTAACTATAAGAGAATTAAGTGTTATTAGTCCTTTGATTTCAAATTTTTACATGTAATTTTTGGACTAGGCACATTAATTACCAAACATTTAGAGTACAATTATTCTTAAGCCTACCGGCAAGTTTCCAAGGACATGGGCTAAGTGTACTTACATGTGGCAGAAAGAATCATTGCATTGTAATTATGCATTACAGTTATAAAAGTCTGCCAAAAACTTGAGAATAATCACTATATCTCTAAAATGCGTCCCTAAATAATGCATTATTAACTATGCAATTATAAGCTTTTGGGATTTGCAGAAAAATTGTTTTGCTCTAGCACCTTGTGGCGACATAATTTCCCTCTAATAAGGGTTCTTGGGAACAATAGGAAATGGATCATCTTGACTGAGGTTACCTGTAGCTCACTGAAAACATTGCTTTTCAGCCTCACTGAAAACATTACTTTCTTATAGGCAAGTGGTTTGAACAAGTTATATCCCAGGACCATTGGCTCTGGAAGAGAAGATACTGCCAGCTATGAGCACAGTAATGAGGTAATGCTGCTAATGCTAAACCAAAGCGTAGAAATAAAATCAGCTTTCAAAATATCAGCACTTACAAGTTGTGATGCATGTCATCTATTTAGATGTCTATTTTAGAATGAAAAAATATGCCCTAGAAGTGTCTAATTTTTTCCAGTGAGCCCAGGGTAATGAGATAAACA
This sequence comes from Haemorhous mexicanus, assembly GCF_027477595.1. Classification (NCBI taxonomy): domain Eukaryota; kingdom Metazoa; phylum Chordata; class Aves; order Passeriformes; family Fringillidae; genus Haemorhous; species Haemorhous mexicanus. The sequence goes on along the minus strand of NC_082343.1, from coordinate 112,604,831 downwards.
TGTAAATGTCAGACAAATCCTGCAGTAATTTTTAAGTAGAAGAAATCTATGGCTTTAGAGCCTGATTCCTGTGCCTGTGCCATCCCTCACTCCAGAAGTTGTGTGTGCCTTGTGCTTCTGAAAGTCAAACTCTAGATGTAGCAATTTCAGTAGAGCCTCCACGTGTTAAAACATTCAAATCCTTCCCTCCCAATTACTGTCTGGGTTTAGTGGTGTGTTATAATTTGTAATTAGTTTGCAGATGAAGATTATTGTGCTGAGGCTCAGCAAAGCAGAAGGGAAACTTTGCAATACAAAGGGAGCAAAGGTGTCCTGCAGCCACTTCCATCCTAATCTAGATATAAACTGCTGCAGGGACGGGCCAGACCCCACCTGGCTCAAGGTGTTCTGGGCAGAGCTGCCATTGGGAGGTGCCTTCCCCATTTGCTTCCACCTCACTCCCTGCCCCAGGACCTGATATGGAGTGCTCAGAGGCTACAGAAGTTGGGGAGTAAATACTACACATCTGGTGTTCCAGCTGTGCTTTTAGGTATCCATGGTAAGAATAAGCTAGCCCACCTCAAAAAAAAAAAAAAAAAAACCTCTGCTTTACAAAAATACCCCCATGGAATCCCTAGAAGAGAACAAACCTAACAGGCAACATAACTTGTTCATATAAGGCTGTTTTTTTAAAAAAAAATTTCTGGAAGCTGAATTTAGGATAAACAATGTAGAAGGCAGTGAGTAGGAGGAAATATATATAGATGCATATATATATATATATTTATATATGCACTGCTTTAGGAATCTATTAATGCATTTACTGCTTTTCTGTCATATAAAACTGACTTATCACTTACATCTGGGTGGAACCTTTCTGACTATAATGGTTTTTAGTGTCTACACAGCTCTTTTGTGTATTATGAAATCAGCTCTTTCTTCAGCCAAATTAAGGGTAAGATACTGATAAATAATTAGTACACTCTCATTTTACTGCAAAGAATGAGTCATTTAGTTTGGCCTATCATTTTCTCACAAGTCAGAAGTAGCAGAGGCTTTGAGTTACACACAAGAACATTAGACACTGAATTATGAACTCCTCATAAGCCAAGTCATTATAGTTTGAGGTTTATGAGATATGGAAATGAATCTGAGCACATCATCCCATTAATAAAAGAAGAGGATGGCTTCAGAAAAGGAACAGCCACGTCCCTACGTAAGACTCTATTGTAGGTGAGCTCTGATGCACTATCAGCTTTCACAGGCCTGATCCAAGCTTCACTTCCAGCAAAGATTTGTCCTGAGGGGGTGAAGCAGAGGCCAAGCATCCAGAATGTAACTCTATCAGTTCTCCAGCACACTGCTACGTTACCAAGAAGGATCAAAGCACAAAGCACATCCATCCCCCGGTGCTTCCATCCAGCTCCTTCCATCAGAGCAGGTATTGCAAGTTTTATATGACACAGGCGACGTTTTTCATTGTTGGGATGAAAAGAAGTAAAAGCTTGGTGCAGTTGCAGTAAATGGTATTCAGGACTATGATTTTCTCAGGGAATTATTTAACTTCTTAGTTGTCAAAAAACCCCACAGCTAAGCAGCAGCCAGGGTGTGAATGGGTTATGGAAACATCTCTTCCAGAGACAGTTCTGAATTACTGGCAATTTCCAACTGCATTTATTGGATGCTTGTAGTTTTGATATGCAACACACTTAACAAGTTAACAACTGCAAGGAATCAATCCAGTAATTTTTATTTTCTTTTGAGTTACAATGTGTCACTATCGATTTCTTGTCTGAATTTCAGAAAAATCAAAAGATTTGTCTCAGATATTTAGGGCCAGACAGCAGGTCTGTTCCCATTCCCAGATGCACAAGACATGCAAGGATGTACAAAGCTCTTCTCATCAGCCTCATGCCAGCACTCAGTTACCAGATACTTTCTCTTGACTTTAAAGATGTACAGTACCTCAGAATGTCTTGGTTTGATGGAAGAACTTTGATTTTGTTCCTTTTTGTAAATTTTCCCACACTCAAGGTAATGGAAGAAAAGACATCAAGAGATACAAAAACAGCTGTGCAGCCTTAATGTTCCAATAAATGGGATGGGATGGAAAAGCCTAGACCAGAAAACTTTGCACTCCATTAACTGGCCAGTTTGAGGTAACCCCCTCCATACCCACCTCCAGATATTACGAATCCATCACAGCCACGAGCTACAGCGGCTCTCCTTTATCTTTTTGTTAAAAAGCATTATTTTAGCTCTAAAATGATCTTGCTGAAACTCTTCTGTCTATCAGAATGAAACAGTTCAGATGAGAGTTTTGCAAAGTTTGAGTCCAAAACCATGGAACTGTTTTTATACATAATTATGTTTTCACATGGATGCAGCATCAAACTTTGCTGTAACATTAATAAGCATTAACACCTTCAAAAAAGAAACTGAAGAGAAAAACTGAACCTGCTGTTCAGTGTGAAGAGGGATTACATTATGGTTTATGATCTCAGTGCTCACATAGAGACAGCCTCAGGTATCCATTTGTAAGGAAGTGGCTCTGAAAAGGTACAAAATCATCTCCTAATGCTGCATTCAGTACAGAGGTTCTAGAGGGCAGTGGTTTATTTCACTATCATTCCAAAACTGACATTTCAATTAAAAACAAAAAGATACTTCCAACAAAAGATACTTCCAACCAGGACTAGGACTGCTCTGGAAAGTGGTATTGTAGGAGATACAATGGAGAGCATGACAGATTGTCCCAAACTGTGGGCCCTATGGATAATGCAGCTGATAAACGGAGAAATGTAGAAATCCTCAGCCCTTGCTTTTCAAAATGAATCCTCCATGCTATCAAGTGTGGTGAAGAAAAACAGCACCAGGTAATTGTGATGTACCCATTGTTGTTGACTCACTACTGTCATAGAACTAAAATTATATTTTTTACTTTCAGGTCTGCAACAGAGTAAGTAATGCCTATTCCTGTCTTGTTTTACAGGAGTTCATCATGCAAGGCCCTTTTTAGATTATTTCTGTTCACTTCTTTGTATGCATCTTAGCATAAATTAAGTCTAAATTAATTAAGATTTGAAGTATAAACATGCAGACTAGGATTAAATCCCCCCCCCAAACAAAAGACCAGCACACAACACACTACTTTAATCCTGATTTATGAATTATTATTTACAAAAAGTGTTCAAAATGTCATGTACAATCATGCACATCTCAGGCTAGGCTTCAATTCCTCCCAGTAAATAAGGCTCAAAGAATGCACAGTTGCTGATTGGACACATTAGTGTTTCACACTGTTGTTTAGCAAACAATTTGGCTGAGAGCTGAAATTACTTTCTATGTTCTGATGCACATTATTTCTAAAAGTTGAAGCCTTCAGCAGCTCAGTTTGAAATGACTCATGACTCCGGCTAGTCCCCATGGGTTTACACACTGGCATCAGTACCTGAAGGGGAGGTTATGTGCATGGATCTGCACTGTGGATTTCAGAATCCTCTGCAGTGTAGGTTCTGTTTGGCTTAAGAAAAGGGGCTCTGGATTTTTGCTCCCTGATAAACTCACTCTGGATCAGTGTGAAATAGCAGGGCTCAAGATCCTTACATCCCTCTGTGGCAGCAAAGTTTAACCTCTGCAATGGTGATGCCTCTGATCAATGGCAATGCTACTAGCCTGGGTTAATGGAGCTGGCTGACCTTCAGCCTCTCAGTGAACTGAAGAACTCTTCCATTCTCCTTAATAAATTGCCTTCATTCATTTTTCATTTCACCTTTTGGTACTTTTGTGATAAACTTTCCACAAAGTTTGCCAGATCACTTGCCTTAGTGCATCACCTCAAGCTGTTATGAAGTGAACAGCGGGTTCTTTGTTCTTTTTTCCTTCCCAAGAACTTCAAAGTAAGAGTTCAACATCTTGCAGCACCTAAAGTTGACTTCATGATACTCCATTTTAGGTTTGTTGGGTTTTTTTTGCTTGAGGACCCTTTTCACTGCAGAGTTAATGCAAATAACCAGGATGAATTGAAGCAAGGTGGTGAGTTAAGCACAGATGTGAACTTCTCTTCTGCAAATACTCTTTTACATTAGCAGATTTTTGCTAATAACCATCACATTAACAGATTTTTGCTGGTGACTAGCAAACCCAGCTCATTAGGACTTCAAAGAACATATCCCACATCCTTAAGTGAAAGATGGTTGTGGTAATTCTTGAAAAGGTGGTTGGCTTAAGACCAACAGTACATTTTTAGTGAAATTCAGCACTGAGGCACAGTGGTGCCTTGTTTAAGTCTGTCAGAACTGGGAATATTGGGTAGTCTAACTAGAAAGACATAAGGGGTTTTTTTTCCTCTTAAATGGAAGATATTCCAAAAAATTTCCATCTTTTGCCAAAATCACAAATTTTCACAGAACATGTAGCAGGCATCACTTTTATAAGAGAAGTGTGGACCCTTGGCCACTGGCTGCAATACCTGGGAGCAACCTCACAGACCACCAAAAGTCAAAGCCCAGTGTGTCTTTGCAGTGTCACTGCTCTGACACAGCTCTCATGCAATTCTGTAGAAAATGGACTAGGTTTTCCTGTGAGACCTACATTAGCTGGAAAAATTCTAATGAGATATGGACCCCTTTACTCATTATAAGCAACTTCTACCCATTTCTAGCCAAGCAGCAAGTCAGAGTTGATACCAGACTAATTAATAAATATATATAAAGGTATCTCATGATGTTGAGAGAAAACTAAATTCCCCTGCAGAGGGTGGCAGCAAACAGAGACTCTCCAGTTAAGCCTTGCCTACAGGTTCTTGCAGAAAATTGACCTTCAGAGAGGAAAGGCAGAGTTCAGGAGGGTGAAGTTGAATGTGTTGTGAGGTTTGACTCCTCTCAGCTCTGCATCTGGACTAGATGGAGTCTGTGAGGGAGTTTCTATCATCTCTGACCATGCTGGGTCTCTGGACCAGAAAAAGATGACTTTAGGGTAAAGAATTATCAAACCAACACACTCTGCAATTCTCTCATATGCCATGAGACATCTAGCAATTAAACAACAAATTAAAAGGTAATTCATAGCCCTTTGTAGAGAACTAAGTATATAGAATCAAAACTGAAAGCAAGTTAGCCAGGTCATCTATCACTCTCCCAAGATATTATAAACCTTGCACTTTATTATTGTAAACAAGAAAAAAAAAATGCTGTAATGAAAATTAAGTGGAATCCACACATAAAAACTTCATAGTGCAAAGCTTCATAAAATCAAAGAGGAGGACTCAGAGCCACTGGAAGTAATACATGTGGGAATAGTTTACTATTGATAGGGCTGATAGTGCCACTGATTTTAAATGCTTCCTAATTCTTTCCCCATTTACACCCTGTTTTCAAGTCAAAGTAACTTTTGCCAGACTTTAAAAAGGGAGCTTTTCAACACTGGTGTCTTCTTTATTCATCCAAAGGACTTCAGACACCCAAAGATTTATCTTGCAATGCACTCAGCCACTGAACTCACTGATTCCCCAGGCTACATCTTAAAACAAAAGCTTGAAAGTGAACAAAAATGCAAGGAAATGACCCAATTTCCCCAGAATCAACAGCAAGCTAAGAATAGACTCCTGAACTCCTCAATGTCAGCTTAGTCAAACCATTGTCAAATGAACATACATTTGTTTTCCCAAGTGTTCAGAACTCCATAATCATAGAGTACATTCTCTATACAGGTGCTTATGTGAATATATACACTAGTACAACATTCTTGTCCACAGTATTCTTCTACAGGCACATTTCCAAAGACATTCCACCAGCCCACCTGTCACGCTCTGCTTGGAAAATCTGGCCTTCAGTCTGTTTCTCTTTTTTTTTTTTTTTTAATTAACATAAAATTTACTTGGTTACCATCCCCATGAGTCACACAGTCCAGTCTTGACAAGTTAATTGTTAAGTGGAATTAGGCAGCAGAGCGTTCTTTGGTCACATCCTTGCAGGGACTTGGAGAGCACGGTCTCCTCCCTGGCTGGCAGTCGAGGAGGGAATGCCAGGCTGGCTGAGCTGCCGGCCGGGATTTTATAGCGGGGCTATTTTTAGCTGTTATCAGCCGCGGGTGCGGGGCCAATCCGCGCCCGGGGCCGCACAGAAACTCTGCCCTGGCCAAACTTCACTCGCAGCAATCTCCCAGGGAGGGGCCAAGTGACTCTGAATTTGCTGCTCTGAACTTGGACTGTTCTTTATTCGGGCTCCTGCAAGGCGCCAGCGCACCAAGGACGCGCGTTAGGACCATGAGCAAGTTACTGATTCAACAGATAAGCATCCTGCCTATATTTGGTGAAAATGAGTGAATTTAAGGGGCCTCATGAAGCCCAATAAGTGATGCAATCATTCAGTATGATAGACATATAAATCAACCTCTGGTGTTTTCACAAAGGTGGTGATTTTTATGTCACTGTGTAACTATGTACTGTGTAACTGGAAACGACTTACTGTGATTATTTACAAATCCATGTGCTCACCAAAGAAAGGAAGGACAGATTGGTGCCTCTTCAAAACAGGCCACATGGTGTATAATAGATTCTTGACACTGGACCTTTGTCCAGCATATTCTTTTAGTAACTTTTCATGGAAATATGACCTTGTAGTAACTTTAGGCTTTGAGAAATGAATTTGAAATGGTGAGAAAAATGTGTATTAAAATTAGGAAGAATTTCTGATGACATTAGGAAAAATTTTAAAACAACAACAACAATAATAATAATAATAATAATTTCTCCTAATCTTTCTGTTTACTGAAGACTTGCCAGTATTATTTGGGCATCTCACTGGCCATTTCTGGCTAATAGAGACCCTCCTGCAATGAGGGGCCATCCAAAGTATCAATGTTACAGCTAAGGATGAACATATTTATAGAACAAGAATAAATGTGGGCAAATATAAAACACTTCTCCTGGTCAGATTTTTAATCAAATAGATTTTAAAATTAATCAAAAAAAGGGTAAAAATACATGTGAGCAGAGGTCTGAAGAGTTATTGAATACCTATATTTTCAGATGCAAAGCTTCCACCCCTTCCATTTGCTTCTCAGCCAGACTTCAAGTTACAGGGACACAGTGTTGAAATCTCCCAAAGCACATCAACATAGACATTTCACCTCAAATAGAATTTGTTTACTCAAACAATCATAGGTATCCTAAAACAGGAGGTTAATAAAAGAATCTTTTTGCTGCTTGTTTAGTTTAGCTATAAAAGCAGAAACAACCTGAGACAAGATGCAGCTGTGAAAAAAAAAAAAAAAGGGCACCTTTGTGGAAAGAAAATATGTGCAGAAGGGGATTACTATGACAACTGGCAGAAATGGAGACAAAAAGGATTGGCTGGTTTAGCCCCAAAACACCTGAGGCTGTCTAAGCCTAAACTGATTTTTAAAAGATCTAAATGCATGAATGACTACTAATGGACCATGCTGGCACAAGAGCAAGGATGTTTTAGCTACACAGAAATAAAGGTAATTTGGAAATTGAAGTGTCAAACCTATAGAGCAGTGACATTCTGAAACAGATTTCCAAAATTAATCATAATAGTAATAGTTTCTGAATAGACTTTGATCACTTTATGAATGAAGTTTTGGATGATGAGGCTGTCTGTAACAGAATACTTGATTTCATGTCCCAAAAAGTCACATCCAGTCCTATGAATTTCTTTTTCAGATTTCCTAGAATCCCCAAAGAAACCATCTTGGTGCAGATTTCTACCTTTCTGTGCCTCATCTTTTATAAACATATAAGCAGGAAGATAATGGTTTTTCTCTTAGAAGATGAGTTCTCGAGTTTTACTTCATTAACACCTGCATGGAGCCTGCAACAAAAAATCAATTAACTTGTAAATCAAAATTCTGGTTTTGAACACTGCTGGATGTACTGAAACCAGACCTGTGCACTGACAAATTCACTTCCCAGCTATCCCTGAGCACGTCATTGTAACGGCACGAACGTCACTGACATCTTGCATTATCAGAGACCTCCCAACAGTACAAATTCACCTACAATTGTTTCGTTAATTGATATGAAAAAGATCATTTAGAGATCTAAATATAAAAATCATACCTGCAGATGACAAATAAATGACTAATTTTAGAATGACACACTTCCTCCTTTTCTTCTGCCACAGAAGTCAGTTTCATACAGGTTCATAACATTTTCCACAAAAAAGTGGTAAATATTTTTTATATTGCCACAAATACATAAAAATATTTATATGTCTTTTTTCAGCCACAAACAAAGTTGTGAGAGGACATTGAGTAATTCCAAATGAACTAGTAAATACACAGTGGCACAGCAGTGGAAAATTTGCCTTCAATGCAAGGTCTTATGACCCAAAGAAACAAAGAATCTTTATTTTCCCAATTAAAATCTTAAGCTGTGTTTGAAGCAGTATCTAAGAATTCAAATTTAGTATGTTCAGTTAGCTTTTCTCTTCAACTGTGGTGTCTGAAATAAAATGTAATTCTAAAACAAATACAGTTGAAAGACACATATATGGGGACTGCTGTTAAAAAAAGGATAAGATTTGACTGAAGTTAAAGGAAGAGTGCTGGATCTCAGTCTTGGAAAGGTCAATGTATTAGATTATTTTGTCTGGTTATTTTAGACTGTAAATGAACAGCAGAATTGTCCAATATTGCACTGCTTGATCTCTATTGCACTTCAGTTGTTGCTGAGTGGGGACACTGAAACAAAAGGGGAAATTAAATAGCCTGAAAAAAGAAATTCATCAATCCACAGTTTGTTTCCAGGTGTCCATTACCAGAATCCACTTCTAGCCTAATCTAGTCATCCAAGATTTTTATTTAAACTGTCACTGGTCATATTCAGTTTATTTAACGTCAGGTGACCAGGCCTGTGGCGTTACGTGTCTTAAAAGATTGTTAATGTTGATTCTGTTAATTGTTTTCTGTTTAGAAATGGTTTAGTCCTCGGTTCCCAACATGTTCTCCCCTCACAATGGTTTCTTCCTGAGTTGTTTATCCCCTACCTTTCCCGCCAGTGGCCTGTCCCTCAGAGTGATTGCTCCTCTGCTCCTCCCCTTCTGCCCTTATTAGTCTTTTCCCCTCCCTCTGGTGCTGCCCACTCCCCCTGTCTGTTATTGTAACCACCCCTCCTTTATTTCGAGAATTTTCTATATCAATCATCCGTAGCCTGTTATATGATTTGCCTCTGGGGCTTCTCCCCTCTTCTGTGTAACCCTCATAGGTTCAGCTGTGTTTTACATTCCTCCCCTGCTCTTAGCTTATTAGTTGTACTGTTTCTTCTCCCTTCACGCCCACTCCCTCTATCAGTGCCTCCCCAAGCCCTCCTCCTCTGACACATGTCCCTGGACCCATCTGGGAATAAAGCCTCCTTGACATCCACACAAGTATCCACTCTTTCTTTACCTTGGGACTTCCTAGCCTCACTCTCGCCTGTGCCACCCCTGCCGCAGACGGCACCACTACCAGGGGTCCATGGTGAGGACCCGGGAGTGGCCGATCTTGTGGCCACTTCTGGCCAAGCTTCAGGAGCAGCTAGCAGGCACTGTCCAGCTCCCATGGCCACAGAGAAGGCTACACAGGACATTGTTTTCAGTGAAAGTTTATGGTTTGATGCAGTTGCCTAAGCCTAGATATCTAGCAGCATTTGATAGAATAGCTGAGGAAATTCATAAACATATATGAAACAGGATCTATGGGACACTCCAGAGGCAGCTGGAGGCCAGGAAAGAAGCCTTTAGACATCTAAATCAGCAGGGGATGCAGTGGTTGGAAAACTATTAGGCCCCGCTTCATACAGTGAACGGAGTCGACCTAACAAGGAACCTCCCTCTACAGGTGGTGCTTGCACTTGGCCGCAGGAATTAACATCCCATCATGCTATTTCAGATAGCCTTTTGTTGCAAAAAGAGCCTAAAAACCCTGCAGCAGTGTAGTTAATGGCTTACAGAGGCACCTTCAGTTGGATGAGCCAAATCCAACCCTTGATATCTAAAGAAAACAAAGAGCAGAGCAGAAATGCTGCTTTCCTTTCGCAGACTCCAAAATAGTTGACATATTATCATCACCTGTTGCTCTGCAGGGATTATGCATTATTTTGTGTTTGTGAAATCTTAGTCTCAGTAGAGCTGCTCTTTAGGTACTTCTAAAATAACCAATTCAAAATAATACAAATTGCTCTGTTTTGGACAGGATCCATTTAACAGGTGACAATATTGCTACACAGATAAGTTTTCAAGGCCAGCAAAAAATCAATCCACAAATCCAAACATTTTTCAATCCAAAAATGTAGGTGCTCAGATGTTTCAAAAGAAAAAAACAGTCCATGCTGGGATAAGAGCCTTGTTTCAGAACATCAAAGAGAGTATTCACAAGATGAAATATATATAAGGAAAACGAATGAGTAAATAAAGCCTGCTTTAATTTTTTCTCGGTGTGACTTCCATTATTTACATTGTGTTTGCCATTGCTGCAATCACTGTGCAGGGACAATTTCCCAGATAATCCAGGTCTGTATTTTGAAGCTGTTGCTACGCTGTGCCCGGACACTTCTGTGGCTGGAACCACGCACTGAGGGGGGCACGGAGCACCAGTTCAAAATGGATTCACGGACCTTACCACAGGTGCCTGAGTGAGGCACAGACTCAGCAAAGGCTGGAAGCAAGACCTTTTCCCCTTTGTATCCAAAAGATTAAGCAAACTGCTCTGCCCTGCTGCTGAAACACACGTTCTGCTCGTGACTGATAGTTGGGGAACTGGGTGTTATCTGTAGCAGAACGGCCGTCACTAATCTTTTCACTCACACACACACACACACACACACACACACACACACACACACAGAGTAATTTGGATAGGCATAAATCCAGCTGTGAAGAGACCTACAGCACAATTTTCTTCCTCAGAAATAAGGGTTGGTAGCTATTAGGTTTATATGTGAAGTCTTCAGAGATTACCAGTCTGCTGTACATGACAGGGTGGAGGAGGGAGCCATAGAGCCACACTGGGTCTGCACAGTGGCATGCAGGTGTTAGAGATGTATCCGTATTCTTTGAGTTAGCAGAGCAAAAGCACTGGTGAGGGTGTCCTTTGCACTGGATTTATGTCAGAGCGGTTCTCTGACTCCAAAACCAAGCTGTTTTCAGTGAGGGGTGATGAGAGTCTGATCACACCACTGAGAAAAACCTCAATTCTCACAGAAGAGAAACCTAACGCTCTACAAGTCAAATGGCACCTGCAAACTGTGCAGTACTACTGTGTTACACTTGCTTGCAAATGGGCAAGACTGTTATTCCAGCATCAGGTTTGGAGGAACCATACAAATGTTGAAGGATTCAAAAATACATTAAAATAGAGCAGATAAAGTGTTCTGACGAGAGAGTTGGATAAATGATGAATTAAAGAGGTGCTTGCTGTAGTAATTTTTATTAGAATTGCTATTTGCACTACCTGTACCTCCAAACTGGAGCTTAAGAATTGTATAAATTAACTGGGGAAAGACTGGAAAAGGTCATAAAAATGACCCCTAAAACAAAAAAAACCAAACCACAACACACCAAACCAATCAATATTTAGAAACGATGACTCAAGCTTGAAGGCAAGCTGAAGGACTTGCTTAGTTCAAGAAAGCAAGACTGAAGAAAATTTTGATCTGTGTCTTCTATATACATAAAGGTATTGTCTATTAAAAAGAAAAATAGCATAATTCAGAGCAATAGAATTTTACTAAAGGGAAATATTGTCTCAGGACAATAATTAAGCACTGACAGAAACTTATTGGTGTAGGTGCTGAAGGGGCATCACTGAATGTTCCCAAAGAAGCATCTGTTAGGGACAATCTAGATTAGATTGAGAGCAAAAGGATATATCACTTGGTATTCCAGACTTGTATTTCTATACTTAATTGTACTTGTAAGCTATCTCAAGCTATTTGCAGGAATAAACAACCATTAATTTAATTTTAATTATCAAAACAGGTATCACGTTAAGATATTGGCTCCCCATGAGTCATTTCCTGCTGTGTACATGTTAACTTCAGCATCTTGGTCTGTAAATCTGCCAAGACTGGAAGATTCGGAAAACAGTTCTTGGATCTTTTCCTTGCTCAGATTGCTCAGTTAACACTGTTTAAAAGGTGGATTATGAATCACTCAACCTTTTTCTAAGCTTATTATTAAGACCAAAATAATAGTTGCTAACTTCAGTTAGGTTTATTATTTATAATATTTTTAAAGGCTAAAATGTTATAAAAAGACAACTACTATAATTTTGCGTACATATGGAGAGTTACAGCTGTCACCTGCTTCAACCTGAATTTACCTTTCTACCTGCAAATCTTGGTGGAGTAGATATGGCTGAACACCAGCCTCATGTGCTGGATTGGAGTCAATCAGAAGACTAACTGGTTTCCATTGCTAGGAGGTATCTGGACACCCAGTTATGCTTATAAATATCTAACAGCCCAATACTGCAAATACAGCTGTTTTCCTCTGTAGATTAGGAATGTAGTGAGAAATGCTCAGTTCTGCTCAGCAAAACACCAGTTTAACCACTAACTTCTGAGTGGACATCTATGTGGTTCTGATATCTTCAAATTATACATTAAAATTTAAATTACAATTAAAATTAGATTTGTCCTATGATTTCATGTTCTGAACTATTAAGACACATTCCCAAACAGAATTTTCACAACAGATACCAGAATGCTTCATAAAACGAGAAAAGGCAACTCATTAGGAAGAAGTGTGATTTTCCCAGTGACACAATGAGTCTCACTGTCCCTGTGAGGAACATGGTCTGTCATTCTCAACAGTTCAGCACAGCGTGGGGAGTCAGTAAGGAGCTGGCACAGAGTTAGTTGTGCCACCAAGTTGGAGTCCTCAGACAATCCTGGCTTGGAAATCAGAGAACCACAGAATCACAGAATTGGTAAGGTTTGAATTAACATCAAGTCCAACTGTCAGCCAGCACCACCACCATGTTCACCTTTAGGCCAGGTCCTCAAGTGCCACATCCACATGTTTTTGGGTGCCCAGCAATGGTGACTCCACTTCCCTGAGCGGCCTGTTCCAGTGCCTGACAACCCTCTCCATGAAAAAAAGTAAAATTCCTAATATCCAACCTAAACCTCCACTGGCACAGCTTGAGGAATTTTCTCTCATCCTGTCACTTGTTATGTGGGAGCAGAACCTGACCCCCACCTGGCTCTATCCTCCTTTCAGGGAATTTCAAAAGCAAGATCCCCCCCAGCTCCCTCAGCTGCTCCTCATCAGACCTGTGCTCCAGACCCTTCCCCAGCTCCATTCCCGTCTCTGGACATGCTCCAGTCCCTCAATTTCTTTTTTGCTGTGAGAGGCCCAGAACTGACCCCAGGATTTGAGGTGTGGCCTCAGCCATGCCCAGCACAGAGGGACAATCACTGCCCTGGCCCTGTTGCCCCACTGGCGGGCACAAGCCAGGTGCCTTTGGCCTTCTTGCCCACCTGGGCACACCTGTCTCATGTTCAGCTGCTGTCACCAGCACCCCCAGGTCCTTTTCCAGCTTTCCAGGCACTCTTCTCATAGCCTGCAGCACTGCAGGAGTTGTCGTGATCCAAGTGCAGGACTCAGCACTTCAAATGAGGGAGTGGGAAACATCTTGTTGGAAAAACAAAAATGTCCTTTATTTTCCAGCTCCTGACTTAATGAAATTTTACAGAAGGAGACCATAATTCCAAACAGAAACAGCTAAATGCATAGGTTCTGATTCTTAAATATAAGCACTGGTGTCTGCTAAAAGGACAGGAGGCAACAAGCACAAATTTAGATACACAAAATTCCATTTAAAATGGTTTTACCATGATGGTAGGACATTAGAATGATTGCACAGAGAAGTTGTGGTTTCTTCATCTTTAGAAATATTGAAAACCAAGCATGACCTTGAGCAAGCTGTTGTAGGTAATACTGCTCTGAGCAAGGAGTTGGACAAGGTGAATTCCAGAGATGCTCTCCAGCATCCATAACTCTCTTAGTCCAGGTGCAGGCTGATGATCCTAAACCACAGTACAGCATTGGTATTTTTGCCTAACACAAGGTGTTTATTGCTTAAGGTAAAGATTACCTTAAGCATAAACATCTTGAATTGAATTGCCTTCCTACTTTTGTGAATCGTGTTCCTATGGCAGAAGTGAGTACGGAGAGGCTATAATCTGCAGTCAGTCTCAGGTCATCAAAAAAACAGAAAGGCAATAATTTTCTTCTGAAAAGAAAATTGGAGGACTGCTCTTTAAATAACAATTTAGGCTTCAGGAAAACAAAAAAGTTAAAATTTTCAAAGAATCCCAAACCTTAGCACAAACATCCTGCTCAATAGGAAAATACAGTGTACAGGTGAGAAGGCTGGACCTTGGAGCTGTGATTGGGTCAGGCTGTCCTTTGCACTCAGTAACACAGCCTGTGTGCCAGTCATATTTCTGTTCAAATTGCAAAGGCTTTTGTTTGAATAAATTACAGAGTTATTGAAAAAGCTTTAAGGTGGCTGTGACAAGTCTGGACCTGCTGGATTCACACAAACAGATGCATGTTGTTACATGCTGCATTCTGCTGTTAAAGGCACAGGGAATTCCTTCTTTACCTTATGGCACATCCTGAAATAGCCCACTGACATGACATAGTTACCAAGCACTGATAATCACTGAAAAATGAGTTAAAGTGATGTAAACATTTTCTTGGTGTCTAATGAATGTACTACTGTAAACATTATCCATCCAGCTGCACTGTGAGATACCATTTAATCTCCCCACTTTCTCTGGTGTTCAGTCCTCTGACACTCACGTTTCCAGTCATTCACAGGGATTTATTAGGTCTACAAGCAAAGGGAGGAATAAATAATGGCAGAACTGTCATGATCACTATTGTCCTACAGCGTCAGGTCCTACTGTCACTGTTAGTGTCTGCAGAAAAGTGCAAACCCAGATGAACCCAATTTCAGAGCAGCACTGGCCTCAGGTGGACTAGAGACCATGTGAGAAGGGAAGCATCTATGAGTAATATTTATTGACACAACTGAGATATTAGTCCCATGTGCAAGAGGCCACAGACCTCAGGGATTTCACTGCTGATGTTACATATTATTCTGTGACCTTCCATTTTACAGGCTGACTTTTGCTATCTAGATAATTAAAGAGAGCAAAGCTGGATCTGCCCTCCATGGAGTTACTGCTTTATTACCTTGATACCACAAAGATAGAAAAACAAAAAGCCAAAAACAAAACATCATCACGTTCCTAAGGAGTAAAACACTGTAACAGGAGTTCAGGTCAGTCACCTACCCAGCAGTACCCAGTGCCCTGCCCACTGGGCACAGCATGGATCACCTGAGAGCCTCATGTCTCAGCCCTTCAGCCAGGTAGGGATATCTTGGGGCTCAAGGACATCTCAAAGACACCAGGCAGTCACGTTTCCAAAGTGAAGAGAGCACAGTTTGCCTTTCTCTCTGGAATAGCTGATAAGAACCTTTATGGGATAATCAACTACTCTGCACAACAAAAGCAAGGAAAAGGACTTCCTCAGACCTTGTCCCTGACAGTTCTATTCAAAATGCCTCTCTTCTCACTTTTTCAAATTAACCCAAACAACTCTGCTTGAATGGGAACATCTGCACACATTTCTTATTTTATCCATAGAAAAATAAGACATTGTTATTTTGAAATAAGAGGAATGTGAAAGAATAAGGAAAATAAAGAGATGATTGTAAAGCCCAAATACAGGTTGCTAACACCATGTAGTTGCTAACCAAAAATTGTACTCAATTGCTGCAACTTTTAACACATACACAGGACTACATGCAGAAATATAAAATAGAACTAATGTCACAGCTCTTACTTTGACCATATAACCAACATACTTTTAGTAAGGACCATGATTCAGTAACAGAAATAGGACAGGTGCTGTTTCAGGGAGTCATTTAACCAAATAATGACTGCTGAAAATACTTCTCATTATGTGTTATGACAAAATCTCCAGCTTCCAAAGGCCCCATGGAACTGAGAAACAGATTTTGATAATGTTATTTATGTTGAAAAGTGACAAACTTCATGAGGCTTCTCTTGAAATAACAGAACATTATAATCCTTGTTTATTGTTCTATTCAAAGTACACAAGATCTTGAACATTTTGTCAGGCCTGTGTTTCAGCCTAATAAATGTTAAATTTAAAGAAAGGTTAAATACAAGTGTGTTTATGAAGGGAATCATAGTGTTTATTCAAGAACACAGGTGTTTACAGTTTTGAAACCTAAGTAATCCTTTATAAGGTGAGAGAAGGTGTGAAAGCTCTCTCAGTAATTTCTACCTAACTGGAAATTAATGAAAATACATGTTTAAATTGTCACAGAAATATCTAAATCTAAATATTGAAAGAAAGGAAAGAAAAACTTCTTTCATGGATGAGCATTATTTAAACTATAGTTTTCTTCATAGCATTTACAGGTATTACTTTTGAGCTCTCAGCTACTAGATAGTGAAGTGCAGGGATAGCTGAACTAGCTCAACTAAGTAGTAGCAGCCTAACTGTAACAGCAGAGAGATTTCCCAGAATAAATGAATTGCAGCAACAATCAGAATACTTGCACCGTGCTTCCATTTGAATGAAGAAATCCCAGGCACTTCTACACAACACAAATCACCTCTTTCTCTGCTTACAGATGCAAGAGGTAAGTGAAGAGATTGGCTCCCTGCAGCAGAGTTGGGAGCAAAGCAGTTGTATTTCACTGTTTTGTAGGATGCACATATTGATTTGGGGTTTAAAAGTAGAGTATGCTTAGAAGCACCCAGGTTCTTACCTTTACAAAAACAGAAATCTCAAAGTCTTCCTGAAAGTTGTTAGTTTCCTCAGAGTTATTGTTAAGGGGAAACTTGAGGGAAGTTGAAGAGTTGGTGTAAGTGCTCTGTCTCTGACGAAACTGGAAATCTGGAGGAAAATGCAGGTTGCTCTCAAACATTGAGCCCTCTATGTCTTTAACTTCCAGAGTTGGGCTCATCAGATCCATCTGCTGCTGTGGGTAGTCTTCTCCAGCACCATGGTGAGATGGAGTATCATCTTCTCCATCACTTCCATGCTGAGAGGCCACAGAATTATTGCAGCTATCTTCTGAGTTCTCTTTACTACCATCCATGTTTTCTGGGGTATTAGTGATGGAAAAAGGGGATGCTGAATCTTCATGGACATGATCAAAAAGATCACCCCCTTTATTTTCCTCAGAATCTGAAACCTCAGAGACAGTGGTGTTGTTAACATTTTGATTGATGTCAGTGAAGACTGGATCTTCCATGGCTGCTGGCTGGTGAGCTTTGCCTGTCTGCTGGTACCTTACAGACTACAATTAAAGTGAGATGTTGACAGACAAGGCTCCTGAAGAGGAAGCAGAGTCTGTGGTGTTCTTTCTGAATGCTCAGCTACACATGGCAAATCTCCAACAATCATTTACTGAGAGCCTTGAATCAACAACTGCACTTCCACCAAAGTAAAAGGCTGTCTCACTTTTAACCCCTTTGTCAATCTGACTCCTGGGAACTGTATCTCAAGAGCTGTAATCAGCTGTTCCTCCATATGTTGCCTGGATAAGTATAGCAAAAACCAGCTGAAGAACCTATCAGTACTAGAAAGCTACAGTAAAAAAATAAGTATTCTTGCATAGGAAGTTGAAAATAGTTCTACTGGAAATCTTATTTATGTAAAGAGGTAGAAATGCAGACTTTGCCTAATCATTCATATTTTCACAAAATACGAGTGAGTTTTTTCACAAAAACTTCAAGGAAAAACAAGGCAAAAGTGCCTCGATAATACAAGCAATCATCTACATTTTAGTGGTTGCTTACAAAATCATAAACAACTGAAGATCATTTATGAAAAACTACCAAAACAAATTATAAAGAGGTACATTTTAACTCTTTCCAACATTGCCATTCATTCACTTTGGGGGCCACACATTTCGCATTTGGCATTGTCCTCCGCTGAGCTATAAACTAGGGCCAAATCTGTAAAAGCTCTCATGAGCTGGGAATATAGGAAAAGAAAGCAATGAAGAAGTATTAATCATGATTACATATACATAATGCATCAATTAATTATAATCACATTTTGGTTATGTATCTCCATGTTGTAAGACATACACTGTAGAAATCTTGTTTGCCACCTTGTGTATACAGTTCCTTCTCTCTAATGAATGGAGAGTCACACCAAACTGCACAGAACCTAAAGTGGGTGAATACTGCCAGCTTTAGCAAAGAATTAACTGCCCTTATAGAGACAGATACACATTCCAGAGCAACTGAATTCAACAGAGCTGAAACTTCTGGAAGATCCAAACCTGCAGTTATCAGATTATTATAAAGTTACCAATCTATTAAAGTTATGAGAACTTCAAGCCTTATTGACTAAAGACTTTTGATCTCCATGTTTACTGCGTCTGGATTACATAGATTATTACATGAATTCTTATAAATTAATTATATTTAATCTTTTGGAGTTGAGTCAAAAGGAAAATGAAGGTGTACTCCTGACCCATCCTTGTAACTTCCTTAGTGGTAACTGCCACAGTCAGGTTAGATTTCTTAAAGAAATAAAGAAGAGAAGTGAAAGAGAAAGATGGTAATTCAAGCCATTCCAGGCAGAACAAGAAGGGAACACAAGCTGTTTCACAGTGTAGGATAGCAGGTGCACTCTGCCTGGGATTTATGACTGTAGTAAACTGCCATTACCCTTATATTAAGATGTTTAGAGTACTATTAAAGTTAAATATCAAAAGCAAAGCAATATTTCATCTTAAACTTAGGGCTCCTAGATAACCAGAAAAGTGCCAAGATCATGGTCACAATCAGGTTTAATCACTGTGATTGTACAGTACAAAGATGCAGGAAGGTATCAGAGATCAATGAGATCTCTTAGCTCACGAGGGCATTTCTGGCCTGCTGCAATTCAAGGACTGCAAGGATACATTACCCATTACCAAGGCCTAATTTCAACTCTTACTACCCCCACATTCCTGCCTGGCGCAAGTGATCCATCACCAAACAGAACAAAGCACATCTCTTTACATTAGCTGTATGTAACTCAGCCACAATTCCTCACTAAATTCTGGAAATCCTAACTCAGAGGTTCTGAAATGGGTGCTGTGTAATCTGTCTTGCAAACTTCTAGCACTCAAGACCAAGGCTAATGATAAATAAGACTGATTTAAAATCGTGTACTTAAATTACTGAAGTTCCAGAAACTTCAGAAAAGCAATAAAACAGCTGGTAAGTTTTATAAATTCAACTTCTTTTAGGACTACTTTTCACTTCTAAGAAAACACTTGGATTTCTTCATATTTTGTAGAAAGACAAATGTATTTCTGCCTGGGTCTATTCAGCTTGCTCTCAGCATGACTTTGATCAGTAACTCCCACTGATCTTCAACCCCTTCTTACAGAGTGCTTGCAGGATTAAACTCGCTGGGATCATAAAACTCTCTCCTTAATAACTTGCCTGGCAAACAGTTTGAGGGAAAAAAAAGAACACAGAAGTATGCATGACACAAATCAAAGAGCAAAGTCCAGTTGTAGTCCAGTCCATGACGTTTTTTTCCCCTCCACGAAGACAACATTTGCAGGATGCAGCAGCACCTGCTGGAGGGTTTAAAATATCACAAGTAAAACAAGGAGTAAGAGCATAAGGTGAGTATTATTTAAAAATAAATATGGTTTTTGTGGCCTTCTTTATTGTGAGTTATCCAAGTTCTTCTTTCCTCTGCCACCCTCCAAGAGCAATGAAAATTATCACTAAGTGTCCAGTGAAATGAGACTTCTCTCCTGTACAGAAGTGAGAGGGAAGAGGTTGTATGAGGTAGGAGAGCAAATATAGGTCTCAGCACAAGTAAAGCCCTCTGAATAACAGTCCCACCCTAAAGCCATGAGAATGCAAGATTACAAAACAGAGATCACCAATTTCATCTATTCCCTAAATTCCTCAGCTCCCAAATATAGAAGGTGTTGAGTTAATGTGGAAATTAGTAACACAATACTTTCTGCTGCTAATTCTGTAATCCAGGTTGTGTCACTGACCATCTGAACCCACGTGAGCCATTGATAACGCTGGTCCACCAGCTCTGCAGAAACACAAAGAAGCACAAAAACCATAAGCAGAAAAGTTCATAAAAGAACAAAGAACATGAGCAATGGAATGCCTTATTTTCAAGAGAAGCTTGTTTTTTACTTTATGACTGAATTTCCGATTTTACTTCAACTTTATTCTTTTTAAAGGAAGACGTTGACTACAAGTCAAGTTAGCATACTTGGACACAAGTTACAGTTTCCTGCAGTGTTCCAGTGTTCAGCACCTGGAATAAGCAAATCACTGATTCTTTCTACAGTCCAGTGGACACTGATGAGCCCCTCAAATCACATCATAGAAAAAGATAGAAATAATTATATCAAAAGGAGACAAAAATGGTCTTTAATACAGCCCAGTTATCAGAGCTCCCTACAATAGATGTGTCTGTTTAGAAAGCAAGGCTGGTATTCATCTACATTTAGATGCCCACAAATGGACATAACTGAGGCTAGGAACCCAGATCACTGCCTGGTTCACTCTGCAGAGACACACAGAGCTCAGTTCAGCAGCTCAAACATACAGAGACATTTACTGGTAATTTAAGTTGTTTGCTTAGAGCAACTTGATTTATCTGAAGGATAAGGGCAATGGCACACTCAGACTGCTGAAGCTACTACTGAAACTTCAGCAGTTCACCCTGAAACCCCAACAGAAATCAGCATCTACACCTTGCAGCTATTTTAAAATGACAAGCAGAAGACTGACAGACTGACTTGTAAAGAAATTCCTGCATTGCATAGAGTCAGTTATCCCTCACCTCCAGAGTGGAAGAGAAGGGTGGAAAGAACAAAGAGTAACAAGAATATCAGATTGCCTAAAGAGAATACTTTACATATTCTCAGAGATTAAGAATCAGAGGCAAAACCCCACATTACACTATTTAGTACAGATTCTGAAGACTTCTATCTGGATACACCTTTATTGAAGCAATAATTTGCACATACTCTAGACATTCCATAATATTGTAAACTTCAACTCATTCATCAGTGCCACAAATAGCTTCAGTGGTTCACAGCTCTGTTTAGAAACAGCAACCTCCTTTTACAGGAATTTCTCTGGTCATTTCCAGTTGGATATTCCCATAATTTTAATGGTTTAATAAAAGAGTCCTTCAGTTTTATTTGTTCTTGATGAAGACACTTGCACAATTTAAGCAAAGAGCCTGTAAATCATTCCTCATAACCTAAAGAAATGAAGGCCCTTCAGTTGCTTGCTCTAAAGTATCTTTTTCCAGACAAAGAGATACCAAAAAAGTCCTGAATGGTTAAAAAACTCAGAATACTTGGAAACAGCTGAACCTGAAACTGAATGATGGTAAACAAAGTTTACTGTCCCTCAGAAACTGAGGGATCTTAGCATCCCAGAGAATCAGACCCTTCATTTGCACTTAAGTGCGCTCAATGCAAAATCATTAATGCTCCTGGTCATTCAGGATGTTGGCTTTACAAAAAGAAAAAACCAACAAATTTTTTTCCTTCATAAAGATCCAAAATTTCCAAAGCTTTGCAACATGGAGTTCAAGGACATTATCAAAACTACACTGTGGGCTCTAGGAGACAGACTGGTCATGGTTTACAGACATACTACAAGGGACGTGAAATAAATTCATACCGCTTTGTTTTCACTCCTAGCAACACTCAATACCTGGAGGAAATCAACCACAAACAAACTCCTGCACCATTTCCAGCCTCAGCTTTTACTTGTGTTGTTGGCAGCACCATATCTCTACACAGTTCATCAACAGTAATCCTCTATCCACTGCCAATCTTGCACTTAACAGCATGAGGACAAGACTTTATCCCACATTTTGTTCCTTTATCTGTATTCTATTTGTACTGCAGTAAGGAAAACAAACATACCAAAGAATTATTTCAGAAGACAGTGGTTTGGTAAATGTTCAGGATAACGCATTTCACGCAGGAGTCAGCACATCCTTGAAGCAGGCATCCAGAAATCCATCTGTTGTTCTGCTAAAACTGACCTGGATTCTGCAGTCTTGAGGGGCTGGTTCATGAATCCAGGACCCCACTGTAGTAATGGTGATTCACCTTCACCCCGACTTCCTTGGCTGCTGGCTGCATAAAAAGCATATTTAAAGCAAATAAATTTCACTCTGCATATGACAGACATTTCTCCACTTGGAACTATGCAAACAAGAGAAAACCACTTGGCAGAGGACACTCAATTCTCATGTTATCAACAGATTTTATATTTTAAAAATACCAGGAGTCATTGTCAACGTACATTTGAAAACCTGCTTTACCTGCTGCAGCACCTAATTGTTCCCAGTTTTGATGTTTCAAAGCCCTTTATTTTTGGTCCTCCAGTTCATTTTGTAAAACTTTACTTGATTTGGTCTTTAAGTCCGTGTTTAGAAACTCCATTGAAATACCTGAGAGCCTAAGAAATACCAACATTTTATCTGCATAACTGCTCCAAGAAAAACATTTTTATTTGCCTTTAAAAATTGGCATCATTTCAACAACCTTTTTTATCTCTGAAACTAAGCACCCTTGAAAAGCTCAGCAATCCAGTTTCAAGCCTGTTTGCAGTGGAGGCTCTGGAGCTGAAATAAAGAAGGCAAAGACACTACAGTCCTCTGTATCACCCTGTCATACAGCCTTAGGGATCTCCTTCCACATAGTTTGAGAAACAGAAAGGTTAAGAGCCCTTTTTCTTTATAGCCTCCCTATACAAGCAATGCTTTGGATTAAATGGGCACTAAAAGCTTAAGGTCTAACAAAGTTTAACAGCTGTTACTTACCCAGCTCTTTTTATGGTTTCATGAAACGTCTATTTTTTTTTTCATCTCAATTTTATAAAGATGCATCAAAACACAGTAAATTATAGGTTAAATGACAGATCTAAAAAAACCACTGAGCAAAAATGGAAACAAGGTGACAGAGGTCTCCATCACATGGATAAAATTGAGAATAAAACTGGAAATACAGGAAATATTTCTTGTTCAGGAAAGTATGGAATACAGGGCAGGGACATCTTCCACTGTGCCCAGGTTGCTCCAAGCCTCTTCCAACCTGACCTTGGACACTTCCAGGGATAGAGCAGCCACAGCTTCTTTAGGCAACATGTGCCAGGGCCTCACCACCCTCACAGGGAGGACTTTTTTCCTAATTTGCTCTTTTTAAGTTTGAAGCCATTCTCCCTTGTCTTGTCACTCTACGTTCTTGTAAAAAGTCCCTCTCCATCTTTCTTGCATGCACCTTCAGGTGATGGAAGGCCAGAGCTAGGTCACCCCTAAGCTTCTCTTCTCCAGGCTGAACAATCCAAATTAAATTAGTCCAAGTTAACCCCAAATTTAATTAATCCAGATAAATTCAGTTGCTTCACCTCTACAACACTGCCAGATAGAGGGCATGGTTTCTCATCTAAGTGTTGTACTAAACCTAGCAACTCCTGAGAATATTTTGAGGTTGCCTGCTCTTTACTTCCTGGCATTGACCAATGGTTTTTGAGCTGCAAATGCTCAATTGTACTCCAGCAATAAATCTGGACAGCTCTGGCAGCATCCAGTGCTTAGAACTGCAGCTTCTGAAGGCCAGTGTAGGCTAAAATACAACAGAGAGACAAGGTGAAGAAAGGCAAACATCTCAGTAGTGCTCAGTTTTACTCCTCTTAATGTAAGCATACATGTAACTCAGCCCTTTCTTGTAGGCAAACACTGTAAATGGAACCAAGAGCTGTATTAAACACATTAGATACATACTGGCTAAAGCAGCTCAGAGTTCAGAGCTGCTGTGGTGTGCTGCCTGTATGATGTGTCAAACTGGGCACAACACATTAGGCTGGGCTCGTGAATAAGTGAACACTGCAAATGGTTTTCAAAGCATGTGGGCAAGGGTAAACAAGAGATTACTCACAGCTTTCAGGACTGAATAGTTGAGTGAGTATGCTGCAAATGTAGGCTGGCAAAAGAGCCTCTGTGCTTAAAAGTTGCCTGCATCTGTACATAAAGTTTTTATCAAGAACTCAATAATAACTTAATTAAATTAGTCAGAAATATTGCACCTGGTCTGTTATACATTCCCTGGAGCTCTAGTTCACTTTGTGTAAAATATATATTTTTAAGGCAATACAACAAAGTAATTTATAAAGAACGTATCCCTCCTCCACATGATCAGCTGTCATGTGCATATTCACAAAGCTGAATTTGTGTAATCAAAAAGAGACTCAGAGAAAAAAAAAACACACACAAGGACCTTGACTTGAACTTGACACATAACACCTGAGTAGCTGGAGATGGATTTTTTCCCTCTTTTGCAGGCCTGTGTTTTGCCACACCTGCTACATTCCATAAATCAAGGTGAACCAGGGGTGTGTCACTTTATTCAGCCTATTGTACCACATTTTAGAGCCACTCCACAGCTGGCACACACAGGTAGCAAAACCTGCTTAACTCATACATATGTGAAAGCCATCAGGAAGAAACAAGCTGAACTCTACACTACCTGCAGAATAAACATCTAGCAGGGTACACAGAATGAAATTCAGATCCACTTCAATCACTTATGAAGCCATAAGCATCTCTTTTTCTCAGTTTTTAGGATGAAATTTAAAATAGTGATGATTTATGCTCTGTGCTATTAAAGGATGCTTCGTTTCTTTATTTACACAGAGCTGGTCTCATTGTTTTTCAGCACCAGTAACTTAACAGGTTTTGCAGAAATACTAATCCCTTCTCATAATAAAAAGGAAAACCATGGGAATGTAACTATTTCCCTTAATTTATGTAGCAAACTTACACCAGGACCCAAAACAGATCTCAACTCACTGTAGTACACGCTGCTGCAGTGGCACTCAGAGTACATTCAGCAACACCTGACCATTTCCTGCCTGTATTCTGACTTTTAGGGTAAACCATTTTTTTTCCACAAGAGACCACAAAAAGGCAATGTGTATGAAGGAATATGAACAGCCAGCTTACAGACTGTGTGACCAAAAGGGAGATGGAGTCATGGAGGAGTCATGGAGGAGTCATGCTGACGAGCAGCACTGCCTGGAAAAGGTGAAAGCCTGGGGCTGCCGGGAACCTGCAGAGGAGGCAGGAGGCAGATAA
Source organism: Haemorhous mexicanus (assembly GCF_027477595.1). Lineage (NCBI taxonomy): Eukaryota > Metazoa > Chordata > Aves > Passeriformes > Fringillidae > Haemorhous > Haemorhous mexicanus. The sequence continues at coordinate 112,579,647 of NC_082343.1, read as the reverse complement.
TGGGCATGCTGGGAAAACACCGGGACACTCCCAAGGACGTGTCCCATCGCAGCCTTGCCTCACGGTGCCCTTCTACAACAACGGGAAGCGCAGCAAACAGCCCCAAAGTGAGCTGCATCCCGGTCCGGGGGTACAACCCATCCCTGACAAACCCCTGAGCTCCCTGGAAACATCGCATTTCTCTGCTTGGGAGGGCTTCATCCCACAGCCCCCAGGGCTCCCCTCAGCTCTGTCCCCTTCATCCCGGTGTGTGGCAGCAGGAGCAGGGCAGTGACTGTCCCTGTGCTGGGCACTGCTGAGGTGACCTCGAGGGCTGGGCCCACTTCTGGAAGGGCCCCTCAGCTCAGAAAGGACACTGAGGGGCTGGAGCGACCCTTCCCCAGCTCCATTTTCTTCCCGTCCAGGGAAGGGAGTGGAGCTGGGAAGGGTCTGGAGAACAGGTCTGAGGAGGGGCAGCTGAGGGAGCTGGGAAAGGGGCTCAGCCTAGAGAAAAGGAGGCTCAGGGGTGATATTCTGGCTCTCCACAGCTCCCTGACAGGAGGGGACACCAGGTTGGGGTCGGGCTCTGCTCCCAGGGAACAAGGACGGGACAAGAGGTCATAGTCTCAAGCTGCACCACGGGAGGTTTTTACTTGGACATTAAGAATAATTTCTCCACAAAAAAGGGTACACCAACAGTTAGACATTAGAATGGGCTGCCGAGGGAAGCCGGTGGAGTCACTGTCCCTGGAGGTGTTTAAGGAAAGACTGGACGCGACATGGTGAGTTGAGAGACATGGTGTAGTTGACAAAGTAGTAATCGGCCGTAGGTTGAACTCGGCAATCTCAGAACTCTTTTCCATCTAATCGACTCTGTGACACTTCAGTCACAGAAATTCCCCGGTGCTCCCATAGCACGCGCGCTGCTGCCGCCGCGCCCCCCTCCCACAGCCCTCACAAACCGTCTCACCGCCCGCCCCTCACTTCCCGCTCCCCCCCCCACCCCCGTTCATCCCAGCGCCACGCCCCTCACACCGCAGCCAATTGGATCTCCCGCCATCGGCCCGCAGCCAATCACAGGGGGCAGAGGCCGCCCTCGCCGATGAGCTCCCGCGCCCCCCCCCCCCCCCCCGCAGGGCCCGTCAGTCGCCGGTTGGGGCTGCGCGGGCGGCGGGTGCGCAGGCGCCGAACCCCCCCCCCCCTCCCCCCGCTGCCCCCGGTCACCTCCGGTGCCGCCCGTACGTCCCGGCCCGAGCAGAGCCGGAGCGGCACCTCACGGTGGGGCCCCGGCGGGACCGGGGCGTCCCGCGGCTGGACGCTGTGGGGGACGGTGAGCCCGGTCTGAGTGCGGGTGAGGGACAGGCGCGGGGGAAACCGACCCGGAGCGCCCGGTTAGTCGGCGGTGCCGTGTGTGCGCGCTTTGCAGGCGGAATAACCTCCGTTCTGACCGAGCCGAGCAACTCCAAAACCCGGTCGGGAGGCGCGGGAGCAGGTGGTCTAGCGTTGGTGGTATTTCACAGCTGGCTTGCTTTGCTGGGCTTGCCTGACGCAGAGTTAATTTTTGGTTAGAGCATGCCATTTGTGTATAAAAGCGCCGGTGCTGAGCAGCTGCGGAGCATTCCGAAGGGAACACCGCGGGTTTGCCTCTTACTGCGCTGTGGAAAACTCTGGTTCTGCTTTTTAAAGCACCTGACAACATCGAAGGGGTGATCTCGCCGCTGCGTTGCGCTTCCCATTTATTTTCTCCTTTTCTTTAAAAGGCATGTGTCCTCCAAGTCCTCGGTGCTAAGAGAAGCTTGACGATCCTTGTAACTTTTGTATCTTCTGCAGACAATTTAACTCTTGGAAACCGGGGCGGAGGATGGCTTCCCGTACTTTGAATTCCCGTCGCTGCTAAAGCTACCGCTAACATTAAAGCTCCTTACGCCTTTAAAATAAACCTGCCGTTTTCAGGAGCTTGCGGGAAGGATTGATGTTAAAAATGCTGGGAAGGCAGCTGCTGTGCCTCCTAGAATCACAGTTTGTCTGCACATAAAGGAAGATAAAGGATAAAAGAAATATAAAGGGAAAAATTGCGGGAATGGGGCTCTTCTTGAGAAGCAAGTACACTGCCTAACAATATTGCAGAAGGTTTTGTGAAACCTGGAGCTTCACTTCCTCTTTTAAAGACTGAGAGCATCGTTCTGTAGCTTCCTAAACAAAGTGCTTAAGTCACACATAATACATTAAAAGAGAGGGTCAAAGCTTACAGATTATACCTGGCACTCATAACCATTAATTCCTTGCTGAGAAATACTTACCTCATAGCTTAGGTTATTAATTTTGAGTTTTTTTATAGAGAGAAAAGTGTGGTGTAAAAAGGACAGGTTTAAGTGCTGTTATGGTAGATGTAGAGCAGCTTAAAAGGAAAGGAGAAGTTTCTCCTGACAGTTCTGTACAGAACTGTCAGGAGAAACAGAATGAACAATGAGTAAATGGGACTGTTGAAAGGCTGAAAAGTCTTCCAGCAACTCCAAAGGGTGGAAACCATAAAAGGAAAGGTGAGATGAAAAGGGAAAACTACAATTATAGTAGGAAAGACTGCTGACATGAATAGTAATGTGTAATAAGAATTTATGGCTGCTGAGGACTCTTAAATGTGGGTCTGGAACTGTTCAAGTGCTTGTGCCTATGCTTCAACACAAGGAAAAATACTGATTTTCTGTCTTGGAATGTAGAATTGGAATGGGACACACACAACAATGGAGTAACTGATCAAAAGAAAACAATCCTTCCTTTCATTTAGTCTTCAGTGGGAAAAATCTCTGCACATTTGTTTTAATATATGAAGAACTGACAATATGTGAGAAACCCCTGAAGTCAGTAGGGAAATCCACTGTTGACTCAAGTGGTTGTTTAGACTGGGTGTTTTGAAATTACCCTCTGGAAGGAAGATGTATATAATGTATAGCTAGTTAAACTGGTCACTTTAGAATTGTTTTGGTTACATGCCTTGTCTGTTTAAATTTTTCAGGTGCATCTGATTACCAGCTGGAAGCTTCAAAGTCTCCACAATGAGCTCGATGTTGATGTTGTTTTTTGCTGGAATCCTCCTCTGTTGTGCTCACTCAGCTGGTGACTCGGTACCCAAGTTGCTCCTTGTGTCCTTTGATGGCTTCAGGGCCGACTACTTGGAAACCTACAAACTTCCACATCTGCAGGAATTCATTGAGGATGGTGTGCTTGTAAAAGAAGTCAGGAATACTTTCATCACCAAGACCTTCCCAAACCATTACACCATAGTGACAGGTTTATATGAGGAAAGCCATGGCATTGTGGCTAATGACATGTACGATGCAGATGCCAAGAAAAATTTTTCACAGTTCAATGATTCAGATCCCTTCTGGTGGAATGATGCAGTTCCAATTTGGGTAACAAACCAACAACAGGGGAAGGGAGCAAGTGCTGCTGCAATGTGGCCCGGTAGTGATGTAAAAATCAACAACACAACGCCTCATTTCTTTATGAAGTACAACTTCTCTGTGAAGTTTGAGGAGAGAGTGGAGAGAATTGTTGAGTGGCTGAACAGCTCTGACCCCGTGGTCAATTTTGCTGTGCTCTACTGGGAAGAACCGGATGCAAGCGGGCACAAGTACGGCCCGAGTGACACCCAGAACATGCACAGAGTGTTGGAAGAAGTGGATAAACATGTTGGTTTCCTTATGAACAAACTGAAGGCATCGGGCCTGTGGGACACTGTAAACGTCATAATAACAAGTGACCATGGAATGGCCTCCTGTTCTGCAGAGAAGCTGATTGTCCTGGATGAGTGCATCGGGCGCAGTAACTACACCCTGATAGACAGGACTCCCGTTGCTGCAGTGCTGCCAAGGCAGAGTATGTTTGGGTTTGGTTATTTTTTAAAGCATATACTGAGAATTAATTCTTATTTATCTTGCCTCTAAAAAGTACACAGTATGCTAGGCTGTTCTAATCTTTTGCAAACGTATGGAGTTCATGTTCCAAAACTTTGACATAAGGAGTAAAGAATGATGGTTTATTTTTATTTGGAAGTTTGTTTTGGCAATCAGTGGGACAAGGAGAGTTTCTTGTCAAATTACTGTGGCTGATAAGGATGACCCTGGTACAGGTGGTTGAGAAAGTAGGTGGGTACTTAGTTTGCCTGCTCACTTAGTCTATGCAGCTGTGATTCACAGTGAGCATAAAATAAACCCATGTGTTTATTCAGAATAAAAGCCGTCATTGTGTAAATTTCCAAGAATCTATTCCCAACTTTGATCGTTTTACCACTTCTGTTTTTGTGAGTGAAACTTAAGATTTTGTACCATGAATTCCATTTTTGTGTCTCAGAGTAGTCCCCAGCAGGCATGTCTGAAATCTTGTCATTACTGGCCTCTCCGTGGCCAGACTAATAAAGTCTGAATAAAGGAATCACAGAACAAAGTGATTCCTACAGTTAAAAAAAAAAAAAAAATTTACTGCATTGGATAAAATATTGACTACTTGAGGGGGTGATTGCTTTCTCTTGATTTCTCTGCTTGAATTTTGCCATTGAAGCCCAGATGGTAAGATGAGTTGTACGTCCACACCCACATCTTGGAGGAGTCTGATTTAAAATGAAAGCAAATTTTGAAATTCACCTTAACCATTGCAACATTTCGTAAGGGATGCAAAAAAATTCCTTTTCTACGTGTTTTTTAAAAATTATTATTAATTATTTTGAAATAATGGATCTTAGGTTTAATGACAGATAATTGTAGTAAACAGGAGTTAATTTCCAGCTGTTTCACGTGCAATATTTTCCTTGGCAGACAAAGAAGATGTGTATAACTTACTCAAAAATTGCAGCAGTCACATGAAGGTTTATCTGAAAGAAGAAATTCCAGACAGATTCCATTATCGCCATCACAAGAGAATCCAGCCCATAATTCTGGTTGCAGATGAAGGCTGGACAATTGTACAGAACGAGTCCCTTTCCAAGTGTAAGTGTGTGTTCCTCTGTGGTTTGTGTGGGTAAACTGCCTTGTTTCTATTCCAGCCAGCTGCAGGATGGTTCTCATTTAGTGAGGAGAGTCCTGGCACTGTGCAGGTTTAGGAATAGTGCAGCATTTTCTAGAACATTCTCAGCCTGAGCCTGGAGTGTTTAACAGATGAGGAGGAGATGGGGAATATTCTGTTGCCTGAAACACTTTGTCATGTTTGACTTAATAGTCCGAGTTATCTTAGGCAGGTTAGCAGTCTGTCTCAGGCTTTCCCTGGAGTGTGGTTTGACTTTTTATTGTATATAAAATACACATGTAGGGATGCATAAATCGAAGCATGCTACACACATTTAATATTACAGTACGTGTTCTAGGGAATGAAAGTAAATGGCAGGAAATACTAAAAATAGTAGGAACACGCAACATGTTTGAAAGACAAAACTCAACAGGTGTCACTTCTCAGTGTCTTGCTATGCTGTGCACTTTCTTCCTGCTAGAATGTCAAATTACACATACATCTATATGGTTTTTTATGTATGTGTATATATTTCCAGGTGTTCCACATGCAGGGTTTTTTTTGGCAGACAAGAGGCATGGATAATTTACAGAAAAAATGCAACAGTCATGTGAAAGTGTATCTCAAAGAAGAAATTCCAGATAGATTTCCTTGTTTTAATACTATGAAAATCAACCTGTAATTCTGGTTGCAGATGAAGGCTCAGAGTGTGTGTGTATATGTGTGTTCAGAAAGTGATTAGACAGATTCTTGGTAGGAAAATCCATGAATAGAAATTAAATACAGAAGTACCAACTTCTGGGAAGTTTCTGAGCAGCCAACAGCTCAGGCTGGTTGGTAGGGTCAGGGATATCCCTCTTGGATACTTCCCTGTATGACTGCTTGGAGGCAGGGTGTTGAGTGGTGTGAAATCCTGGTTGCACCCAGTTTGGTTGATCTTACTGTCTGCCCTTTGCAGAATAAAGTTCAGGTTTTTTCAGTATTTGTCCAGAAGTACTACTTTTTAATGCAGGATGTGTTTATATTTTAATTTCCCCATGGATTTGCTACAATTATCTTCAATTTGGCAACATGTAGCACAGGTGTTCTCTGATCAGAGTTCTCTTTTTCTTGTTTCTGCTTAGATTCAATTTCATGTACCTAAAAGTAGTACATGAATATTTATAAGGAACAGCATTGTAGCAGTTGAAGTAAATCTCTTTTCAAATCAATTTTATTTGTGAAGGCTTCCCAGAATCAGGCAGAGGAGGTTTTAGCCTAAAAGCCTGTTTAAGGTTTATTGTCTTCATGGACAAAGTGGCAGCGCAGTGCAAATGTACCAGAAACTCCACATACCAGAATCCTACTTCAGAGGTGAAAAAATGAGACCTTCATTGGAGAGAGAACTTGGAGTAGCTCTGTTCAGAACAAACAAGTAGTAAAAGGCAGGGAAAACAATCTAGAAACATGAGTCAAAATAAGATGTGGTAACAGAATGGTGGAAAACATTAAAAAGGGCTAGAGGAAGCTCACAGAAGTGGTGAGTGTGACATAATCAGTTGGAATCTGGATGTTTTGCATCAGAAGCTTTAGGAACGCACCCAAGGAAACAGTTCTCAGGGATATTCCTCCACTGTTGCTAAGAAATAGACTCAAATGCAGTCACTCAAATACTGCGCTGTGAGAGACTTCTGGCACCTTAGGTTTTTCAGGAATGCTGTTAGGAAATTTGACAATGGCTGCTCTTTAGCTGTTTATAGTCTTTAAAACCTACCAGATGTCCAAGTTCTCCTGACCTTTTAGCCACAAAGGTTTTGCTGTGTGCCTGCCAGAGGTACAGTGATCCTTTGTCTTTCGGTTTTGACTCTCTGGGTGTCCCTTCAGCTAAAGTACTTTATCTGATAAGCATGAATTGAGGGTATTTAATATGCTCAAACTGAGCACTATCAAGGGAAGGGTGCCTGATTTTTAGTAAGTAATTAAAGTGTCCACTCTGCAAGAAGAGATGACTTTCTTAAATCTGAGGAGTAAAAATTTGCATTCTATCTATTGACTCATTGTAGAATGGCAACCTCCTTTTCAACTTTGGCATGAAGAATGGGAAGGGGAATACTGGAAATGTTAAGCACTGAAAGGAAAAGAGATTAATAGGAGGGGGAACCATGGGGAGAGGCCAGTATGGGAAAAGACTTGTGGGGTTTGGGGGAAGAGGGAAGGAACTCTGGCTTCCTTCTGCGGTTGATCCGACAGTTGCTTTTATGTTGTGCATTAACCTTTGGTGAGCACATGTGCTTTGGGGGTGGGGGAGATGGGGAGAGGAGCAGTGGCTCTGCAGCAGAGGCTGTGACAGTAACTGTGTGCTCTGCCCCACTGCAGTGGGGGACCACGGCTATGACAACGCCCTGCCCAGCATGCACCCATTCCTGGCCGCACGCGGTCCGGCCTTCCGGCGCGGCTACAGCCACGGCAGCCTGGCCAACGTGGACATCTACCCCATGATGTGCCACGTGCTGGGGCTCGCCCCGCGGCCGCACAACGGCACCTTCGCCAACGCCAAGTACCTGCTGGCTGACCAGTGGCGCATCAGCGTCCCTGAGGCCATTGGGATCATCATCGGGGTTTTCATGGTCCTGAGCACTTTCACCTGCATTATCATCATCTCCAAGAACAGAGTGGCTCTCTCCCGGCCCTTTGCCCGGCTCCAGTTACAGAGCGATGACGATGATCCTTTGATTGGATAGCGTGGAGGGAGCCGAGCCTCGCTTCCTACATTTTGATTTCAGGAAAACAGTTTCAATTTGCACTGGATGGCATTCTTTGTTTATGCACTTTATCTGTGTAAAATACTGTACAGCCAGACCCTGCTGATTTGTGTCACTAGTGTAATATAAAAATATTTTCATAACCAAACAGTGAACAGGTGGCTTTTTACTGGAAGAGATGCTTGACAAAATAAGGATGCTTAGTTTTTCATTCAAGCCTCTTCTGAACATTTGCAGAAGGAGACTAGCCAGAATAGACAAAGTGAATTTTAATATTTGTAAATGATAATTGCTTTTTTGTATTAAATTAATATTAACTACTTTTAGTGTTCTTGCAGCTGTGTTGGAAAGAAAAACTTTATTGAGAGTTAGGAGTTAGTATTGTTTAGAGAGTATATTCTGGTGTGCCCTTAAATTGGGGAAAGAGAAGATCGAGACTTCTGTTTATACCCCAAGTCAGCAATGTGACAAGAAATTTCTGAGAAAGATAACAGAAGTCAGTGATTAAAGAACTGGTGCATATCTCTTCTATTTTGAGCAATAAACTATGTGGTTCAGCACTTACAAGCCTGGGCACATGGCTCTGGCATTTCTGGATATGTGTCTCTGGATGACTTAGATCCACAGGTCCAGCTGGGATGGCACTGCTGCCTTATCTCAAGAAAGTTTAACCTGGGAGTCTTTGAATTACCCATTTCCATCAGCTGTAGTGTAAAATCACTGTTCCTGAACCCTATCAAAAATTTCTCAGGAGTAAATTCTGCTGAAGGTTGTCTTGAGATAAAGGTGGTTCTGCCCTGTGTACCAGCTCATAATTGTCTCTTGTGAAGGCTGTTGTGCTAAAAAGCAACAACTGAAAATTTGATGTGCATGTCGTCAAGCAAGGATTTCAAACTCATACTTTAAACCTTGGAAATTTAAAGGAAGAAGTTAGTGGATCTTAATTAAAAAATAAACTCTCTATAATGCTTGAAGTACATAGATGCAAATTCCTGCTGAAGACCAGAGCTGACTGTTCTCTTAATTGAAACTCTTGATTCTTTGTTAATGGTCATCTAGTAACTTGCTATAAAAAAGTAGTTTGATTGAGAAAGCCTTAAATGGTACCTTATCTTTCAGTGAGATAAAATTGTTATTGCTAACCCAAAAAGAAAACTAGTTATCAGGTCCCTTTCCTTCAAGTCTGATGGCTTTAAAAAATAAAGTGACAGAGATACCTGGTAGCAAAGGTGTTTCTGTTTCACAGCTTCAGATTCATTGCAGTTTGGTGTTGGCCACAGCCTTTTAGTGATCCAACAGGGAGGGAGCAGGAACTTTGGAGGGAAGGGGTTACTTTGAACTGCCCACTGGAAAAAATAAATGTGAGTTTTACAAATGTGTGGAAGTTTTAGTAATGTGTGTCTTCCTCTCCAGGGATTCCATTTTACTCTATTAAAAACACAATTCAAAACCTAACCAATTCTGCTTTTCTTTTTTTTTTTAATAACTACTAATTATTACTTACTAATTCTTTACTCTGAATTAATCTGAACTTGAAAGAGTTCCGATTAATTGAAAAAGGCTCAGGCCCCTTGAAAAATCTGTGCTGTTACTGACAGGGTACTGGATTTTAGCCTGTTGATGTTCTAGTAGCTGAACTGAACACAGAGTCACTTCCTCATCCTGCCATAGTAAAATTAATTAATTACATGCACCAAGAGGTCAGGTTAATGAGTAACTACAAAGGGAATGTGTTGCAGGGTAGAACCTAGGCTTAGATATGCTGTAAAAGGGAGGATGCTTGAATTCCTATGTTGGAGAGAGTTTTGTTAGGTTCTGGTAATTCTGCTAATCCAGATTGGGGTCCTCAGAGGGTCAGTCAGTGAATTACTGGAGATGCTTTGCATCACCTGTGTTTGGAAAGGCTTGACTGAGTTTAGCTTTCTGGCAAACATCCTGTCCTCTGCCTGTGAGTATGGGGTTCTTTTCTAGAAGCTAAAAGTGATTAGGACAGTATTTTCTCCACTCTGTTCCTTCCCCCCAGCAGCTGTCACACAGAGAGTGGTTGATGTGCTCTCAGTTCCTCTGTGCATCCCCTCCCAGGCAGGTGGCAAAGCTACCAGCAAGATTTTGGTGACCAGAACTGTAAATGCTGGCTGAAGCAGGATGGCAGGACTCTGACCTGAAATAGGAATGTTGCTACAGCAGAGGAGATCAAGGTCTAAATGCATTTCTATTCCTAGCTCTAAGGCAGCACCTTCTGATGAGAACTGCTATATGCACTGAGCTGCTGTGAAACCAGTGAGTTGGCTGTGTCTGGTGGAAATCCTTACCACCCTCTGTTCCTCCTCCCTTTAGCAGGAAGATGAGACAGTGCTACTGGGGAAAGGGTTTAAAAAGGAAATTTAAGTGTCAAGTAAGTTAAACTATATGCCAGTTGCACTGCTGATTATTTTCATTTTCAAAGATGTGGTGTGGTCTGTAAAGGCGCTGAGTGTTCTTCCTGGCACAAAGGATTTCACAGTAGCTGTTGTACATCCAGTTTCATGCAGATCATGTACAAATCTAGAAAAAACATCTTTCTGTCTTTAAGACATGCAATTGATTTATTAAAGGATGATTATTTTTAACAACAGAGCCTTAAACATGACAAAACATTTCCACTGCCTCATTCTGGTTTGTGTGAAGTATTTCTCACGAAAGTCAGTGGCTGATTTCCTTCTGGGCAGTCAGTTCAGAGCAAGTACAGCAAAGCTGTGGCTTGTGCTTCCTCAAGGCTGTGATAAAGGGACAGTAGTTTGTGACAACATTTCATGACTTGCTAAATAGACACAACTCAGCAATGGTCACACAGGGCAGGTTAATTCAAGGGAATTTCCTAACCCTTAACTGTCTTTGCAGTTTAGAGGGGAATAGGGGATATTTAGTGACACTTCCAGCACTGAAGGTGGATGTTTCATTACATTGACTGCCTCCATACAGGAATGCTCCACACTGGGTACAGCAGCCCTAAAACAATCCCCTCTGGGGTTCCATGTTTTTTGGGCATTGGCATCACAGAAACAGTCCCAGAATTGAGCTGATTTCACCTGACTACAGCTCTGAAACACTGCTTTCAGAAACTTGCTGCCTACACACTGCCTGTGAAAATAAACCAACTTTGTGTACCTCCAAGGACCAGACCACAGGGATAGATGTTTGCTGTAACATGCATGGTAGCATCTTTTATTGCAAAAAAACAGTAACAGAGGTTTTTTAATAGGATTCAGATTAGGATTTCATTATGGAAAGGCTAGTACCACTATTGAATTTATAATTTTCATGTGCTTACAACAATTTTTGTAGTTTTCTATCTAATAAATGCTATATCACCTTTACTGTAGGGCAGACATGCCATGAAAGGTTTATGCAGCAGCACAGATATGGCCAACACAGCATCCATGGCATTATTTAAGCAGGGAAGGAGACTGGGAAGTAAGCCTGTAAAATTTCCATTTTACAAAACAACAGGACTCAACCACTGCACATTTGTCCTTCTCCCACCTGCAGGTCAAGATTGTGCTGTTCACGCTTCTGACAGAGGTCAGGGGAGGAGGGGGGCTGAAATGAACTGATCTTTAAACTATTCTATGATTGTATGAAAAGTCAGTTTGTACAACATTTCATCTTACAACAGACTTGACAGCTCAGGCTTAATGGTTGGACTAGATGATCTTAAAGGTCTTTTCCAACCTAAGTGATTTTATGAATCTGATTTTTCTGCTTTTAAATTTTTTTTTTAAGACTGCATTTCCTGTAGCAGTATTACTGCAGCTCTTGACCAAGAAAGTCTGGAAGATTTTTTTTTTTTTAGTAAAAGAAACTGGATTTCTACTATTGGTAACCAATAGCTGTTTTTCCATATATGGCAGCAAGGTGGGAAACAAGAAGTCTGTTACGTAAGAACTGTGACCTAAAATCCCAAACTTCTATCACACTTCCAGTTATTTTTAACAAAGGCATACACTTTGCAGAGTCCAAGGAAGATCTGGGACGCATACAAGTTGAAACCATTCTTCCCCAGTCATCTCCTCCCAGTTCAAGTTTGTTTTCCAGAAGTATTTTCAATGAAGCCACAACTCCATGCTTGACAGCATTATAGCAAAGATGTCTTTTAACTTCAGAATTTCCAAACAAGAAGAAACAAAGAAAACATTTGACATCTGTATGCTCCACAGGTCAGTAATGAAACACATCATGCATCATTCCTGGTTTCCAAGTTGAAGTTACAAGCAGTACACAGTGTACTCAAATTCTCTTTCCAATAAACTTGTTTGTACATCATACAAAGTATCATATACACAGAAGCCAAATCTCATGTCCCCCCCACCCCAAAAGGTGTCTGACAAAATGTCACATCAGAGAAAAAGTCGCTACTTTTCTCCAGCGGCATCATCTGTGCTTTCAATTTCAGTAAGTTCACACCCAGTAACTTAAAACAGTTGGGCAAATGTCCTAACAAGGAACTACCCAAGAGGAACCTGCAAATACACCTAAGAATAAAGGAAATGTTTGACCCTAATCTGAAATACCCAAATGCTACAAGATTCCCTTCTTTTTTTTTTTTTTTTTTTACAAAGTTTTATTTTGCCCTCCTCAAAGAAAAGCCTCACAGTGCAATACAGAACAATGTCGTCAACAATTCTCACATTTGTGTCCACAGCCTATTCTGGTATTATTGTTACCAAACCCTTCCTGTTGGGGGAAACCTACTGCTCTGTCCTTGCTGCATATTTGGGCAGGTAAATCTAAGTCCCAAATGACTGATCAACACTGACAAACTTTGCCCCTCCTTAAAATCAAGGGTCACTTGGGCTGATGATAGAGCTACACTTGCCCCAATTAAAGTGGGGTGTAAGGAAAAGCTCTGAGATTACAACCCAGTTATTGTTACATCTGCCATGATCACTGCTATGAAATTACTGCAATAAGAATTTCTACTAAAGCAACATGTTCCAAAATGCAGAAGCTAGAGGTGAGGGTTATGGCATTGTTATGACAATTGTCACTGTTACTGCCTTATCAAAGCCTGCAGATCTTCCTTTAAATACACAATACCATTGTGCTATAATTAATTTTTAAGCTGCAAATAAGCAAGATAAGGTGGAATCAGTGCATCAGTTTGCTGTGTGCCATCCACTTTTTGGAAGGTGGATAGGGAAGGGATTAGTAACGACTCAGAGGTTTGGGTTTTGTGCTCAGATTTCCTTGGTCTCTGAAAGCTGCTGTGAACATGTTACTGGTGTCGTGGTTCAGCTGGAGCCCCTGCAGCACTCAGTTTTACCTATGCCAGTAAATTCAGCTTCAGGTACAGCTAAGGGCCAGCTGCACTAAGAATCAGCCTTACAGACCTTTTCCTTCAGTGTTTTCTTAAGAAAATGGCAATGCAGGAAAACAAGGCAGTTCACAGCACGGTAACAGCACAGAGTCAGCTGGAGTTCACAGGATTTCATATACATCCCCCAAATCAAGGGCTGTCTTCCAACAGACCTGCATTTTTCCTGCCTTCCTAAAGCTACTATTACAGCTGAACTTTCAGCATAACCCTTAAATTGGGCTATTTCATTGCCTTCCCTCTGAAGCATTCCCTGCACCCAAATGTGGTATCTGGAAATGTCCACATCTGTCTGCAAGACAGCTTGGTGCTAAGCAAGCGTCCCTACCATCACAGATGACCACAACAGATGTTCATTAAGTCTGGAATTTAGCCCAGCAAAAGGAGTTTGGTACCTCAGCCCTCCATGCAGTACTGACTGTCATGCCCTTGGTTTGGCAGAGCACATTCAAAGCCGAGGTGTTCCCATGCTTGCCCTCTGCTGGGGGCTGTGGATACAGACAAACTGCATTTAAAAATACCCAGTTTGCTACTTCTGCACTAATTTTGAAAGTTTCTTTCTCCTTCAGGCATTGTACTCACAACAAAGTGCTGAGAAATACTCTCTCATCTCACAGGGAGAAGAGGAGGAGTCTGACAATAGACAACTTTTCTCACTTCAGAACGTTTTTCATACAAAATTTAGTCAGCAGATTCTCACCATTTAAGTGAGCTCACAAAAAACCTGACAGCTACACAAGCAAGAAGATTTATTGCCACACACAATGAGAATATGTACCTTTGTTGACTCAGAATTAATATTTTTCCCTGACAGAGGTTTTCCTCTGAAAAATTAAACTCCAGTTTTACACCTTTATTTTATTATTAAAGTGTGCTTTTTCAGATTTAAGAACATTTATGGCTTAAGATTTATACAGCTGCCCCTTAAGTAATCCTGATCATCCCATTCCAAGGCCTACCCAGACAGAGCAGATAAAACACAAGTCACAAGTCAAACTCAGAATCTCAAACAGCAGACCAGGGACAAGCCTGACAACACTCTGAAATCAGCCTGAGCATTCTTGTTCCTTAACCTGTTCACCTCCCTTAGTACCACAGAAATGGAAAAGACTCCATTTGGATATACAGGTGTGGTGCTTAGACATGTCTTTATTCTGCCAGCTGCATGGAACTCCTAGAAAATTTAGTGCAGTATACAGGAAATTAAAAAAAGACCTACATTTAGCTGAAATCATATCTAAAGTGGTAAAAACCTTTATTTACTTAAAGAATTTTTTAAAACATAAAGCATCAAGCAGTTTAATGCTGATTGCTAAAGGCAGTACCACTTAAGATTTGTATTTTGGGGCTGCAGTTAACACAGTAATTTGAAGAAATATCTGTAACTCTAAACTTAGACACCTAGCACTGCATGACCTAGCTGAATAATAATATTCTTTCCTGCAGGATTTAACCCACCAAGTTATCTGTAATGGTGATCCATGCAAAAGCTTCCTTGGGCAGGGAAGAAAAATACTAACAAAGAAGTTTAGTACCATTCAGTGACTTGTTAAAATCAAAGAGACTTAAAAAAAAAACCCCTCAAAGAATAAAACAAAAAAGAGGATGAGAAATGAAATCACATTCAATAGTCTGTGAAGTGCACCCCAGTTGATGTTATCTCCCTAAAAATAGACATAACAAGGTATTTGAGGTCTAGTGTCACTACAGGTCTACGTACACACAGAGCTTCCCAGGTTTATCTAGGATATCTTCAAGCCCTGGAAGATGAAGTGGCTGCAGTGTGAAACAGGAACATGCTCTCTCTCCATCCCTGGTCTGTACATGACCCAGAGTACCAATGGATCAGCATCCATCTCCTTTTACTCCACATATTTATGCTAATCCACCTCCATTGTTTATTTTCTTTGTATAGGCTTATTTTAAGCCTCTAACAGGAAATAATCCCAGCTGTTATTAATCTTGCAGCAGTGGCTGGGCAGCTTCAGTGTGTCGGATTTGCATGGAATTTGCTTGGGCAAGGACAAAATGCTTAACAAAAACTGCAGTAAAAACAAAAACAAGCAAGCTGCCCAGGAAGACTCCTACCACGGTGGAGTAGGAATCTGCTCTACGGCCTCCAGGAACTTTCTCAGCAAGTATATCCTTCACAGCATTGAAGGAACCATTGTTGGGCAGTGGGCTGATGCCAAGCAGATGGCACAGTAAGGGGTACAAGTCTGTAGCATTCATGAATTGTTTGGTGGCATTCTTTCTGAAAGCAGGCCCAACTGCCAAAAAAATGGGATGCATTTCTGGTACAGTGTTGTCATATCCATGATTACCAACTAGAAATAAAAGATAGAGAAAGGTCAATATTCCAAAGTTGCCAAACAAGCATTGAACATTTTCCTAGAATTAGCAGAATGCAAAAAAAGGCACAGCATCCTTAGAGAGGATTGTTTTGATTGACAGCACAAATGTCTCCTAGGAAATACCAAGTCTCAGAACTACAAAGAGAAGATACCTAAAAAACCCACAACAGAGAGCACTATTTAACAAAGAGGAGGGAAAAAAGTGAGCTCATATGGCAGTAACAGCATTGTCAATGGCACACTGTGTACACCCACACTTCCTTGATTTTCCTCAAGGAAAAACTCCAACTTTGCAACTGGTGCAGATCTCTTAGAGAAAATTTTAAAAAACCATGTAGAGTCAGACTGTCCATGTGACTCCAAGGAAACACTTTGACATTTTGTCCAATTTTGTGCACCATCAACTCCTCAACTAGGAAGAACAACTCACTGGTGGATGTCCAATGCCCACTCTTGACAGGGGCATTAAAAACTGGGCACGTGTCAAACACACAGGCATAAGAAGGTGATCCCAGCAGCTACTGAAAATCTTGTTAAGTCTTGCTGATAACACACTTCAGGTTCACAACCAGCAGCAAAGTTCAAAAGGTTCTGAATTAGAAATTTAAGAACTGACCATGTAACACCTGTATTTTAGGTTACCAAGAAGGTACAGCTCACTGCCTTCATGCTACATATAATAAATCTCAAAACTGCAAGGTGAGGAACTTCAAAGTGTTGGAGGTTTTATTCCTCCACATCACCTAGAATACTTTTTTTCCTCCAATGCAAATGAAAATCACAGGTGTGCAGAAACACAATATCCAAAGACTGTGGCAATAGAATGAGGTTATTCCAAATATAGCATTCAGACAAGCTGAGAACTTTCAGAAAATGTTCTTGTATCTTCCAACTCAACCCTTCTCCAGTAAATAAGTAAAACATGATAAAACAACCCTATTCACTCTACTCAACACATTCAGTTGCAACTTTCTTTTTTAATTTCTCAGGAAGTGCTTGTTGGTTTGCTACATCCTGAAAGACATCAAGTATGGGGCCACTAAAACATGTGTGATTGATCTTATCTCAGCAAGTTTAATGTTTAAAGAAACATTAAGTGCAGATCCTCCTCCCCTAACAGTAGGATACTGCCCATCCCATCAGGGGGAAAAATTATAGATTTCACACCCTTTAGTTTTACTTCCAGCCTTTAAAAAAAAAAAGAAAAAAAAGAACATTGGTTGCTGATACTAGGAGATAAAGTACCACATAAGGTCCCTGCCTTGGAAGATACAGCAAAACACTATAAAGACAGAATACTTACGTAGAAAACCATCAGTCTTGTTTTGGACAATTTCCCATCCTTTATCAGCCACTGCTAAGATGGGCTGAATTTTACGGTTGTGTTTGTAATGAAATCTATCTGGAATCTGCTCCTTTTTATATACAGTCATGTTGGGATGAGCACTGGCCAAAGCTTCATATACTTCATCCAGTTTGCCTTCAAACAAACAAAAGAGACAAAAGACAAAAATTAAACATATCTGTGTGTTTGCTGAACTCATCAGTTAAGTTAAAATCCAGCTGAAAGAAGAGGGCAAAATGCACTTCCCCACAAGTGAATTATAACTGTAAGAGACAACAGTGTGTGCACAGAAGTTCCTGTGAGAAACCCAGAGCCTCAGTCACAGTAAGATCCCCCTCAGCACCAGACTTCACAGCATGTTCCCAAGCAATAACTGCCTTGCTAATTTTAGAAAAATCCCTCATTTCACAGTTATCAGAATGTAAGCTTCTCACAGGAATGAGTGAGGAAGCACTCAGTTGTCTCCTGGAAAAGGAACTAAACCCTCCTAGCTTCATGCAATGCCTGAAAGCAAGAAGACACCTCCTAAACCTGTTTGTGAGGTAATGGCTGCATTCAGGCCAAATTCTGTCACCTAGCTGGCTGTGACAACAAGTGACACTTTTCATCTATTTTAAAGCAGTCTGCTGCTTTCCTTTATTATTCAGTAACAGCCAACAGCATGAACTACTCCCCTGTATTCCCAGTGCCTGCTCCTTTCCCTTCCCTAGTCTCAGTGAGCACAAACCCTCAAGAGCTCTACTGACACTGAATAAATAGGCATTTTCCACCCCCAATTCTTTCTTTGCTTATTTTCAGTTTCTGAGCTTGTCTTTCCAGTAAAAGCTACTGAAGAGCCACAACCAGTTGGTCAAGCTGGCTGGAACACCAGTGCACAGAATGGAGGAAACAGACAAACAGCCAGGAACACAAAAGCAAGTGCAGGAATTGACATCTGATCAAATTTCTTCATTCCCTGCCTCCACTTAAGGCCAGATTCCTATTGAGAGCCATGGAATGCACACAACAGACTCCTGTGACACACCAAATCCTCAGCTCTCTGACTTAGGTAAGTATTTGTGTGACACATGCAGCTGAATGCACTGTGTGTCTGCAGGCCCCTTTCAGACTGCCATTTTCAGTATCCATGGAGTTTTGAATGGGTGTCAGTGAAAAAAATCTGGGAGAAAGTGGCCAATGTTTCTAAAGAAACCATCTTCCTTTTCCCCCTCAGTTCCTAGAATCCAGTATAGAAATTCTGAAGGAATATACATTAATAGATAAATTCTGAAGGAATATACATTAATAGATACATTCTGAAGGAATATACATTAATATATGCATTCAGAAGGAAAAACATTGATGTTTCTTATGTCAAACTGGCACAAAAAAAAAAAGAAGCACTAAATTAAGATACAAAACAAAGGTCAAGATGAGACAGTAAAAGCAAAGGTATCAGAGACAGTTACAGCAACAAGAAGAGAGACTCTACTGCAACATTTCTAGGACTATTTAAGTAATAAAGTGAATTTTGCTATGCCAGCTTTCTATATGGGCTGGCAGGGAGGAGAAGCCCCAGACATAGCAGATTTAATTTTACCCTAATGATTTGAATTAATATATTTATATTAAATGCAAGAAAAAGGCCAGCCTCACCAGCTGTGGTACAGGTACAGCTTCTTTGTGAACATCTAATTAGTTCCTCACACAGACTAATACACCAGCATGGTTAAATAATGGCTTTAATCCATCTCTTGGGGAAGCAACAGACAGCCAAACAGTTAAAAGAAATTGCTGCATTTTTAAGCATTCAAACTTTTCCTCAATCTCACTAAGTTTTACCATTCCCTTGGTTTAAGAAAGACAAATTGAATAGCAGGTGAAGAATCAGTGTTATGTACTTAAGCACATATTAGTTCATACTTGAGCTGACAGTGAAACTCTTTGTTTTATAATAAAAATCACATCTGGTACCACTGAAGGAAAGAATTTTAGCTGTTCTCAAAACTAATTCTTGTTTATTGGTAGTGTAATAAATACCTGCATCTCTGAGCAAAATCAAATCCAAGCTGTTTCTGAAATCCACTGAAATGGCTTTTTTACTATTCTGTCATCTATGTGCAGCAGAGATACTGTTTCTTTTCAGCATTTAGCAGAGAGGAGAATCAAGTTACACATCTTAAAGTTCTCCTTTATTGCACTAGGGAGGTGTCAGCACTGATGTTTACTTTTACAGCTTCTTTAATTGCTAATGAGAACATCTTGGGCAACCTCTGTGGGGATGAAACTTCCAAACTTGGCTCTTTTATCACCACAGAGAGAAACAGCACCCAGCTACAGGGCCTGACTGCTCAGGCAGCAGAGACCTCAGTTTGGACATACTCACATTTTAATCTGGAGTTCTCTTCAAATTAAAAATGACAAGACACATTTGTTCATGCTTTAATTAAGTGACTTACAGGTCACTTAATTCTGCAAAATACTCTCCCTGCTTAGGCATTAAATACAGAGTACTATCTATCCATTATTCATGCAAATGTTGCAGAATTCTTAAAAAACACCTTTCCAGAAGGTCACCTTGAAATTCAACCTCCAAATTAGCACTTTTTTGTGTGGGCAGGGGTGTTATTTTCCAGGTTTACACTTTTGCACCAAGTAGTTTACAGTACTTGATCATCAAAATAAAGAGCAGATGCATTAGTGACACTAAACATACACCTGACACCTCAGCAACCCTTAGATGACTGCAACCAGATTTCAGATTTTGATTCCAATGTTGTTCTTGCCCATCTTTATCTCAATAAAAATTGTATGAATGTAACTGGCTGGCTGTTCAGCGTGATGGGGAGAAAAAAACTCAGTGAACTACAATAGCTGGCAGCCAATCAAATAGCCAACATAGGCTTTCTTTTTATCAAAGATCCCCATCTGTTCTCAGTTTACTGTTTGAGTTAGAAATATAATTCTTCCACTGTGGCTTCAGCATCTTGATGAAAGGCAAGATATGTAACATTCAGGTGTTATCTATCTAGAGCACCATTCAGCCTTGATAATGCCATTAGATTATCTTACTTCTCACAAGGACTAAAGGATCCTTGGCAATATTAGTCAACAGCAAACAGATTTGCTCCCTTTTATTTTCTGAAAGTTCATCCAGGCTTTTGACAGAGGCCACAAAAAGAACAAAGGGATCCTGCCAGTACTCCTTATTCCAGGCTGGTATCCTATTGCCATCAGTGCTGCTACCACCAACTCAGTCTACAAAGTTTGGATACTCAAGTACCTCCTCAGGAACGTTACTGCTGTAGCTCCTACCTTCTTTTGGCAAAATGGCTACTGCAGGGGAGTGGTCGATGACTGTATAGAGCTCTCTGCTCACGTACTGATCGAGCTCGATGAGCCTTTCTGAGGACGACTGTGACATTCCGTGATCGCTCGTGACTATGACATTTATCACATCCCACAGCTTTGCTTTCTTCAGTTCAGAAATGAGATATCCCAGTTTTCTGTCAATGTCACTGATTATTGCTCCCATAAGTGGGTTTTCTGGGCCCAGAAAGTGTCCCGTCTCATCAGGCTGTTCCCAGTACAAGAGACCAAAGTTGATGGGTTCTTCTGATGTAAACCACTCAATGAGCTTTGCTACCCTGTCTTCAAAGGGAACAGATTCATTGTAGGGCATGTAATGTGTAGGCAAGACTCCGTGTATCTTCACATCTGTTCCAGGCCACATAGCAGCACCAGATCTGTGTCCTTCCCTCTGGTTCGTCACCCATATTGGACTGGCCTCTTCCCAGAACCTGGAGTTGTGGGTGTTCATTTTGTTCAGGGAGAAGGATTCATTCAGGACAGGGTCATACATCTCGTTAGCCACGATGCCGTGGCCCTCAGCATAGAGCCCTGTCACCAGGGTGTAGTGGTTGGGGTAGGTCTTGGTGATGAACACGTTGGTCACCTGCCTGACGTGCACGCCGTTCTCCATGGCATAGTGGAAGTTGGGAGTGGACACCCTGTAGATGTAATCCCACCGAAACCCATCGAACGACACCAGCAGCACCCCGGGCTGGGCTGGCTGGAGACATGGTGCACTTGGAAAAGAGAGTAAGAAAATTCCCAGGACTTTCCAATAACTGCTCATGGCTATTCTGGAAGGCATCTGTCCCCTCTTCTGAGGCAACATGGCATCTGTTGAGTACAGGCAGAAGTTGTCAAAGTCATAACTTAGTTTTAAGAATGAGTGGCTAAAATATTCCTTATGTATTTATATACTCTAAGATATATTTTACAAAAGCATGCACTGACAGGAAAAGGGGTAATGGCTTCCAACTGCCAGAAGGTAGGGTTAGATTAGATATTAGGAACAGATTATTTACTGTGAGGGGGGTGAGGCCCTGGCACAAGTCCAGAGAAGCTGTGGCTGCCCCATCAATGAAAGTGCTCAAGGCTAGGCTGGACAGAACTCTGAGCAACCTGGCCTGGTGGAAGGTGTCCCTGTCCATGCCAGGGGCTTGGAACCAGATGACATTTAAGGCCCCTTCCAACACAAAACATTCTGTGATTCTAATTCTGATCATAAGACTCAAGGATTTTGACTCCTCCTAGCTATGACAGGCATTCCTCATCTAACAGTCCTTATTATGTCCTTATCTGACAAAATATGACACATAATTTCACTTTGTATTGGCTTGTGCTCCCCTGCCCCAGTTTCCTCCTGTTCTTCCCAAACAATTTCTTGTTTAAAACTCAGATACCTACTCAAAGCAAGATCCCTGTAAGAAGCCTCAGACAGAACTTCCTTGTCTGTAACTGACCTAAAATTTCATGCTAATATTCCCCACTTTTTGTTCAACAGCATAATTTAACCACAAGACCAGATATTGCTGAATCCAATCTTGCATATGGGCAGTACCAATATTCCTTACAGTTCCCTTTAGGTTCCCATTTTTCAGCAATCCTCTGCAACTCAATCACCACTGAAATTCAGCTGAAAACAGTGAATATGCAACCAATAAACCCATCTTAATACTCAGAATACATAAATATCCTAGTGAATATAAGAAGTTATAGTATAACAAGCATCTGAATACCACTGCAACAATGGAATGGGATCTGTGGCGGCCGCATCCCTGTAAGTGTCCAAAGCCAGGTTGGACAGGGCTTGGAACAACCTCGGCTGGTGAAAGGTGTCCCTGTCCATGGCAGGGGGTTGGTATTTAGGAGCTTTAAGGTCCCTTCCAACCCAAACCACTCTGTGATTATAGGATTCTGCAACTTGCAGGCAGTCAAATGTTATACCAAACTTTTGTCTCTCAAAATTAAAATCCAGGCCTTGAGTTCTGCTAAGAACAAACTGACATTCCAGAGACTTATATCCCCTTTCAGCAAACAACACGGACCCAAAGACTACGGATTACCTCAGATCCACCTGATGGGGGATTTCTTCCAGCTGAACATGAAGGACGAAGGGACAACACAATGTTGTGTTCATCGCAATCCCAGCTGCCAAAATAGACCTCGCCCATAAATTCCCCTTCTGAGGAGGGACAAGTATGGATTGAAGCCCTCACAAGTGAAATCAAGTCTCTACTTCTGAATTTTACACGACTAATGATCTCAGCATGATCTATAATTCTAATTCCTTAGCTGCATGCTCTCAATAAATAATAAATGACTGCTGGTTTGGGTTTTTTCCCAAGGCCTTCTCATACTGCTCTCCTGTGGATACAGCCCAACCACATTTACTGACCGGGGTCTCTGCAGAACTCGGCACCACACAACTCTGGGCACCCGAGGGGCTCTGCGGGGACGAACCCACCGGACTGCCAAGGGCAGGAGCTGCCATACGGACGCACAAGACAGACAGAGAAGCGCTCAGGGCCCCGCTCGGCGGCCGCCGGAGCCCGGCACACGCGAATGCCGAGCCCAGGCCGCCATTCCCCCCTCGGAGCGCCCGCACCCCCACCAGCCCCGGGCCGGAGGAGGCCAGGCACCCCCCGAGCCCCGGAGCCGCCGCCGTTACCTGAGGGGCCGCGGAGCAGCGGGTCCGGCCCGGCCCCGCCCGGGAGCGGCCCCGGCGCCGTCACTCAGCGCGTGCGGGGCGGGACGGCGCGGGGCGGGCCCGGCGCGAGGGGGACACGGAATTACGGAATTAATTGCGGAATTACGGAGGCACGGCGTCTTTTGGGCCGGGAGAGAGCTCTGAGAGCACAGATCCAGCCTGTGGCCGAGCACCACCGCGTCAGCTGAACCG
The DNA here is from genome assembly GCF_027477595.1 of Haemorhous mexicanus. Taxonomy (NCBI): domain Eukaryota; kingdom Metazoa; phylum Chordata; class Aves; order Passeriformes; family Fringillidae; genus Haemorhous; species Haemorhous mexicanus. The sequence continues at coordinate 112,556,648 of NC_082343.1, read as the reverse complement.
CGGCTCTCAGTGCCATGTCCAGTCTTTCCTTGAACACCTCCAGGGACAGTGACTCCACGGCCTTCCTTAGCAGCCTATTCCAGTGCCTAATCATAATTTCTGTGAAGACATTTTTCTTGATGTCCAGCCGAAACCTCCCCTGGCTCAGCTTGAGGCCATGTCCTCTTGTCCTGTCCTTGTTCCCTGGGAGCAGAGTCCAACCCCCACCTGGCTGTCCCCTCCTCTCAGGGAGCTGTGGAGAGCCAGAATATTCCCCCTGAGCCTCCTTTTCTCCAGGCTGAGCCCCTTTCCCAGCTCCCTCAGCTGCTCCTCCTCAGACCTGTGCTCCAGACCCTTCCCCTGCTCCATTCCCTTCCCGGGACACGCTCCAGCCCCTCAGTGTCCTTCCTGAGCTGAGGGGCCCTTCCAGAACTGGGCCCAGCCCTCGAGGTCACCTCAGCAGTGCCCAGCACAGGGACAGTCACTGCCCTGGCCCTGCTGTCACACCATGGCTGCTACACCCCAGGTACCTTTGGCCTTCTTGCCCACCTGGGCACAGCTGGCTCATGTTCAGCTGCTGTCCCCAGCGCCCCAGGTCACAGATGAGTTGACCCCGGGTGGTGTTCCCAGTACAGCCCTGGCACAGATGTCACAAGGGTTGTAAGGGCGTGGCTGCATGTCCTAGAGCTTGGGCAGGGCTGGCTCGGCTGACTGTAAAACAAGAAGGAAAAATCCTTCTCTGGATATCTGGAAGTGCTTCTTCAGTTAGAAATAATAATAATTTAAAATTTGCTCTTTTTCTATCAGCCTTTTTTTCTCCTCTTGTGTTCTGAGGCTGTAAATTTTCCATTTGCTTCCCAGAAGATGCTTTTCCCCACCTTTTGATGTCCAGATCCACAGCTATGCCCTGGAATGAAAATAAATTTATCCTTCCCCATCTCACTAGAATCTAAGCTGCTGAACTGGACAAAAATCCAAGCTAGGTTTCCCACCTTTCCTAGTTGAGGATCTGTGTTATGTATGAGTACAAAGTCCGTGTCCTGTGTACGTACACAAACCCCACCCCAATTCATGGCAGTGTACAAAACTCTCTTCTTACTGGTGCATAGGAACACAGAATCATAGAATTGTTGCACACAAGCACTGCCTATCTACTGAATAAATAAAATAAATAAACAAATAAATATGTATATATTTATATTTCTAATTTTTCTTTATATGTATATTTATTTACATATATGTGATACCTTTCTCCCTTTCACCATACCACCAGGGATTGTACTAGGGAACAAGGCTCTTCTAATTGTTTTCTTAATGTTTTTTTTCCTCCTCCTTCATTACTGCTGTCCTGTTACAAGTGTGAGGCTGAGCTAGTCCAAGCCTGGAGAATCACATTGCTGCTGTGCCTGGTAGAACCTGTGTGGATGTCACTGTTCTGCTCGTGTAGGACAAAGTCCATCATCTGATTCCTGGCTGTGAACCTTACCAGAAACTTTGGAGAAAAGGAAAAAAGGAAGAAGCTGTTATAAAACTGCACCTGTGTGTATAGAAATCTTTTGCTGCGTGTCCCTCAACAGCAATGTGCTGTCCCACCTTGTTACTTGTTAGCTGGAAAAAACTGTGCTCACATTTACTGCTGGTTCAGATTTGATTTCGGGCTCTCACTGGGATCCAGAAGTGTTGGGAGCTGCCTCTGCAGTGGCTGGGATCAGTCACTAGAGGGAACAGGTGCACCTGGATTGAAGGAACATCATGAATAGCTGGAAATTATATTTGCCTTGGATGCCAGAAATGGCTCAGCTGCTTAACACTGATATAAAATGAAAGCAAAGCACAGACAAGGAGTTTGCTAATTCCACCAAAATGTTTAATACCATAATAGATTTTCATTGAAGTACAGCGCTAATGTGAATATTTGTACAAAATATGTGGTTAAAAATAGTATTGATTTATAATATATACAGATATGTCACATCTGTGTCAGAAATACAGACACTTGGATGAAACCATGAGCAATGCTTTTAAATCTACAACAACATACACGAAATATTTCTGCAGCTACCCACAGTAGGACAACTTGCCAAACTGACACTTAAGGATCCACCAGTCCTTACAGATGGCATTTTCTGTCAGAAGTTTCTGTACAAGAACTCTGCTCTAAAATGGATTCAAAACATTTACCTTCATTAACCCAACAGTGAAGAGAACACATCTGTGTGACACTAATGTAGACACAACTTTCTCGCACTAGATATATGATGAGTTACAATAATTTGTTAAAAGAAGGCTGATTTTCTGGTCAGAATAATAGAGAGGTTTAATCTTTCTTGCTGGATACTCTAAATGTTGTGAGTGAGCCCTGATTCAAATGGGCCCTTAATACAGCTCTCGGGTACATGACTCTGCCTCACAAAGTCTGTTTTAAGGTTCTGAGTATCTTCATTTTTCATTAACTTCCAGGCTGCTCACATTTCACAGATTTCCCAGCCTTACTCCAGCAAGAACCTTCATAACAAATGTCCCTATTTAAGCTTTGTAGCTGCGGCATCAGGACACAATCCTATACTGAGATGACTCTTGCTGCAGCCCCAGAATCTGTGTAGTTACTGAACAAACTGACAGAAGGGGAGAGAGAATTCAGGCTGGTTTTTTTAAGCTTTCTGAGCATCTCTGCAGTAGGGACTTTCTTGGTTCCTGCTGTTCCATCCAGAGTGCTGTTGCTGTTCTGCCTCTAACAGTGCTGGCTTCTCCCCCCTCCAAGCCAAAGCAAATATACTCCACACTTCAAATAGACCTGTGGGAAAGAGCTTTTACAACACTTCCTCCCTTGTCCTTTTACCCCTGAATGCTGCAGTCTACATGTATTCAAAAAAAGAGCACAGCTACTGTTATAAAAACATCTCTTTTTAAGAGGAGCCTAGAATATTGAAAGCTGCTGTACTCCCCTAGAAGATGGGTTAAACCAGGAAAAGAAGTGTTTGGGGTTTTTGCTAGTGTAACTCACAAGTCAAGAGCATTGCATGATGCTGAGCATAAATGAGGGTCTGGCTAGGAGTTTAATCCATAGCTAGTTTTGGTTTTTGATAAACCAGGATTAAAAGTGATTTCTTAGGCAAAAGGGAATCAAGGAAATGCAAAAGTATTTCTCTCACACTAGTATGTGAGAGAAAGCCTGAAATGGCAAAAATTTGAGTGCTGAGGTGTTTGCCACTAAAGGGACCAAAAATAAAATCAGTGAATATTTTTCAGAGGATCTGAAAGCGCTGTGACTGTGATCAGTCTGGGACACAGCTCTCTGCCATCCCCAGCTGAAGCCCCGAAGCTCATTTCCCAGTGCTGTGTCCAGTGCCAGGCACAGTGGGTTGCAAGCACAGCATTTCAATCAGGTGGATGAAGAAACTCATGGTGGTGGGGGAAGCTCTTTTGGTGCTCAAAGTGAAGAATAAACTAGGCTTCCTGCCTTTCACCTCTAAAAGAGGTGAAAAGAACCCCAGAAGAAGTTCACTATTACTAGTTTTTCTGATGAAAACACAGAGGTTAAGGCCTGGCCTTTTCAAAGGAATTAAAGAGCTCAGAGTTTACTTCTCCAGTGAGGCTTCTTAAGTGGATCTAATTTTCAGAATCATGAACAATCACCTTTGAGAAATGAAGTTTTTTATGCCAGGCACACAGAAAAACAAATAATTTTTCAAATCCACATTTGAGCAATTCAATATCATAATTTCACAGGACAGTTATGAGCAAACTCATCTCCAGTCTTTTGCAAGACCCAGCACAAACTGATGCAAGAGAGAACAACTTGTTTCAATTTTTATAAAAATGAATGCTAACAGAACTATTTCCCCAGCCTGGCTGGCAGCTGGATGCCATGTTCCTTGTCCAAGCACTCATGGCCACAGCATCACCCATGATTATAAAAGCACAGCGAGAACCACATCAGGGGTCTGGAATATGCCGGGCTTTTGCTCACCAGGGACTGCACTGCAGGTTTTTTTTGTGTACACCGAGCCAAATCCACAGCAAGCCAGAGCAAGTTCACATGACTGTGAAACTGCAGCAGCTTAAAATGGAACCTGGCATATCCTGCCAACAAGAAGACTGCTTTCCCCTTAATTTCTACTGAAACAGAGTTTGGCCTATGTCACACGTTTAAGCATTTTCAGTTCTAGCAGGGGTATACACCACACTACTCAGTTTATTGATATAGTTTAACTCTTTAAATGTTGCTTTTCCAAACACCAGCGCAAGCAGAACACAAAAATACCATTTGCCATGTTTATTATTTTAAACTAAGCTCTGAATTATACAAGTGTAAAAGTGATTAATTAGCCAGTAGCTTTTTAATACTCCTATAAAATATGACTAAATAGAATATTTCAAAAGTTATGTACAATACAATGGAAAAGCTCATGGCATCTGTGACAGTGCTCAGACTGGAATAGAATCCTTCCAGGAGTTCAGTCCATTCCTCAATACAAATAACAATCTGTATTTTTGCTGAAAGCTTTTACAGTGTTGCTGAATGGGACAGAGCAGGGGGAAAGACCAAAAGGAAACAAACCCACCCCTCTCACCCAATTCAGGATCAAATTAGTGCTACAAAATTTATGCATGGGCAGAATTTTTATAACCTAAAACACTTTACAGTGGCTATAGCTGTGATCTTGCTATGGTTGAGGAAGGGATGCTCTTGCCATATTTTCTTGGCTGAAAACAAAGTTTACTGGAGCGTGTCCGTGTATGTTAGGAAAGGGGGAGTTTGCACACCTTGTCTTAATTACAAAAATCAAGGCCACAAAAATTACTTGTTTTGTTCCAAAAGAGCAGATTCTAAAACACTCTTTCTCCATGCACTGGAAATGTTTTCATGCTTTAAACTGTAGTGAGGAAGTCATTAAAATGTCAGTTTCATTTCTGAAGAGGTCAGAAAGGACAAGTAGGCAGCAGGCAACAGAAGCAGCAGCTGTACTCCCCTGATTTCCTTCTTTTAATTTCCAAAGAGCAGCAGGAGCCATGTCCACCCTTCAGAGGCCCCAGGGCATCACCTCCAGCCGCTCCCTCTAGCTCCTGCTTTGGGGAGGAAATTAAAAGGATGTGGGCTGTGCCACTGTGCCTCAGGAGCCACAGTGTAACACTGAGGCTCCATTCTTCCTGGGTTCCAGCAGGAGAGAACCCCTGACACCCTGAGAGAAGTGCAAATCAGAGTGGCTGACCTCAGAAAAGCTACAGAAAAGCAAATTCCCACTCAAATGAATAGGAGGGCTCTGCCTGTGATTTACTGAATAGGACAATTCCCCTTCCAGATAGTCAGCATTTTTTGAAAGAAACAATCTTTCCATGTCAGGCAAGAACCAGCCTTTAGTAAAACACTAGCTTCTCTCAAGAGTCACAAATGCTGATACTTTGATGATAGGGACATTATTCCATAATACATGAAACACTTTTTTTTTTTTTTTTTTTTATGATGTTCATTATTTTATCACACACAGGTGATTTATAAGCTTTGACCATAGAGGCTGCTTTGAATTTTCAGGTTAGTAATTGTGTTTCTATTTCAATGCTCCAAGCAATGAGCCATGTCCTGCTGCCTCCTGGGTAGTACCACACAGCTTTCCAAAGCACAGAGTAGTCACTGAATGGGGCCTCGTTTTAAATCTGTTTGAAAATGCACTTTGAGGAAAGAACATTTAAGGTCCAGTGCTTTAATTCGCAGTGTAGTTTTACATCATTTGAGGCCAAAGTACTTAGTTCAGAACCACGTCTCTCCAAAGTTTGAGGACATGGGTACAAGGACAAGGTTTGGCCTTCTACAGTCTTGCCTGTAAAAAAATCCATTAGCAATGATATCTGATCATTCACGTGTTTAAATCTTCCTGGGCTGTCTATACTGGGCTTAACTAAACCCCATGGACATCAGAGCTGGGTGTGTTCTCAAAACAACCAGTGTTGTTACTCCTGGAATATCCTTTGTGGCCTAAGATGTTATTTTCAACAGGATACATTCCTAGGCCTGTGAGTGACAATTTGTTTCCTTAAATCAATTTTAAATGTATCACTGGGAAAATAATTGATGTGGCACCTCTAAGGAGTTACTTTAAGGAAACTTCACACCTACATCATGAAGACACTAAAGCCCCATTTTCTGTTCAGTCTCTGCTGTATTTAATGAGCAGTATTCCATTAGTGTAACAGCACACAACAATGCCCATAATGCAGTAACAATTATCACATTATGTAAATATGCTGAATGCTGAGCAAAGAACTGCATTTCATCAGGAATACCAGGGGGGCTGTGGTGGTCAGAGGCTGAACTATGTGAGAATGACAAGTCCTCATTCCGAGATGTCCTCACCTTGCAGGCTGGGAATGCCATCTCCTGTCCTCACTGAGAGAGCAACATGCCTGTTGTCCTGGAAGTGCTGCCAAGACAAGATCCTGCAAAGGGGACTTGACTCTGCTGAACCTTTGTGGCATTGCTGCTAATTAAGGGCGTGATGGAACCCTTCCTCAGAAACCAGATCGTTAGGTTTTATGACAAAAATCTTGATTACAGAACCTAAACTGACTTTTCAGGTCCTAAAATAAGCTTCCAAGATGTATTTACTTATTGTAAGCTGTAAAGGATTTTAAACCATGGAGGCTCGCTGTGCCATTTTATAGTCACTTGGGGGAGTACAGCTGCAGCTAATTAGCTCAAAAATCCCACCATACCTTACACATACGCTCAGTTTCTGCAGTATTAATTTCAGTGGAACTACTCATGTGCATAAATTAAGCGCATGCTTAAATATATGCAAAATCTGAGCTCAAATGTCTAGAAAATATGTTCTTCAAATGACAAGTATGCCTTAAAAAAATAAATCATCATGGAAGGTCTGCCAGACAGGGAATCCAGGACCTGTCTGCTGTCAGCCATGATGCAAACACAGAACAGTTTTTGTAACCCAGTATATATTGCAAGTGAAAGAAACATGCAGGATGGGGTGGAAAAAGGGGATTCAGTTGCATGCAGTCTAATTTCAAGTGTGTAATTATGGTCCTGTTTTCTTTGGCCTAAAAAAGAAAAAAAAAATCAACTAACCTCTGCTCACCTCCACAAACCCAAACTGCATACAGCTCAAAAAGGGTTTTGAAGCACAGGACATGGGAAGGGGAAAGGGCTGAATATTAGAGATGTGCAAGAAATTACTGACAATTTCAGGGCTATTCACCACACCACTAGGAAAGCATTCAGCCTGTAATGTTATTGGAACGTTCAGCTATGACAGAGAGCAAGGAATCCCACCTTACAGGAGCAGTCAGTCAGCTCCTCTTCCTCAGACCCGAAGAGAAGCACCACTCATGCCCTGATAGAAGAACTGACAATCCTTGTTGATATTCTGGCTCCCTTCCCTCCAGAGAGAAGGACTGACCAGACCCCCCAGCAGCTGCTGCCTCTCTCCTCAGCCCAGAGAGCTCCATCTCAGATCCCTGCCACCATTTCAGACCACCATTCTCTACAGCTATAGCTGGAAGAGAGTTGTTTTCTGTTGTTTCTGAAAATGTTGCAAAGATAGTATTCCTTACAGAAAATTCCAGGGGGGTGCAAAGGCAACCAAGCTGCTAGTAGAGTAAAAACAACACACCTACCCCCCTTAAAAAAAAAGGGAAAAGGGAAAAGACTGTTGGGAAGTGAGGAGGGCAGAGGAGCAGGCTGCTTGATGAAGGGCAGTAGCAATCCTGGGAGTTTGAGTATCAAGACTGATATTGGCCTAATTCCCACCCAAACGATCTCTGGTAGTGGTGTTTCAGCATGCAAATGACAGCTGTGAAAAGATCCTCAGACTGAAACCAACCCTTGTTTCCTCAGCCTTGTTTTGTCCTTTCCAGCTAGATCTATCAGTTGGTGTGTGATATGGTTACAGGTACAAAGATCTTTTTCCTAGCCCTTTTGTTACAGAGGCTTGGTTACTGTGAAGGGGTTTCAATGACCTTAATGCCCCGGTGCTCAGAAGGCAAAGGCTGCCTTTCAACAGAACAAAGCAAACAAAAACCAAGAGCTGTGCTGGAGGAGAGAGAAGTGCTGCTTCTGCCGGAGAGGCTCAGTTAGATACAGGCGGCGGCACACCGGGACGTCGAGTTTGAATGATTTTTGGCTTTGGAGAATTCTTTGGGTCCTCATCTTCTTCCATGTCACTGTCACAAACGTGCACTACCACACTGGGAGTGGACTCTGTTCCTGCGTGCAGCTCGTATTTCTCTCCTGGAAGCAGAGAAAAGCAATCACATCAAAAGAGGGCAATCTAAGTAGCAACACAGCCCGTGGCACTCCTGGACTGCAGAACACTCCACACCTGGGTAGGGAGCTGAGTGTGTGCTGCTCCTAAATACAGGTGAGCACCAGCACGGCTGGACTCTGTCAGCTGCCACAACACATCCTAGGGATCCTGCCCCTGAAGGCAGTTTGATCCCAGGCCTGTAAGGCGTCATAAAATACACACATCCTCGTGTCTGTAATGGGTTTTGGTTCTAATATTGGTGGCCAATGGCACTGAAATAAACCCCCAAAGTAGGCAGAGAAGGAGATAGAACAGAGAAGTTCATGGTTAAAAAGATGAACTGGAACACAACCTATCCAACCTGTGGTCTGAAGTTATTTCACACCTGTTGTGTTGGGGTTATTCTTTATTTTTGCTGTGGCTTTCCTTCAGTCCCATTTAAAGCCCAGTTGTTGCTCTTAGACAGATTTCAACACTTAATCTAATTTTTCCAGAAATAAATTCCCCCATATCTCTGCTGCAGACAGATTTTGAATTTCAAAGCTCTTTAGCTGAGGCTGTAAGAAATTTTGTGTCTACAGATGAGATTACAGAGCAGTCTATAAATGCTCACTAGAGCAGGCTGAACGCCTAAACAGTACATATATTTTCTAAATATCTACATTCCTTATTTAAGTCTCAACACAGTACTCCTCTGAGGAAGATGAACATGACTTTTTTTTTTTTCTCCACAGAAGATATTCTGAATTGGAAGGGACCCACAAGGATCATGGGCTCCAACTATTTAGAGATTGGCCCATATGGGCCTGGGTGGTTACCTACAAAAGTCCATAAGCAAACAAAGGATCAGACATAGGGCTTTGAGTCCTGAATTCAGCCTGCTGGCACTACATGTATTCTAGATTTTACATGGGATACAAGTAGGTGTTGGTAATTAAATTGCAAGAAATGAATTTAAGACTTTAAAAAAAACCAATTTTGTCTGCAAGATCTTCTGAAATGAGGAAGGTGAGGCCCCAGCAAACCCAGCTGGCCTCTGTTTATGGTAGAGTGGCTCCTAAATGCTGCACCTCTGGCAGAACCCAGCAGTGCCACACGTTGTACCATGAAAGCAAACAGCAGTCCTTGCCTCAAAGCACTTGTGGCTTGCTTGTGGTACTAATTTGGAGTTTTATTTGTTTGCCACTTTATGGCTGAGTAATTAATGTGAAGAATGGGTTTCAGGTTTGGCCCTGCATTAGCATATGCAGTTCTGGGACTGTGCTCACATGCTGTTTGTGCTGACAAATTCCTGGTCCAAATAAGCCTGGGTGGCTTGAGACTAGAGGACACACTGTATTTTTGCCTAGAAACAAGGAGGCAACTAGTGAATAACAGCTATAAGCCAGGCATCTTGCTGTGAGAAACATTTTACTGCTGCGATACCATTAATGTTGACATTTAACTGCTCTATTTTTGGCAACCTTTCCTCTGAATCCAAATCGAGCAAAGCATTACAGGTTTGCTGATAGGCTAAAATATAAAAAGAGAAATAGCTTGGTCGTGCTGCATTGAGGAATTATATGGTTTTTCTTTGCCCATTTTCCCTGCGGGCCTCAGCTAATTTCTCAGCTCTGGGCTGACGTCAATGCCGCCAGGCAGCACCGAGGGCTGCATTGGTCACTGTCACCGCGGGCAGCTCCGCAGTGCCGCGCAGCCGGCCTGTCCTCCTACAGCAGCACCGCCCAGGAAATCACTTTCACTGCCCTCTTAAAAGGTAATAATGCCAGTTCAAATGCCACATTCTTTTACTGCTCAAATCCCTCCCAGAAGGACTCTTTCTGCTGAAAAAGAACAGTGAAAAAAGTACAGACGCAAGGAAAAATATTCAGATGCCTCTGGCACAAGTAACTGCAGCAGCAATTAATGTCACTTTGCAAACCAAAATGTGATGCATTCATAAATTAGGTTTTTAAGGCATAGAGTTATTTCTGAGCATAAATGAGCTGTGGACTCTGTTCTGTACGCAAACAGCACAAAACCTTTTCATGACTGAGTTAGGAACAGGACAGTTATAATAACTCTAGGACTTTTGTACAGCCATATCTTGTTCCAAACGTAGTCACTGTTTGCAGAAAAACACCAAGGTGATAAGAACAAAATAATCCAATAGATACAGCCAGATTAGCCCTTCCCTTCTGCTTCTTCCCTGTTTCTATGTTTTTTCTTTTCTCTTAAACACCACTTCCAGCATTAAAAAAAAAAAAAAAAAATTAATGAGCTAAGCCTGCAGCAGTTCAGCTACTGAAGCAATGGTTGAGTCACTGGAGTGACAAGACCTAGGCTGTCCCAAGCTATGAGTAGCAAGTTGAATTAACATAGGTATGACTCACCAATTCTGTAATACCACTCAAGCATTTGTCCAGTGACCTCTTTCACCTGTCTCTGACATGGCCTCCTTTGTGTTCCCAGGCCCTACACTGATCCATGCTCCTGCTTCTCCTGCTTGTCTGAAGAATTCTTACAGGCTAGCTAAGCCAAAGGATTCTTGGGGACAGGGGTCTTTCTCCTCCAGCTGTCTATGGCCTATCTCTATCCTGTAATAATAAATTTAAACCTTTACATAAGCTAACAGTGGCAATTCACATAAATTTACTCATAAAATCATCATAAAATTTATCAAATATACTCTGCCCTTCAGGGAAGAATTCAGCTGTGGCACATCCACTATATCAATTTGCCAATAAAACTTTCTGAAAAGTCCCTGAAAACAGCAGTGATGCTCTTCTCTAACTATTTGCTTTGCATATGAAAAACAGTAAGAATTTGAAGTTTTCTCCCTTAACAACGAGCACAGTTGCTTTTCTGTCACTGGGCCCTACCTTTTGTGACCACATGAGCCGGGAGTAAAGCCACAGCCTTGCGTGACGCAAGAAAGATGAGCACAGAAGCAACTTAGGATATTTCAGAATTTAAAATAATGGTATAGGATTTTCTATCCCTTTGTGAGTCAATACTGTGACCTTTCCTTGATGGTGCAGTTCCTGTCTAACAGGGCCCTTTTGTCCAGCAAAGACCACACTCATATACATAAAGAATAATGTAAAAATGCTAATGATAATGTGTAGCTGCCTCATCCTTAATTCAGACTCATGAGCAAAGGTTAATGAGTTCAGAGCTGCCCATTTCATGTAAATGTGGCATTAGCATCATGAAAATACCTTCCACTTACAGTCCCTTCATCCAAGTGCTTTACAAATAACAGGATGCAAATAACAGGAGGTCCTTTGTATGGGTGCATGTTTGTGACACAAGAGCTACAGCCCATCCCAAAAAATACCTCCATAAAACACCTCTACAGCACGAATCTGCCAGAGCAAAGTGGAGGAGCTGCTCCCTGGAAGCCCATTACTGATGTTGCAGGAGCTGGGCACCCTCCTCTCCCAACCAGAGGAAAAGTCTTCTCCATCCAGCAGCTCTCCTGTACCCTACCCCTGGTAAGAGAAGGGAAGGGCAAAAGCACCCACAGAACAGCAGGGAGAGGAAGACAGAGATGAAAAGTTTTATCTATCACCATTTGTTTGCCCCTCCATCCCCTTTTAATTCTCCCTGGGAGTCATATGAAGTATTTAGTATCTCCTTTGACTCAGTGATGACAAACATGAGAGTTTGAAAACACTTGGGCACAGAAAATCTGCCTTGTTTGATGGTTTGAAATCCCTATGTATGGCATTTCCTGGGCAGGGTCCTGCTCTCACCTTTTTTCCCCTTCCCTAGAAAAGGGTGAGCCAAACCCAGGGCAGAACAGGGGCTGAGGCCAGCAAGGGGAAGTCAGGGTGGCTCCTAGGATCCTGGGGAAAGGCACTCTGGAGTGCAGAGTTAGGAATGAGTGGGTACAGGGCAATCTGTTGTGAAGAATGAGGCAATGGGGGAAGGAGGGCAGATATAGGCAGGTTGGGGAGTGGACAAGGAGAGGCAGGGACTGCTTTCCAGAAAAGAAAGAGCATATTCTAGTTCCAAGAGGATGGTTTGCAAATCACTGCACTAATAACTGGCAAACAGCTGCCTGTCCTTTGAGAGGAGCAACTCTGCTGAAGACACAGGCTGGACCTGGAGATTCCCTCTCCCTCCACTTTGCAAAGGTTTCTCACATAAAATATGTTTGCAACATGGGGTTGTTGTTTGATTGTTTGCCTGTCAGGTCCAGGTTGTATTCTCACCTGGCCTAACTTGGAGCTAGCTTTTCCCTACAGGAATGCTTGCAACCTGCCAAGCTGTTCTGTAGTCCAGGCCCTGATGACTGCACATCTTCATCAACATATCAAACTACTGGAAGTTGTCTTGACAGTGGAAGTGTTTTCTATCAAACAGATTAACAATTGCACTCCTTTATTTGCAATACATTGTAAAGATTGTGGGCTGGTGGTCAGCACCAGGCACAGTCACGGTTCCTGGCTCTCTCTGACTGAGCTACAGCACTCTGTTCATGCCTCATTTAAAGCCTAATTTCTGCATCTGTAGAAAGTGAGAATATACATCAATCATCCAGGAACTTAATTAAACATGCCACAATCTTCCCTAAGGAGTAAATGCACCCTCACCGATCTCAGTTCCATGTGAAGGGACCAAAACCAGCTTCCTTTTGAACACAGGAAGAAATCTGTTCCATTAGATCTCCAAGATGCCAGCCTGTCACTGCTGCAGCTAAAACACCTGTCCAAAACTGCTGGCACACGGCAAATCTGTTAACTCACTTACAGCATGCTCCTTACACTCTGGAGCAAATCTCCCATTTTGCACCCAGGGACAGTTTTGGTCTCTAATTTTGTGACTATGATGATTACAGCACCACACTGTGACAGGAGATGACCTGCATTCAGGGAATGGGAAAAGGGCATGGCTCTGTGTCCGGGTGGTACGTCTTGCATTTCCAGTGAAGTAGGACAATAAAACTCATCTTATGCTGAGGGCATACAAAGACACCATTCACTGTTTAGAAGCACTAATGAGTTTTCCTGGTCCTCAGATGTTTATTATACCAAATCACTGCATTTAATACAGCAAAGATTCCTCACAAGTTAAAGACATGGAAGTCAGATTCTAACATTCTCAGCTCTGTAAACAACTGTGCCTAGTGAGTATTTTTCAACAGCTGATAAGCCGTAGTTACATTTTTAAATTGTGGTTTTGACTAAAAAAAAAAATCTCTTCTCTGAGGCTACCAATGCTGTTTGATGTCCAGCAGTGTTTTACCACTGCAATACTGAGAAACAAGCGTTAGTGGGATTTGTTTTTCAATGAAATTCTAAACATAGTAAATGCACAACTGAGAACAGCGACACTATTTTAAACCCACCACTGCAGTTAACTAAAATTGATCCCCCTAACAAGTGCTAAAAATAGAAAGAAGAGAGCACAAAATGGCTTTTCATATTGCTCCCTGCAGGCTTCTTAAATCCGGGTGAATTTGACCTTCACGCAAAGCTGTCCCAGAGTGTGGGACAATGAGTGATATTTCACATTCCACTGCTCCAGAACAGGAATTGATTTATTACCCAGCTAGCTCGGGAATTCGTTTACATGTTTCCATTTATAACACTGCTGCATCAAAGGGAAAAAAAAAAAAAAAAAAGAAGGTTTTTGGTTTTTCTTTTATTCAGCATTTTAGAAGCCAAGTATCACTCCTGGAAATAATAATATGCAATATCATATGAAGTCTTTCCCCTGACTGCCTTTTCCTACTGAAGAAGAACAAACCATAGGAATCTCCTGATGTATATTTTCCTCTTGTGAGAGATCCCATCTGAAAAAGACAGGAGATAATCCTGCAAACCTTGTGAATTGTGAAACATCCTTTTGCACCCCATGCACTCCAGCTCTGAGTTCCTTTGGTTCATTTGCACAAAAGCCCCAATGATTATATGTCTGCAATTGGAAGCTGCTCTCAGAGCGACCAAGCAGCATTCCCAGTACAGCTGGGGAGAAAACAATTCTCTCATCCCACAAGAATTTCAAAAATAAACTGCTAAATTTTCATGAGCTCACCCCCACAATTGTTATTAGATTGGATCTGAAATGTTTTATTTTGGTATGAAGATAATTTAATAGGCTATTTTTTCCTCATGGCTTATGAATGTAAATTAGATTAATTTGTAAATGATACTGCTTGAACCTGAAACTGGAACCTTTCTCATTCTGAAAATTCTAAAACAGGATGCTTTAACAGCTTTGAAAGAAAACTATTTGTAAAGATGACTTAATTAAATCAAAACTAACCCTCTCCTATGTAAAGTTTTGGTTTTATCAGATGTGCATTTTCCAAGGGAAAGCATTGCTTGAAAATCCCAGCTAGCTTCAACTCCTGGCATTAGCTGAAGATGGGAAGACAGAAGAAAGCCTGGATGCATTATCCATTGACATTTATCTTGTGCTAAGGGAGGCTACAACTTATCTCATTCCTCCTGCATAGTTTTCAGCAGGAAATGAGCATTCCTAGCAGAGCAATCCCACCGGGACTGGGGAACAGTAGTTCTCTCTCAATGAACAGTGTGAGATTCTCCACTCCAGTGAACGTGCACTTTTTCAAGTGAGAAATCCCCACCTTGGAATGCAGAACTGAGCAGATGTCATGTACAACAAAAACTCCTCACATCCACAGCCAGACATTTGTCCAGTGCCCACCTAAACCATCAGCTGTGTCATCCAGGCACTAACCCCAGCACAATAAATGGTGTAAGCAAAGCTTTGATCAGCTCTCACAAGCTGCAGATAACACACAATTCTGTGCCTACACATGGCAAAACTCATTCTGAAGGAAAGAACCAGGTGACATCCATCAACTGAAATCCAAACTTTAATGCAACTTCCAGCTCTATGCCAACTCCCTCTGCAGTTATTATGTACACTGGTATTTCTTGTCTGCTTTTCCTGCCACGTTTTCAACCAAGGACCACAAGCTTACCTGGTCCAAGCTTAGAAACTGCATAAAGGAGGTCGTAGTTGATGACAGGTGTTGCATCATCTATTGGTTGCCACCCTACAGGTGGGGAGGCTGGAGGCGAGATGAGAAACTGTTTTGCAGGCTGTGGTGGTGCCAAATGAAGCTTGTCTCCATCTGTCTCAGAGGTCTGAATCTTTAAAGCATAACAAAGACACTGTTTAGTACAGGAAAGAGTCACAGAATGGTTTGGGTTGGAAAGGACCTTTAAAGGTCATCTCCTCCAACCCTCCTCCCTTGCTCAGAGCCCCATCCACCCTGGTCTTGAATATTTCTGTGGATGAGGCATCCACAGCTCCTCAGGGCAACCTGTGCCAGTGTTTCACCACTCCTATTGTAAAAGATTTCTTCCTTACATCCAGCCTAAAACAACATTCTTTTAGTTTAAACTATTTTCCCTTTGTCCTATTGCAACATGCCCTGCTAAAAGGTCCATTCCCATCTTTCTTGTAAGCCACATTTGAGTACTGAAAAACCACAGTAAGGTTTCCCTGGAGCCTTCTCTTCTCCAGGCTGAACACCCCCAGTTCTCAGACTGTCTCTATAGCAGAGGGGCTCCAGCCCTCTGAGCATCTTTGTGGCTTTCTCTGGCCTCACTCCAACAGGTCCATGCCTTTCCTGCATTTGGGACCCCAGTGCTGGACACAGGACCCCAGGTGGGATCTCACCGGATCAGAGTCATGTCCATCAGCCTGCTGGTCACACTGTGGGTGATGTAGCCCAGGATATTTGGGGTGCCAGGGCACATTGTCCAGCTTCTCATCCCCACAGGATGGCTAAATGGAATGACTGCTCAAATCATACCCTTCTCACCCCAAATGCCACCCAGGCAGGGTTTCAGCATCAGTCTCAGAAGAGAAGGCCTGGAGATGAATTTAATCTCAGCCTTACAGATGGTGCCTCTGCGGTAAATGCACAGTGTGGGGCTGTGACATCAGCAAAGCTACAATGTCTGTGCCTCTTGTGTACATTCTTTCAGGATAAATGCAAAGCTTTGGTAGCCCCAGATGCTAGCTCAGAGATTTTTGAGGCTGTAAAGGCACTGTTGTGATCTGGTCTAAATGCCTAAATAAAAATCACACACAGCAAACTCCTGCAACAAGGCCTTGTAAGTAGCTTCAGAAAGGTTTCTACAGATTTCATTTCTTTAGTTTAAGTGAAAAAGGAATCTACAATGTTCCTTAGTCATTTGAAACTGAATGCCCTTATTTTATATCCATCTTGAATTATCTACTTTAATTCCTGCTCTTTTCTAGTATGTTAAAGAAGCCTTGATATAAATTAATTGTAGTGCAGCCATACCTAAGCAAGGTTACAAACAGCTTGAGCACAGAAGCAATAAACTCTATTTCCATGACAGCAAACATGGGGTTTGCAAAGAACCAGTCTGAATCTCTGAACTCCATGTTCCCCAGAACCTGTAGGTCTGGAAGTGGTTATTCAGCCTGGCTGAGGCCAGACACTGCTCCAGACACTGCTGCTTCCACATCTTCACTCCCTGAACATGATTAATAAGCTCTTGTAAGACTACATGTACTGGAGAGCATAGTGGAGGTACCAGAATGCCACTGCAGGAAATCAGCTTAGATAGGGAAACAAATCACTATTGTGCACATTTTTCTTTTTGTTGTTATCCCAAGTTTTCAATTAGCCTCCTGAATGTACAGTTAGAATGAAACCATTCTCAGTTCTGCCTAACTGCAGGTTTTGAAACCTTTCAGAAAATTCAGAGCTAGATTTAGGAGATCAGGGCATAGAAAATGGGATTGAAGCAGATTCTTAACACCTAAATCCAGCTGTAAGATCTTCTGAGCTCATCTAACTCGTTCAGCACATTGTTTTTTTTTCACAGCTGTAGCTTCCCATCTTCCTGTGGTTCTGCTTCTGCCTAGGCTCAAAACAGCTCCTATTCTGACCAGGATGAAGAGGCTCATAATTTAACACTGTGTGTTTGCTTGATACCTTTAAGTGAGCCAGCCCTTATCCTCAGACCTCTGAAGGGCCAAGCTGGCAGCTCAAAGCACATTGCTTATAAACACTAGTGGTTGTCTCACAAGCCACAGTGACCACATCAATTTATTAAACTGCATTCAGAAGAGGTGGTGGTTGGGTTCTCAACCTCCTTCAACTTTCTGTATCCTGGCTGAGGCCCAGCCTGCTGTGGGAGATCTATGTTCTTTCTCCCTTGGCCAAGGAGAACTGAACACCCACCTGACACCTCCAATAGATGGATATAATCACCTACAGCCCCAGGCTGGGAGTGTTTTTCTTCCCCTACCTTCTTCCTTTGACTTGGACTAAATAAATTCCTTTTAGAGAATTCAGTATTTGTAATTCATGTATTCAGTATGGAAAAGCCAAAAAGGCAGGAGGAAGCCTGACTGTGGCTCAGGGTGGCAGCCAAATATGTAATCCAGCCAAATATGTAATCCCACCTTTTTTATTCACTTGGATTCTTTACATTAGCACTTTCTTGTGGTTAGATAAGAGAGTTACCCACAGACAACACCCAGTGTTGTAAATCACCTCTGAGATACATAATTCTGTGTGTTGAATGACCAACTTTAGTCCTAAGTGGTCCTTTAAATTTACTGCAGACCCTAAGGGCAGAAACAGCTCAGTCAACACAAGGAGGTTTAAGTAATCTTCTATCAGAGAGATTGGACATGGGAGAAACCTTTATTACTTTTATCCAGTGTTAGTGCATAGCTTTTAAAGAAATATTGTGCAGTAACACAGAATTAGATTCCAGATTTCATTACCTGTGCAAAATACAACTTTAACTTCTTCCCTCTGAACTGTGTTTCATGCAGCTCTATTCTGGCACGAGCAGCTGATTTGGGACTGCTGAAATTTATCCGCACACGCCTGAAGCTTTTGAACAGCTGGAATGTCACGCAGTCATCATAGGCACGGAACAAACCTTCAAATTTCTCCTGCAAAGCAAAAAGAAATAATGCTGAAGATTAACTTTGTGCTCTGTCACATCAGTCTGAGTCAAACAACAATCTGAAACTTGACAGTTGTTTAAGCAGGAGGTTTCAACCTGTGGCCTTTGGGGACAGGTGTCCATAGACAAATAAAGGCTCTGTGAAAAGAAATTAAGGAAAGCAACAGTCTGGTAGTGCTGAACTCTGCAAAGGGTTTAGGGGAAGAAGTCTTCAAAGTGAGAACCCAGCAGCTATTGAACTTCTCATAAAAGTTGAGCAAACCTATGACAGTGACATATGAAACAAAGCTGAAAGGGCACATGACTGAAAACACCAGACAACAGTGGGCTCATCTGCACAGATGCAACCATTGTGCTGAATTACAGTGGAGTCAGCAGACAAAGGCTGCAGCTGAGGCTTACATCCACATCAGCACTGCAGGGTCATTTTGTATTGCATGATATGTTTTTCTGGATGTTTTGTCATTTAGATACTTAAGAGAATACACACTTGTTCTTTGAGAGGTCCTGCAGCATCTGGAAACAAATTGGACAACTGAAAACAGTGATCTGTCTGAAAGAAAAACTTCAGGTTTCAAAATGTTAGCTGTAGAAATACGTTCAAAAGCTCACAACAAAAATAGGGATATTTTAGCATTGTAAAAGGAAGGTCTAAAGTTTACCACACCCATGGAATTGGAGATGAACAGAAATTCAAGGCACTTTGGCAGCCTTGGAAGCTCAGACTCCATGATTTCTCTGCAAGCTGTGAGCACACAGAGGACTAAGTTCCACACCATCAAATAAAACCAAAATCCTTAAATCAATTCTGACACTTGCACAGGTCTTTTCACTCACACAAGCACAGATTCATAAAATGCCAAAGCTGAAAGGGGGCAGTTATTATTTAGTCCAGCCTTCATGTTTACTCAGATTTCAGACTGCTATCTAGTGCATCACTCATCAAATCTGAGCATTTTAGCTACTGCAATCAAGACTTTAAGTTTTGTAAGATGGAGAATCAGCCAGACCAAAGCCCCTGATTTTAGGAGTGCTTTATTCTGAAAAAAACCCCACTGGTAAGATGCCTTGCCACACCATTTCATATACACCAAAGGCTGTTATGTCAGGGTTTGTATAATTAAATAACCTAATGTATACTGACAATAACCTGATGTGGATGCCTCATCCCTGGAAATGTTCAAGGCAAGGTTGGATGGGGCTTTGAGAGAGCTGGTCTAGTGGAAGGTGTCCCTCCCCATGAAAGGGAATTGGAATGAGATTATCTTTAAGGTTTTTACAATTCAAACCATTTCAGGATTCTGTTTTCTTGCTATCTCTGCAAGTCCTCACATTTTTACATGTTTTAAAGACTTCTTTGCTTTTCATCCAGAAAAAAAAAAATTTTTCCCTTACGGTGGATAACTGGTACAGACTACAGAAGACAAAAAAGAAAATGCTATTTATGTAATCTCATCAATACTTCAGTTCTCATCTATTGAGCTTACTAGCAAAACAAAGAATTCAAAACTTCTCAGAAAAATTCATCCAGAAGCACAGTGCAGCTGCATCAGGGAGCACTAACAGCACCGTGGGAGTAACTACTGTCAGAGTGAGACATTTGTTAAGGAGTTAACAGGGAAGCAGCCCAGTTCCACAGCCAGGGCTGTGACACCACGGCGCATGTGCCCGATCTCCTTTCATTCACTGCCAGTTCTGTGGTCCTCCTCCCCATAACTGATATTCCATTGCTGGCACCCTTTCAAAGGAACCTCCCTATGGTCTATTAAGCTTTCATGATTTTCATTTCATTCTGCCTGACCTCACTCACCTCTTCCTCTCACTGCAGGAGATACTTTGGAGGAATGAAAAAAGAGAAAGAATAAAGGGAGTTGAGAGCTCTGTGGTTTGGCAGAGGGTGACTAAAGGCATGAGACATCCCCAAAACAGTTGAAATGCACAGGTTTGTACAAGCAGGTCTAGTCTTACCACCCAATGTCCAAATTGTTACACCTCAGTTACACTTTTTAACTGCTTTGCTTGTATTTTTGAAAATTCCATTTTCCTGAGCAGAAGCCTACATCCAGTGGCATTTGTATAAAGGTCAGCCAGAAGCAGCAGTCATCTCAGTCCTGTCCTGATTGGAATTTTGATGTTACAACCTTCACAATGACCAGGGAAAAAAGGCCTGGGGGAAGGGAGAGAAAGGGACAGGGGCCCAGTATCTGCATAAAGTAGGACTCACACAGCATTCAGAAACATAGCTAATTGAAGCTTATGTCTTCATGTTGTCTTTATTACCTACTTCAGATCTCTTCAGTACATGTTTTAAATGAAATAAAGAAATTTAAATACAAATTAGTGAGGGACTTGGAAGTGCTGGGTTAACAGTTAATCCTAAAAGTCTTCAACGTAAACTACTCTGTGAGTCTGTGAGAGATAGAAATATATATATATATACTATATATATATATATAAAATGATCAAGACATTATAACTGAAGTCTCATAACTCAAAAATTAGCAGCAAGGTAAACACTTCCCAGTAGTAGCTCTCAGTTTCTCTACAAGCCAACAATAAAATTAATCATATAAAAAAAATGTTTCACCATGAGTGGAAGGAACCATGAATGGACTTGTCTGGACACTGGGAAGTATCTATTCCTACTGACTATCCATTAATAAAGAGATGCTCCCTGTCTGGATGCAGCAATCAGGGCTGTGTGCCTGCTCCCTCTGTAACACAACCCAGAGCCCAGATCTTGGTGAGGGATCTAACACAACATGAGGGAAGACACAATTTCAAACATGGGTCCAAGAACAGTGAGCACAAGGAATGTCCTAGGCACATTCCTGGGCTACACTGAGACTCACTCTGATTAGGCACTGAAAGGAATAGATGGAGAACTGCAAAAAAGCTGATTAAATCCTGGATGCTGTTGCCACACTGGGAGAACTTTAAAGCACTATGGACTTTATTCTGCTTGCTTTTCAATTTTATACTGGCACAGCTTTAGAGACCCAGCTGTGATTAACACTCCTGAAAATGCTGTGGGGAGGAGGGAAATCAAGCCCTCTACTTGATATTATTAAAGGGCAGTCTATCCACAGTGGGGGCACTTCCACTGCACTGACTAAACCTGCAACTCCCATTAAAAAGATTCATGCATCTGGATTTTTTTACATTTTCAGCTGATAATAATAATGACCTCAGCAGAGGTCATTAATCATCAAGTGAAGTTAATGGCCCTCAGCTGCATTTTGAGCCATCCCCACTCCTCCGAGCTTGCTATCAATTCCCAGGAAAAGCCTTATGCCTTAATTGCTATTGCCTGTGAATTCTAATATCTGCTGAATGCACTTATCTGCATAAAAGTCTTTCAGAGTCATTCCAATCTATAAGAAAATTTATCATATACATTATAAAGACCTAAGCAAATTCTTTCCCTTTCAAGTTTTGTGGATAAATTATTCAAGACTCATAATCCTCTCAATTCGAGACTTTTAAAGTGCTTTTAGGATTCAGTACTTTTAAATGCTTTTAGAAAGTAAGTCTTTGAACTTTCAGAGCACTTTGAAACTTGTGGGGAAAAAAAAAAAAAGAAACATCCAAAGTTAAGCAGCAGTGTTGCTATTCTTAAAAAGTCAAAATGTAGAAAGTCATGAGTTACGCATTTATTTCTGGGATTTTGAAGTGTCTTCATCCATCCCAAGTATGTCTCAATGAGGCCCAATTAATGCTCTGGAAGATGTGAGCAACCTTCACTTCCCCAAGTTACCACTTCTCCCTCCTGGGCCCCATGTCCTCTCTTCATCTTTACTCCTTTGCCCAACACTGGGCACCTTTCCCCAGTTCTTTCCTGTCACCTTCTGTCAGCTCTCATCACTCAGTGCCTCTAGCAGTTTCCAAAGTTCTTTTCTGTTTGTTTTCTAAATTAAAAAAATTAGCACAAAGTAGGACCATACTAATTAAAGCTGCTGATTACTCCAGCTTGATGGTTATCATTTAGGACAGCCAATGCTGAGAACAGACAGAGCAGCATGCAAGGAAGAAATGAGCATTGGAGTGACAGACAGGAGCTAAAGGCCTCTGAGGACAAGGACAAACCTATGCCCTCCTTGAATCAAAACTATTTCTAGCACTAAATGGGAGCTCATCTGGGACCAAGACCCTGCAAGTCACATGGTAACAGTGATCAGTGAAATGCAGCCAAAGGGAGGTAAACAAGATGCTGGGTATATTTGGAAAAGTATTTCCAGTAAAGCAAGGGGAGTGTTAACAGCATTGTATGGAGCACTATAGCAGCTCATTAAAAATGCAGGGTTTGTTGCCTGTATCCTAAGCAGATTAATGGGAATAGATGCAGATAAAGGTTACAGGGAGGGGCTGGAATGAGTCCAGAGAAGGACCATAGAGCTGGGGAAGGGTCGGGAGAACAGGTCTGATGAAGAGCAGCTGAGGGAGCTGGGGGAGCTGAGCCTGGAGAAAAGGAGACTCAGGGAGAATATTCTGACTCTCCACAGCTCCCTGACAGGAGGGGGCAGCCAGGTGGGGGTTGGGCTCTGCTTCCAGAGAACAAGGACAGGACAAGAGGACATGGCCTCAAGCTGAGCCAGGGGAAGTTTAGGCTGGACATTAGGAACAATTTCTTTACTGAAAGGGTTGACAGGCATTGGAACAGATTGCCCAGGCAATTGGTGGAATCACCATCCCTGGGAGTGCTCAAAAGGCAGGTGGATGTGGCACTTGGGCACATGGATTTGTGATCATCACAACAGTGCTGGGTTAGTGGTTGAATTCAATGATCTTACAGGTCTTTTCCATCTTTAACTGTTCCATAATTCTATGAAATAACAACTTACTAAATAAGAAATTTAAATGCTTGGCTTATTTAGGAAAACAAAACAAAACCTGAGAGGAGATGGGACAGACATCAGTAATTTACCAATACTGTTCAGAGCAAGGACAAATCACGCTGTATGGTGTAAATCTAGAAGACTACATTGGCATAAAACAAGTGGAAACAATTGGCATAAATGGGTTTAGTCTAGAAGTTAAAGAAGGTTTCAAACATCAGAGTAATGATCCAGAAACAACGTTCCAATTACAGCAGTGGCAGCAAATTATTTTTTTAAGATTGAATTTGGTTAGTCCATGTGAGGAGCTATGACAAAGTATCGACACAATGAGCATTGTAAAACATGACAGCCATAATTAGCAAGTGAATTGGGTTCTGACACAGCAAGTTCCTGTGATTTATTTCCAAACATTTCTTTCATGAATAGCTCCACTGGTATTGTGTTCATTCAGGACAAAAGCCAAGGCCTAATTCAAATCAATGGAAGCCTTTCCACAGACATCAGCGAGCTTTGGATTAGAGCCCTACAACTCAGAACCCAAATTACATTTTATTATTCAGTGTGTTTACACTCATTATCACCCTTGCTACACATTTGATTTAGGATATGGTTGTGATTTAGAACTTTAGCCAAATGCTTTTCCTAGAGTTTTGCAAGAAAATAAAGAAAACATTTTTCCTATTTTAATTTTTCCCATTCATTCATGTAAAAGATACTCCAAGGAACTAAGCACAATAGGGAAAGGAATAATAATTCACAATTATGAAATTAGTTTTTCCTGAAATTAGTTCTGTGCTGGACATAAATATCCCTGTAAGACATAAACTCCTATCTCAGAGTTGAATGCATTCTATTTCCAGACAAGCCATGCTGGTTGCAACCCTACAAAGCTCTCATGAGGCACAAGAAAAAAGACAGAATCTGGTAAAACTGTGGAAGTTGTGCACTGAAGAGTCTTGTAGAAAAAACAAAGAACAGATTAATTCCCTGCTTATAGCAAAGAGGATGGGCACACCTGTTACTTCTAGAGGGATAAAGGAGTCACTAAGGTGACACACATTTAACAAAAATATTAAAAGAGAAGCCTAGAAAATATGAGCTGAAGTGATTTCAGCATTAAGATATGTCAATGCCAATGTGAGGGGTATTGTAATGACCTAGCCTGGATTAAGGAAGATGGAGGCAAGATGGAAGAGCAACAAAAGACTGCAAGGATGATCACAGAAGTTGTGAACCTGTCCCAGGAGGTGAAGGTAGATGATATCCATCCCTGAAAGTGTTCAAGGCCAGGCTAGACAGAGACCTAAGCAACCTGGTGTAGTGGAAGGTGTCCCTGCCCATGGCAGGGGCTGGAATGAGATGGTCCATTCCATGTCAAACTGTTCTGGGATTCTGGGATCTTGCCTTGGGAAAAAGAACCTGAAGTATGAGGTGTTTCCTGCTGCATCTATCTGTAAGGAAATCAATAAATAATATAAAGGGAAAGAGATTAGCAGAATTAAAATAACCAACAGCGTTGATATTAAACAAAGACTGCCTGTTAAAAGATTTAGACTTGAATTGAGGCAGTTATTTAGCACTAGACCTGTAACATAATAAAATGCCACTGGCCCAGAAATAGAAAAAAGCCTAATTGCTTTGATGAAAAGGGTAAGAAGGAAAGATTAGAGAAGAGCACTGTGCATTTCTGTGGTTCTCAAAGACAAAAGGAGAGGAAAGACTAGACGAAAACAAAAAGGGATCCTGATTTGTCTAATGAAAACTTAAAAGAACTAGATTCATCTGAAGTACTTTCAACAATTATTTAATGATCCACACAAAACAAGCAAGCAGCTCGATACAACTCACAGGTGAAAATTCCTTAAAAGCAAGAACTCCCACAAGTAGCCAGTATCAGCAACAGCCTCAAATTCTCTGCTTCTAAAAAGATGAAACTCATCGGGAAATCCTGGTAGTGCATATGAGAAACCACTATTGATTCTCAGTTAAAATTCCTGGAGTGCTATAAATAGAGGAAATATTTTAAACCAGTGATGATAAATAGAGAATTCCTGTGGGCTTGCCCTGCTGCCTTTAAGTAATGGCAGGAGAATAAAGCCCAAATTTACCATTTAGAGATCCCCTTAAGGCAAAGGTCTCCAGTTTATAGCTTTTTATTTCACCTTTCACTGTAGGTAGCTGTAGCTGAGAGTGTGGGATCTTCCTACTCCCTCCTTACAAGTGGGGGAGGGTATCATTTGAACATTCACCCTGAGTATTACTGTCAGAATGTTGGTTTGCAGAAAGTTTCTTCTGTTACCAAAGGAAATCTCTCAGCTGGCAACAGGAGTGGAAAAATGTGTCTTTCCACCTGTCATTCACCAGGGTACATTTTAAAAGGACATTTCTTCATGTGAGACATTTTGAAAGGGGGGGAAAACCAGGGAACAGTGGCTATTTTGTCAGATAATCAGAATCACAAAGTACTCTGCAATGACCTCCTGGTTACTGTATTGTCTAAAATGTGTTCCTTACCTTGGAACTCAGTGCACAGCCCTGCTCATTTCTTCATGAAGTTGGATTAGAGCATTAAAACAGGGCTGGAAAGAGCTTAGGTTTATTTACATTAAACATGGCAGTAATTAGCATATTCAAAAATTGAACAATTCTCTCAGTACCTGAACAAACCAATCCAGTTTGCTACCTGTTCATTCAGTCTGTTGTTCTATGCTTGTCTTTCTCCTGTTTTCAAGAGGTGAAGGTCAGGTAAATTGTGAATCAGAGATGAAATAAAACAGTAAAGCCAAAAAAAATTTAAGGCTGGGCTTCAAGATGGGGGGCATTACAAAAAGCATTAAATCTTGCTGTCTCCAGTAAAATGAAGATTGATTTACCTGCACTACTGCAATCCTTTTAAAGAGGAGCCTAATACCTTTAAGCTTTACTATGTAAAGAATGCACAGTTTGTATTTCAGAAGTGATGCTCAGTGGCGTCCTTGCCCTGCAATTTGCAGTGAACCAATCCCAAACAGGAGCACACTGGCAACCAAACACAGCCCTGGCCCATGGCTCACACATCCTTACACACTGGGGCTGTTCACAGGCATCTGCATAGAACTTTTAGATCCTAAAGGATGCATTGAGTGTTCTGCCCTCCACATTGTGCCAAAATAATTCTGACAGTAGAAATATTTGATGTAATGTTTACTGTTTACAGATTCAGTGTCTTGGTCCAGAGAGGGACTTTGAGAAAGTCTAACAGATGTTACACAATGTTGTAGAGACATTTGTAACTCGTCATCTCTCAAAGAGCCTTGATGGCAAAAGTAGGTCAGGAGCTGGAAGAAGTTTGCTGGTCCCACCTCATGCTGGGACTAAGGGAGGAGGAGGCATCCATCCCTCACAGCCCTCCTGCATTACATGCCCACCATGACATGAGAGCACTGCAAACATCCTGGTGAACAGAACAACAGAAATGTCCCTCTTAAAAAATCAGCTGAACCAAATAAATTTTTTCTTCCTCTTCCAGCTCATCAGCACAACAAAAGGTACAGAGATAAAATCTGCCCCAAAGCTTAATGGGAATGCATTCACATTTCAGAAGAGGCTGACAAATGTCAGGGGCACAGAATTCTGCTGCGTTGCCTTTTCTGTTTTTAACCAGCTCACATCCCTGTTTACCTCAATGTGACGCACATTCCTCCTGCTTAGCTCCACTGATCTGGAAACCAAAGGCTCCTTCAAGATGTAATAAATTGTTCCTGTGGCAATGCCAAGGGCCTGATTTAATATAGTTTGGAGAGTTCTCAATTCAATTTCACACCCAACGATTGAGCTAAAAGAAAAATCCACACTTTACATTTCTTCTTTATAGGAACACTGTTATTTTACTGTATCAACAGCCATAGCTTTTCTGAGCACACCATATTTGAAGTACTCCAGTTCCAGATGCTGTATGAGCTCCCTGAAATGCTGGAAGTGCTCTTTCAAACCAGCTGGCAAAGTGCACATTCTATGACCAGATCCATTACTTTCAACCCCAGTGCTGGGAAGTGTTCTGTAGAGAGACATCATTCTTTGTTCCCTGAAAAGCTACATTTGATTCCAGTGCTGGCTAGCATTATTGTGCAACATCACATAATAGTTGTCTTTTATTTTTCTCTTTTGTATTGTATTTGTCAGCAGAAAAAAAAAAAAAAAAATCAAAACCTGAACAGATTTGTGTAAGATTTAATGCATTTGTTTTCCAAATAGCAGCCTAACATTTGTGGAAGATTTGTTTTCCAAATAGCAGCCTAACATTTTGGCTTGAGAATGGTAAGAATCATGCTAAGAACAAAGACATAAAGGAAATATTCAGACTGTTCTGAAAAAACCGTCTATTTTTGTTTGCTTTAAGATTTCAAATAATAACAGAGTAGATAATGTATGCAGTGAACTCCAAGGGGCTCATCTGCATTGGATTTAAGAATGTTCATAGTACAATACCAGCTATCGCTTTTGCCTTGTTCCTTTTGTTAAGCCCAACAATTAATTGGTAGCAAAAGGAACAAATTACTGTGTATATGTTTCTAAAGTTCTTATTATCTTAATTTAGCACACAAAATAAGGAAGAAAAACAACCTTAATTAGTTTTACCAAAAGCTGCTACATTTATGTTAATAAGGAATGTTCCAGGAGCAGATCTCTGCAGCAAAACAGTTGGTGCTGACTTTCTGATCAGGTGCCACAGACTGAATGCCCATTAGCAGTTGGAACATATCAGGCATGCTACTAGAGTGCATCTTCTATATGAATTTCATCTGAAAGGCATCCAGTTCATGAACTGCTCTGTGATGTGAACAAAAAGCACAGTTAATGAAGAGCAACAGGAAAGTTGCCTCATGAGAATGCCCAGCTCAGACTCAAAATGCTAATATAGACACAAGCCTGTATCTCTCATAAAAATAGTTAGCTGGCACTCCAGGAGAAGAATAAAACAACTCCACAACCAAACTGAAGTGCTAGAGACAATAATAAATAAGGGATTGGTGGTCAAATCTGTGCACAAAACTAGGACTGAAATTATTTATTATAGGAAGCTGTGTGAAAATTATTCATATTCATAGAACTATAGAACGGTTTGGTTGGAAGGGACCTTAAAGCTCACCAAGTTCCAAACCCCTGCCATGGGCAGGGGCACCTTCCACTAAACCAGGTTGCTCCAAACCCTGTCCAACCTGGCCTTGGACTCTTCCAGAGATGGGGCAGCCACAGCTTCTCTGGGCAACCTGTGCCTGAGCCTCACCACCCTCACATCAAAGAATTTCTTCCTTTAAACTGGATCAACCTTGATACTATAAGAAAACCTACATAAATATCCATCTTATTATGACACTATTTTTCATTGATCTTTGGCAACTGCAATTTCATGTCCTCAACCTCCAGAGGCCACCCCACTGTCCTTTTCGTGTGGTGACACTGAGGCCAGGATGGACCCACAGCCACAGTGGGAAACCACAGGCTCATGGGAAACCATGGGAGTAGAACCAGAATTTTCATATCTCATTCTGAATCACTTTATTTCTACACAATCCCCAACTGGAGTATAGAAACCTCAGCCTCTTAGAAAACTGTTACTGAGGCTGTGGAAGTGTCAGGGGACACCTTGTTGCTGTGATGCAAAATGAGGACAACAGTGTGCAAAATTCTAAATGCAAGGATGAACTAAAATAAAGGCAACACCAAGAGCTGAGAAACTGTGTCTTATTTATAGTCTTGGAGATGCAACGTTGTAAAACAACCATAAAATGCACACTACTTATTCCCTGACACTGTCAACCCAGTTTAACTAGAAAAATAAACAAGAACAAGTCATGGGACAGTTTAAACTAATAAAATGCTTGCATTGCCCATTCCTGATTTACTGTTTTGCCTACAGTGATCAGCATTTATAGCATTTCAGCTGTTCTCATCAGTCATGGGGAATGCTTTCTCCCTCTCCTCTCCTCTAATGCTGCAAACTGCACAAATAGGACTAAAAATACAGTTTCAACTTGTCTGGATTTGGAAAGGACACTGACAATTTTGAAAGTGACTATGAAGCAAAAAAAAAAAAAAAAAAAAAAAAAAAAAAAACCAAGAAGGAGAGCAGAATAGAAACTAATATCATGCAGCTCCATAAATGTTACTTAACTGATAAAAAAAGGTACAAGGGGAACTCGTGACCCACCAATCAATGCACACCTTCTTAGCATCTTCCTCTGCAGCCCACAGTCAGTGACCCCCCCCCCCGCCAATCACAACCAGCAGCACTGTGACCACTGTCTAATGCTCTGCTTGTGCTGTTTGACTGTTCTTTGCTCTTCCCAGTCTGTCCCAACCATCTGTCATTCCCTGTCTTACACTTCATTTGCAAATTACTCGAGCAGGTCTGTTGTCTGTATGTCTGAGCAGCTCCTAGGAGCTGCAGTCTCTGAGACTGGAGGCTCTTTGTACAGTGAAGATAAACCAAGGATAGGATTACTATGCCTCCAGTCAAGTGGCTGAGTGGAGTCTTTAGCAAACCTACATCAACTACAAGTAACTGGTGCTTCTGAATTAATGGCATAAACAAAAGTATCAGAGATAAACATGTAAGGAAGTGGTAAAAACAAAACTAAAGAAAATATCATCAGTGAGCTGGAAGAGCAGAAAATGTCCTGTTTACAAATGTGACAAATTGGGGCATATTGACATCACATTCATATACATCATGTATGTCTTTGGCTGGACCAAAGACAAGGAGTGCAGGAGGTGAGGGAGGGGATTCTGCCCCTCTTATGCATCCAGCATTGAGGATCCCACGGCAAAAAGGACATGGACCTGATGGAGCAGGTCCAGAGGAGGCCACATGCTCAGAGGAATGGAGCACATCTCCTTCTGTAGCTTGCTAGTGAAAATCCATGTTCACCAATTCTTTATCCATATTTTCTTTGTAACCTAATTTGCTCCTTGTAGTCTTTCCTTCACTAATTGTTTATAAGAGAACAATTGCACTTGATGCATTTATTTGAACAGATTTTTTTTTCTTTTTTCTTTTTAATTATTACATAGGATATAGACTTTCCCAATGACAGGAATTTTGCTAAAATATAAAGACAGCAATGTAAATAAATAAATAAATATGTATATATATATATATATATAGATATATATACACACACACACACACATATATATATATAAAAAATTTCAGTTCAGAAAAAGGAATAACTGCAGATAACAGTCTGTTCCTTCTTTACTTCAGACAGCAGAACTGCCACAGACTAAAATGTTAATGTTCACACACTGCATTGAAAAAGTTATAAAAGACTGCAAGTTTCTCATTCTCCCACATCCACTGATTTGGTGCCCTCAGAGGAGCTCAAATGAGCTATAATCTGCTGGGTATAATTCCTCTTAATGCTGTTATCAGTCTGAAAAGTTTAACTGTGAATTTGATTTTGCAGATCATGGCAGGAAATGAATGGAAAGCATCTGCATAAACAGAGATAATATACTCTTCCCTCCATGCTACTTCTAGATTGTCACTGGAACCCCCAGTTCAGCACTGACCTACAAAAAAACTGAAGATGCTTTCCAGTTTGAATAAACTTCAGTGGGGGAAAAAAAAAAAAGGTACTTCAAACATTTTTACACTTGGAGAGGCTGCTTTCTTCCCCATCAGAGATCCCAGTCTTTAGAGGATGCCAGGGTCTCAAGCTGCACAGATGCTGAAATACCAAGGGAACACCACACAATGGTTTACCCACCTATTAAAAAATATTTCAACAGCATATTTTAATTTCCAGTATACACCACAATACTTAATTAGCCTCTAGAACTTTATAGTGTTACAGTATCTCATGACATCAAGAATTTCGCACACATCAGAAAACTGGGCTTGTGCAGGCCAGGAAAGAGAATTTGTGTGGACTTAGTAAGCAGATTCCAGCAGGCAAAAAGGCTGAGATGACAGATACAGGTTCTGTACTGGGTACAGAAGGGTAGAAAAATAAGCAGAGGTTTCCATCTGACTCAACAGCCACTAGTACCATCCACTTCCAGACAGCACAGGGAATTTCAGTCTTACAGTGATATAATTGTTTTATTAGGCAGATGGAAGGAACCCCAGGGTGAAAAAGCAAATATTCCTGACCAAACTGCTCCCATGTCATTTTTCAACCAACTGGAAAATTTCCAGTTGGCACGAACTCTGTTTAGAAACAAGAATTGGAAAGTAGACTAATCCTATCTTAGAGCTAAAACTAGCACTGCTTTTCATCAAAATAATTTTCATTTCCTGATGTGAAAAATATATCAGTAACAGCATGATATTAAAAAGACACTGGACTGGGATTATGAAACTGAAGCTGCTGTCCACAGATCCAGGGCAACTGGTGGGAAGGAACGAGACCTGTGACTGGCAAGCAGAGTGGTAACAAATGGAGATATTTTTCTCTTTATGAACAAGTCTTTTACAAATAAGTAGGACACAAAAGAATCAGTATCCCATAGTTTCTTGCCCTCTGGCACTGTTTCACACTGGCTCTGTGTTGCATTTGCCCTGCAAATGCCCTTGTGCCAGTCTGGAACGCTGGAGACAACTGTGCAGAACCAGAGAACATCCAGAGCTGGAAGGGACCCGCAAGGATGACCAAAGTCCAACTCCTGGCCCTGCACAGGACACCCCAACGATCCCAGCCTGTGTCTCTGAGTATTCTCCAAACACTCCTTGAGCTCTGTCAGCCTTGGGGCTGTGATCATTCCCTGGAGAGCCTACTTAGTGCCCAATCACCCTCTGGGGAATCCCACCTCAGCCTCCCATGACACAGTGCAGACTCAAGGAGTCTGGCTTTGAGGTCAAGGAGATTTTTTTGATGCAAATAGATTCTAAATGACAGGAGAAGTAGTGGGATGCCAAGTCTGGTGGAAGCAGTCGTTCAAAATAAGGGGAAGCCACCTGTTCCCTTTGGAGGTTACATCTTCAGAGTTCAGAGGGTGTCCCAGACCACTCAGCTTGATGCATGGACCATGCCTGCATCCAGCTGCAATCACTGCACTGCAGAAGCAGCATCAGCTGTAGCCCCAAAACCAGAATTTACACTTTTGAATTTAAATTGAAATAGTGTGTTTAATCAGTATGGGATATTAGTATTAAATTAAAAGGGCAAATTATCAACTAAAAGTGAATACATTCATGCTTAGCATAGTCCAGACTTTTTCCAAGGGTTAATCAAACAAGAAACACAATATAACTGGATTTCCTACATATAAACTTCAAATTTAATGGAAAACATTAGGGGGGAATAAGCAGATGAGAGTACCTTCATATAAGTAAGTCGTCTCAACTAAAAGAGGTCAGGTTTAGATTGGGTATCAGGAAGAAATTCTTCCCTGTGAGGGGGGTGAGGCCCTGGCACAGGCTGCCCAGAGATGCTGTGGCTGTCCCATCCCTGGGAGCATTCAGGACCAGGTGGGACAAGGCTTGGAGCAACCAAGGTTGGAAGGTGTCCCTGCCATGGCAGGAGGTGGGAGTGGATTATCTTTAAGGTCTGTTGCAACCCAAACCAGACTGTGATTTGTTAATATTATGATTCTAAAATAGAGTAATTAAATAGGTACCAACCTGCAGCATTATCATCCACACTTTATTTTACACACAAGTGTACACTCCCATTTTACCAACATTTTACTATACTTATACCAACCACTTATTCCCAAAGTAAATTCCCCTAATCCAAGACCTTTTCTTTATAGAATTGTTACTCCTTTGCTCTGCTT
This sequence comes from Haemorhous mexicanus, assembly GCF_027477595.1. Lineage (NCBI taxonomy): Eukaryota > Metazoa > Chordata > Aves > Passeriformes > Fringillidae > Haemorhous > Haemorhous mexicanus. The sequence continues at coordinate 112,523,885 of NC_082343.1, read as the reverse complement.
CTATTTCACTATACAACACATAAACTATCAAACTGTATAAGCAGGAATTTTACACTGAGACAATGACATGAAAAAATATTCCATACTGTATTGTAGGATACAGCATACATTGAGTAAACTCTTGTTTTGTGATTACTACTGTATGCCATACAGTAGTATACTGTATGTACACTCCTTCCCAAAAAATATCACCACTTTGGGAGTTAGGATTGCAGGCAGCCTGCTTACATTACTACAGTTTTTCAACAGTGTCAGTCTAATAATTTGCTACAAAAGCATGAAGCAGATAGCTAAACATCTTTCCTCTTTATTCACTTATTAAAAAAAAATCAGGCAAAACCACATGAGCTTCCAAGCCTCTAAAATTTTAAGTACACTAATAATTTACTTTGTCTAACATAAGCAGCATGCTCATTTCTGCTATGGCCCAGCATTTGGCTTTGCTCCCAGCTGTCTTGATTAATAAGAATTTTTTTTAGCTCAACAAATCTCAAATTCTGGTTCAAGGACTGGCAGCCGCCTGCAGAAAGCTGGCTGGTCACACAGCCCTGCAGTTCCTCTCATGGAATCAGCTGTTTCTAAAGATAAAGGTACTACTTTTCACACCTCAGTGGTTTTCTTCTTAGGCTCTATAAACAAGGTAGCAACATGAAATCTCCTTTCTAGACAAGAAAATGTGCATCTGAAAATTCTAGCCAGTCTCACCAGAGACAAACAGCACATCTCCAACAGAAAACTTGGGCTGGAGCACCTCTCCTCTGAAGAAAGGCTGAGAGAGTTGGGGCTGTTCAGCCTGGAGAAGAAAAGGCTTTAGGAGTTCTGAGGTTTATGGCAGCCTTGGGATACTTAAGAAAGATAAGATGGAGAAAGACTTATAAGAAAGACAGAGACAGACTTTTACCAGGGCCTGTAGTGGCAGAAAAGAAGCAATGGGTTTAAACTAAAGAGGGCAGGTTAAGATTGCACTTAAGGTAGAAATTCTTCCCTGGAAGTGTTCAAGTCCAGGCTGGATGGGGCTGGGAGCAACCTGGGATAGTGGAGGTGCCCCTGCCCATGGCAGGGGTGGAACCAGATGATATTTGAAGGTCCCTTCCAACCTAAACCATTCAGTGAATCCACATTTGTTTTGCTGACAGAAGTGTGATACTGCTGCTAATTATCCACTGCTGTTCACTAGAACTCATGAGATTTGCATCACACAACTGTTTAGTCATGAGAATGTCTTTATACAGCTGTGGCTGATTAATTTCTTCTTGCACTATATTTCATCCTGTTGTTTAAGCAAGGGCTGTTCAGAATTTTGACCCTGCCCTACCAAGACAGTGTCATTCACAGTTTTTTTGAGGCTTTTCCCTCATTACTACTGCCATTATTCTCAACCTGCTTTCAGGAAGGAACATGTGAGCTCATCAACTTAAATGGCTTCACCATTTGAGAATGAACTGGTTCTGGTTTGGACATTCTGTAAACAACTATGCACCCACTTTATGGAAATTATATTTGGAGTGCAGATTACTTCTGGAAATGACTTGAGCAGTGTGAAAGCTTTAGTCAAAATATCTACACTCTACATCTCCTTTATCCCACTTACCCCATTGCCCTGTCAAACAAGGAAGGAACACTGATTTGACATGACTTGGTCTACACAACCCAGGCCTAGTTACTACAAAGTACTTCCAAACTTATTTCCAAAATCCGAGGTAAAAATATCTCTAATTGTTCAGGTCTTTCTCCTCTCTCCCTTTTAAACACAAATGTTTTTTTTTTTTTCTCTCATCCTCAGCAGTCTCTTTGTAACCTATGAATTCATAAAAGATAATTTCACATAGTAAAAAATTATTTCAGCTGCATCCTAAAGCATACTTAGGGAGGTTTTAACAGTTTCTGTGCACTTTAATATCTGTCTTACCCCTGCATTTTTATGTTTTTTATCTGCTCTGGACACTACTAGGGTTGCTTTCTCTATTAATTTAGGTAATTATCTGTGTTATTATATAACATAAATGAAATCAGTTACACCATAACCCTCCCCACATTACGTATCTGGCTATTATTGGATTTACACATTGTTCTCCTCTTAATTCTTATATTTCACAAGACTTCCCTTCCCTTATTTAAAACCTCTGATAGTGGAAACCTATTTTGTGATTTTGCACACTTGATTTTCATGTTATATTTAAATTCTTAAACTGCTCTAAAGCAAAAGGAGTATCTGATCTAGCCCTAACAGTCTCTCATTGTATGTCCCATCTGTCCTCTGCATCAGGATAGATAATCTCCATTATGCATTCAAAAGTGCCTCCTTAGCTGCTAATTCTCATGTTCTTCTTGGTCTCTCAGATAATCTTCTTAGGAAACACTATTTACCAGCTCCATAAGGTCACTGAAAATGATTTTTCAGAAAAATTATTTTCCTCTGACTTCAGACTTTATTTCAAAAGCTAACTTCAAAATAATTTTCACCAACAGTACTTGTCATTATTAATTTCTTCAATTGCTAAAATCAAACCTGAAAACCAAATAAAATTACCTACCTCCATTTGCTAAAAAAAAACCTGCAGCCAGAACAGTCTCATAATTTGATATATGTCTTACTGTTTCACCTACTGGTTGGTTATTTCCAACAGTTTAAAAATTACTGTTATTTGTTTCTAATATCTACCACACTGAACAAAAACAAAGGAAAACACAAAATTCCTTCTTGCATTCCAGGAGGATGAAGCAGAAAGACAAAGGAGGTGGGAACAGAATATATAAAAAGAGAAATTTTTTTTTGTAAGGTTTCCAAATTATTTTCTGTCCCATGCGTGCATATGTAGCTTAGTCTAGCTCTGTTGAATCATTTAATTCCTTGTGAGACATTTAACAGCAAAAAGTTTTGAGGAAGGAGCTGAAAGCAGAGTGGCAGCAGCCCAGAGTAGCCATTCACAAAGGGATTTTGTTACCTGGAGGTGGGATGGAAGCCTGTGGAAGATGCTTTCAGTAAAGCAGAAAGCTGTCAAGATTAATTTAACTAAGGTTTCAATAATGCTTAACACCTGCTTGATGAGAGCTTTGTCACAAAATCCTCCTTTTTTTAGACCTATCAATGGGTTTTTCCAACATCTTGTATCATCTTCTGCCCTTAAATCATTCCACTACAGCACAAGAAGTCAAAGTCATCTGTTCTCACCTTGGTCTTCCATTATTACTCTTGTTTTCATGATCTCTCCTTCCATCACAACTCCCCTGCTGCTGTCACCCCCACAGACACTAGTCCTGCCACCATGTGCCACAACCTGCCCCAGCCTCCACAGGAGTTTTCCCCACTTTTGGTCTTTCCCAACAGAGGAACTTCATCAGAGTGACTTCCCTCCTCCCAGTCCCCATGCTCCCCTTCCTCATTTTGGCCACATTTTTAATAACAACTGATTTCCTCCTCCTTCATCTCAGGACAGTTCCACCTATGATCTGCCCCTTAAAGACACTTGCTTCTCTTAAAAAAATGTTCTCTGAAGGAGAAAGGCCATTTCTGCTGGTGGGTTGCTTTTGGTTTTGTTTGTCTATCAATAGTAGGAAATAAAACAATAATCCCCCAAACAAAACAAAATATACACCACCCCACCCCCACCACAACCAACATTTGCTTTGTGGTTAATGTGCACCTGTTCATGTGGTGACACTGAGGCCAGGACCAAATTTGCCAGTATAGGTGTAATTATTCAGACAATTCAAAAGTTTTTATTCTTAGTGGCTTAGTTACAGCTTTTCTCTAAGAAATGTGGTCAAATAGGCAAAACTGAATGAACCTTGTCACCAGGCACAAGGATACACAGCAAAGGATGATGAAACTTGAGGATGGCAATGTTTGAGTAAAATTTGTACAGCAAATAAAACAATCATCTTCTTATCTTCTTCATATATGGATTTTCTTTTATTGAGAGGATTAGCAGGTTTTTACCATTATTTGTTCATCTGCCTGACACCAGCATATCTGACCTACATGAATAAAAGGACAAGATTTCAGCAAAGTGGCTTCTCTCTGCCTGTACAGCAGAAGCCCTGCTGCATGATTCAGCCCTCTGGATGCCTCCACCTTTTAACAGCAAAAATATCGCTCACTGCAACAGATGAAGCAGAGAGATTCTTCTGCAAGTGACAAATTGAGCTGCAGAAATTCCCCTGTACAGCTGCCTGTTGCTACTCAGAGCTCAACGGGTCATTGGGTTTCTCAGCTCAAGGACTATTATCTCAACAGGTGGAACTACCTGATACTGCAAAACTGGAGACTCTGCCATGCTCCTGATAAATATGAAGCCATCCTGTAAGATAAAGTCAGTCTTTCTGTCTGCCAGAATCTAATGCAGATTTTGAAAAGCAGAAAGTTTGGGCTAATTAAAAACAAGAAAACAAAAAAACACACATACCCCAACAAAAACAAGCCACAAAAACCCCCACCATAAACCAAGCAAAATCAGCTCTAACTCAGCTCAGCTCCTTGGTCTCTGGAAAATGCCTAGAGCGACATTTGAGACTGAACATCTACAGAACATGATTAACAAAAGCAAGAATTATTAATTACACAAGCTCTGCATGCCAAATCCAGTTTCCTAATCAGAGAACTTACTTCCTAGTTCCTTAGTTTTCCATGTGCAAATGAGAACACTTGGAACTTTTTACCTATAAAATCACTGAGGTTTTCCAGCTCCAGTGTACAGAAGAGAAGGTGCCATGAAGATGCTGCTGCAGCATCCAGCTCTACACAGACCCATCCAGCTGTTTTCCCACCCTGCAAGGACAGCGGAGCTGTTTGCTCCATCACAACTGCTACAACCAAAGGCTTCTCCTTGATTCAGCACCAACAGAAGGACAGGAGACAGGTAAAGGCATCACAAGGACACTGATGTTGTGAGAAGGCAGTCTGTGCTTCCAGGAATGGACATGGACAAAGCAGAAATCAACCGGAATCCTAGATGGAAAACACAGGCTGGAGCCAAACTCCACGGCTGCACGCGCCTTTTTAGAGGCATGGCCAATAAGGAAAAGACAGGGGAGAAGTCTCCCCTGGCAGAAATTTTAATTCTGTTGGCCTTTAGAAGGAGAAGTTGCTTATTGAAAATCATATTAGTGGGGGAATTCTTCAGGAAAGGCTCATGCACACAATGCTGGTGCCACTATAAATATGTGCATGGAAACACGGTCTTCCAGCAAGTGGCCACTGAGTGGAGCTTGGCTTGGCTGGTTTCTGGTCCTTGGCAGCCTGTGTGCTAGCCAAGTGTTTGACAAACTGTGGTACAATTTCCTCAGTGTCTTTTTGCCAAGGAAGAATTCTCTGCTCAAGACCACACTGTCACAGTTGTTTGCACTCTAGCATATGATTAGGCAGCATCTTCCAAAGCAAACAGGCTGCTTAGCACTTGAATGATCAAAACTGAGTAGATTATTTAAGGCCTCTGGTAAAATCACCCCTAGAAAATATTAAAGGAAGACCTCTCTAACCACAAAGCATGTACATTAGTCTATGAGAAAAAAAAAAAAATTGCTATAAATTACTAAAATATTACTAAAGATACATAAAAGGTTGGTGCAGACCTCTGCCTCAGAACCTGCAACGCTGCTCAGTATCAAATCTTAGTCATGCTAAGGAGCAGCAAAAAACACATCAGTAAAATTTGAGACAAAAGAGTGCACATACACAGCACCTTTAGAGGAAAATGAGACTGGATCACTGCAGACCTGAAAATAATGTGTCCTTGGTAATTTCTTTTTTTTTTTTTTTTGAGAAGAAAGAACTTAGGTACTTTATCTCTCTAGGTTCTCTTGAGAATTTTAATTTTATTCTAAAATTTTAATAATTTAAGTAATTCTTTAATGAAAAATCAGTATCACACATGTATCCATATTACAAGTACATAAATCTAAAGCTGCACTGATTAATTCTTCAAATCTGCTTAAGAAAATCACCATCTCTTCAGTGCTCCTCACACAGGCTGGGCCATTTGTCAGTAGAATCACAAGCTCCATCTTATGTTATTACCTGCCTTGGATTAATTCTGCACCTTCTACCAACGCATTCTAGTTGTTATTTATTTCCATTTGACAAATTACTCATTGTCTAGCTATCCTTATGAAAGGGAAATATCGTCATGTGACTTCCAACAGAAAGGAGGATCAGAGAGAATACAAAGACCTCTGACTTGCTTTGCTGTTGCCTTTTAGCATTAAAAAGGTGAAGATGCAGAAGCTTTGCCATATTCAAAGGTGTATAAACACCTGCAGCTGCCACCAGCCTCTGGTGAAATAGCAGCACCCCCTTCTTCTGAGGCGGGGGAAAAGCGAGTACAAATAAGTGAAGATCAGTCTAAAGAGCACATTATGACCTTCAGAAGTCTTACCATTCTATAGTTTCTTTGGGAACTTCCCTAAAGAGCCCAGCTGCCTTCCCATAAGGGTGTTAGAAGGACAGAGACAAAGCCCAGCCTGTGATTGGAACTGGGAGCACCTCAGTGTGCAGCAGCACTGGCTGCACAAGCCCCAGCTTTGCTGTCAGAGTCTCTCTGTGTTGACCCTGAAGCCCAGAGAAGGGTCAATGTCCTGGAAACAGCACTACAGCATTTGGAAAGCTCCTCTCAATTACTTGCTCCAGATCAACACAGACAGTAAGCAGAGATCAAAAGACACATAAGTCTATTTTTCCAGAAATCTTGGATCATGCAGATTTCACAGACTCAACCTTATTTGCAATTAGAAAGAACTACCAACTACAGAAAATACCAAGAGAAGGTACAGAGCAGGCCTTTTGAGCCATCAGGGTATTTTTGGCAGTCATGCTGTTGTTTGGTTCCCTCCTTATAGCCCGTCTGTGAAGTCTCATGACTGTGCAACAGACTCTTCCCACGGATTAAGCTCACATGGCTAAGGAGAAGGATGTAAAGGCAGAAACCCAGAAACTCTCCCAGCAAGTCATGCTTCCTGCCACTGGACAGCTGGCACCATCCAGAGGGGGCAGCAACACTTCTCCCTCTTTCTCCAGTTTTCTTCACTTGACTCTGGCCTTAGAGCACTTAAACTTTAAACCTCAGAACATCTTTGTGAATGAGCCACTTAGACAAGTGGAAAATTGAAGTAGAGAGCAAAAACCACAAGCATCTAGTGTGCTTTTGCCCTTTAGACCTCAGAAGTTTAGACTGCTAAACCTCTGATAGGCAGCTGCAGGACAGTGAGTGAACCTCCAACCCACCCATCCCAAACAATTCCATTAGCCGGGTGCTCACTGGAGCATCTGAACTGAGTAATGAGTTACAGATTGACAGAGAGCCTGTTCCAATGGGGATTAATCCTCCAAAGCAACAGTCCAAACAGTGAAACTATTCCTACTACTGCCCTTTGCTGCCTGGCTCATGTACACATTGGGTTTTTTCCCTGTATTAAGATAATGGCCCCATTCACATTACATTATTGTCTTCGTGATGTGATCCATCTGGATCATTTTTAGTGTTTCTTCTCTCTTACAGTAATGCCAAGTTGCCCCAGTCCTACCTTGTTTCTGAATGGAATGGTCTGTGTGAACAAAAATGAGGAAAGAATATGTAAAATTAATCATATGGAAACACATTGCTTAGAGTAAGAAATACAAGTTTAAATTCTCTTCCACTGTTTCAGTGATGTCTGGGATTCCTCTATTAGAAATAAACAAGATATTAATTAACTAATTGCTTATGTAACAAAGATCATTACATGAAATTATCATCTAGAGGCATTGAAAGAATCTTAATTATCCAGGTGAACTTCAAAGCAGAACTGCACTTCATGATTCCTCTGGTTGCCTTCTCAACTCTTCTAGTTCCTGATCTACAGTCAGTAGCATGATGATTAGCCTGACCCAATTTCTGGATTAGAAAAGACAACTCAAAGCAGCAGCTGATCAGAAGTGAAGGGCTTGTTGGATGGGTTTGTGGGTGCCAAACCCACAGTGTCAGTGCTGGGGGCCAGCTGCCACTGCCAAGGTACCCATACAAGCCTCTGCTCACCAAAAGGATGAGCAGCTCCAAATGCAGCAATCAAAAAGCTTTGCCTTCAGCACTAAATAATTGATCCCCTGCTCCAGAGGCCAAATGGAAACAGAGTATTTCCAAGCCTGACTGCCAGATGCTAAGAGCATAATGCCTACAAAATAAGGTCTCCAGAGGTGGAAAAGCAGCAATAAGCTGGAGAGCTCCCTCTGCTCCAAGTCCTGTGCCCAAGGCCAGCTTTGTATAAGAATCCTGCAGCTCTGAAGGACCTCTTGAGAAGTGGCAACTTCCAGGAGTCCCCATTGCCACCTGCTGTGTAAACTGCTGCTCCAGAGCCTCAACACTGCAAGCTCTGCTACTGCAGTCCTGGCAGGCTCCTCAGACTCCCAGTCTGCAGCAGTGGCCAACACATGCTGCAAAGTGCAGAGCAACGGCTCCATGTTGTCAGCATCCTTCTCCCAAACCTCACGGGAGAACAATGGCTCCGTGTTGCCAGCATCCTTCTCCCAAACCTCACAGGAGAACAATGGCTCAGTAACACCAGCATCCTTCTCCCAGACCTCATGGGAGAACAAAGGCTCAGTAACACCAGCATCCTTCTCCCAGACCTCATGGGAGAACAAAGGCTCAGTAACACCAGCATCCTTCTCCCAAGCCTCATGTCCGTTCTAAATCTAAACTGAAATAAAAGTGAGATATGCTGTAAGCATATCCTAAACACTGAACACAACCCTTACTGACATCAGAGAACTATTCTACAGGACTAACAGCTCATTTTAGCAAATCTCACCAAGCACCACACGTATTGTAAGATCTTCAGTATCTGTTCTACCACTGAGGGAATATTCCCTTCACATAGGGAGAAGATTCCCTGCAATAAAACCTTCTATTGGAGAAGTGACAACAGCCTGGACTTCAGTTGCCAATGCTATCTGTGCCGTCAGGCTGACCCACAAAAGGGCTGGGCATAGGGCTACTCACAGGGTGGATGGAGAAGACAGGAATTCTGCACTTGCTTTTGCTCTTCAACTTCCACACTCATCTCTTCTCAGCAACAGCCTCCTTCCTTTTTAACCCTAAATGTGTTCCTCATCCAAAGTCAACATAAACTTTTCTATGCTGTGACCACACTGTCACCAAAAAACCTCACTTTGAAGTTAACTCTTTTGCATTAAAAAAAAAAAAAAAAAAAAAAACCAAAAAAACCCATACTATTTTTTTCCCTGCAATTCTCCTGGAAGTGAGAAAAGAGCAGTAGGTATCTCTTCATTGCTGCTTTAAATTATCAGCAGCAGTGAAACTTTCACAAAGAGGATGCCCACACTGCAGGCTGCTGCATGGGGAGCCTGGGGATGAGCACAGAGATGGCCACAGCCTACAGAACAGAGTTTGGGGATAAACCCAGTGGAAAGGAGCTGCAGTGAGCTGTGGGTCACAGAGCACACACTGCTCACAGCCTCTAAGCCAGGCAACTTCCAAGTAGACTTTGCGTTTCTAAGCTGCAGTGCAGTCTGCAGTGCAGTCCTCACTGTAAATATACCCAAAGTCTTTGCAATCAACATTTTAATTCTAACATAAGGGGGGGGGGGGGGGGGGGGGGAAGCAAAACAGGGCAATTTCAACCAAAGCAAACAAGGTACAGGAAAGCCCAAGTAACACAAAAAGGTTACAATTCCTGTAATGTCTCTGTAACCTTTTTGTTCTCTTATCTCGTACTCCTGGCCCACACTCTTTATAGATGCTACAGCTTAAATCAAGCTAATCTAAATCTTACCCAAGTCACTGGAATGCTTTCTGCTGCTTTATGTTAGTCAAAATTTTGCTTTTGCACTTCTACTGACATATGAGTAGCATGAGGATACAAGAAGCTCACTACTACTTTAATTTCTTGCGTGGTCTTACATCAAACATGGACCAGATACAAAAAGACTCAGGCACAAGATCGTATCAATGCAGGTGTAAATCCTACATGTTAAAAGAAAATGCTCTCAAGTAAAAAAAAAAAAAAAAAAAAAAAGAGGAAAAAAAAAAGAAAAGAAAAATAAATAAGCAGATAAACATTTTACTGCTTCAAAATAATACAAGAAACATGTCCCAGCACAGGCAAGACTCCTCACCTGAATCATTCTTCTGAATTACTCACTTTTTCATCCCTAAATTCACTATTAAACTGTTATGAAAAAGCTTCTTAAATTAAGAAGAATCTCTTGATGCCAACACAAAAGCAACTGTAAAAAGTATAAATGATCTCACACATTAACAGACTAACAGGCAAATAAAAATCATTAGAGCCTCTTGGAAATCAAAGTAGTTTTATTTCCATTGGCTTCAATATTTAACTCAGAACCAAACAGAGCAGAGGTTTCAAACTTTGACCTCCAGTTTGTAAATCCTTTTTACCCTGGTCCAGTCTTTCAATACTAAGAACCATCAGATTAGAAACTAATTTTGTCGGTACCTTTGTCCTTTATAAACTGCTGAATATCACTGTATTACATCTATGAGCTCTTTCAGATGATCTGTGAAAAGCATACTTAGAATTCCTCTTTCAAACTTAATTTGCAGTGATTTTCTTGCAGTAATATGAGAATAAATGAAAAAGATAATTGATTTCAACAGTAAGCAATTACATACAATGACTTTTCTACAGCAGTTGTCTAATTAAGAGACTATGAGCTCTGAATATCAAGCCTCAGATTTAAGCATTGTTTTTCAGGTATGCATATGATATGCAAGATGCATAACTTTTTGTGTTCTGTTACACTGCAGGTGCACAAAAATACTTACTACAAACTTTTAGCCCTTCACAAAAAAATTATGTTTGCATATTTGATTTGAATGTGAAGGAAAGAAACAGCTACTGTTCGACTGAGTAAAGATATCTGAAGGTTATCAACATCAATAAATAACATTTATGGCAAGGCTGATCTAAAAATAACTGGACAAAATTAACAATGAAAGATTTTTTATGAATATGAAACATGCATATGCACAGATGTCAGTTATATAACCCATTTCTTACATCATTAAAGAGTAAACACCAGGCTATTCTTTCAGCTTATCCAAACACAGTAAAAAGCAGACACATTTCCTTTCCCATATTTCTCTCCCCTAATTAACAGATTTTTTTTAACTGCGTTTCTTTTACCACCGCAGCAGAATCTCATCTGCCCCCTTATTGTCAATTGCTACACACAAATGCCTATTGCTCCCAAAGGCTTTTCTAAGAAGCAACAAAAGGATTGCAGGCGCATACCTTAACCTCTTGGCTGGCAAAAACCTCCACATCAACCCCACAGGCAACCAGAGTGGAAACATCACAGTCCATGCTACGGGCTGGCATCCCCCGCCTTTGTACACAGAGTTAGGCAAGCTCAGAGTCACAAACGATGCAAGAAAACAACAAAAGAATTAAAAAAAAAAAAAATCTTCAGTACTGCAATTGAACAGTCCAAGATTCAGTTTCAGCGCTGGCAATGCCTGCAAGCCTCCAACACGAGCTCTGTGCACTTAAAGTGAGTTGCTGGTTGCCTGTCCCCCGTACACCCACCAACTGAGCAGGCACAGCATAGTAACAGCGCTATTCCATCTCTCATGGCAATGACATCACCACAAAGACTGACATAAGCTAAATCTATTTTTTCAACCCTTTTATCTCTAGGCAGCACAGTGGATCAAATTGAACATGATTATGTGCTAAATCTGAACTCGGACTAAATCAATTCAAGCAGCGTTCACTGTCAACTGAGTCATAGCTGTTGTTTCAGCTGAGTGCTTATGGTGGCAAAAAAAAAAAAAAATAAAAGAGATCGCCTGACACTGAAAGCTCTACTCTGTGTGTAAATTAACCTAGCATTTATAGCCACTAATCTCAAGGTAACATTTGTTACTTTACTATACTTGAAAATCTACAGCAGAGCACTAATAAAAAACCCCTCAAATCAACAAAATCTCAGCACTCTGATTTTAATAGCTCTAAGTCCTCTTTTTTAATAAAGCACACTCTACAACCCCACACATGGGATTAGAGAACATCTTGTCCTGTCACCAGCAGTGATCAACACACTGCAAATTTGATGCCAGTGCTTTGCATCCACGTTGCACTGTGACTCATCCCCAGGAAGATCAGAGGCATGTCTGTGTGTGATTTGGAAGTCAATACCCCTTCAAAGAACAGAACATGAAAATTTCCTTGAAATTAGGACTTCACACTGGGCAAACTTTACACCATCCATCCCAAGGGTTAACCCTTCACAAATAGAACTGCGTTCAACAAAAGAAACAAGTAGAAGTGAAGATGCTTTACACCTGCTGACTCAGTGATCTGTTTAATCTTTTCAAGTTTTATCATTTTTTTAATGATAGAAATAAAATATCCACATGTCTGCGACTTCTGAAGTGATCTTTATCCCATACTGGCATCATTATTTTTCCTCTACCATTTCATTCCTGTGATCCATAAATTACTATTAATTGTTGTAGGCCTAGAATTGGCATTTATGGATACGTCAGATTAATAAGGAGAAATAAATACTAAACTACTGGTATGAGCCTAGGAGCTGCTTATGGCTCAGTGTAAGAGACTGCTCTGCTTACCTCCACTTCATTCGCAGATAAACTCCTAATTATACTAACATTAGGTGTTAGGAGCAAATTCTTTACTGTGAGAGGGCAGTGACATTAGATGCTGAGACAGATGAGCCAATATCTCTTATCAGAGTATTCTTTTTCAAGTTCTATTAAATAATTTTACCACTTTTCAACTTGAATTTATAGCAACCTCCCCAGCAGCAATCACAAACTAAGATCCACAGCCAGGACAAAATCCTATCCCAGCACTAAATATTTTACAAACCCAGACTATACAGACCAACAGAAATGGATAGGGCAGCAGAAGGCAGAAAATGAATCAATACTGTTTGTCACGATTATCAATTCCTTTGTGCACTGGTCACTTAATCACTGTCAAGATTTTTCATAAACCAGAGGAAATCACTTTTTAGAAAGAATTTGAAGTTGACATTTTTGTGAGTGTTTATAGGACCTCGTATTTGTATATTTGAATATAATATGTACGTGCTAACAGAGAAAAAAAGCCATAAAGGCCTGATTGAAGTTGTAGGCAGACAGCAAGGGAAAAATCATGGCATCAGAAAAGTGAGAAGCCAGTAAGTGCTACCAAAGAACTGGAAGGAAAGCAAAGATGAGTCATGTGTCTGAGTCTTATGAAAGTTGTAACAGTGATGGACCAACAGGATGAAAACAAAACAAGCATTTGGGAAAGGAAAAGATCAAGAACCAGATGATGATGGTCTCTAAGGTCCATAAAGGCACCCAGAGTGAGGGTGATGCCTGGCCTGAGTGTGGTTCCACAGCAGTGATGGAAAAATGATCTTACGTTATAGAGCTACACTGGGTAGTTCTGGAATTATTTTTTTCCTTTCTTCTTGTTTAAAAACTGTCACCTATCAATTTCAATAGCCTTAATCTTTATGAAAACTGGCACCTGATGTGCAAACTGACCTGTTCCACTTCATGATTATTCCTGCAAGTCCACTGTTCATCTCCTTTCAAAAGAGAATCACTGCAATTTTTCCACTTCATCTGAATAAGGAAACCTTACTGAGATCACAATTACTTTCATTTCTTGCTTTTTCTTGCCTATTCCAAAGTATAACCTAATTTTTCCCCTTAAAAATCCCTCTAGCTCACTAGGGTATTTTAGTGAGCTCTTTACAAAGATAACCTAGTTGGTTTTGCCTCTTGAAAACAAATATTACCTAACACAAGAACTCTACAAAGCTTTTGAGTACCCCAGATAATATCTTTCAATATATGTCATATTCTTTTTGTTCCTGCTCACTTCTCATTTGAAATCAAGATATATTCCTGTGTGAATCATTTTTTTTCAGGGCACTCCACAATTCCTTGTAGTCTCACCTAATGTTAATAAAAAATTTATTATTGAACACTTTAAAATTGGTTAATATTGACTTATTTCTCCAGTTCAGGAGACTTGCTTTTCATCCAAATTTAAAGAAAAAAGTATTTCAATTTCTTTCAAAAAATTTCTTAACTCTGTCTCTAGATGGTCTTGCTAATTTCAGTTCACCAAACTCACAAGAAAAAAATGAAGCCAAGATTCAAGAATATTTTAAAATATTATATTTAATAAACAGAAATGTATATAGATAGACCTGCACTTCAGCATTGCACTGATACTGACTCAGTAGGTTCTCTAGATCACAAACTGGTACCAGTATGTAACACTACTGCCATCCCTCACCAATTTTATATGGGGTTTAAGACCATGACCAAAAATTCTGAGAACAGAAAGTGGATAGTTTTGAACAGTTATTCAAAAGCTTCTTAATTTGTTTTAATGTTTGTCCATAGCAACAGTTTGGCATGGAATTCAAGGGGCACTACTCACTACTGTGAAAATCTCAGGGGGCTGAGGCTCATTTGTACAGTCAGGCTGAGCATGGAAATACCAAGTTTTCACAGTTATATGCACAAACATCAGACAGGTTCTAGAACTCAAAGCAATATTCCAGGTTATTGTTCCCTCACAAGCACACAGTAACCCCATAGCACCACTAGACTCTGATGATTAAGACTTGATGATCAGGTCTCGTATTTTCATCAGCTTTTATATTTTCATTTCCTCAACCAGAAGGAAAATAAAAGCCATGTCATTCCAGCCAGGAATCTTCCATTCTGGATCTGTACAGTTCCTGGAACAGCACAGCCTTTACTCCTGTGTGTGGAGTTGTTTTCCTTCTGTAGTTCCAGCTGTGCCTCAGCTTAACACATATGAGCAGCACCACAAATTTAAGATTTTCAAGCTCAACTCTCAAGTCATTAAAACAACTGCTGCAAAATCTTGACCCTCCTTTTGCAAGCAAGCTACTACTGATTTAGCCTTAGGGCAACTTCACTAGCTCTGGACCTCACAGTAACATCAGCCATGTGGTAACCAAACCCAGCAGCTAAATTCAGATCCTGACTTTTCTGCTCTATGGATGAAGCTTGTGCTTGTTATCACTAGAACTAGAAGGGTTATTTCTGTAGCAGCTCTGCTTGCAGGTGCAAACCTTACTATGTCAATGTACAAATCCAGAAAAATAAAAAGGAGGCCTCCATCAATGACCATTGAGGGCTGAATGGAACACTGGGAATGGATTCACATTATGGCTGATTGAAGTGCTTTTAATGATGTGCATCTCTATTGATCTTGTTCAGCCTACTACACAAGTAAACAGCATTTAAACCATACTCCTACCTGTCAGCAGGAACATACTTTTACAAATATAATCTCATTTTAAATGGGATTATAAATGATAAATACTTTCAAAGCCACATAAAAATTTAGAAATGTAAGAGACAGCCCGGAAAAAAAAATCCTGAAAAAGAAGACAGTTCTTACAATTTCTTTGTCTACAGCAGAAAATAAAAAAGGCCAACCACAAACCTTCTTCAGGAGCAAAGTTAGCTCCTTCAAAAGGGTGTTTCACAAGGATATAAAGAAAATAGAACAGTGAAGACTGGGTAGGGTTCAGCTCACCCATAGAAAGAATTTTATTTTTTTTAATGCAGTGAGCATTGGCTTGTGCTAAGGTCAGTTACTCCCCAAAACAATGGAAGCACCAGACAAATCCAGCCAGAGGAACACACCAGCAAACTGAATAGCCATCAAACTGCTTGGAAGTGTATATTTTAAACAGAATATTTGACTATCATTTGCAGTAAATAAGGAACACTGAATGATCCAACAGCTACTAACCCACTGATTTTCCCACTGAGTCTGAGCCCCAAACTAAAGTTTCTACAAATCCCAAAATGGCATCAATTGTGGCAAATAAAAAAGGACTCCAATTCACCACTTCTCATAATAAATAATAATTCCTATAAGGATTTTTAAAGACAGAGAATCTTGACCAGACAATAAAAGTTCAATTAAATTTAGAATAATTCTAAATCAGTAATGCAGAGACTTTTGATTTTAGAAAATGCCTTGGCTGGTTTTGCTTTCAGGAAAGGTAGCTTTTCTGTATTTTAAGTGATATTTTGCCCTTCTGTGGGCAATAATTTTCTGTTAGTCATGCTTCTAGGTCTTGGAATCTGAGGGCATCCAAGAAAATAAGACAAATCATCAGCATTAGGAAGGATTTCTCCCTCTTTAATAAAGATAATACCAAACAACTTAAAGGCCTGCACATGGTGGGAGAATACTTCAGTGACTGCATAAACAACTGTGTCAGTCAGGCAGCATCACTCTGCTGTCTCATTTAGCTACACACAAGCTGCAACTGTGAGTCAGAGCTGCTCAATTATTTTAACGTGGCTGTACCATTCATAGTTCTTCGCTTCCAAGTAAATTCAGGGAGGTGTGAGGGGGTGGAAATCTGTGCGTGTGTCTTCTGTCAACTCAGAATGGTTACAAATCCTTTTCTGTGCCAGATCCACACAGGAAAACAACTGTTATGGTCCCAAATTGCAAACCTCACTCTTTGGTAAAATAAACTGCTGCAGTTTAGGAGTCAAGACATCCTTGATTTGTCTGGTGAACTCATGACCACCTACAGAATACATAACACACACATGAATCCCTGGCAACAGAAAAAGATCATAAACCTGCAGTGTAAGCTGAATTGATTTGCAGCCTAGCTACACAGGATCATTGATAAATTGCATAGGTTTCAAATTAAGAGAACTGAACATAGATCCCCACATGCTGGTATACACATTGCCAGTATAAGCAACAGATCTGGGAATTAATTTCATGGCTCCAGCATGGATAGTTAATGCAATGGGAGATGCCTAAGAGTATCCAAGACACACATACAGGCTTGACAGACATGATCCAGGACTTCTGGAAGATCCCTCTCCTCTGAACCATCAGCCAGAGGCCCAAGAGGTTCTTTCAGATATTTAAATTAGCACTTATTATTTGGGCAACCGTTCAACACACTACTGTTCAATGTACTCCATGGACTATTAGAGTGGGATTTTGCTGATCAATCACTTGCTGTGTAGTTTAGGATGGACTGAATTTCTTTCTAGCCTCTGACTGCTAATGAGATTTCCAGCAACTACAACAGAAACATAAGCATCTAGCACATATGTATAAACTGATGCTGCAATTTAAGTGCTAATCTATAACTGATTCCTACACATAAAGTTATCACTGTTCCTCAATTTCTCCAACAGTAAGATAGGAATGGTGATACCTGCTCTGTCAATGCATCCAATATTAATGAGCACATGTAAAACAGATTTTTATGCTGTCTTTAATTTAGAAAAGTTATAATGACCGAAGACTAAAAAACAGGTGAAGTCCTTACACAGGTTTATTCTTGCAGTACTTGAAAACAGAATTAAAACCAGGTTCCATAAGGATTCTGTAGGAGATTCACTCACACACAGGATGCCAGGTCAGTGCTCTGACAGCTGCAGGAAACTGAAACCCCAAGCACCTCCCTCAGATCCCAGTGGGAAGATGGAGGTGCTCAGGGGCTGTCACAGGAATAAGACACTGAAGATATGGATTCAATTCTTCACAACAACTACCTTTTTGACCTTGGATGAAGAGCATGCAGGAACACACATTCAGAATGGCTCCGAGCTTTGTGTTTTATTTAGATTTTAAGTGTAATCTGGGCAGGACCAGGACTCTCCATTACTATTTGTATTTAATGGATGATGCCAGTTAGAATTGGTCTGTAATGCTCCTGCCTAAAACTGTGATTTGCAGTTACCCACAAGCTCTGTTAACAGCTTCAAAATGTATTTTAAAATCATTTCCATTTACCTTTACTTGTCTCAGACTAGCAAGGGTATTTAACATGCCTGTATGTTTTCCTTGTCATTTCAGACGCTTCATCACAGCAAAATGCCCTTGAAAGAAGAGCCTGGAATACCAATGCTCACTGCTGTGAGAGAGACCAACCTTATCTCTCAACTGCAGCTCTGCACAGGACACGCAGGTGAGAGATTTAATGGCTGTGCTGAGAGAAAACAGCCTTTACTGCCAAGCCAGCAAAAGCAGCCCAGTTCAAAGGGGGAAAAAAAAGGAGAGGGAGAGAAAGCCCACTGTCAAACAGCATGCAGTCAGACAGCAAATAATGAAGCAATGAATAATAGATTTCTTATGTAATTGCTATTTTATCCTGATGTTATAGGGTGGGATTTATTTTACTGCAACACTTTAAAACAAATAGTCTCTTCTATTAATCCACAGATTAAACTGCAGACAAAAAAAAGGTGTTGATACTTAAAATTTGCCATATACAAATAGTACTTCTTGTCTTCATTACAAGTGACACTACCGTCTATTTCGATAAATCCTCTGCTATTATTGTTTTATTTATGTTTGAAAGACAGATGGAGATTAGATACAATGAGACCTAAAAGTCAGGTATAAAGATCCTGATGGCTCTATAGTGAAATAAGAATACTGTTAAGGAAATTTTTTTCCCTTAGAGTATGAACACAACAATCAGGAAAAAAAAAAAATAGAAAGAAACCTGAGTAATTCTAAGATATTAGTGGACTTGTAATGTATTTATAAAATGAATATAAATGAATATATATCCTAGTTTCTCCTTACAAGAGTGATTTCATTGATTTCACAAACAGAAGAAAGAGACTACGACGGGCCATTTCAGAGCTTGTATCTTATTTGAAGACAGATCAGATTTAGTTTCCCCCTTTTCCTCTCCCTAAAACCCACACTTATTTTCTTAACTAGAACTCAAGAAACAGTCTTCCATTGACCCAGCCCAGGAAAGGACCAGAACCAGTTCTGTTTCTATGTTTTAACTCTCGGTTTATTCAGCATCTCCATATTTTTATGAAGTGTGATACAGCTCTAAAGAGACATCAACAAAAACAAAACAATTTTAAAATTGAAGGAGAACCAGTTCCTATACTGCCATTTAAAAATATGAGATATCAGTGTGGTTTCAGAGGGTATTTAAAACAGTTCCAAACCATTTAGTTATTCTATAATGTTGGTCCACTCTCTAATATAAAAGAGCTTGACACTTCATTGTAAATATTAAATTGACAATAATTAAATAGCAAATACATGAAAGTACAAGTGAGTGACAGAAAATTGATCTTATTTCAAAGCAACTGATCTATATTTAAACAGACAGCTTCCTTCTGAAACATGGAGCTTCAAACAAACCCAGATACATGATATTCCCCAAACCAAAGCATCTTCCAGTAGCAGAACATTTCCATACAAAAATTCCAACTCATTCTACTTTTGATAGGAAAGTAGAAAAGGGAAAAAGGTTTAGGAAAGCCAAAGGCTTTGGGGGAAAACCCAAATATTGGCTCCAACTAACCTCCAGCAAGTTCAGCTGTTACCTTAGAATACGTTTTATTTGTAGTTTGGTTGGTTGTTCTGGGTTTGTTGGTTTTTTTTTTTTTTTTTTATTTTGTTCTTTTTACTTTAAATAATTCAGTTTTAATCAGAAGCCCCTGTCAAAACCGGTGAAATCAGAAATAAGTGTTTCTGTGAAGTTCTGTGAAGTTTCTTGTTTTCTTGGAAACAAGACTTTCTCATCTGCTACTTTTTTATTCATCCATAGCTTCTTATAATCTTCTAGTCACTTCACACCTATGCAAATCCAGCTTATCAACTTGTTTAATTTTGAGAATATGCTGGTTAATCTTCTGTAGATTTCACATTAAGTAGCTACATACGTTTGGGACATAGCACTGATTCCTAAACCACACCTGCAGTTACTCCAGGCAACTAAGTCTTCCAGGAATACTCTAAGCTTGGCTTTGAGACCCAGTAGTATACAACAGTCCCACATCTGTGCTGGTATTGCTGACCATGTTTAAGATCTTTTAGTTGCCTCCACTCCCAGCCACGCTTTATCAATCAATACTTTCTAGAGCCTAATGGACCTGTTCAATCTTTTTTTTTTTTTTTAAACTATCAAAACATTCCAATTGCAAAGGTCAAAAACCCATCTAATCACTGGATCTCAGAAACTGTAAAGTAAAGCTTTTATGAAGTCATAACTTCAGTCCCACAGCAACTGCCTTTGACTTGTGCATGTCCAGATATAAAGATGCAGACCTGATAATCTGATGGGAGTTGTACTCTGTAACCCAGTCCATCTATCACTTTGTCCAACATAGATTTAAACATCCAAATGAGGGAAGTCTTCAACAGAAGTGGTAGTTAAAATTATCTGTTAGTACACGATGACTTTACCTCCTACTCAGTTCTGCATTCCTATTCATGACCAATTGTGCCCTAGTTAATTCTGCTCTGACTTTTGCTCATAACCTTATCACAGCTGCCTTCACCTCATCACCAAGCAATGCATATTTAGTTGTTTGTACTTCTTCACAAGTAAGCTCATTAAATTATCTGAGAATATTTATTGGCGATTTAACTTATATTTGCTAATTTTTTTTGCACTCTGTTAACACAATTTGATAGTAATATTCTATTCTGGTCAAATGAATCAATTCATGGAATTATGGATACAACTTCAATTAAAAGCTTATCACCTAGCTATAGACCACTTAATTTTCTCTTTAGTCAGTTAAATTAGAACAATGAAAATAAGCTATGAATGGAGAGTGCCAGCACTGAAGCACTCAAAAATTTCAACCATGAAAAAGTTAATCCAATAGGCTCATTTTTTATACAGTGCAGAGTATCTCAGTTAAGGGGGAAAGAGTGTCTGACTAAAAAACTCCAGTCCTCTCCACCTTGTGCCCTTTTATGTGAGGTGTTCCATACTAATGTTGACCATAAAATATGAATTTGTTTCAACACTTTCTTTTTCCTTGCAGCAAGCAGAACTTATGTAGAAAGCTGATTGCTTCCTCATTTTTGAAAAGACAAAAAAGATTTAAGTATTAATTTGCAATTTATTATGAATTTTTAAAGTAGTACCTATGCATTTGAGTCATAAACTGCTATTTTACAGTCAGAACTTTATATTCATCCTTCAACTTGAGATGGACAAGCAAAATCCTACTTCGGTTCACTTGAGATCCCACCAACGATGTTACAATTTTCTCAGGCCACAGAGATAAATTTAGGCTCAGATTTTACAACACATAGCAAGAGGCACCTTGGCTGTACCACCTGCTCTCTCAAAGGATCACTTGGAACTGCTTTGCTTCATTCCATGGCCCTCCCTGGTTTCATCGAGTTGAACCAGAAGAATTAATGCTCCAAAATGTGTGTAATACAGGAAGGTCACAAGTCTTTAAATTAGCATTAAAAGAGTGCTAAAGAGAGTTCTAACACTGGATGATATCCAGTGATAGCAACCCCTTCTCATGACAAGGATAAATCCTGCAGCTGATGCAGGAATTTAGACTAGGAACAAATCTCAGTGTATCTCAAGCATGTTTGTGTTTCTGGGACACATGGAGGCAACTGGAGACAGTCATGGACCAAGAAACAATCCTTGAAGATAACTGAATTACAAATTGAACAAAGAATAGTGTCTTATCTTTTGGACAGAGCAACTGAAAGAGCTCCTGTTTTCTGTTCTGTTGATGTCCTTGTAAATCTTAAAATGTGATGGCAATGTCTGTTGTCATTTACAAAGTATTTTACATACATCAACAAGGCATCCAAATTTCTGAAGGGACAGAACCATATACAGTGATCAGATTTTAAAAATAACCAATTTACCAATAAAACAATTCCTTTAACAAGTTGCAGATTGTCTCAGGGCAGTCTGCTATGTTAGACTGCACTAAAAGAAGCCCACTGAAGCCTTCAAGGCATCACATTCACTGTAGTGATGGACATAATATATAAAATTTGCACATAAAAAGCCCCTTGCTAAGCACCAGAAGACTCCCATCAGTCTGCCAAGGCTACAAGCCAGGGGAGTGCTGTGCTCACAGACCAGGGGCACTGTGCAGCCACAGGGGCTTACACTGAGCCTAACCTGGCAGCAACACAAACCCACAGGGACTGAAACCACACTCACTGATAAAGACACATATTCTGGCATCCCTAAAGATAGTCCCAACTTGCTGCCTTGTTTCTGTAAAGGAAAGGTGGATGACAGACAGACAGGTTTCTATATTAACATCCACTTACACACAGACTTGGTTACAAAGCTGTAAAATAAATGTTCAAAAGCTACTAAATATCACAGGATCATAGGAGGGACTTTTAAAGGTCATCTTCTCCAACCCCCCTGCAACGAGCAATCTGTCAAATCTGACCTTGGCTATTTCCAGGGATGGGGCATTTTGAAAGTACAGATTACAAAAGCTTTTCTGGAAGACAGAGTAGTTACCAATGCAAAATCCTGCCATGGAGAATCTTCAAGGGACTGCTAGGATTTTTTAAACATCAATTTAAGTCTAGAAAAAAATTAGTTAAATTTTAATGGCCCACATCTTTGACTTCTCCTCCAATGCCTTTGAGCCATTCCCCAGTTACAACTGCTGTATTTCAATTTGCTAATTAAATTCTTCCATTTATCAGGATAAACACAAAATAATTATTTTTTCTGGATTATTTACTACTATACAAACTTCTGAAGCAAAACATTTATGCAAGCTTAATGCTCAAAACCAACAGCAGCTCCTCTGCCCCTAAACTGTAGGCAGAATTACAGGTTAAGAACTATTTTAACAGTACTTCTAGAGGAAAAAGTGATGAAAGGAAAATTTTTTCAAAGCAAAATTTTAAAAGGCAGAAAAATAACCCAGAGGTATTTTTTCTATTGTTTAAAAGTCATTATTCTCAAACAGTGATTGTATAATTCACAGGACAGCTGCATGCTGCAACCAACAGAATATTTTTTTAATATGCAATAATTCTTTACATGTAATAATGATAGAGAATTCAGTTGTGCAGGATTTGCTTTGTCTGGAATTGAAGTATTACTTCCTTTGGTGAATGGGAAGCCAGAGTCACTGGTACTTACAACAAGAATTTGTTAAGTAACAGAACACTGCAGAACTTACGTAAATAAAAGCGGCCTGAACTCCATGCAGTTTTAAATTCAAAGGAAAAGAACAAACAGATCCCAGACAGAGATTTCAGTCTTCAAAATGGCAGATAACAGAGAAGCAAACCCGAGCTTCTTTCTTTCCACTATCTCACACCTCCATTTATCAATGTACAGAATCTGCTGCAATCTGGAAAACCACTCAAAGTGGCTAAACTAGAAAAAGAGACTCCTGTGTTCCCTCTACATCCTGTTTTTGCAGAATAAAGTTTTCTAACCATTTAACTTTGTCTCTTAAATTAATTTTGAGATCTCATTATTTGAGTGCTTTCTTGCTTTAGTGCATTGTTTACAAATTCTAATAAAAAACATCTGAAACTTTCACCTCAAATCAAAAGCAGGAGGTTAGGACAACCTTAAATTTCATCAGCCTGGGGTTGTGTCACCAACTCATAAAACCCCATGGCTGGACAAATATAAACACAGCTTTCTTAAATACAGGCAGAAATGTGGGAGGTAAGCACAAGCCTTCACAAATTCAACAGACGACTGGAAGGTGTTTGAAAGAGATCACTGCAATCCATACACCTGGATGTTAAAATAAAGCAGCAGAAGTTTAAAGATGGACTCTTTTTGAAGAGAATTTTTAATAGATTTTTTGTCTAGTATGGTTTATCTCAGATAAATGAATGGGGGATCACATATAAAAAATCATTTCAAACAAAAAATTGCTAATGCAGGGAAGGCAGGATTGGTGCAGAACAAAGTTCAGAAGAGGAGAACACTCCCTTCAGTGCCAGCAGCAGAAGTATCAATTCATGGGATGGTTGTGAATATCTCCTATGAATTGTATTTTTAGCAGCAATTTTATCTGTCATATTCATGGCAACCCACGCGTGACCCACGATAACTCAAGAACAGGTCAGCACTCACAAATCTGCCAATGGCTCTAAGTCTTCAAAGCATGAAAGATCAAAACTGGGACCAAAAGCTGACCAGGACCAACAACCCACATAAGAGAGCATAATTAGTATTTGGAAAAAGCCATTGCATTCCCAGGTTTCAGGAGCAGAATACTTCCAAGTAAAGAAAGACAAGTGATTATGTCACTTCACAACACTTCAGCACAATGTAAGGAGAGTGAGAGAGAAAAAATGACTGTAGCATAGAAAGTGAATAACTCTTGTGATTGAAGAACAAGTTCCAAGATGTCTGTGGGAATGTTAACAGGACAGAATGATTGGCACTGCTGTGGGAAAGAAAAAGAGAGGAATGATTTGAAGGATTTTTAAGTGTGGGAGGGAATAAATGCAGAGCAAAGAAGGTGATAAATTTGAAACGGAAATGTAAAACAGCAGCATGAATACGTAAGAGCGATTGCGTTGGAGAGGGGAAAAAAGAATCCTGAGCACATTCCTATCTCACACCATTTTACATCTTCCAATACATCAGAATCATGGGCACAATGATTCACAGGGAAGTTGCTTAACAGTGATGCTGAATAATGAAATAGCCTGGGATAAAGTGTGGCAGTCCCAAGTGATGATACCCAAGTGCATGGTCAGCTAGCTCAGAGGCTCCGCTGGTCAAATACATTCTTGCAGCCACAGAATCAGCGAAAGAACAGTTCTTGAAGTTTGCTGAGTACAGATAAACTTTGATTGATTGTCTGGGCCTGCCACCTGGAACGACGGCAGAGGTGTTTGCGACACACTCAGCACAAAAGAACAAAAAAGGCATCAGAAAAGGAACAAGCGTTTGGTTGAAGTCATTCAAATCTTTACATTGCCAGCAAAGCACACGTAAGTGAACACTAAACCAGGCCAACTGGATGTAAGCAGCCAGGTAAGAATTGGGAAGCTGAATCAACTCCAGCTTTTGTACTGATGACTCAAGTCAGGAGAAAAAAAAAGCAATGATCCAGGACAACTTAAAGAAGATTCCTACCAAAAGAGTCAATGAAGCACCAACAGTGGATTATGTCTATCATTAAACTGGGAGTGCAGTCTCAAACCCAGATCTAACAGGAGCTTGTTATAACCTAAACTAAGAACATGCTAGAAGCTATTTTACTTCCATAGAATTTGATTTTAATTTGAGTAAAAACTTCAACAGGTGCCAGTCAAGAAAGTGCCCAAATTTGTGTAATGAAGTCTGTGATAAAATGATTCTAAGGAGTGCTAAATCAGTAAGAGCAATTGATCATTTTAAGTTAAGTGGTCTGCAATGTGAGGGCAAACAGGAACCAGGAGTAGTGTGACACCAGCACATCAACACTCCTGAATGTACCAAGAAAATTCTGCTTTATAAAGAGCTTTTATAGGAATGTGTTGCATGAAGTTGTGACTTTTTTATAAAGGAAGGAAGATGAGTAAGAATCAGGGAATAGCTGCAGCTGAAGGGCAAGTCTGGAGATCATTTAATCCAACACTCTGCTCTGTGCAGGGTCAAACCAGAGCAGGTTTCTCAGGGTCATGCCCAGTCAGGGTTTGAATATTTCCAAAGACTGAGTTCACAGTCTGTCTAGGCAAACTGTGCTAACACTTGACCACCTTACCATAAAAAGAAGGCTTTTTTATAATTTTTTTTTTAATGTTTAAATTAATTTTCCATTTTTTCAGTTTGTATCCAGTGTATTTCTTTTCACTGAACACCACTGAGAAGAGTCTGGATTCAGCTTATTCACTCTTCTACAGGAGATGCTTACACTCAGCACTGGCCCTAGTAGCAACCCTAGGGGTGCACCACCAATATCTGACCAGCTGGACTTTGTGCCGCTGATCTCAACCCTTTCATCTCATCAGTTGAGCCACTTTTCAACCCTCCTATTGTGGTTTAAGGGAGTTTACTTTTTAGTTAAGGAAAAAAAATCCACGGGCTACGGAAGTGATTCCCTGTAAGGACCTTGGCAGCTTCCTTTTGACCCGACAGAACCAATCAGCTGGCAAGTTTTGAATCTTGACACCCTGTTAAACCACTTAAGAGAGCTGAATACATCTCTGTGAAATCACATTTAAAGACAAACAAACCCCAGGAAAAACTCTCTTGCTTCCTGCCCTTCTCTCGAGTGAAAGAAATGGAAAGGGTGAAGACACATAGAAAAAACAACATGGAGACACCAAGGTCAGTGAAGGAGTCAAATCCCAGATGGGAGGAAAACGAGGAGATGCCTTAGTCTTGGGCTGAGATTCTCTTGTAAGGCTATGGTGAAGACAGAATTGATACATCAGACATTTTTTCCCTGTAGCTTACAGACTGCACTGGGGGGATGTAGCATTCTAACTGCAGCCGTGAGCAGAGGCACCAGTGTTGAAACAAGCAGATGTTGAAGTAGCTGTGATACAATGAGAAGCTTGAACTGAGAGAGATGAGAAACCTTGCCCCAGGGATAGAAGAAGAAAAACCTCTGTTCCCAGAGATAAAAGAGAACTTTTGTTTCTATACTAGAAAAGTTCATCCTTAATACTGCACCCCAATAAGCTGAGATGACTCATGGTAGTAGTTGTGGGAAGATACCAAAGTGTGGGAGAGACCACAATTGCAGATTTGTGGGCAGCTGCTATTTGTGAAAATTAAAACCATGAGAGGACTGTTTTTTGCAGAAAAGTCTCCATGGCATGGCAAGGGAGACTCCTCTCCCTAAGTGAACTTAAGAAAGATTATTTTAGAAGTGGAAAACTGACTGAAAATACCAAATTTTGTCTCTTTATGTTATCACAGAGGAAAGGAAGAGGAGTTGGGGAGAGAAGTGTTCTGAAGGTTTATTCTGATTTCTTATAATTTTTCTTTTAGTTCTGTTAATAAAGTTTTCTTTGTACCCTTTAAAGTTTTGAGCCTGCTTTGCTCTCCTCCTAATCCTTATCTTGCAGCAGAAAATGAGTAATTCTAGTGGGTACGCTGGCATTTGGCCAGCACTAGACCCACTACACCTCCTCACTGTGTACTCATCTAGTACCTACTTCAGTAGTTTGTGCATGGGGATGGTACAGGGGCAGTGCCAAGAGACCAAAAATCAGGATAAAGAGTATCTACTGCTCTGCCCTCATCCACTGAGGTCATCACTTCAGCACAGACTCATCAGGTTCATCAGGCATGACTTTCCACATATTTAACATTTCACACTATAATTTAAAGAATGAACCAAACCCTACATTTAACATTTTTTCCATTATTTTCCCCTCTGTTCCCTCTGGTCTTTATTCTCTCCCTCCACATTGGAAATTCAGTTAAGCACACCTAGCACAACCACAGATGGCTGTTCAGTAGCTTCACAACACAGACTTGTAAAGATCAGAATACAATCCATGGTAATGTGGTAGTCACTCGTTATCAAAAATGTATTTTTCTTTAAAAATGTTTGAAAGAGTTTACATGACTAAGGCTCATGCTATATATAGCCCCAGGAATAAATTTTAAGTCTCCATAAGCAGGTAAGAAAAATCTCAACTACCATACACTTCACACACACAACAGTATTTTATAGGTGCAACTATATTTGCATTTAGTTCAGACCAAGATTGTGCTTTTAAAGCAAGCCTCCTGACAACCCTCACCTATCACACTTTGTTCCACACCACTGCTCAGGCTGAGCGTGCAAATTGGATTTCTTGGAACAAAACTGAAGTGGAAGAGGCATTCCAGGCACGCTCAGTCCAGAGAACACAAATTAGGTTAAAAAGTATTCTGAAATACCACATCCACACACAAATACAACAAACCCACTCTGGCAAGATCTCAGCCCAGAGACAGCTTCCTTTGGCAGAGGTTGTTAGGAAGAAAGAACTTCAGCACAGGGTATTTGGCCACTATGTGGAAAAAAATTAAATTTAATCAATGCAAGAAAGATAAGGTTGGTGTCAGAATGCTGATCTAATTCCCGCTTCTTCCCAGTCATGCAGGAAGGAACACTAAGTATGAAAACTTCTGATTTGTAGTAACAACAATGCACAGAAGGGCCAGGAATATGTCCAAATAAAAGCAGGATTTTAAGATGCCTGCAACCACCCACACTCCATCTATGGCAGGTTATACACAAGGAAACTCTACATTTGCTAATCAGACATGAAAAAGGCTGACACCAGATTCAGTGAAATCAGTTTTCTTCAGTAGGTGTCAGTCCTCACATGGAAGGATTAAATGTTTAACAAAACCCTAAGAGAAACACAGCACAAAGAAATGACTGACTTTGCTGAATGAGCTTCAAAAGTCAAAGAACAAAAAAACAGACATGTACCTAAACCCACATTACTTTCCAGGATACTCCAATAAACTGCCACGTAAACATATGTGTTATAGGCCAGTAGAATAATCTACCTTGGAAGAGACCTCTGGAGGTCATCTGGTACAACCTCCAATTTGATCTTGAAGCACAGAGAGCTTCAAGATCAAATTAGATTACTCAGGGCCCTGTTCAGTCAACTTCCAAGAAAATCTTCCAAGGATCGAGGTTCTTCAGCCTCCTTTAGCAGCTTGATTCAGTGCTTACCCATTGTGAAAAATGGTTTTTCCTTGTAAATTCTGAGGTGAGAAATTCTGACAGGATTTATTTGCTGCCTTCTCTCCTCTCATGGGGCACGTGCAAGAAAAGTCTGGCTGTCTCTTCTCCAAACTCACTTGGTGGCAGAGGACAATTAGGTCCCTTCAGAGTCTTATTCTTCTTTAGGCTGAACAAACCCAGCCCCACACACAGGCTGTCCTCATTATATGCTCCCGTTCAGAGCCCTCTCTAATGCCTACACCTTTTATTTGTGTACAGAAGCCCAATATAAGACATGCTATCCCAGATGTTGCTTCACCAGTAGCTAATATAAACCACTTCCTTCAGCTGCTGGCTCTGCTCCTGCTGACGCAGCACACCAGGCAGTTACCTGTGACTGAAGACTGGAATCCTAACATGTTAAAATACCGAAGCCTCATGGTGAGAAAATAGAAATGAAACACAGCTGGAAGCAAATTTACCCCTGTCTGCTGCATCCTCAGAGATAGAAGGGCTGCCCCGTGGGGGGCTTTCCATCCAGCAATAAAGTGGCTTCCTGCACTGCAGGAAACTCAACATGTTCTCTGATTCCCTGGGAAGTCCCTCTGCAGTTTGTGCTTCTGTCTTACCAAAACTGTTACACTGCAGGTCTCCTCCTCTTCACCTTTCTCCTCCCCTGCTATTTCCTGCTCTGGAAGCCAGCTTTTCCCAGGGCTCAGCTGCTTCCAAGGAAGAAACAACATCTCTTTGGCCGTTCGGCAGCCCAGGTTTCAGGGTCCAGTAGCTCACAGAAGGCAAACTGAGCTCTGTAAATCACTCTCAGACATAAAAAACACAAAAAAACCCAACCAAACAAAACCAAACCACAGACAGAAGAAATAATACACTAATACTAAGCATTCAAAAATTATGCAAATAGCACCTGTTTCTTAAGCACTTTAAAGAGCTTTGACTAAGACCGACATCTAAATGCTGACCCAATGATCTCATTTGTGAGCTGAGGAAGCATGGGCTGCATGAGCAGACTGTTAAAATGAGTTGAGAACTTGCTGAACTGACAGGATGCAACACTAATTATCAAGTGCTCAACAATCATTTCACAAAAAATAACGGGTGAATATCACAAGGGTCAGTACCAGGGCACAGGCTGCTCAGTATCCTCCTAAGCACTTTGGGCAACAAGGTAAATTGCAAATGTGCTGAAAAAAAATTAATACACTTGAAAGATAATACAGATGTCATCTCCCCAGAGAGGCTGTGGAGTTGCATGGAGGTTTTCAAGAGCTGATGAAAAAAGTCAGAATTGACCCCAACTAGTGTTGGCAACAGTCCTAAACTTGGAGGTAGAGACTGGACCAGATGGCCTCCAGAGATCCCTTCCAACCCATGTCTCTGTGATCCTGTGAAGACACAATGCAGGAACTTAATTGCTCAGGACAACAATAGCAATTTGGGGAACACACACTCCCAATGAGGAAAAAGCATATCTTAGCCTGACACATAGATGCACCAAATAAAACACTTCCTGTTCTACTCAGGGACATGTTACCAGTCTCAGACTCAAAAAGGAATGTGTGGTTTCAGACCTCCTCATTACAGGTTTTTAATTATAATGTACGTAAGGAGAAGCAGGGAGATCTGCTTACTTGTAGACTCAAAAAACCTGAAGTAGAAAGAGAAGTTAAATTCAAAGTCAAATAATACAATGTACTTCATATTGCCAAGAGCTTAGAGAAGAGTCTCTCTTCTGTCTGACAAATTCTGTCAACTCCTCCTTGACTGCCACTTAAATATCACAATAAGCACATTTTAAATACCTCACTACATTTACCCAAACTTTCAATTACAATATAATTAATCATGACTTAGCATATAAAGCCATCCTTTACCTAGTTGGCCTATAGGATCTTCCACCATTGCCAAGAGAAATAAGATGTATACAGGGTTGAATTGCAGTTTGAGAAAACTGTTTTGCAAATAAAACAGTAACTCTTACAGTGATGAGTTGTCTCTCTACCTAAAAAACTTCTTGTGCCCAGTCTGAGTAGCTTTAACTGCTCCAGTAACACATGTGTTTGAAATCTAGCAAGCAGACTTCCTATTGCTATTCTTAAAATTATCTGGCTGTTCTACTGGTCCAAGAAAAATCACAGTCAGCTTCCATATCAGAATTATTTTCCTGAAGGTTATACACAAACTATCTGCATATGCACATGCAACACAGAAAAACAAACAGCAAAAAAAATTCAACTGGTAGGAAGGTTTATTATCTGCTCTTACATATTCAAAATACAGAAAAAAGTAATAATCACACTCAGTTCATGCAAACATATTATCCTATTTTTTTTATACACACAGCAAAAACATTTTTAGTTACTACCTTAGAGCAGGAAGTTCATAATTAAATGTTCTGGCTTAGGATTAATTGAAAAGTCCAAGTTGCATAAATGACATTATATCACCAAGATTACTTAAGGTATTAGAGGGACATTAATCATATTTACTTAAAAACCTGTTCCTGGCATCTCTAGTGTTACATTATTCATTTTGGTTGTGTTTATTCCTCTAGAGTCTAGGACATTATTTTAGATGCTGAACTAACAAGCATCACAGTCCTAACACACTTAGGATAACTAATAACCACATCAAAGAGATCAGTCCTATTCACAAGACTTGAAAATTATACTTTTTCCTTATGTTTTATGCATTTAAAACTACTGATGTATTCAAATATTTCAGGAAGCATTCTCTTCAGTCCATTCATTAACTACCTTTTCACATTAGACAGTGACTGTACCCATTAGGCACCAATTAGCTCTGCTAAGTATTCTGTGCATATCTGGAGGACATTCCACCTCCCCCACAAAGTTAAGAATACCAAAGAGTTCTCCCCGCCCCTTAGCAGTTAAGTGGAGAAGGCACAGGCTATATATTCTTAAATTAGAAGACTCAAATTTAAAAGTAGAGCTTTTTATCAAGTTATTTTTACCAAAAACAGTCTCCATAGCAAGGCTGTGCTATGAAAAGCACAAGTACTCAATCTTCTCATTTAGCTCAAAAAACACTGTAAATGTATTTAAATAATTTACTACTACATATTTCAGCTGATCCCATTCATCTAAACCAGGATGAAACTTTATCCATCTTATGCATTACCTTGCTTTCAAATAATCTTATATACTTCAGTAGGGTTTTGCCAAATAAGACAATAAATATGCATAAACATGGATCAGATTTTAATCTTCTTAATGCAACAGTACTTCTCCTCCTTTACTTTACCAAAAAGAAAAAAAAAAATATGAGGGTCTCCCTGTAACAGCCAGGCTTAAGTGCCTTGAATCATTCCTGGGATACATTTGCTCTGTACAAGTGCCTGACAGGAGGCTGTATTCAGGTGGTCTGTTCTCCCGGGTAAGAAGCAAAAGGATGAACGAAAATGGCCTCAAGTTGCTCCAGAAAAGGTTTGGATTGGATATTAGGAGACATTTCCTCACTGGAAGGGTTGCCAGGCATTGGAACAGGCTGCCCAGAGAACTGGTGGAATCACCTTCTCTGGAAGTGCCAAAAAGGAAGGTGGATGTGGCATTTGGAGACATGGATTAGTGGTGCCCATGGCAGTGCTGGGTTAATGGTTGGACTCCACAATCCCAGAGGTCTTTCCCAACCTTAATGACTCTGTGATTGCATTTATCCCAATGACATCCAGCTACAGTAGGTGAAATTGTAATGATGTCCTTGTCAGGAGAGAAAGATAAACCTGAACACAATTTGGGTCCCAAGCCCTAAATAGACCAATAATCATTTGGTTATGCCTCCTCTCCACAGCAAGGAGAGCAAAGCTGCTCCATGACTGAGGATTAGCTGGAATCTCACATTATAGTTATGGAGCCCTTGCCAGAACAAGATTTGATTTACAGCAGCCCATGACAGCAGCATTACATATGCCATATTTATTAGGATTGAATTCCTTCTCAGTAAATGCTCACCAACATTCAGCTGAGTGACTCAAAGCAATAAATCTATTTTAGGTTTAAAGAAAACTATGACAAGCAAGACAAAAGAGAAGTTGCCTTTAAAACCAATCTAATCAGTGGGCTCCAAACTACTCTAGGATCTAGCTAAACTGTTCTCCTCCAGTTTGCCCCTTCTCTCAGCTTTGTTACTAAATCAGGTGTAATCACCACTTTATCTGGTAGTGCTACTGGTATGGTCACAAAGGACAACAGAACTTATTTTACCAGGTTTCCAAGCAAGCACAACACAAAAATTATTTCAATCTGACTTCCTAGCTATATATAGGATACCATAGATGGAATAAATGCATAGAATGAGGAAAGACTTCAAAAATGTTGAAGATAAAATGCTAGAAGGTGAGTTCAGGTGCTGAGCCACAATACAATGAGGCAATTAAGATCTAAGTCCACCACAGGAAAAAACACTGCAAAAGAAATCTGATAGTAATAATAATTCCTCTGTAAAACGATTTTGCAGGGCTGAAATGAAACTGAAACACATTTAGGATGAACACTGTTGTTCTAACTCCACAAAAGTAGCAAGGATTAAAAAGTGCATTTTGTATTTAATATTCCAGTGGTGGGGTATCTAAAACTACATTCCTCAGCATATATTATCTAACCCTCTTCCAACAGCAAGTGCTGTGTGGTGCAGGGAAGAGTCAGCAGATGGCACCCACGAACCAGAGCACACACACCCTGATGGCCCTCAGCTCACACACAGGGGCTGGGTTATTCACAAAAACCTGGGATTTCCTTCTATACCAGCCAGGATTTTCCCTTACCCTCTGTAAATGGTCTAAGTGTGTATAAATCAAGTTCACCTTCACTACCAAGGTGACTTGCTGCATCATATTCAGACGCAAGGAGACATCAGAAAGAAGTGGAATGGTGCTTTTCACTTTCATAATTTTAATCTCAAACTCCACAGTATCAGTGTTTTTACCCCAATTTACATCAGTTTCTGTGCAAGAATGCCAGTAGCAAATACACTCCCTTTTACCTTGCCAAACACACACCTAAGATACAACCTCAAAAAATAAAAAAGAAAAAAAATCAACATACAGGTGGCAACTTCGGTCAAAAGCCAGAATGCATTAAAAAGAACCTAAAATTCTCTTAAAATCATTCACAATACTGACATAACTCATGTTTTTTAGGTCTAGGGTTAACAGTAGTCCTTATGCTACAAGAATGTGGATAAAGGGTAGCTGAAGATCCTCAATAACAAAATAAGGCAGGGAGGGCATTAACTGCCAATGTGGAAGAAAAAGCAAGACAGGTACTAAATATTTCAAGGAGACTGGATAACCCAGAAACACTATACTGCATATTAGCAGTACATAAAGCACATAAAATTCTAAAAATGTCACTGTCTTCACATGATTTTCACCATATCAAGAATTTTCTGAAAATCCAGTGCCTGTTATTGTTCTCCTTCAAACTCCATCACCCCTTCTGCCCTTCAGTTATACCACTAGAAAGTAGTTGTTTTTTTACACTAAACTTATTCTCATACCCAATGCAGATCTGTGTAGCACTTTTTTTTCTCCTTCCTCCTGTTAGTTAGAGAAAGAACAGGCTGGAAAAATACAGGGTTGTGCTGGGAATGGAAGACATGGAAAAATCTCATCTTCACTCAAGCTACTGATAAGGTGTACATCCATCTCTTTCTGTTTCAAGACTGACAAATATCAGATAAGGATTTAATTCTTAGGCCTGAAGTAAACACATGGAATACAGACACGTAGCTTGGACCAGCTATTTTAAGCAGCTGCTTGTGCTGTCGCCACACGGCATCAATCACATCATACATTTTAGATCAACAGAAAGACTGGGATGCAGCAGGGTTCTGAATAGATAATCAGAACTGTGCTTCACTACATGACAGCTCCACCAAAAAAATTCTCAAAATCTAAATACATGCACAGGACAAACTGCATCTGCTACATATAGGTCAAAAACCAGCAGGGAGCCAGAAAAACTTCCATTCAGAACTGTAAGAGCAATTGATTAAGACAACAAAACAATTTCTTTGGGAAATACTTATTAAATGATATAAGCTTTTTCATTTAAATCATTTGAAATTTGAATAGAAAAACAGGAAGAGAGATTATATTCCTAAGAAACATTTCTATATTATTTGGGCTGGTTTTCCCTATTAACTGTGAGGGAAACAAGAGCAATCACAGAGCACACAGCAGGTAGAATGGACAGCAGGTAAAGAAATACCTGAAAGGAAGATTTGTAGTTAAAGATGCAAAAGATAAAGGGGTTTCCAGAAGGACACAGAAAGGAAGGACAACATAACAGCATTCAGTGATATATTTCCACAGCTCCTGTTGGCAGCAGCAGACTTCAAAGGAATTTGGAAGTGTCTGTGACCAAATCCCTCAAGTCCGACAGTTTGAAGCAGTCCTGCATGTTTATACAGAGGAACAGGATCACCAGTATATAAGAACTGAATGGGTCCAGAAGTTGCTCATTTAAGCATCTAATATATATCCCAAATTGGGTCTCTGCTTGTTAAGGAAACATTCCTGGGAGAATCCACACAGAAGCTTTGCAAAGACAAAAAAGTGAAAGCAAGCAGTGCCAACTTGTTGACGTACATTAAAAATGTTTGATATCACACAGGAGGCAGCCTCTGGGCTATGTCAGTGCTTTCAGTCTGTACATGGCCCTGTCCCAGGAACTCAAAGAAAACCATGTAAAAATAACTTCAGTCCCCAAACTGGCAGAAGGCTGATTCAGATGGCCCTGTGGCTCAATGCAACACAACCTCAGCCATGTGAAATACCCATTTAATTATTTTCAAGACTGCTGGTATTTCAGCCTGAATGAACTGTCTTTGCTTTCAGGGATACACAAAATCCAAAACAAAAAAAAACAAACAAAATCAAATTAAAAGGAAAAAGAAAAAAAAAATCACCAAAACCTTAGAAGAAGAAACAGAAAAAACAATCAGTATCCAAAAGAGCAATGAAGAATAAAAATGAAAGAAACATGGGTTTCTTGACTTTATCATGGCTTTTGTAAGTCAGCCCATGGTACATGTCAGTCTGATATGGAGGCCTTAACACAGGGGATGTCTCCCTCCCCTTTCAGGGCTGATACCTCATTTCCTCAGGATCTTTTGAAGTTCCCAGCTTGCTCTTTCCTTGTAAGGCAACCACACACTGGAAACACAGGGATGAAACCATCCGATTTCTCCCCAGTGCTGGATCCAGTAAAATGAAATGGAACATTTCTATATTCTGCATGCTGCAGTCTTACAACGTCTTTATACTTTTGTAACTCACCACAAGACCAGGTAAAGCCAACACACACAGATCTGAGTCCACCCTGCTGCAGTGCAAGAGTTGCTTTCATTACTCTCTTGCCAGAGATATTGTAATTTTTTTTCCCATTTACTGTCATCTGAACTTCCAGCTCATCAGACCCTATCACATGGAAGTCTTCTCTTATCCCTCTGAGACAAACACTTTACATCTACCATATCTGCAATGCCTCTGGATTAAGTTTCAAAGCCAGTACAAAAGTTATGCAACTTAAATAGGGTAGAGTGTCCAGAAAATGCAATCAAATTAGAAGAAAACACCCTAAAAGTAATCACATTAAACCAAAACAAATTTAAAAAGTACATTCCTACACACTACACAGGAGATTGAGAATTTGAGCAAGATCCTCACTGGTGGAATGGTATCAGCAGATCTTGTTGTGCTGGGATTGGACCTGAGAACAAAACCATGGAGAAATCCTTGCACTACTGCAGCAAATGCTAAAATTTCCATTAGCTGGAAAAGAAACAGGAATTCATCTGGCACAGAAGAAAACATGTTTTCAAATGCACAGAAGTAACTGATAATTTGATGTTTTCAAATGCACAGAAGTAACTGATAATTTGCATCACCTTGATCAACTACGATCTCTCACTTTTGTGCTCAAATCTGTTGCAAATTCTTAATTAATGCCACAATCTTAAAGCCACCATCTCTCCCTTCTCCACCCTCTATTTTCTCACACCACCTCCCCATATCCCTCCTTTTCTAAGACAATATTCCTCTCCAAGCAGTATTTTTTACCCACCTCTATTAACCATTAGTTTATTAATTGCATTTAACTCTTGCACAGCGGTAACACATATTTTGTATGAAATATTTGAGAAATTCCCTTAAATAAGTGGAAATTACAGTTGTAAATTTACTGTTTTGAATGTGATTAAACTATAGGGTTGCTTCTGTAAATGCAGTGTCTTTGTGCACTGCTAATGAAGGCTGACCTTCATTTAGCAGCCTTTTCCTTGGGCCAGAAAACTGATATCAGAACTTGTGGTTGGATTAGGACCTCTGATGCTATTAAAATAAAGAACAGCTGTTGCCCTAACCACATTAGAATGGCTTTACTGCACTTTTTGATTACTATCAGCTAGAAAAACAGGATTTTTGTTGACTTCAGAGTGACAGTTTGCTGGACGGAGAAGGGCAAAACTGTGTTTGATTATTAGCAGATATTTGCTGATAAGAACTACTTAGTGGAACAAACCAAAGACTCTTCTATAAATTACATAAAGGCAGCTTTTCCCTTTGGGAGCTGTAGCTCTTGCTCGTGTCAGCAGATACCAGAAGGGTTGTCTCCTTCCTTTAATATGCAACATGCCAGCGTCAGTTTCAATGAGGCCCAAGGAAGTTCCTGCAGAGTTCATGGCTGTGCTTTATTCCAAGTGTGACCTGCTATCTTATCATCTTGGCTTTTATTGCTTTATAAAAACATGCCATGACTTAGATTGCCAGATAAGAAAGAAAAAGGGGAAAAAAACCAAACAGGAGTAACACTGCTCAAGAATAGCAAGTATCACCAGTTACAATAAATCTTATCATCCCAGAAAACAATATACCCTGCTATCCTGGAGAACAAAAGCTCAATATTCTGTACCCATGCAGTCAAACTCCAGTATTTTCAAGAAGGATAATCAGAAGGAAAGCTCTACCAACACCAAAACTCAGTCAGCAGAAGTCCCTGGCTGAATCCCTGTTTCAGCTAACCCTGCTGGAGATCAGAGGAAAGCCACACCAGCCTCAGTGTTCCAGGCCAGATCCAACTTCCTCAAAGATCAAAAGGCATTTGAGTCCAGGAATTTAGTTCAACCTATTACAGGAGACAGACAACTGCCAAGTGGAATCTTAACCTAAATTTGTACAGTGTTTAGGAATATCTAAATCAGACCTACCCACAGTTAATCCTACAGTGACCATTGTGATGGAGAAAGGAGCAATTAAGAGGATGATTTTTTTACTGAATTACACACAAGACTTTGCAATTCCCTATGGCTCCCAGAGCCTGTTTACTCATGTCATAACAGAAGGCCCACATAAACCTTGGCATGGATTTACTAACGCCTTTGTTAAAACGTCTAATTATTCAGAAGTCTGTATTTTAGTAGAACTGGTAAGAAAATTATATTCCTGTTAAAAAAAAAAAAAGGAAATACCTTGAATGGTCCTTTCCCAGGAAAGATTTCCCACCCATCCTGGTTTGAGATAACACATTCCCTCTAGACTGCAGAGTAGAACACAGCCACAGAAAGCCAACACTAGAAGAATTTTTCCATAGTTGCTCTTAAGGAAAAAAGTACGTTTCCAAATTTAAAAAGCAGACAGTAACTGCTGTCTTGTGTGTTCTGGAAAGAACATTAATCAGGTTATTTTTGTAATTTACAAACAACTAGTATAGTTAAATGCTTTGAAGCACTACTTCAGATTTCAGCTGCAAGGAATACAGGCCTACCTTTAACCCAGTTGGTTTTTTGCCAGGCACGTTCTCCCATCGAAACGGGGGCATTTGTGCTACCAAGAACACTGTGCATAGATGGGAAAATAACCTCAAGTACTGTAACAATTATTAGACAGCATCCACATGACAGACAGTGGCCTTTCAGACCCAGAAATACTTGTTACTAACTTTCTGTTTGGTTGAGGAGCTTTTTTGTTTAAAAAGAAAACAACACCAGCAGCACCACAAAAACACCAAACTACATTTTCAAAGCAGAATATTGATGCAATTGAGGAATATTCAGAGCTGGGTAATTCTTGCATGCTAACAGCATCATCTCCAGAACAACCCAAGAGAAGATGGAAGGAATGCCTAAACTACACTGACAACTCCTTACAGCTCCTTTGGAAATTCTGCAGATCACCTCAGAGGAAATTACCATCAGACCCTACATACATACATAAATGCAAGTTGTCTTGTTAAGAGCTACAAGAACAGCCTTAAATCATCTCCTTATAAATATGCATTGACATTCTGAATATGCAAAACACACCAATCAAAATTAACTCATTTTCTGCCTCTGAACCACAATGAATACTCAACAGATCCCAAATGTCAGTGAAGGTGAACTTCCCTACTTCCCCTTCTCCAGTAAAACCTCAGCTCCTTATGGTTACTGTGGCTTGAGACCTAAGGAGTTCCAGACACTGAGACGCTTTGTGGATCTTACTGCAAGTCATGTTTAGAGAGTTCACATGCTACAATACATCCAACTTCATGAAGTTACTGCTCTTCTTATTGGAGCTCCTCAACAGAACTCACCCCTGACCTGTGAGCAAAGCACAGGAACAACAGCTACAGGGAGGAGCTGTGACACCCCATCCCATTCCATGTGCCAACACAGAGCTGGATTACAAGGTCCAGCAGCTACACCACGGGGTAAAAGGGAAGTTTATGAAGGACAAATGCAGTATTCTAGAATTGTTTGAGTTGGAAGGGATCTAAGAAATGATCTAGTTCCAGTCCCTGCCACGGGCAGGGACACCTTCCACTAGACCAGGCTGCTCCAAGCTCCAACCAAGCTGGCCTTGAACACTTCCAGGGATGGGGCATTCACATCTCTTGGCAACCTGTGCCAGGGCCTCATCACTCTCACAGTAAAAAATTTCTTCTTAACATCTAATGTCAACCTACCCTCCCTTTGGTTCAAGGCCATTTTAAGGCTAAATATCAACAGCTTCTTTCAGTTGTAGAGAGAACATGCATAATGAGGCTGAAAAAATCAGGCTTACCACTCCAGCAGTCAGATGGAATATCAAATGCAGAGCATGGAAGATCACAGGTGTTTTCAGACAAAACACTGTATTGCTCAGAAATGGGTCATAGGAGAAGTATTTGAAATTAGTTACCGAAAAAAAATGCAATAGAAAATGAACTTCAGACTGCATATTTCTTAAAGCAAGAACAGCCTCCTAAAGCTTTATTTTA
This sequence comes from Haemorhous mexicanus, assembly GCF_027477595.1. Taxonomy (NCBI): domain Eukaryota; kingdom Metazoa; phylum Chordata; class Aves; order Passeriformes; family Fringillidae; genus Haemorhous; species Haemorhous mexicanus. Next base: position 112,484,179 of record NC_082343.1, on the reverse strand, counting down.
GTGCTTCCAAAATTGCATACAAAAAAAGCAGTGCTTGGCTGTCTGCAAACAAGCACCCAGGGAAAAGTGCAAAATAGGATTCCCGGGGGCAGCTGTGATTCATGAAGGACACTGCTCCTGCAGCCACTCTTTGCAAGCTCTCTGTATTTTCATTTTATGAGATGCACAAACAGAGCATAGTAAAGAAACACTTCCATTTTCACAGAATGACAGGGATAACACTCATCTCATTAATAAAGCAGGACAAAGACAAGTAGGTAGATTCCACAGCATGAGGCACAGTCTGCTTCAAGCAGCAGCTTCTGATAACATTATCATATCAACCAGCACCAACCTTAAAAGGTAGAAAAACTGAAAGTAAAACAAAGCAACAGCAAGTGTACCAGGAAGGCAAAGTGAAGCCTGCATTCCTTTCCAGCCTTGGAGCCTGACTTCATCTTTGCTAGGGTGACCTTCCACTGGGTCCAGGCTTGAATACTAATATTAGACTAAAAAGAAGTGTGCCACCCTCTAAATATAATGATGACTCAACACCTAGAGGCTTCAGTGATGTAATATGAACAAAGAGATTCTGACTTCACAATCTAGATGCTTAAAACTCATGTCAAAAGGAACAGATTTTCCTTCCCCTGCAGACACACATCCTGCCTAGAGCCTCCCAGAGCATCATCTTGAATTAGCCTGTAAGAAAAGGGAACTGAAGAAACATTTCACACATGGCAGCAGACACACTGGCTCCACTTTGTTTAAAAGGAGAACTGAACAGACACATTTCAATTATCTGCTTCAGTCAAAGCATCAGCAGAAAGCTTCAGTTCCAGAATTAACATACAAAAGACAACACAGCACACCAGTGAGCAGTCCAGTGTCTTTCACTGAACTTTAAAAATAAAAATAGCAGCATGAAAATGGGCTTTGTTGAGAAATCTGAATGCAAGTACAAAGGGAAAAAAGCCTTTACAAGTAAGGCTACAAAGAGCTCTTAAAGCATCTCCCGTGGACAAATATTTCAGCACCCACCTGAGGGAGCCTTAAATATTTTTCAGGATCCAAGTTCAATAATGCATCTTAAAAACAAAAAAAAAAGTCAGAGGAAGTCTAACAGAGGCTTCTGCAGTAAGAACAAGCAATCATCCAATATATGTAAATAAAGTCATAATGTGAAAGAATCCCTCATGAAAAGAGTAATTGTTTTCATAGTAAAGGCCTTCTATTAAAATAGGATTATCTTTTCCACTGGCTTGTTAGTTTGACTTTTCTCCTTCCTGCCCCACCCCACCTCCATTAAGCTCTCGATTCAGAAAATGCATTTTTAATCACCTTCACTCCCCAATCTTGCATTCCCACACTGGCCCTCTGCATCAGAGGAATTAGTATACACTTCAAGAAATGTTCATAGAATCACAGATTGGAGGAGGTTGGAAAGGACCTCTGAAGGTCAACCTTTCCAACACACCCCCAAGCTCAAGCAGGGTCAGCTTGAGCTCAGTTACCCAGGACCAAGTCCAGACAGCTTAGAGTATCTCCATGGGGAGAGAGAGACTGCACCACCTGCCTAGGCACCCTGTGGTACCACTACCACAGTAAAAAATGTTTCCTGATGTTCAGAGGGAACCTCCTGCGTTTCAGTGGATGCCTGTGGCCTCTGCTCCTGGCACCTGGCAGCCCTGAAAAGAATCTGGTTCAGCCCTGTTTGCACTCTGTCTTCAGGGGTTCACACACACTGCTCAGATCCACCTGAGCCTTCTCCAACTCAACAGGCACAGTTCCCTTGGTCTTTCTTCAGAGCAGACAGGCTCCCATCCCTTCACCTCTGTGACCTCACTCCAGTATGTCTACATCTTCCTCATGCTGGAAATTCCAGAACTGGAAACATTTGATCAGTATTTTCTCATGCAGAAATAACAATAGTATCTCCTATTGGCTTAGATTACATTGGCAAGAAAAAGAACTTGGTGGACTTTGGCTATCACTGCCTAGGCAGTTTCAGCATAACTAAAATGCTCAGAAAGTGATGAATCTTTGTTTACCTGAAATAAAACCATCAAGTTTAACTGGTGCTCCTTCCAATTTGAGCCAAAAGAATGGTAAAAAAAGGAGCATGCAGCTTCTAAAATGCTTGAGGAAACACATCCTTCCCTCATGAAAACATATTCTAATAATGAATATTATTAGCTTTGTGTAAGTAAGTGTTTCCTGAGGCACTACAGCATCTGAAGAAACCATAGTAAGAGACAAAGATGCTTCACTTTGACAGTGTGTTTACCAGCCCCAGCCTGAAGGAAGTTGGAGTCACAGAACAGAAAGGTTGGTTTTACAAACAGTGATAGATGCATAACAGAAGCACAACAAAAGAGTTACCAGTCAGAGTTTAAGGGCTATGGGTAGCAATTAATTGCTGAAACACTGGAATGCCCACCCTCAGGAGTTATCAGAGTCATGGCCTTTGGCTCACCAACACACCTGCTTTATCAGGAAAGCTAAAAGGAGCAGCACCTCCCATTCAGTCACACTACCAGCCAAAAATAAGTCTTAGTTTTGCCTTATCTTGCTCACACATAAATAGTTCCATCAATGTGACAAAACCCAGGGTTAAGGCATAATTTTATTTTTTGCTTCTTTACAGTAGGACTTCCATGACCCAGCCAAGTCAGTGCTGTACACTCCAAAACACCAAATTAATCTGCCCCTACCATGAACAGCTTTATGCCAAAACAAATGATCAGAACACAGGACAGTGACAGGGGCACAACCAAATGTGATCCCAGCTTAGCAACAGATTATCCTGTTGGATAATCTTCTCCACACCTTTGCTGGATTTTAGGAACTAAAAAGCTCTGTATTTCAAGCACACTGTAAAGAAGATACAATTTCATTTTCCATAGGAGGAAGGCTGTCCATGATGGGAGTGGAGATAAGCAAAGTCACCTCCCCTCAGCTATAGCAAGCTGCAATCCTTCCAAAGCTGCTAAAAACATCCTACACAAATCCTTAAATGCCCATAGTATGGACCCAGTTATCTGGGGCATTCTCCTGATCCAAGCACACATTTCTTTCCAGGAACACAGCCTGGAAGGGAGGGAAATATTTTTTGACCAGAAGCAAGATCAGTCGTAGGTAGCATTAATCTGTACTCCCCTTTTCTTCAGTGTTTCAGGGCAGTCAGTTCCAAGCAGCTTCCTTGAAGCCTGATGGCAAACTCATCTTCAGATCCCAAAGTTCACAACTCTTCAGGCTCAGCATAGTGAGACCTCAGGGTGCCAGCAAGGAGAAAACTCAAGCCTGTGTCTTCCCTGCAAAGGACATGGCCTTCAGCTGCCAGAATTCCTCACCTTCAGAGAATGAACACGCAAACTCAGGCTCCCTGCAGGTGCCATCATTGCTTTTGACAGGAGACTGAATCCCTTCTAAGAGGGATTGTAGACACACAGCACTGGTGAAAGGGTATTTGTGACACAGGACTCAGAACAAACCAAATCAGCTTATCCCCAGCACAGGTGTACGTGCTGCCAGTAGCTGCTGCAAGTCCACATTCCAGCACAATCTGGAATTCACCCTGTATCTGATACAAAGGAGTTAAATGCCTTCCAATTAAAACCTGTCTTTAGTGAGTGCATTGCTTAGATATCAGTGTGTTAGAAGTTTGAACTTGACATTTCAGCCCCTTGGGCACCTTAGATAATGCAACTTTAGAACTGACAGGGTTACTTCTTTACTTTAATGCTGTTCCATGCTAAAGCCACTCAGAACTTTCCACACCAAATCAAACCAGCCATTTACAATGAGGGCCTTCTCTGGCTTCTTTTACTAGCTAACTTGTAACTTCCAATCATACCTTTACTTTACTCCTAAAAGTGCAGGTCAAGAGTAAAAGTCAAAAATACATTACAAAAAGCTTTACTTTCTGCAGAATGAACACCACAACTAAACAATTTTAGATATAACCATTACTGCAGTACATACTTTTTAGAAGCTTCATGTACCATTACATATACTTTGGGTCAATATATAATTGAAGATATGATTGTTAGCACCATTTATGAATAGTGGTCATGTGAGATTTTAAAATTTAGCTTAGCAACTTGACAATATTTTTATTTTGAATTCATGTGTGCTCTTATCTTGCAGCAACAGTTATTAATAGAAAGGATTATGGATATTAATCAACTGGGAACACAAGAACATGTTCTACAGGAATAATAAAAACCATCATCAACTCCCCAGGTTCTTGTATTTAATGAGAAATCTGAAGGTAATCCCATCTTGTTAAATAGAGACTTAGAGGAGTAACCACTTACCTGCAAACAGAGCTTCAACCCACAGCAGGCACAGGGCATTCACAGACCTGCACGTGGCACAGAACATCCACCTCCACAACCCAGCTGCTATTCTTAAGACACATCCTTAAGTCCTGCAAGTCTTTGGGGATTGCTATCCCACATACTTACATAATCACCCATGCCATTTTCTAACTAAGCCATCAGCTAAATACCAGAATGCAGCTCTCAAAAGGGAAAGCTCAGGAGCAAGTGGGGATAGAATCTCTGCAGGGTAAACAGAGAGATTCTCTACTTCCAGGTGGGCTTCTATTTTCTCCCTTTAAAACTGGGCTTTCAGACCCCTTCAACTTTAGTCACATTCATTACCAGATGGTAAGAAAATTCTGGAAAATGGCAGAATGTAAATGCAAGATGCTTATTAGCGAAAGGCCTGTTAAATAAAATAGGAAACTGTTTTTCAAAATTGCAATTTAGAGTGCAGAATTTGTAAGATATAAATGCCCATTTTAAAGCTTATATTGCAGCAGTAATCCATATTACTCAAACATACAAGACATTATTACAGAAGACAAAAATGCCCAAAAAAACAAAACCCAAATAATTCCACTTGTACAGCCTCACCAGACATCACTTTCAGCACCTTTAACAGGGAGCCTGCATCCTTAGAAATCTTGTTTTATTCCTCTTTTATTTGGAAATCCCCCCACTAAAAAGTCGTTGTCCATTCTGGCTAGCTCTGGTCCCAGTGATTTTGTAGTTGTTTTCTGGGTACTTCAGACAGTTTCAGGCAAAATCCACTGTACCACTGCCAGCTTGTTTCTGAATTGAAAATCCTGAACAGGACACTCAAGTACAACAATTAGCTCAGACTCATTTCATGAGACAATAAAGTCCCAAGCTATCAGTTTTATATTCTTGAAGTCTCAGTCAGAAATAGTACTAGACTAAGAAACAGGAACTGAACAACAAGAGATGATTTTTTGTTATTATTATTATTATCTAAAGACCATGTTGTTCTCAACATTATTTTAGATTAATTGCAGAGTTCAAAACATTTTCATGAAGTTTCTCATGTGTTTTTATCTAGAAAATCTGAAGTGAATGACAGTGAGAACACAGTATTACTGTACTGATAATTTAAAACATGCCAGACCTTATCTCTCTTCTCTACAAGTACATGAAAGGAGGATGGAGTGAAGCAGGTGGTCGTCTCTTATCCAAATTAGCAATCAGTAAGACATAAGGAAAAGGTCTCAAGGCATGCCAGGGGAGGTTTAGCTTGGATATTAGGAAAAAATTATCCACCAAAAGGGTTGTCAAGCATTGGAACAGGCTGCCCAGAGAAGGGGTTGAGTCACCAGCCCTAGAGGGGTTTAAAAGAAGTGTACATGTGGCACTTGGGGACACAGTTTAGTGTGACTTGCAGTGCTGGGCTAATGGTTGGACTCAATCTTAAAGGTCTTTGCCAACCTAAGGATTCTCTAATTCTGGGAGAAAATACAGAAAGGCAGCCTCCCATCTCAGTGATCTGTGATCAGCAAGCAGGAGCAGCAATCACATGTTTGACTTTGCTATTCCCACCATCCCTGCAGCCAATGTTGCCATGAAGACACAAACCTCCATTTCACTATTCTGCAAATCTCAACAAAAAAACCATTTTTTTGTTGACCTCAGCTGACAAAAAGGCTTTTAAGCTCTTGAAATAAATGTCAAAGCAGAATGCTGCTGTCACCTTAGAAAGAAGTCATATTTGTAATCAAGTTTCTTTGCATGAAACAGATGAAACTGTTTCACTGACAGCAATAAACAGATATAAAGCATAGGTTTCTCTTACAGGGAAAATTTGGAAACAGACACTGTACCTTACTGTCCTCATCCTCAAACACAGACTGGTGAACATTACAGGCGAAGAGAGAATTTGGGAGATCGTTGAAATCAATTATTTCATTAAAATCTTCCTCTGCAAAACATCTCTTCAGGCCATTGTCTCCATTGATAGAGTAGAGTAGGAACTGTCCTCCATCCTCCGGGATGCAGCCATACTGGCCAAGGCCCCGCATTCCAAAGAAGTAAGAATCTCCCCTCATTCCTGGCAGCACAGAGAAAATAACATCACACAGTTACACAAGGAATTTAAATGTTCCACACCCACAAGGTAACCCTGAGATTCTTAAGTCTGGGGGCTCTGTTTGTACATAGTAAATTTCACACAGTTCCAAGGCAACAATCGGCCTCTGACACAGGGCACTGAGACCAGTCTCACCAAGATTCAAACAGGGGCTTTAGCTTCATTTATTAGCACAGAAAAGGCCTAAACATGCCAGTACAAGCTTCTGAACACAAGCAGAAGAGACATTACTTAAGGGCCCCTTGCCCTATGAGAAAACACTGTGCTGTATTTGGGTTTAAAAGAAACATGTTTGTTACTGGGAAGGCTGTTGGTGCTTTTGAGTCCACAGGCAGCTTTGGAAGCATAATGATCAGGGTAAGAAGAACTTTGAAAATAAGTTTGAAATTTAAACCAGGCTTCAAGAAAAAAAAAAAAAAAAAAAAAAAGACCATTATGGAAAGGAGCATGAACACAGCATCATCAAAAACCAGTACAACCAAGACATATCTCTGCTACACAAAACACAGCCAATTTTGTTTTACAGTTTAAGTACAGAACTTACGCTGGTTTTCAAAGCCCATTAGCAATTTCTTTGCATCTTAATCACACTAGGTAGCAAATAACATAGTATAGCATAGCAAATAACATAAAATTACATAGCAAGTTAAGGGAAGAGCAGACTCAAGATGACTTTCAGCACTTTTAGGAAAGTCCTGCTGATTTTGGAGCCTTTATCCCAAATGCATCAGTAGAGAAAGGTAATTTTAAGGCACACAAAATGATGGGCACACATAATGAGCCCATACATTAAATGGTATCACTACGGTTGTTATGAGAGAAAACTTCATGCCAGCCAAGGGGAGTAAGTTAAGGTTCAATTAATGATCAGTGTGTTAATTAGTATTTAATCAGGTATGTAGCAGTCCTTAGTAGACATCAACTTATTGCATCTAGAGAGCCCCAGTAAGTTAACTAGAAGTTTACTGGATAATAATCTATTCCCTTTTATTTGTTTCTTTCAATAACAATATGCAATCATTAGCTGCTTTTCCTCCAAACACAAGCATTTAGAGTTACATAAACTCAGTGTGCTCATCTGTTCTGCTCTGCCCTTGCTCTCTTGCATACTTGCTATTCTCTATAAATAGCTGTAAATATTAGCTCAAACACACTATATAGAACTGCTGTCCAAAATAAAACCATATGGGTTTATTACACTTAATCTCAGTAAAGCTAAATTATGGAGCTAATTTGCCATGGCTGTGCCTTTCATATAACCTCTGCTCTGAAATGAGATTTGGATGATGACAGAGCACATCATTCCATAACATAATGTTATGGAAATATCAGTAATTGTTATTGCTGGAGTCTCAGGGCTAATGACAGAAGTTCTCAAGTACACAAGCTGAAGCCATGCTCAAAAGTACTGTGTTAACCTGAGGACAGGTTTTCAGGCTGTCAAATACACACTTTGCTTTCAGCAGCTCAGTCCAATACTAGCACAACTACCTCCAACTAATTTCAGTTTAGAAATTAAATTCTGATTGGAAAGAGGAAGCCTGAACAAATGGCAGAAGAGATGGCTACAAGTACACATTAGTGTAGGCGAGCTCACCCTCACAGCAACATTGCCTCTGGTATTTGAACCAACTCACTTAAGCTTTGTGTTACTGCACATTTCATGGTAAACACATCCAGGGAAATACTGGAAAGAATTCCTCATAGCAGCCAGAAACTTCACATCAGAATGCAGTATTTTCTCTAGCAAAAACCTTTAATAAATCATCTCCTCCAAAAACAATCATCTCTAAGCATGTTTGTCATCATGTCTAGCTTGTGTCATTAGGTTTATGGACATGAACCTCAAGCCCAGTGTTACAAAACACAATTTACCTGGCAGAGCAGATTTGTGCCAGGCTGTGGGAAGAATTTCATTCACAGCAGGCAAACAACGTGCAGCCAGGGAAGACATTGACCATCTGAGAGTTACACTGGACTTGCTAAAGTTGTAGGAATCTGGATTATAATGATAAAGCTAACAAGTTTCATACCTCCTTTCCCAAAGCATAAGGTTAATTGTGCAGAGAAGCAAAGAATCTCAATTAAGAAAGAAGTCAGAAGTCTACAGGCTTCCTCACAAAACAGTTGTTTATTTTTCTCTCCTGGGAGAGCCATATTATAAGTACTACATAGGAAAGCTTTTAAGTTAGGAATTCAGCAAAACCACTGTGACAACAAAACAGAACAGGATTTTAAGTTACAACCATGAAGCTCAGGTTTTTAACCAATAACGAAATGAACATATGCTGCAGCAGCCAGAATGAGAAATTAATAAATATTTACATCATGTGACAGTAGTCGTGCTCTTCTATAGCTCTTGGATAGGAAAAGCTTGATTCTTTTTTTTCCCAGCCAATTATTGAGACATTTTTGCCCAGTGGGACTTGGGTATTGGCCAAGTCTTTTTAAGAAAGTCACTGTCTCACAAGGTTTTGGCCAGCTTTTCTCCCAGACTTGCAGGTAGGTGTCTGTGCCTTCAGAGCATCTTTTACTCTTAAGATGCACCCAGAGCTCTGATTAGTGTTCCCTCCACTAGTAAGTTAACTTATACCTGATTCCTAAGTCCTCTGCCCAATTTATGATGGGATGGTTAAGAATACCTGTATGGAGTAACTGTTGTTTCACAGGTTATCCTTTACCATGCACTGCACCTTAAAAAGCACAGCACCAAAGTTAAAACAGAAACCTCACTAAGAAAATGTTCCCCCACATGTTCACATACATGTTCCCCAAGAGAAATAAACTGCCTATGAGCCTGAGCTCAATGAGAATCAGAGGGGACAAACATACTTGAGTCAACATTTGTTAGCAGACTTCAATCAGAAGTTACCCATAGGCATAAGATGGAAAACTTACATTTTTCCATATTATGAATAATGTTACACATACAAAAATTTACATATATATATATATATATATGTAAAAAATCACAACTAAATATCCTTTTTTATGTCTGTCAAACCTGAAGGCTCAGCTGTCATGTTGTTGGTAGTGTTTTGTTTTGTGGCTTCTTTGAAATTATTTAGCCACTTCAGGCAGTCCTCTGATTTAAAAAAAATATTCTCTTTCCAATTATTCAGCTAATTTAGAATAAAAGAATTTACATTTCAAATCCCTTAAAACAATTAACTCTAAGTCATGTATCATCCATGAACTGGATTTCAATATAAAATAAGCCCAATTAAAAGTAATCTTTTATGTTACAATAATACAATCACTGGATCACATTCCCATTTATGTTAAAGCTCCTTTCCACAGCTTCTGACAAAATTAGTTAATTCCATCCCCTTAGGATCCTTTTTATATTAAAAAAAAAAAACCAGCCAAAAAAACCTCACATAACAGTAAACTGTGCTTACCTTCCTTTTAAAATGCAATGAATTCAAATCTATTTATGCATTTGCTTCTCCCCTCCCAAATCAAATTTTTACAACTACTTGAGATACCAGAAGTTGCCAAACAGAATTTCAAAAAAATAGGCAATGCCATGAAAAAAAAAAAATAATTATACACTAATATAGGCACTAGTCAGACCCAATATTGATGCCAAATTATCCCAAATCTTACCTGTGATCATGACAGCAAACTCTGTCAGGATTGTTCCCCTAAAAAGTCTGAGACACTGAGGCAGAGTCAAACCTGAGGCAAACAACTTCATGGAACCTCCAGCTAAAGCTGAGCACTTGCCAAATCCATTTATTCCCTTTAGTTAAAGCACACCTGAATGTTATCTGTGTTACTTCTGAATTTGGTGTAAGGTTTGGACCCTCAACTTTAATACATCCCACAGAATGAGAACCTCTAGAGTGCTGCAGTTTTAACCCTTAGAGAACCACAGCAGCCACTTCCCTCCCAGACCCTACACATCACTTCACTCTGACATAGGTTTCTTTTAAATTTCTTCTCCCATGGTCCAAGTGTGCAAAGGTTTCTAATTTGGGATGGCTCCAAACACAATGCAAACACCTTCCCACTGGCACAGATCAGGTCATGTCAGTGCTCAGCACTAGAGATGCTGTGACCAAAATCTCTGTAGAGATTCCAAGTGGGAGCTCTGTCTTCATTCTGTTACCTCACTATTTTTAGACACAGTACACCTCTAATTAAAATTAACAGAGGCCAGCAGAAAATTATATTCACTGGAAAACAGCAGTAGCTCACTGAAGTTTCTCTTTGAAAAATTACACTTATTTGTATAAAACTGAAAGGGTAAATATGTATATTTTCTCATGAAGTCAGATCCCTGCAGAGCCAAAATTTTTAGCAGAAATTGTATTGAATTAAGACAATTTGAGGACATGAAGTGTCTGAATGGACCAATGCCTTCTATATCACTGGGCATTTACAGATTTATCCACTCTTTTTATGGAAACTAACACAGCATTTCCTTGGTGAACATTTCCCTGTCTTTAGAGTTTTTAAAAAGAATCCCTGAGGGACATTAAGAAACAGGCACATATCTCTTGAAATCACTAGGAAACTTTACTTTTTTTTATTAAACACTGCTTGCCATGACAAACAACATGACTAAAAATAGAATAAAGCAAACAAAACGTTACAAATAGAAGCTTTAAATATAATCACTATAAACTAGAAGTATTATTGAGTCCTGAGTGCAAACCTGGAAACCGTAATCTGCAGGAATTAAGAAAATTTGGAGAAAAAAATAAAGCAAGAAAAGTTGCGGTTACTTTTGTAGAAGGGTCCAGGAGAAGCATAGGGATTCCATGTTGGCTCCTACTGAAAAAAAAAAAAGCCCCAAAAAAGCAATTTTTACCATAATTCAAAGGCAGAGGAGAGGTAGGAAGGGGGAAAGCAAACCCAGTGAATAAGATTTTACTGAAAGAATAATTTTTTACTTAAAATATTCACTGACTTTACAGTAGCATAGCTACCAATTTCAGTGGTGTCAGCATAGGGCTGCATCTCCTGCTGAATCCAACTGACCCAACACTGAAGGCTCTGGCAGAAAGCACAAATGTATCAGGGAAGGTCACAGAGTAACTTACTGGAATTTCATTCCACTCTGCACAATGAACACTGGATATGAGCTTTATTTTTAATAGTGCTAATTCTTCACTGTGGAAAGCTCCTATAGACTTAAATAGAGGCTTTTTACTTAATTAGAAAGAGCAGAACCAGACCTCACATGACAGGATTAATGAACCTTTGCAGCCTCAAAAGCAACAAGGACTACAGTGACCCCCTCCCACAGCCTTCACCCTGATCTCCCAACTGGGCAAATTCCCTTACAGGAATCAAAATTATCAGTACAGGGAAGTCCACTCACATCTGCACTCCAGCTTGGTTAGCACCACACAAAAATAGTGCCAATATCCACTTTTCCTCTTACAAAAGTGGCAGATATGAGGAAGAGGATTTTATTTCTTTTTTTTTTTCTAAATGCTAACTGGTGCAAATCCCAAATGTTCTAATCCTTTCCATTGACATTCTAGCCGCATTAAATTTAGCTGAGACTTGGGAACTATTTTTGGAAGCTTTTAACATCCAAAGGGACTATTCAGTTTTATTCCTCTAAAGCAGGACTGGTCAGCTCAAGCAGTCCAAGACATGCACATCAAACTAAAGGTTCAGCTGTGCCTCCCATGCCAGGGCTGTATCCTGAGACCACAAAGGGACTCTGGCATGGCCATGCTGAGCATCTGCATCTCCAGCACTGCAGAAAACAATCCAGGAGGCACTGGTGAACCCAACCAAGACAAAATTCCAGTGCCACTGCACAAAAGGAAGGTGATACTTTGGAGCAGCCAGTGCCAGGTGTGAAGATTCCCTGTGCTGTTCTTAAAGTCAAGAAGCTGAGCTTCAATCAGTTGGGCACTATGGTAACCATGGCAACATTAAAGTATTCAAAGAACCATTAAAAAAAAAAAACCAAACAAAAAAAAAAACCTTCCCCAAACACAAAGAAACCAGAACAAGCCTCCTGATCACCTTCACTTGGCCTCTATGCTAATCTATTTAAAGCAAGCCCGTTTCATAAGGGGCACACAGCATTAGAGCGTCACCGGCCTTCAGCCAGAGCTGTCACCTCACACAGGGGTCAGTGGAACACTCGTTCAGCAGCCCTCCAGCTTGGAACCTGAAATTCAGAACTGTGCCCCAAATCTCACCCAGAGCTATCTGCAGCAGGAGCCATTCACAGGGCTTAACTCCTAGAAAACACTCAGGGCACAATGATGACTTGGAATAACATTTCAAAGTTTCCTCCTCTAAAAGGATTTCCTGCTAGCACAATCAAGTAATTTATAATTTATTTAATTAATTACTCCAATGCAATGACAAACATTTTCAACACAAAGAATGACAAACCAAGCTACTGAATCTGAACACAAACAACAATACTTGGAAGGGGACAGACAAACTGAATCACACACCTGACAACTTCTTGGAAGTTTAAGGAGGATAGGACAGATCCTGCTGTGAAAGGTACCAAAGACAGTTAACAGAGATGATCATCTACAGAAAATCTCCTTCTGTCCTTATTTACTGAGATGTGTTAGCAGTTTTCTGTAATGTTTGACATTCTCACAGTATTCACATCCTCCATCTGTACAAGGATGATGGGCAACCATATCATTTGGCTTCACTGCAAGATAAATGCAGCAGTTTCTCTGCACTAATAATGTATTTTCATAGAACAGGAGTTTTCCTTTTCATCAGGGTAGCCACTCTAACTAGCTAAAAGACCAAACCATTTCCAAGGGCAAAACTTGAAAGCCAAAGACAGAAGCTGGTGTAAGCCTGATTAAACTACAACTCTCATTTATATGATTTCTTTCAGCTGTATAAACTTACTATATTGTTTTATGAACCTTGATTAAACTCCAAACTCAAGAAATAAAGGAACACAATATTTTATAGAGGTACAAAAGAATATAGGAGAGGTGAGGGGGGGAAAGAAACCAAACTAGCAAGTTTGGAGAGCTATCTATTACATAAGCATTAAATTATATTGGCTTGGGATCACAGAATCACAGAATGGTTTGGGTTGGAAGGGATATTAAAAACCATCTCGTTCCAACCCCCTGCCATGGGCAGGAAAACCTTCCACTATCCCAGGTTGCTCCAAGCCCCATGGAAGCTGGCCTTGGACACTTCCAGGGATGGGGTATTCACATTTTCTCTAGGCAACCTCTGCCAGTGCCTTCACCGGCCTCACAGTAAAGAACTTATTCCTAGTATCTAATCTAAACCAACCTTCCTTCACTTCAAAGCCATTCCCCCTCGGCTACAGCAGCCAAGTTTAAAGCATCCCGAGAAAAGCCTCTCTAAGGGCTCCCGGCGAAGCCCTGCCCGGAGCTGCCCGAGCGCTGTCCGGGTCCGCATCGCTGCGACCCCGACCTGCTCCCAGCACGGCCGCAAACCCCCTTCCCACTTCCCCATGCCTCCTCACAAGCTCCTCGGCATCCCACCGGGGGAGACACCGGTCCCGGCCCCAGTCCCTCCCGAGGGGCGGCAGTGGGCTGGCCGCGCATCCCCCGCGCCCCGAGAGCCGCGGGGGAAAGGAGCCCCGAGGGCAGCGCGGCGCCGGGGCAGGACCGCGGGGCGGTTGCATAACCCAGGTCTGCCGGACAGCGCTGCGGCCCCGGCGGGGAAGGACCCCTGGGGAGGCGGCCGTGCCCTTACCTGCGGCTCGCTTGCTCGCCCTTCCCTTCCCTGCCCGCCCGGAGTCCGCCTCACTCCGCACCCAACGCTCCCTCAGAGCGCCCCGCGCCCGCCCGCGCCGCGCCCGCCAAGGTGGAGGACGGGGCGGCCCAATCAGCAACGCCTCCGACTAAACAGGCAAGAGGTGCCACCAATGAGAACGCGAAGAGAGTGCTGGTCCCGCCTCCCGCATCCAGGGCCACGCCCCCAGCTCCCACGGCCACCCTCCGGGAATCGGTGACCAGCGGGGCCCGTGAGGGGACGGGGCACAGAGGAGAGGGCACGGGGATGTACGGGGACAGATGAGTGGGGCCAGGCGATCTGGGCAGGGGATGTGTGGGGACAAGGGATGACCGAGGACAAGTGGCAGGTGTGTAGGGACAGGCGGGAGGGACACAGGGCAGTGAGGAGACACAGGTGGGCCCGGGCGGGAGCTCCTGACACCCGAGCGCACAGGGAGCAGTAGGAACCAGGCCGTGTTTGTGTTCTCGTGGCAAAGCTGCTCTCCCTCAAGGTGTCCGTGCCCCCACTCTGAGGGTGAGGGGGATTGGGTGAAATTAGGTGGGGTGGGATGGGATGGATTAGGGTAGGGGAGAGGTGGGATAAGATGGGATGGGGTAGGGACGTACAGGATGGGTTGGAATGGGAGTGAAGAGGGGTGGGATGGGTGAAGTAAGGTAGGTTAGGGAAGAGGTGGTGAGGAATGGCATGGAATGGAATGGAATGGAATGGAATGGAATGGAATGGAATGGAATGGAATGGAATGGAATGGAAGTGAGGAGAGACAGGGTAGGAGAGAGGGAATAGGATAGAATAGGAGTGAGAAGAGGTGATGGGATGGGGTAGGGGAGAGGTGGGGTGGGATGGACATCCTCACAGTGCCAGAGCACCTCGCCATGGTTTTTGTGACAACTCCTCAGACCCTCCTGTGGTGCTGTTGCAGGGTTCTTAATTACTCTGGAGGATGGAATTCCCAAGACCATTTCCCCGTCTGACCACCAACACCTAAACTGTCCTTTGGAGTGAGCTCCATCTGGGACAGAGCCAGATCTTCAGGCTAACAGGTGAATCAGGGGTATCTCCCCACTACAGATGATGCCAGACCAGAAGAAGTATTTGTAGGGCTCTAAAGGAAAGTCACGTTTACAATAGAAAAAGGCTGATGCTGGTCATGATTTTAAAAAGAAGAGAAAGCCCTCAGATGCCCCCAAGGCATGTTTTATTAAAAGAAGGGCTATTTTCTCTCTTCCAGCTGCACATCTGAGCCTAACACTGATTTGCTGTGGTCTCTTCTCTTTGGAATGTAATACAAAGGGATTTAATCAATAGGGTGCTACAGAAACGTAAATAGCTTTTTGTAAAGATGGCTTTGAAAATCTATAGAATGTAATGAAGAACTAGAAGACTCCCATGTAATTATTAAGTACCCTATAAAAATCTATGTAAGGAATAATTCTCCATTAGTTAAAAGATATATAAAAAGATGCATGCCATTTATAGCAGCACTTTCCAATAATAGCAGAAAATAAATAGTGTGAAAAATGAAATCAATAGTGTATCCCACCTCATCTCTGCAGACAGCAAAGAGCAATGCACTGGAGATTGCTGTACTTGCAACAGAGGAGTTTCTTCCTGGTCCCTTAACTAAGGATTGACTTATGCCTTGATACCTTTCAGGGTTTCTGCTTCAGTTCTACTTTTATTTTTAAATGTATCATAGGTAACTTTTAATAATAATTATTATTTTCATTGATTTGTCCTTGTGTCTAAAATATTGATCCCTGACCATGATCTTACTGCTTTAGGCATTATGCAGAACAGTAAGCAAGCTATGGAACCACATATGTCACTATATAAACTAATTAGGTTTTAAATCAAATTATCTGCTTGTTGGGTTTTGTTTTGGGAATTAAACCTGGTAGGATATTTTCCTTTATCTCCATTTATGTGTGTTCCCTTTGCATGATGTGTTATTTTAATATTCTGAGTTGGAAGAGCAACCACTGGGCTTTTTCTGTCCTGTGTTTTATGCTGTACAATTTCCTTGTGTCCTCTTATCTCCGTCCTCTTAACTGTATCTTGTGTCTCAATTTTTATTAATTTTCATATTGGGAAGGATATTTCCATTGTGATGAAGCTGCCCTAGCATGTGTTTTCCTTGTGGTAAAATAGGAATCTCTGCAGTTTTGAAAGAAAGTTAACCAACCCATGCTCAGGAAAAATCAGGAAAGCCAAGGTCAGCCCTTTGGGTTTATATGCATCTGGGCACTATTGCTGAGATAAGGGGAAAAAACTCTAAATTCCACTGATTGCAGTGAAATGTCCTTCAAAGCAGATAATTGTAAGAATGGTAGCAATTGCAGGATTTTAATGTCCCCTGTTATAAGTATCAAAGATTTCTACTAGGAAAGGTCACACAATAATATATTATTTAGACATGGAAAATAGGTATTGCAAAAATAATAAGAGCAATTGAGAGAAGGTCCTTTGTGGAGTCCCACCCTTCACCCCAGGCCATGCACCCTGTGCCTCTTAAAGGCTGTGGCCATCTTCCCACAGCCCAAGCAGTTGCAGAGTGCCAGAACCTGGAGGAAGCTGTAATTCTGGAAAGGATACCAAAGGAGGTGATAAAACAGCTGCTACTTGCAGGATCCACAAGCAGTGCTGTGAGCTCATCCCACAGAACTGAGTGGGAGTTGTTACTGATATCCCAGAGCACAGGCTTAGCCTGTCTCCTCCAAATCCTGAGCTGCTCATTATCTTCAGTCTGCACCTGCTTCCCATCTCCAGATTTAATCTTTAAGCAAAAGTGGCCTCTCAAGTGTGCTGAAGCAGACACTGAGAATTTCAACACAACTGAAACACTGTAACCAAAAGATTTTGCCCCCGACAATGTAACCTTGATTTCTGATCAGCAAAATACAAACTAAGTCCTGCAGCCTTTGCAGACGTTCTGGTGATAAATTTCCCTTTTTTAGAAGAAACAAGTAAGTAATGCCTGAAAATCTGTAGATGCTGAAGAAATCAATGCTTCATCTTTCACATTTCTGCTTCCTAGGATAATCTCAAATTCTTTGGCCAGATATGGATTATGATTTCTTGCTAATAGCTGAGTCTGGAGATAAGAATGGATAAAGCAAGTAAAATTAATGTTGACTCTGTCAGCATTATAATCTCAATTGTTTCTGTTATTTTTTTAGAACATAAAAAACACAGTTGGATCCATCTAGCTTTGTCTTTTGTCTCCAGCAGCCAAGACTGGATGCTTAGTAAATCAGTGTAAAAATAGGCTCTATGTTCTCTTCTTTACCTTATAATATTCCAGCAACTAAGGAGATAGGGATTTCTGGAAGTCATGGTTGAATACAAGTTACTCCACTTAGTAGCTACCTGTGGTCCTGTTCTCTAGGAGTTTTTTACTCTTTTTGAACCCATTTGTGGTTTTGCTTTCCACAATGTGCTGTGACAGGATAGTTCTTCACTGTGTAAAAACAATTTCAAGTCTTATCCCTGTTTAAGTGTTCCTTTGTTATAGAGGCAGTAAATTTATTGTTTATACCTTCTCACCATCATCATAGGACAAGGTGGATTGACTTAAGATGAAGGAAGAGGGCAGGTTTAGATTAGATATTAGGAAGAAATTCTTCCCTGTGAAGCTGTAGAAGCCTTGGCACAGGTTGCTCAGAGAAGCTTGTAGATTCTCCATCCCTGGAAGTGTTCAAGGCCACACTGGAGCAACCTGGTCTATTGGAAGGTGTCCCTGCCCATGGCAGGGGTTGGAACAAGATGATCTTACAGGTTCCTTCCAAACTATTCTGTGATTACTTTCTAGCCTTTAATTGGATTTTCCTTCAGCTCTCCTTTTTAAATTTTATGTGGTTTTCTCTGTTTTCACTGGGAGACTTTATCACCATCCTCTCTAGCCAATCTAATTTTACAAGAAAACACTACTTTGAAACTTTGATTCTGCTAAAATGACTGTTGAGTTTTGCTCGGTCTGGAATAGACAAGAGCTATCTAGCCAAGGGAGTTTGAATAACTGGGCATCTGGGCTAAAGAGTCCTATGACACTGGGCATCTCCTCATCATCTAAGGGGGAAGCTCCTGATTTTTAACATTCAGTTTCCGTTTTTGATCACTTCCTAGCCCCACACTGACATTTCCAGAGGGCTCTCCACTTCTGTCTCCAGATCTCCTGCAGTGCTGGAACCAGTGTCTGTGTGTGTGTGGTTGGGGTTATTTTTCCCCCGTGCATTGCTTTGCACTTATCACTGCTGAACTTCATCTGCTGGTTTATCACCCAGTCACTCAGGGCAGTGAGAAAACATTGCCTCAACACCTCTCCAGTGTCTGTGTGTGCTCAGCAACTGCAGAGCAGCTTAGCTGCAACATATTGCAGAGAAAAGCAAAAATGTGCAAAGCGAACACTCTCTCTTCTTGCTTTTTATCTACAGAGCATTTTACATCATTCTGGGTACAGGAATAATAATTGCACAAATGAAAAATTCCTGCTGGAGAGGAGGCTATCCTCTACCTGCTGTAAAATTTCAGTGCCTGTAGTGCCCTTGTACACGTTACTCAATGAGCAAGTTGATCATGGAGAAGATCTGTTTCCTTTGGGGGCTTGGATATGTAGGGAAGCATGTGCTCCAGCTGGGATGTCTGTTCTCTCCAAATCTGGTACAGGGGGTTCAGGCAAGTGTAGAGCCTTAGAGAGATCTTCCAGCAGCTAAAGGGGCTGCAAGAAAGCTGGAGACGGACTTTTATTAGGGGCATGGAGTGGTAGAACAAGGAGAACGACCTTAAGCTGAAGGAAGGCAGGCTTAATTTAAGTCTTGGGAAGAAATTTTTCCCTATGAGGGTGGTGAGGCCCTGGCACAGATTGCCCAGAGAAGCTGTGGATGCCTCATCCCTGGAAGTGCTCAAGTTCGGGTTGGATGGGGCTTGGAACAATGTTGTCTAGTGGAAGATGTCCCTGCCCATGGCAGGGGAGGGAATGGGATGATCCTTAAGGTCCCTTCCAACCCAAACCAGCCTGTGGTTCCATAAGAACCTGTGACACTGCTCTGGAACTCCTGAGCTCCCACCTTTGCCGTGGGACATCCCCTGCATTTTGGCTCTGTTGCTCCCTAAATCTCCTCTCTGGCATATCCCTGTTGTTTCTGGGCACCTTCAGGAGCAGACAGAGGTCAGACAAGGAGCTTGTGTCTTTTAAGGCAACCAGAACAGGAACAAAGAATCTTTCCATTTAACATCTACTTCAGAGAGTGAGAGCTGTTGGGAAAAAAAAAAAAAAAAAAGGGCTTTTTGATTTCACATTGCAAAAATTCCCGATCTAACATGAAGTCCCACAAAACAGAACTTTACTATCTTATAGCTAACCCTCTGCTTTAAAGATAACAAAAATGGCACGTCCCCATTTCTGTTGAAGGAATATTTTTAACCAAGAGATGTTTTTTCAGCTTAGATGCATGATAGATCAAGGGGAAAAACAGGTTTCATTGACTTTTAAAACAACCTCCATTTCAAGGAAGAAAAACAAACCTTTTCTTCTGTAACAAACAACATCCTTACAGTACAAATGCAACTCTCAGATCTGAAATACTATGGCCAGATGCAAATTGTCACATTTGAATGAGAATGCTGAAATAGAAGGGTTTAATTTTGTTCCTTGTTTCTTTAAAATTTCTTTTAAAACTCCTTATGTCCTTTTCCAAGTGCTCTCAGCAGAGTCCTGGACTGTTTATTTTATAATTGGTTCATTGAGGTCAAGGCCTGTACAAGCTACTGTGGAAATTCAAAAGCAATCTTGGAGGTGTAGCCACAATTCAAGAGCATGACTGATGATGTCAGCCCAAATTCCTCAGAAATAAACTGTGGTTTGCTGCCATGCGTTAACAAGCAGAAACACTTGGTTTCTAGGATTTACTCAGTCAAACTACAGGAAGCTGAAACATCTGGCTTGTCAAAATGGTCACAAGGTTACAGAGGCAATGACAAAGATGTCAGTAAATTCAATCCAGGAAATTAGCACAGTTTAACCACAACATAAGTTTAGTTTCTAAACACACTGTCTTACCTTGCTGATGCACTGATTTCTATCTCTTCTAGATTTTAATTCTCCATGAATGAAACTCCATGTATTTTCAGGAAGTGCTAAACATCATGATGGTTTTTCATAAGCAATTCTTACCCCCTCTCCTGCTATTTCTTACATCTGTGATGAGAATTATTAGAAGTGACTTGCCCATTTTGACCCAAATGGAAATAAAAAAATGCAATGAGCCATAGCAATGTGACCTCAAGCCAAACGCTTCCAACTCATGTACCTAAATATAGACACCTAAATAAATGGCCTGGTTTTCAGGAGCACTGTGTGACTCTCAGAGTTGTAGGTGCTCTTAAAAATCAAGATGCTTATTTAGGTATCCAAATGCAGACTGAGCTTATGAATATATTATTTAATTTGCTTCAGAATGTAAATAAACAACTAAGAAAAAAAACAAAAAAAGCAACTAGAAGTTTTATTTTTATATGTGCTAATTAGAAGGCCACAGAGTGTAATTCACTGCAAGACACAATTTACTCCTCTAAAGCAAATATTGTGCTAATTAATGTTTATTCATTGTTGAGAAGTAGAATTTAGGAGCCCTAGTTCTGAAGCAGTGCTAGACAGGTTTGATGGAGAAGGCCACTGTATGAGACTTATTTCCTTTTTATTAATCTATATCCCTAATTATGCAGATTGACACAGGAAGGCTTTCCAAAATGTCATTTTAAGGAGTTTTGTTTATATTGAAAGATCATTTTAAAAAATTTGAATGTTTCGGTCTCCTTAAGTGTGATCCATAATTTTCAGGCTTCTTGTGTTTTTCTTTCTTCTCTGAAATTTTGATTCATTATTCTGGCACTTTTAAGTGACTACTGAAGGCATAATTGGAGTATCATAGGAAGCAGAAGGCTGTGTTATTAGTCAGCGTGACATCACATACACATCCAGTTAATGGAAAATAAGCATCTCAAGCAGGTAAGTAACAATTGAGACTCTATTTTTGAGCCTGAATTGTGCCTAGAAGTGAAAAATTAACTTTTCAACACTTCTACTAAGACATAGTTTGCTTACACACTTCATCTTTGTGTATGCTTGTATTTATATCATTGCTATTATATATTTTAGCATTGATTTTCTAGAGATCACATCAGTGACTGACAGTGGATGATGCCAGTGCCCCTGTCCTGCCAGCCCTTGTGCAAGGGGAGCACTGGGGATGGCAAAATGGAAACGGTCTTGGTGACACAGATATTTTTGGGCAGTCACAACTTCCACAGCACTGAGTCACTGCGGCAGAGCAACCTCTAAGGAGAGTCCTCCTTCCACATCAGCCAGAGGGAAGGCTCTGCCCCCTCCTCCTGCACTCCCAGCAGTGTGACACAGCTCCAGAAGGGATAGCCAGTCCATTCAGGAGTTATCTCCTACTGAGGCACTGATCTGCCAGGCTTACCCTTGCAGTGTTGCACTCCAACTTGAAGCTTTTCAGGCATTTGGCAGCCTGGATGTCTTAAAAAACCAGAAGGAAAATGTAAGCTGAGTTTACAGCTGAGCTGGGAGGGGGAAAAAGAGCACTATTGAAGTTCCTAGGGAGGATAGAAACTGTAAATGGAAGAGAAAAATGAAAGATGAAGCAGGGCCTCTAGACTGATTGTCCCCTTTGACTGCTCCAGGGCCACCTTGGGGAGCAGTCTGCTGTGCCATGAATGTCCTGTTCAGCCAGCCCACTAAGACATCCAGTGGCATGTCACATTCCCAGGCTGTGACATCCAGTGGCATGGCACCTTCCCAGGCTGTGAGAGCTCAGAGCCCAGCAGGCAGGACAGCCCCAGCTTCCAGCTCCTTTGCCCAGCTTCCCCCTTTGACCCCTGTACAAAGATGCCAATGCTGGAACATCTCTGTGTGGAGGGATAAATGTTCCTTCCCAGGGTGTGGCAGCTCAGGGTAGATGTGATTGCAACAAATCACCTGGATTTGTCCTGGTGAATGTGTAGAGAATTCATTTCCTACAGACCCACATGCCTGAATGTACAAACTGTGCGTGTGCCCAAAACCTCTGAAACAGGCTGCAAGGCCAGAATCTGCTGGAAAAATTTAGCTGGATATATTGATTAATACCCAAAGGACAGAATAAAACTATCTCCTGCTGATTGAGGCCTCTTTATTATTTTAAGGAACAACTAGATCATTGTGATGAAACTGGCTTTTAACAAAGTGGTGCTTGATTTTACTTCATGGTAAGCAAAGACCAGTTGCCAGGTTTTCAGATAGTAAAACTTTCCTTGGTTTATTTTCTCAGAAAAAGGAACTCCAAACCTCAGCTTTAATGCCTGAAAACGCCCTAGTAATTATCCCCTCTTTATCTGCATATTATTCCAGCTCTATAAACAAGCTTAAAATAGTAAATTGTAATATTAAGATTTGGGCAGAAGAGCATCAAAGGCAGTATCTTCAGCTCTAGTGAATTACTTTAAGAGCAGAACTCTTTGAGTATCTCAAGCTGCTTATCTATTTTAACCTGGGAATCACATTCATGGGGCCATGGCCTGATACTGGAATCCACTTGATTTTCTTCTGGTGTCAAGCAAACAGAAGGACACAATGCCTTTCTGAGCATTGATGGTCTCCAGAATAAAGGTCAGATAAAAGCCAGTGCCTTGAAACTGCCTGTGCATCTCTGTTAGCAGTTACAAAGACCAACACTATGAACCCAGTTCGTTTAATTCACATGAGCCAAGTCTGGCTATAATTGAGACCTTTGAGGGGAAGGTGTGACAGAGTCCCATCTTCAGCTTGGATCCTGCTTTACTAATGCAAGACCCCACAGCAAGAGTAGATTGGACATGCAGTGCTGAAGGACCACATCCACAGAGCCTCTCTTGGCTCTTATTTGGGTCAGATCTTCACAGAACTCACTGGTAATTGCCTCTGAGCAAGGACACTGGAAAAAGGCAATGCCTAAGTATGCTCTGTAAAGAACATGATCCTCCTTAGGTTTAGATTTCTCTGCCGAGCTGTGGTTACATGATCTGAGAAATGCACTGAGAAAAAGATGTTTTCTGCCTTTCTGGACTACCTAGAAGTTGCTTTATGGAAGCAGAATGCCCATATAGATAATTTAGATCTTCATATTCTCCTGGTTTATGTTTTGCAGATTCCTGAAAAGTAATGAGGTTGCCTTTTCCTCCTCTCTTCACCCCAGGAATGCGCACACTCCAGAGCAAGCTTCTGTTTTGAAAAAATGGTCAATTTTGTTGTCAGGACTATTCATATAGAAATGTCATTTCAGTGCTTGGTAAAACAATTCCATTTCCTCATCTGCAGTTCTACCTCATACCAGGTAGGAAGCTGCTCATTTTCATTTCAGTCCACTGCAAAATGGCACGGCAAACTCCAAAGGACCATCCACTATTGGAGAGCTCTGATCTCTCTCAAATTTATCAGGAGCTGTTTGCAATCCCAGCCAGGGCTGTTACAGTGCTATTGATGAGAGATGTAGGATCTCCTCTCCAGCACTGAAGTTCTTATTTTTGTAACCAAAATCCATATTGGGGCCTTCAAGCAAAGTATCCCATGTGACAATCATTTGCACATTTGCCATCACTCTATCCTCACTTGCCTTTTTCAAAGCTGGAAAGATGGTGTATGGTGTCTCTAGAGCAGGAAGAGTGCAGCTAGGAATGGTAGAGTATAGATGTAGTTCCTACTCACAGGCAGCTGCTACTCAGCCTTCTAGACAATGCTCCCCCATTTGGGTTGGTTTTATGAAAGAAAGTTGTCTTTTCACTCAACAAGAAATATGTCCATAGTCTTAAATGCCAAGGTTTGCATTAAAAACAAAGTATTTCTGAAGGTGTTTTATCATCCTCTTAAAAACTGTGAATTAAGAGATTTAAAATGTTTTTCCTGAGTGTTTTGACTGTAACTCTACAAGTAGTGTAATTTACCAGTAGCACACATCAGGAAGACATGTAGCTCATCCAAAGCCTTCCAGACAGTAATTGCTATCAATAACCAGGCAGGAGTGCTCTGATGAGTGGGAGCAACAGCTTTTAAGCCATACAGACTTTGCAGCAGTAGGTAATTGTCATTATTACCCCAGAGTGAGGAAAACAGGGATGAAGTGATTCACCCAAAGAGCACTGTGAGTCAATAGGGGAGCTGGGAATAGAGTGCAGAATTCCCTGCATTATCCATTGGAGGCCTCAGATAATATCATTTCATAAATGCTCTATCTTTGTAAAGACTTCAGTGCTATAATTATCTTCCCAGGACTCTCATGGAAACAAGATATTTATAACCCCATTAAGCCTTTCCTGGTAATTTTATGATCAAAGTGAAAAACCCAAATAATGCTGTGCCAATCAGTTGCATGTCCAATGTCATCCAGAATGGCCACATGATGAAAGCCTCTCCTTGGCTGTTGCAATTAAGTGCTTGCTATCTTCTGACTGCCTTTCCTGTGTCCAATTCCCCTTCTACCACATGGTGGACAGGGAGTATTTTTTTGCAGTATGATGAGCCATGCATTTAGAATGTACCAAATAACTGGGAAAGATGCTTGTTGCCAATAAAGCCTACTGGTTTGGGCTATAAATGCTTCCTAAAATCCTTTCATGTGTGCCAGGTTCACCTAAAATGAGCAAAGCCATCTCAGTATTTCCACTAACCTTTGTATGTCCTTAAAATTGCAATGCAGATGCCAAGACTAACTGTAAACAACAGGTTAGAGACTGAGGCTTTTGGACCCTGGTTCAGCAAAGCATTTAAGCCTGTGCTTAAATCAAAATCCATTCTTATTCCCCAGATCCATTTTAAGTGTTTGTTTAAGACAAAATGCATGCTTAAGTTGAGTTTTGCTTGGCAAAGTGCCTAAGCCCAGCACAGAGCAAAGGCCTTAAAATTAATTTGTTTTTGAGGGAAAGTCATTATTTTTAGCCCATCTCTCAATGGCCACAGCACTATCTTTTAGTCCCCAGACAGCTATTTTGAGGAGGTGTATGTGCTAAGCTGAAACTTCTGGGTTCTGTGACAATCAGTGGCACAGAAAAGAGAAAGACCACTTGAAATACTTGGCTTGAGAGGGGCCTTTGGGGAGGCCCATTAGAGGGAAGAATGAAAGAAGTTGTGATTATTCTGGGGGTGGCTGCTGATACTGTGGGTGATCTTTTCACTGGGCTGACTGGAAAAGATTCACTTACAGGAGGTCAACAATTTTAACTCAAAATGTTTTCAAGAGTTTTATATTTCCACAGGAAATTTATTATTTCAGGGAAAATTTTTACACTCTCTTCAAAAGAATATTTTAAAAATTGCCTGGAATGTGTTCGTTTCCTTTTTTTTTTTCCCTGAAACACTTCTCTGAAATACAATTATTAAAGGAAAATTTGTGTAACAGAGTTTTATTTCTCATTCCTCATAACACTAGATTTCCTGTCTCATTAAGACAATTCTTACCATTGTTTCAATGACTTTTACACTGGAATTTATCAGGTAGATCTGGCCTTTGCCACGTCTGGAAGAAGAGCAGTTACATTTTCTAAGATTTTTTTTTTAAGGGATGCTCTACTACCTTCCATTTAACACCCAGACTTCATACAGAAGGTAGAAATAAAAAAGGTAGCTTGAAATACATTTTATTTTTCTGTGGGCTTAAAAATCTTTGGCTTCTTACAGTCTTGTGGTAATGGCATGGACAAAACCTTACTCTGATTCCTGTTATGTAGGACAGCTTTCTAACAGCAGGGAGAGTCAGGTAAGAGGACAGAACCCCCATGGAAATTTGGCACTGCTGTATTTAAAAGCTGATTGGACAAGCACTTTAAGAGGAATAATTTAGATACTCTTAATCCACTCCTGCGCAGGGTATCTCAATGACCTTTTAATGCCCATTTAACCCTGTCCCATGGGAAAGCCTTCCCTCCCCCAGAAGCTTCTGGATTATTTCCAGGCAGAAGACCCCTTTTAGCTCTATCACTTGACCATCACATTGCTTTACTAATCCATCTCCCTTGTTTTTTTCCACCTTGGAAAGTACAGCGAGTGCCTGGAGCTGTCATCCACAACAGGGCAGTGATGGGACCCCACAGTCAGGTCCACTTTTCTTCACCTCTGCCATGAACAGGTATTTCTTTCCTGCCAAAAGCCTGCACTTCCAATAAAAACATGTCCTGCCTTTCAGGACTAATATTTTCATGGCTGATTCGGGACTGATGGGGAGTTGCTAAATCCAGTAGCCCCACAGAGGTGAGGCTGCTGCAGTTCCACATCCCTGGATCCAGCAGACACATCCACAGATGTGTAAAATGTGTGTATCCACTGATGGTTCCAGTGGCCAGCTCAGACAGAAACACTCAGCACTCAGACAAACAGCACCAGGGGCCTCATCCTGCCCCCTGCTATGGCAGATCAGAGTGGAGGTCTGAGAGTACAAAATATTTATAAAAATC
Source organism: Haemorhous mexicanus (assembly GCF_027477595.1). Lineage (NCBI taxonomy): Eukaryota > Metazoa > Chordata > Aves > Passeriformes > Fringillidae > Haemorhous > Haemorhous mexicanus. The sequence goes on along the minus strand of NC_082343.1, from coordinate 112,457,566 downwards.
ATCACAAAATCAATGGTTTGGGTTGGAAGGGACCTTAAAGATCATGCAGTTCCAATCCCTTGTCATGGGCAGGGACATCTTCCTCTAGATCAGGTTGCTCAGAGGCCCATCCAGCCTGGCCTTACAAATATTACAGTCATATCCAAATTTTAAAAATAAAATATACACTTCCAGGTAATACCATGCATGAAATCCAAGGGAATGGCTTTCAGTTATGGAAGAGACACTGAAACAGCAATTAAGATTGCAACCCATACACAGTTAACCATCATGGGCTAAAATAAAAGTTGGATGAATAATTTTCCAGCCATATAAATCACTGAAGTTGTTCTATCCATCATGAAGGTAAGCCAACCATGTAATGCATTACACAATGTGTTATTTTCCTATGCATGTTATTCCCATAGTTTGTTCTGCTGTTCAAAGTCTATTTGTATGAAGGGATTTTTTTGCAAATACTTTTAAAATGATGAATAATTACTTATAAGACTAAAAATACATGCCAGCTATTATTGTATATTAAATCTGACAGCAGGTAAAGTGTTGGTATCTGAACTTATTTGACAGCATCTTCAAACAACTTTTACTAGGTATTCTTTACAGGATTAAAAATTCTTAGAGTTGTGCAATTTGTTCTATAACTCATGGAAGGGAAAGTAAAAGCATTCTAGATAACAGACAACCAGTCTCATGAGCAGGAACAGCTTTCCTTGCAGTAACTTTTTATTGGGAGCTAAACATGGTCAAACTTTCATTGCAAACTCGTGCAAGGACTGATTCTGAATCCTGTGGAGCAAAATAAAGCTCAGCAGACATTTCAGGTGCTCCAGTGGAACAAGATCCCAAATGCTTGCAATTTTTCCATTACAAATGCATTTTATTTGCAAAAAGTTGGCACTGTGTAGGCAGAGCAGACCAGACCTTCACCTGCCCACACAGGCAGTGACACATAAGTCCCCACAGTTTATCAGGATGTGGAGCTGATCCAGAGGTCTCTGCTCAGACTGTCCTGGATTTTGTGCACACCAGAACCAGGGAGCTGTTTGTCGTTACCAATGTGATTTCTTAGCATGAGGCACCAATTTGGCCTTGGTTTGAAGCACCCTGCAGGAAGCAGTGACCTGGCCCAAGGGAGCTGCTTCTCCGCTGGTTCTGGCACAGCTTCCACACAGGATTTCCAGACACTACAGATTTTTGTCCTGAATGTTTGGTTGGTGAGTTTAGTATATCAGATTTGCAAAGTCAATGAGTAACTGGCCCACGATTATGAATGCAGCAGGAGAGCTTGGATTGAAGCACTGGGAGGTAGGCAGCCAAGGGGGAGCACAGGTATGACTGCACTGGTTTGGCACAGCACAATGTACAGCATTGAAAGCTGAAATCAAGAACTCTGCAGGCAGAGAAGCTGTCTGAAGATGTGGGATTAGGAAGCAGCTCAGTGGTCCATCCATCCAGCATGGGCTGGCAAAGAAAGGTCAGTGCCGCACAACTTTCATTCCCGGCATTTATACCGGACCTGTAATGGTGCCATGGGTCGCTGTGTCCCCACCAAGTGTAAAGGGCTCTGAAGAAAGAAGAAATTCAGAAAAAACACATCAGTTAGTTTAGTTAATGGCATTGCCATTGTTCTTTAATGTTATGATATAAGCATTCTTGCATCTTCAGTCTTAGAGAGCCAAGACCAAATAACAGTAATTATTTCTTGGCTTTGCCAAAGCCATTGAGTAGGGCCTTCATGGTTAATTATTATTCCAGTCACTCTGTCAGGGTGACACATGAGTTCTTAAGAAACACTCACAGTTTTGAATACTTTCAAAATATTCAAATAATGAATAGGCAATTGTGCTGTTCTACCATAAGTGTAAAACCTTTCTGTGTCTCAGTTGCTCATTCAGTCTTACCCTAACCATTTACCTTCCACACCCGAATAAGGAGTGGAAGAGCACTACAAGTGTTACATCTGATTCCATATTTTCAAAGTATTAGTGATCTCGTTCCATATTTACTGTTTTTGTAAGCAACAAGTATCAAATCTCTGGTAATGTTTAGGCAATGAGGAGACAAAACAGTCTTGTAAGCATCTTGTTGTATCGGCAGTGCAGCCCCACTAACTGGAATTGCTGGAATTACTCTGGATTTTCTGAGTTAAAACAAAGATACACGTTTTATAATACTCATCTCAAAATTTATGTAAGCACAGTTGAGCATGGTTGTTCAGCTGAGCCTGATGAATGAAGGGCATAAAGATGGAGAATGCTACACAAATGCATGGATCTCTTACCTCCTTTGGCACTGGATCCAACAGGACAAATTCATACTTGTACAGGAACAGCACAACCAACAGCTGGATTTCCATGATTGCAAACCACCTGCACGAAAAGGGAGGAAAGCATTGGTCCTCCAGACTGCCCATCACATGTGTGTTATTATCAGGTAAGAAACAGGGTGTGTCTTTGACACATTTTACACTCTGTGCTTTAGTTCTGCCTGAAAGTTTATCTTCCATAGGAAAACTGCCGTAGTTTGGGTCTGTTGCTCAGCAAAGAACACCAATGTGGCAGCTGCCCCTTCTTTCTCTGGTGAAACACTGGACTGACAGTATCCTTCTGACACCTGTCTTAAACCAGCTCCTTATCATTATGGATTTTTCCACTGTATAAACATTTATGTTCTCCTAACACTTGCTGACTTGAAATAACTTCCTAGGAGTGAGAAGGCAGTCAAACAGAAAAGGCCATATGACTAATTGTGCTATATAAAGTTATATAATACAGCTGGGAGCCTGGTGACATCAGAGAGCGGTGACAGTGGGAGTTATTATTTAATGCGTCAGCATTAGGATGCAGTAGGAGACCCAAGGGCATGGTTTCTTTTTTCTGTAACACTCTCCCAAAGGTCTTTCATAGGCCAGAGAAGATTTTGGGTAATTGCAGGTAAAATCCTCCAGGCTACTGGCTTTTAAAGCGTATGTGTACAAGAGCTTTCTGCATTCACCAGTGTGCACCTATGCAAGGTCACAGGATTACTCACTTGCAGAGTTTAGACACAAGTCTTAAATACCCAGTTAAAATTGTACTACCACCTTGCTCTTGTACAGAGACTTGCTGGGAACCTGGATAAAATCGCTGTGGCAGAATTCACAGGGGAAGAGGCTACATAACTGCACATGGAGCTGGCCTGGCAGGTGTGAAAAGAAGCTAAAAAGCATCACAGACCCAAGGTAACACCTGCAGAGCCACCAGGCTCTGCACATGGAGCCACCCTGGGCTCTGGAGTGGGATATCCTTGTTTGTTTCAGCACAGCTTCAGACCCAAATTATCCCTGTGATTTCACACTGCAATTGCCTTGAGCTTTTGGTGGTCTTGGCTCAGGGGAATGGAGTGCAGACATATTCTGATGGCTATTAGCCCAGCTCAGGTGGGACGCAGCCCAAGCTCCAAGCCTGCAGCACCAAGCAAGGCTGGGTCCTTCCAGTCCCAGCTGTTTTTGCAGAGCAGGGCCCTGGACCCCAGTGCTTGAGGGGACAACACACCCATGCAAGACAAGCACAGTCACACAAGCAGTAATCCTCTGGTTTGACCAAAGCAGTCAAACCGACATCAAATTTTTCTCTTGGGTAAAAAATATGGCACAGAAATGGCTTTTTTGGAGCTCTTCCCACATCAGTTTGGTAGAATACTGGACAGCTAAGTTATTTACTAGCTTTCAGTTTGATTAAAATAGCTTTTAATTTTATGCTGAACTTTTGCAATGGAGAAATTAAATGTTACATACATTTAATTTATAAACCCCATTACAGAAATAAATAAAAATGCATCTTAAACTTGAAATAGCATTGTTTCGTTCAGTAGTATGAAGGAAATCTACAACCTGGAATCCTTGATACAATCCTTGATTTCATTTTCTTTTTTTTTCCAAGACCATCACATTATTCTTTTACAATTATTGCTAAAAAACCTGAGGTGTGTGTTACCATGTGGACTGCCAAAGGGTCTGAAAGGGCTTTTTTTGTTTCTCAGCAAGAAAAAGATTCTCCATCTGTTATCTGTGTAGAAATGTTATACTTTCCTTTCTAAACTTATTTGAAAGATGTTATCAGAGTCCAGAGAACAGCCTGAACAAAGATATAGGTCAGGATATATAAACAAGCAGCTTTCAGAAACATTGTTTTGCAGCTTTCCCTGTACCTGCAGATGCCTCTTGTGAATTTTGCTGTTGCCCTTGCTGTGAATGAGGCTGTGCTCAGATTTAGCTCAGGAATGTGGTACAAGCCACCGAGGTACAGCAGTGAGTGAGCACTTCCCTCTGACAGACCTAAACGGTGAAAGCAGTTTGATTCATTTTGCTCATGTCTTTAATGCCTTCACAAATTTTATCTGGCACTCATGTCTAGCCTGCCATAGGGTGCAGATTCCAGAATTCAGACCCTCTGCAACACCCTCCAGATTCCTTGCTCCACATGGAACTCGAGGTAAAATGACTGGTCTTAAGGGTTCTAAGGAGACTTTTGTCTCAGAGGAGCTCAGGTTTTGAAGGCAGAGGATTGAGCACAGAGATGTTTGAACACAGGAACAAGGAGCAGCTGGCTGCCTGGAACTTTTTCCAGGAAGAGGGACAGCAGAGAAAACAGCAGAAGGAATGCAGGAAGTACCAAGGCTGGCATTGCTGGAGGAGTGAAGTGAGACAGGATCTGCAATTTAAGCCGTTATACAATTCTGTGTGCCCTAATGCAAAGACCAGATTCAAACAGAAAGGAGCCAGTTAAGACACCTGAAGATCAGCAGAGATGTTAATGGCATCACAGAGGATGGAAAGAGTCTCAGACCTGAGAAATGTTCTGTAGGTTTGTTGAGAACTGGTTTAGGACAACCTAAATAACTGTGTCTGTAAAATGGTGTGTATGGAAGTGGACCAACTCTCCTTTGATGAAAAGAAACCTCAGCAGGGGCAGAGCCAGGCTGAATTTCCCTTCTGGGTGGGGGGCAATATCCCTTGATACACTGGTCTCAGATTCTGCCTGTTCACTGTGACTTCACCTGTCTTTTCCAGGAATGAAACCACTTTCAGATCAGTTTAAACAAGGTGCAGATGGTGCCGAACATGAGGAGACTGACAAAGAGCAAAGCAAACATGTTATCTCCAAGAGTAAGAGAAGCCCAGTTCAAGAGAGTTGTTCTCTGCAGGATTTGGGAATAAATAAACTCCAGCTGTTTCACTGACCTTCCTGGACACTGATGCTTCCCTCCTCCGAATGCCACAAAGCTGTCCAAGAAAGCATTCTTCTCTAAATTTGCCTCTTTCCAACGATCCTGTGGGAAGAAACTTTTTTTTTTTCCAAATCAGCCTTATATAAATAAAGCTTAACTTTATTTCTTCAGGCTAAAAATGACCTTGGACAGCTAATCCACAATACAAAGTTTCACTAATACCATTTTTTTGCATTCAACCTGTTAGTATTAGAGTCTGGATCCAAAAGTCAACACCGAATCAGGGAAAGAAATGAGGTTTCCATTTGAAACACATTTAACTGCCTTAAAATGCTGGAGAAGTTTTCAAAATTATCCCTAAAGCAGTTCTATACCTCCCTATTTCCCAAATCCTGCATCTTGAGCTATTTAAATGCAACCTTCTCTTTTTAAATGTATCTACGAATGCAAATCTTCAACCAGTACTGAGGGAAGCCTCAGCCACAAAATTGTGCCATGACACACAAATAGCTCACACACATCTTGCACAGAAAAAAACATTTCTAAGACGCTTTGCATAGACAAATGCAAGGTCTATGGGCTTTAACTGGTGGAAGCCAATGTGTGAGAAGATGGAAGATTCTCCACAAAAAACAGCTTGTGTGTACCCAAAGGGATCCCTGCTCCATCCTAAATTTGAGAGGAAAAGGACTACCCAAGACAAGGCAATATTGGCTGAAGTTCTGGTGGGTGACACTGAGAGAAGCAAATCTCATGACTGCTGGGTGACAAACTGTACCAGCCTCCACAAACTCAGTGCTACTCTGCCAAGTAACACCCTGTCAAGCTTCTGGTGGTGAACTCCTCTGATGAAGCAGTCCCAGAGAAGACATCATCTTGCATTTATTTATTTTAGGGGCTTTTTTTCAGCTAGGGCTGATTAGAGATTTCTGAGGAGGAAATCTGTCAGCATCAAAATCCAATAAAGAAGAAAAAAAATCTCCGTGGTGATGAAGCAAGGTCATACATTTGGAATGACAATGTCCAATGGGCACTCATCTAGTTCCCTTGAAAAAAAGCTAGAGTTTCTAAAAAACAAGTGAACTTGCTCTTTAGAAATAAAGTTACTAAAAAAATAAGCTGCTGGATCAGAGTTTCAGCTTCAGATTTCAAAGAAGCAGGAATTGTTAAAAGAGATTTCAAATCAGGAAGAGTTTGCTAGAAAGGAAGTTTTGTTTAAATTACTTCTTGATGTATTTCTATAAAAAAGACAAACTGTTCTATATTGGATGGCGCTAAAAAGAGCAGTTACAAGCCTGCCCACACAGCCACCTGCAGTGGAATAATAATCAAGAAACTAGATTAACTACTGAATTAGCAGAGATACTACCTGCGAGAAATCATCCGGCAGGGAGAGGAGAATACTTGGAATCACAGAATTGGTTAGGTTGGAAAAGACCTCTAAGATCATCGAGTCCAACATTAACCCAGCACTGCCAATCCACCACTAAACCACATCCCCAGCTGCTACACCTACACATCCCCTCCAGGGATGGTGACCATTTTCCTGGGCAGCCTGTTTGAATGCCTGACAGCTCTTTCAGTCAAGAAATTTTTCCTAATATCCAATCTAAATCTCCCCCGGCACAGTTTGAGGCTGGTTCCTCTCATCCTGTCAGCTCTGACTTGAGAGAAAAGATGACCCCTACCTGGCTGCAATCTCATTTCAGGGAGTTACAGAGAGTGATAAGATCAGGATCAAAGTGATACTAAAGTAGTTCCATATCACCTGCAGCATATCACTGAATTTAAAAGACTTTTTTATTCCTACAGGGTCCTCCTTTATGTCCCTGTATTCAAGGCCATTCTCCAGCCAGATTGAAGCACATTTGTCCATATGCTTTTATTGTAAAATAAGTGAAGGGAAGAAAAGGCAGCAAAATATCCACACTAAGAGTGACAACTTACAGGTTTGAACATTTCTGGGTCAGGAAAATATTTTGGATTCCGGTGCAACCAATATGGTGACAACATCAGCATGTCACCTGCAGGGATGGTGAAATTCTGAAAAGAGAAAAACCTCTAAGAAAAGAGCTAAAAATCTCACAAAATAGTCCCTCCTTGGTAGCTCTCTTCCATCGGCAGAAGATCCTAAGGAAAGACAAGTGAGGGTGATAAAGCCATGGTGGCCATATTACATGTCTGAGGTTTCTTCTTGCTGCTGCTATTTTTTTCCATAAAACCTAAACAATGGGGAAGTTGGAAAGATTATTTGTGTTCTAATTTGGGGTTTTTTAGATATCAAAAGATCAGAAGTATTATTTCTGTCTTTCCTGCTTCTTGACTTATCATGTGAGCTGTTTTCTTTTTTCTAAATATTTTGTTAAATACTTCCTTCAATGCAAAGAAACTCAAAGAAAGCCTTCTATGACAGTAGACAGATTATACTGATAATTTTATCAGTAATCTAAATAGTCATGAGCCCTGATTCCTTAAGAGTGTGGGTTTTTTCCCCAACATTTCTTTGCCAGATTCCTGAATGCTGACACCTCCCTTCTGAATGGTAGTGAAGAGGACAAAAAGGAGTCTTAACAGTAACTAAAATGTAGTTCCTCCTGCTATACTTGTTGGTCTGATTCCCCTTTTATATGCCATCAGTATCTGTACTTCAATTCAATTCAATATTAAGCCACTTCAAAATGGAAGGCAAGACTGTGAGCCAGACAATCCAAACCACTCATAAATTAATGATGATGAATAAATCTATTAAAAAGAATATATATGTGAGGCTGGGGAATATCTCTATCACTGTAATTTTACCCAGATCTATTGGGAGGACCCTTTCCAGACAAATCACACAGCATCCTTTGGGGGAAAAAAACCCCACAATCAAACCTCACCTTAATTCTAATTGGGTTTATGACTTTCTTGGTGATTGCACCTGGAGACCTCAGCCGTATGGCTTCCAAAGTGCACCATTTAATGAAAGGGATCTTCTTAAGGTCTTCCTCAGAGACTTCCAGTTTATCTTTACCTGTTGTGGCATGAGAAAGAAAACTCCATGTCAAAATTACATTTCATACTTGCTTTAATACAGGCTGGCATGTTTTGCTTTAGGACTGTGGGTGAAATACTTCAAGACTTCAAGGAAGGCATTGTTTACACACAAAAATTGCCTTTATATTTCAAAGTAAATAAACAGACCCAAATCAGTTACATTTAAGAAAAGCCACTGGACATAATTCAACAACTCTAAGGTAGGTGTAGATATGGCATTAGATAGAAGGGGCCAAACAAAGTCATGTTGGAAATTAAAAGTCTTCAGAGTTTTTCTGTGCTTTCATAGCATACTGCATGGAAATCTCAGGGACTGTAGGCACCAAGACAAGAAGCCATGGCGGAGCTCTTGGGCTCTGTTAACATTAGAAAATGAAACAAGGCCAGGAGAGAGGCTTCAGGAATTTCTTTATTGGTTAATTAATGACATGTTTCTTGACATAGTTTTGACCCATGTCAACAAAGAGTTTAAAAAAGTTTAACTCTGGTCCAAGGGACTGCATATGGGAACGACTGCTCCCAATAGGTGACTGCTTTTTGAGGGAGGGAGGTTACTCATGGGGGGTGAACCATGCTGGAAAAATTTGCCTCTGATGACAGAAAAGAGAACAGTTCCTGGTTTAACCATGAATAGCTGTAACTCTGGTGAACAACACACCATGAAAAGCACCTGAACTGAAAGACCTCGACTATTAGGTGCCTGGAAAATGCACAAGACTAGGAAACACAAATACAAATCTAAATTTAAGTTATAGGAATGAAGAAACAAACACATACTGTTCTTTTCCTACTTCCTTCTGCCAACATCAGAGATGTTTTTGCTTAGAAATACATCTTGAACATATACTGAGTAAAGACCTGAGAGCTGTCTATGCTATCAGTAGCACCTTTAATTGGAACACTCCTTGTTCCCAGCCACTGACCAAGTGTGCCCTGTGCTGGGCCAACACAGGATAAATCACTTCCAACTTCCAGAAGGACAAAATCACATTTATTACCTGCTTTGCCAAAAACAGAAGCCAGATCTTCCACGACTTTCTTGTAAATGGCAGGATTAGAGAGTATGAAAGCAAGGGTCCAAAATGCAACCTAAACAGAGATGGAAATCCTTGAATTGGGGGACATGGAATAGAATGACAGTATCTTTTTAGCAAACCACAGAAGCAGGTGAAAACATTTGGACTTTTGTTATGTGTGCCTGCTGTGGCTGAGATGCACGGGGAGCTGTGCTTCCTGGGAAAATCCATATCTAAGAGCTCAGCTCCTGGGAGATTATGTCTAGTCATCTGCTGTGTACTTATCTTTAGGGAACATTATATAGCTTTGGCCTTGAGCTTTGAAACACAGAATCCTTTATTTTCAAATAACTAGGTGTTAAATGAACTACTAAATCATCATGCATGATTAGTTTTAGCTAGAGGAATGAAAGAAAAATAAATTCATACTAGCATTTGCAGAAACGAGATTAAATAATTTGCAGGGCATTGTCATAGTGAGTCACACTAAAATGGGCAGGAAAAGCTTTAATTAACAGCAAAATAAGGAGTAGTATATCCCCTTTAGAAATAATTTGCTAACTGATTATGCAATGAAGTTGAAAATCAAGAAACTTAGGAAAGGAGAAAATCCTCTTAAGCAGGATGAAACCAGAAGGACTGGCAGCAATGCCAGGAGTCTCTCTCCTCTTGCTGAGCTAGCGGGAGGTGCAGCCTGCACAGAGATCTGGTCGTGGGCCATCTGTGCTGGTGAGGGATGAAACTCTGACTGTTATTTCCCAAACAGACTGACATGGATGCAGCCCTCCTTCCGCAAAGCAAGTCTAGTAGCTTAGCCTTCCTGTACAGCACTTGGACACTGTGGCTTCTCTCCATGGGCTAAGAAGGGATAACTGAATTGTTTCAGATAAAAGGGTTTAAAGTGCTGGTAAAAAATGCCCTTGGAAGGTGAAAGGCCTTTTCTTTCGTCATTCCATTCCCCAGAACAGTGGGTGTTACTATTCTGAGAAACAGAAAAATATCTGTATGTCTATTTACAGCTGAATATTACAGAAGTAAGTGTTGTGGAAGGAATGTCAGTTATCCTGATAACAGACAGCAGGCTATGCCTCCCACTTATGCCAACACGTGAATCCACAGAAACCTCACTGAAAGGGATAAATTTCCCTTAGGCTAAACTGCAGTAATATCCAATCTCCAAAAAACATAGATATATCCGTTAGGGGAACATATAAAAATAACTCACTATCATGTTTTTCTAAATCACATCTGTAATGGACATAACTGTGCTGGAAAGAGCTTAGTAGTCATGGTAAATAAAGGATGTTTTTGCTGCTATGGATTTTTCATCTGAGAAATTCCTGTAAATGTCTTTGGTCAGCCTAAGCTGTCTTAGATATAGTGGGCTTGTTAGCATACTTATATCAGTATCATTAATCCAGCAAATCCTTTTCTAACACAGACAAAACTTAACAGCTCTAGAATCAAATTATTGCTTTTCTTCCACTGGCATTTGTACAGCAGATCTCCCAAAAATAAAGGAGAAAAAAACCACTTGAGGGTTTACACACAGATGAAGTTACTCTATATTATGCTTTTGATATTCTTTACAATTGGTAACACCAGGGTTTCTGAAAAAGTCTTTTCTATAATACACAGTGCTTCAAAACAGAGTTAAATGCTCTTCACAGCTTAAGACTGTGATCTTAATAGCTGTGAGGCTTATGTTCCTGAAATGTTATGACAGGGGACAACATAATTTAGGAAAAATACAAGAAGAGCTTTTCTTGTCATTGCTTCTGTGACATTGCAGCCTGGGTATATTTGTAGTGATGCATGTGGGCGTGATAATCCCTTCTTTGGAATCCATGGAGTGTGTGTGACCTCTGCTTCAAAGCCTTTCCTCCCCAAATCCAGGCTTTGGAGCAGGAGAGAGAGAAGGTGTTTCTGCAGCTGATGTACTTACAGGCACAGCATTTGCTTGGGCAGCCCAGAGCATCAGGAGACCATAGTTGGGAGCCAGATGATTTCCCTGCAAGTTATCCAGGAGATGTTGTAGAAGTGTCTGTTAAAAATAAAAGGAAATAATCTGTATGTCCAAGAATATATTAAAATGTAGTTTGGGGCCAGGCTTACTAGAGCTCAAGGACTAGCTTCTCAAAGAAAAGTAATGTTAGTTATGGCTTTTTTGGAAGGCACAATGTAGAGATGACAGCTACTGAAAGAAAGTGAGACTCACATAAGCAGAGGTTAAGGAGAACTCAGTGCACCACATGAATTTCTCCTGAATACTTTCACTGCTCTCCATTTCCTTTAAGTTTTAGAGGATTGAGTTCCCTCACTCCCCATTGTTACTTGTATGTGGAAGAAAGGAAAAAAAAAATCTCCATTCTAATCCCTTCTCTACACCTCTGCTTTAAAGAACCTCAAAATGGGAATGAGCCAGTTGAACAAATGGAAATGAAGAAAATGTTCTCTCTGTTCATGCCCAGAATGTGCTTCTTATAAAGAGATGGTTTGACACATCAGCAAACTCCCTAGTTTCAGGCACCTTGTTGGTGACCTAAGCAGTGACTTCAATGGGCTGATATTTGAAACTATAGCAATTGTGTAATGTTCTAGCACCAGCTTTTGTTTATAGCATTTTCTTAAATGCAGGGCAAACATGCACTTGAGGCAAAGCTTCCTGCCTGCTTTTCAGAGGAGAAAACGCCAATCTTGAATAAAAAATGGCTGATTTTTTTTCCAAATTCCCATCCAATCTAAGACACCAAGTTCGTGCTTCCTACTTCCCGCACCTTCTTACCTCCCACCAGCTCCTCTCCAGCCTTCTCTTTCTTTCTGCTGATCTGGTTTATTTTATTAAATAAATTGCAGTATGTAAAGCTTTTGAAGTCTAAATAAAACCTGGTTTGTTTAATGATCTGTCCTACAACCATCTGGTAGATCAAAATTCCCAGGCCAGTCTGCCGTCACATTTGTCAGCCCTATCCACAGAATTCCTGCCAGAGCTCAGGAGAATAACCAGGGGAACAACTTATCTCAGCTTTGACACAATCAATATTTAGGGTACTTGGCTCCCAAGCCAGTAATCTGCTATTTTCTACCAGTCTGGCTGTTGAAGGATCTGCTCACTCTACACCATGGTTTATAAATAGCACATGCAAGGTTTTGAAGTTTCACAGCACGGTGCCCTCGGTGGAACAACTGAAGGGTCTTTCTCTCACCTCTTTCAGCTGCTTACTGAAGTGTGGTACTGCAGGCTGGGGATGGGTCATAGCTCTAACCCCTTGCCTTAAAATTCCCCAGGGGAAGATGTTAATTCTCAGAATTGCTTGAAATGCACTAAATGGAGGAACAGGAGTCAAAGTTATGGGTCTGTCCTACTGCAGGTGACAGCAATACTGGAACATTTGGGTATACCTATAAAAGCTGACATATTTGACTTATTTCTTCCAGTACTGAAGTAATTCCTGCCCTCCATTGCTTCAGTCAGAATATACAACAAAGTCATCTTATTTCCTAGCCTCGGATGTTTACCTTGGATGCAGTCTCTGAAGGGTTGGTCCTTTCAGCATCCAACACTACTTTCTCAAATAATTTTAGAAGCCATTTTTTGGATTTAGACCAGTTCCTGTAAAGAAAAGCAACAAACAAGAAGCACTTAACTGAGGCAGCCCAAGCCAACATTTCCTTTTCCATGAGAAGCCCTCCTTGGGTTGTTTTCCAAAAGCCCCTGGGCAGCAGTCAGCTGATGAACAGCCAAGTGTCAGTCTGACTGACAGAAGTGATGACTGGCATGAGGAACAGCACATCCAAGGCCTTCACCTTGACCAGACCTCCTCCTGCAGCCAGGACCTGGGACTGCAACACTCCTACATTTTCATACCTTTTTATTACAGGTTTTCATTGTTGATTTGGACAGATTGCTTAGGCCAATCTTTTAAAGAATGATCCTCTTGATGAAAATCAAGGCCATATTTTAGAGCATTCTCAATTCTTTCTGAAGGTATTTTCAGGTGCTAAAGGTGCCATGATGGCCCTGAGAGCACTAACATTTTCTGGAAGCACCACCTCAGGGTTTAGGTGTTTCTGCCCAAGGTCAGTTCTGTGACAGTGCAGACATGTAACCTGGCATTGTATTGGGAAAACAGCTGAGGTGTGGAAAAGAGCAGAGAGACACTTCATTGGAGGCCCCCTGAGCTTGGGACTCACATTTAGGCTCAGGCCTTTGCTCTTTACCCCATTCTGCTGCTCCCTGACAGGTCCAAGCTCGGCTCTGCTCACCTAAGCCAGGTTATTTCTGCTTTATACTAGGAAAATGCACAAGACAAGGTCAGAACCTCTTTGAAGCATTCAGCTAAAAGCCTGCTTCACCTGAGGGCACACCATCAATAAAAACTGGGCATCATCTTCCAGGGGAAATGTCTCCCATGGCTGACACTGCAGCAAGATAAATGTCTGTAGTAGGTACACCACAATCATCATGTCTGCCCCTTTACCTCAGGAAGCACTCGGGCATCTGAGAAGCATATTCAAAGTCCTCATCATATTTCTGGAAATGCTCTTCAAACTCCTTGATTTCACTCGGACTGGTTGGGCAGATGCCCTTCCCAAACAGGGTGTTCACCACTGCTGGATACATGACATGCCTGCAATGACAAGATGCCCAAGACTTAGGGGCCACAGGGAAGCTGTTGCAGCAGTTTTAGAGCAGGATGCAGCATGTTGGATTGCCCAACCTGGAAGCTGGGGACTCAAGGGTCACACCAGTATGGAAGGGCTGGCACAAGTCTCACACCTCAGCCCCACACTTATTTCAGATTTTAAACAGAGGCAGGAGATTCACAGACCTCAGGCTGGTCTTCTACGCATGGCAGAACTTCACCAGCTAGGGTTTGGTAACTTGAATAGGAGCAGAAAGGCTCTGGCCACCGAGGTCCCCTTCTCCCCATTAACCACCCCTCTCATTTCAGTTTGACCCACATGAACCTTCTGGGCATTGCACAAACCCCTCTGGACCAAACATCCTGAAACATCCTTCCTCTGGCTGCAGCTTTCCTGGGCAGATAATGCTTTTTTGGTTTCTTTTCATCTCACTCTTTCTTGCTTTCTCCTCTGTTATCCTGCAAACTCTGAGCTCCTTCCTCAGACCCTTCTGCTGTACTCCAGGAAACTCTTGTGCAGCCTTTGCTGTGTCCCAGATGCTGCTAAATGGGTATTTCAGGGAACAGGGCTCACTTTTCTGATTTTCTGATAATTAGGAAGAGGGGGCCATCTGGTGGCTCTATGGATTTCATTTTGACACAGCTAAGTAACAATTATTCGGAATGCTGCATTCCAATACTTTGACTTTGCCTTGTTTAGCAATGCAGAACCAATCACTCCCGACAAGATTTCAAAGCCCCTCTCCCTCACATTTTTGCCAGTTAATCCAAACTGCAGTAACTGGAGTGAGTGGTTTAACTGCACTAACAGCTGTATCTTACTGTATTATGCAGGAAAAGGCAGCAAAAGAAATCTGAATGTGAGGTGTTAGAAACTGGTCCAAACCAAAGGCAGTATCTGTCCCCATCCCTGGGAATCTTCAAGGCCAGGCTGGATGGGGCTCTGAGTGACCTGCTCTAGTGGAAGGTGCCCATGGCAGGGGATGGAATAAGAGGATCTTCAAGGTTACTTCCAACCCAAACCATTCTATCATTCCATGAATATTCAACTTGTAGTACAGATGGACAGACTAGATACAGGTGTTGTCCCAGATAATCAGGAAGAAGAAGGAGTTAAAAGCTTTGTTGCTGTCACATGAAACAATTTTTTTTTTTTAACATGAAGTTCTGGCAGCCAAGTCAGTTGCAGAAGGTCTTAGTTAAGCTTCAGGCTAAGCTTGGCTCAAACATGGAAATTTCTCAACCTGCAGAAGATTAGGCATTTTTCTAAGTTTTTTATAAATAACGTGAAGCTTTTATCTCATCTTTTGGGAAACAGGGTTTGTTGCAACATGCTGTGTTTTCTTTTTTCTTCCAAACAGGCTGCTCAGATGCTTCTTCTAACCGGGAGAAACACCTTTACATGAAACCTTGTCCACTCTGTGAGCCACCTGAAACCATGAAGCTGTGATGAGCATCCCGACAAAACTTTTGTAAGACTTTTGAGCTCCAGCTGGTTTACAGAAATATTTCCCTTCCATGTAGGACACCCCTGAGTTAGAGATGTGCTGCAAAACTCCCTTACCTTACCAGGTCATTGAGGTCGCCTATGCCCTCTGTGCCCAGGTGAGCCATGTGCTCATGGAGCTCCTTACACAAAGTGCCTGAGAACATGTGCAGGTTAGTGGGACTCATCTTCCCCTTCATCATGCTGTAGAGGCTACCATGGTTCTGATAAAATGCTTCTGCAGGAACAGAGACTAAATACAAAATGAAACAAAAACGTTTTGAAAAGTAGATTTTTCACTGAAAGATAGAGTGAACATTTTTACACTTAACTTTTGACTCTAATTTAAATGCCCTAACCCTGGAAATTCTCTGGAAGCTTCCTTGTAACCATGTAAAGGTTTTGGTAATGACTCTGCTTCTTCCAGTCCATGTAACATTTTCCTGCCTCGTGAAGCTTCAGTGCCAGAAGCAACAATCCAGAGATTTCCCCCCAGTGGGATGTACAGAGATGTGCAGGCGCACCACAAAACTGAATGAAGTGAAAAAAAAAACCAAGTTTGTGTCTCCACGCTATAGAAGTACCTCCTCATAAACACCTCAACCTTTTCTAATGACTGTTGTACTGCTGTGTAGCAACTAATTACTGCTGCAAGCTGATTTTCCAGTGGAGTGATAGGATTACCTATGATTGCTCTTAAGGTACATGCAGGTGGGGTGTCCAGCCACAGCAAAGGACCTGATCTCAAACTGGGGTTCCTAGACGGTAAAAGTAATAACATTCCCTGGATCAGAAACTTCTGATTCCTTGAGACTGAATCCAAATCCCTCAGCTGGTTTACAGTACTGGGTTGTCGTGGAGAAAATGAATTTCACCATTTCACATCACGGTCGTGGATTAGAATAAGCATTTAAGGCATGATCAAAAAGCCAACAGGCTTTTGGTTGGGATTTAATGTTCCTGGGTAACTAGATTTGGTTTCCTTTAAAAAAGAGACAGGTCTCAGTTACCTGCATTCTTGACAGCTTGCTGTACTGCCTGTTCAAAATTTAAGTCTTCAGATTTAAAAAATGCTTCAGTTCCTTCTTCCTCAGTCACAAAAGTGAACCGTTTTCCCAGAGCAAATATTGTGAACACAGGTCCATGCTGGAACAAACAAATATTTCCTGTCAGTACACTGTTAACACATTCTGCAGGAGCCCCAGCAGGACTTCAGTGCTGTTGAGAGGTGAAGAGGGAGGACCTGGTCATTCCTGTTCTCTGCACACCTTGGCTCAGAACTGCACAGGATGAACATCAATCAGACTAAAATTTGCACACTTATGACTAGAAGGGAATATGGTATGTGCCTGACCTCTTGCAGAGTAAAGACATTTCTTCTCTTAAATTAACGCTTTACATTTGAATTACATTGCAGCTCAAACAACACAGCCTACGTGGATTTAGAGAACTTAAGGGATGGGTTATCTTCTGCAACCTTTGGTTGCCACAGCAAAGTACCAATACTGTAAAAATCCATAATCCTACTATTTCAGTCTACACTGTTTAAGCAAAAAGTTCACTCTCCTGCATATTTTTAATGTTTCAAGTTCCTCTTCTCCCTTCCCTTCCCTTCCCTTCCCTTCCCTTCCCTTCCCTTCCCTTCCCTTCCCTTCCCTTCCCTTCCCTTCCCTTCCCTTCCCTTCCCTTCCCTTCCCTTCCCTTCCCTTCCCTTCCCTTCCCTTCCCTTCCCTTCCCTTCCCTTCCCTTCCCTTCCCTTCCCTTCCCTTCCCTTCCCTTCCCTTCCCTTCCCTTCCCTTCCCTTCCCTTCCCTTCCCTTCCCTTCCCTTCCCTTCCCTTCCCTTCCCTTCCCTTCCCTTCCCTTCCCTTCCCTTCCCTTCCCGTCCCGTCCCGTCCCGTCCCGTCCCGTCCCTTCCCTTCCCTTCCCAAACCTTCCCTTCCCTTCCCAAACCTTCCCTTCCCAAACCTTCCCTTCCCTTCCCAAACCTTCCCTTCCCTTCCCAAACCTTCCCTTCCCTTCCCTTCCCAAACCTTCCCTTCCCAAACCTTCCCTTCCCTTCCCAAACCTTCCCTTCCCAAACCTTCCCAAACCTTCCCTTCCCTTCCCAAACCTTCCCTTCCCAAACCTTCCCAAACCTTCCCAAACCTTCCCTTCCCAAACCTTCCCAAACCTTCCCAAACCTTCCCTTCCCTTCCCTTCCCAAACCTTCCCTTCCCTTCCCAAACCTTCCCTTCCCAAACCTTCCCAAACCTTCCCTTCCCAAACCTTCCCAAACCTTCCCTTCCCCTTCCCTTCCCCTTCCCTTCTCCTTCCCCCTCCCCTTCCTTTCCCCTTCCCCTTCCCAAACCTTCCCTTCCCAAACCTTCCCTTCCCCTCCCCCTGACCTTTCTCCTAATACCAATGATTTCTTTCTTGTAGAGATTAATATCAAAATAGCTAACAACCTTTTAAGCAGAACAAATTGACTGACATTCAGGAAAGGTTTTTGATGCCATAAAGCATTATTTCATCTTCCTTTAATCTAATATCCTAGAGCCTTCTTGAAACTTCCAGCAATAGGAATTGAATTCTGAGTTCCTACATTGTAAAAATGATCACTGATATTTGTAAATACTCTAAACTATAAAACAAATGTGTAATATCTTCTGTCTGTCAAATGTAGGCATAAAAAGATCATTCTACCTTGCTCACATTGTTTATGCCAATGACTTTAACTATTTCTTTTGCTGTTGGTGTCTGTAGTGTAAATCCTGCTTCATCAAAAGCTCTTTGAAGCCAAGGAGAAGATTCCTCCTGGCATCAATTGAATTTTGATTGTCCTTCAACTGCAAATTATTAAAGAAAGAATGACAGTTCAAACTCTCTGGGTGACGATAAATAAAATATTGTTTTAATAACAAGTGTTCAAGGCCAGGCTGGATGAGGCTTTGAGCACTTGTCCACTGGAATTTGTCCCTGCCCATGGCAGGAGGTGGAACAAGATGAACTTTAAGGTCCCTTCCAACACAGACCTGTGTTGGCATCTGTGATTCCATGACTCTGTGATAGCTAAATTTCTAAGATTGCTTTTTGACGTTCATGTCCTCATCATCAGTCTGGATAAAAATCAGTGAATTTGTACCATGCTTAAAAATTAGATGTTTAAAATTTTAAATTAACATTAAAATGTACTTTAACTAATTTTAAAATAAAATTAAATTTGAACTAATAGCAACCTGCAATAACACTTAATTATTCAATTAAGGTCACACTCAATTAAAGATTGGAACACTTTATTTTAGGTGATTACATGTGAGCAAGATGTCTGGGCTCCCATAATAGACAAGAGAAATCAAGTCTGTGCAGTCAGGGGATCCTAAACACCAATTCACCAGACCATCTCCTGCACTCCTGTTTTTGGAGGGAGCTGAGCTGCCCTTGGACTCCACTGACAGCACTGACTACATGTCCAGAGACCATCTTGGTAACCTGCAAACACCCACACAACAATCTGGGTTTGAATCTCATCCAACTTCCTGCAATCTATTTAGAATCATTAAAATTAGACCAATATTTAACAAAACTGAAAAAAGAAAGCACCATAGATGACCTTCTCCAGAATAAGTCAGCCTCACAGAGGAACACTGTCATGGCAGATATTCAAACAAATCTTTCAAGAAAGCAGAATTTTGTGTCGAAATAGATATGACATTTGATAAATGCAAAGCAAAATAAAACTACAAAGAAAGGTTTGAGAATCAAACTAATAAAGGCAATCTGCCTCCCAAGCAATAGAGACTTTTCCAAGCATGCCAGATGCAGGAAGTCTCCCAGGGTGCTGCTGAGCCTGATAAACACTCAAGGTGTAAGGAAACCAAGTGGGGAAGGAACCTGAGTTAGGGATTGCATCAGTGTAGGACAAGTCCCACCTTGGAGCCTTTCACTGAGAGTGATGGACTGAGACCTTGTTTTGAAGGAAGTATTGAGCAGAATAGACTTAAGTTCTAGGTAAAGCAGAGATAAATATTTCAATTCAGAACTCTTGAGGAATTAAAATAAGAAGTTGGAGAACTCCCTATTGTGATCTGTTAAATCATCCTCAGCAACAAGAGGATGGACAGGCAAACATGGTGCCAGAAGGACCTGAGAAGCCTCAGAGTCATTTTAGTACTCAAAAAATTACAGTAAGGATTATTAAAGATTGGAATTAGTAGTGGATAAATAGGATGTACTGCAAAAGAGCCCAGTATGGCTTTTAGGGAGACATAAGGTTGTGTGGTGTTAGAAGTATTTTCTAATTCATTCTTTGGAAGAAGAACTAAAAGTTTACTCATGATCTGGAGTCATTTGAGAGTCCAAAAAATGAGAAGACCTAGAAATGTCACAGAAGAAGGCTTAGAATAATGACACTCTGAAATTATTCCAAAATCTATTATGCAAGTGCTAATAAATGGCTTCAAACTGAAAGCAAGTAGGTTTGCACTGGATATCTGGGAGAAATTCTCCACTGTGAGGGTGGTGAGGCCCCAGCACAGATTGCCCAGAGAAGTTGTGGATGCCCCATCCCTGGAATTGTTCAAGAGCAGGTTGGATGGGGCCCTGAACAATCTGGGATAGTGGAAGGTGTCCCTGTTGTGGCAGAGGGGCTGGAATGAGATGATCTTTAAGGTCCTTTCCAACCCAAACCATTCTATGATAATTAATCTGGAGCACTTATCTTGCTAGGAAAGGAAAGGAAAAAGGACAAGAAGTCTCTAAACCCATCCTGTGCCTGCATCTTTAATTTGTGTTTCTGTACATTTCATCTCAGCAAGATATTCTGAGCTAGCCAAAGGGATGCACAACATGCATGAATATTTCAATAAAAGGAGATTAAGTGAACTTAGATCCCAGGAAAAGAGGAAAAGATAATCATTATTTTCAGTTCCTCATAATGTGAAAGCTAATGGGCTTGAGATTAGGAGTTAGATGGTTTAAAACCAGACAGAATACTTTATTCATATGAGTCACGATTAAATTAAGGATTTACTGCTGTGCATTGCTGTGAAGCCAAATTTATACTTAGGGTAACAAAAGAGATTAGGTCAAATCATATAGATGCAAATTCCAGCTTAGCAAATCTGTGAACCAGGAGCTGAGAAGAAAAAGCAGGAAGCTACATACTCTCACCTGGGTGCGCTCCTTACACCCTGTTACTGAGCATCACCAATGGCTGCTGTCCCAGACAGACACCTGAATAACCAGACTGTTCATCTGTCAAAATGTGTAATTACATGGATGTTACACTGCAATAAAATCAGCTCCTGGAATGAGCTGTGGGGCAGCTCTGCACTTGTGTTATGGGAAGGTACCAACTGAGTGCGGGCTCTGCTGCCAGCATTGCAGCCAGGTTACTGCTCTGAAACAGCTTTTAAGGACACTCCACAACATAGAGAGACAGAAAGAAAAAAAAAAATCCTCTTAGGATTTATTGCTTTCACTCATGAAAGCTAATTTTTTTCCAAAGATTGGGAAACACTTCAGTGCCACAGTAAGAGACAGATTCAAGCCTAAGGAAAGTAACACTCCAGAGAAATAAAAACTTCAGAAGGATGTTCTCCAAAATCCCAAAGGAAATCAGGGAAATAACCATATTCCCCAGGGGCACTGACAGGGAGCAACAACTCTCAGCTGAGACAGCTGCATTGCACCAAGAGCTCTGCTGGGACCTGGGAGCACTGGGCATGCACACACACAGGGTCAATGCCATGTCCCCTCTCTAGCTCAGGGACTGCAGCATTTTTCTTCTACACCTGGGACCAGGCACAGACCTTCAGTGACTCAGCTGTGGACACTGACAATGGAAATGCTCCACCAGAAGCCTTCCCCAGCCTGCTCCCCTCCACATGTCCCTTGCAGAGTAACCCAGTGAGGCATCCCTCACCCAGCCACACACAGAAAGGCCAACAGTCCTGGGACACAGCACCTTGTCCCAATTCAGCACTGTCTGTGAGAGGCATGTATGCATCTCACAGGTCCCTACAACAGTGCAGAACAATCTCCTGCATTTAACTGAACTTTTCCTGTTTCCTTGATCACAAACTGAGGAGAAGAATTTGAAATTCCTACTAACTCTTACCACATTTGCCAGGAGAATTGGGGAGCCACACCCTTTGAACCCTCATTAAGCAGATCACCCTCTACTTTATGTGGCATGGTGGTTCTGGTTATTTCCTGTCCATTCCAGACTGCTACATAACTTGTCTCACCAGGCAGCTTTAGGAGGAAGAGGTGGTATCTTTTATTAGACGAGAGATTAAATATTTTATTAGAGCAGGAGAACTTTCTTTTCTTAGTCCCAGTGATGACACAAGGGGGAAAAGGAGACAATTCTTCCAACCCACATGTTCTTCTGTGGGAGGAAAATAGAAGCAGCAAATTCCAAGCAAAGGGCAGGCTGGAAGTGGTGGAACTTTACTGTGTTACCCAGAACTTGAGAGAAAAAACAGTGAAGGACAGACACAAAAGGAATTAAGAAAGAAAGGAATTAAGAAAGACATAAGTGTCACTTTGGCAGTCTGAAGGATTAATACAGAGGAGGAATTGCAAGAGTCTCCCCTGAAGATAATGACCTTGCAGAGATGAGGTTTCACACTGCCTAAAGCCTCTTTCTGTAACACTTTTTACGAGGGCAGCTCACTCATACTAAGGACACTTAACCTTGTTCTGGCAATATTAAGGAGCCTGGAATTATTGCAGATGTATTTTGCAAGTCCTGTAGTGCCTGTTAATGACCCTTTTGGCAGCAGCACGTGTTTGGTTTGGCTGTGCTCTCCAACAGTGCCTACTCTTTTAAAAGGGAGCAGGCAGGAAAAGACTTATTTTTCCTGGCCTCTGCACAGCATGCCAGTGTGGGAGGTGGGAAGGGAGACTTTCTGTGCCTGAGGAGGGTTTAAGGAGAGGAAGGGGACAACAAACAAGTGGCCTTCCTCAGAGGCAGGGATATTGTCAGGTGATGGTGCTGCAGGCAGGTGGCCAACCGGGGAGAGATGGATGAGACATCGCCCTTGGCCCAAGGGGACCACAGGGAGAGGTCAGAAGGAGCTGCTGGACTAAAAGTCAAAGGAAAGGCCCTACCAGCAAATACACAGTAAAGGGAGAGATACAAGAAAGCCTTCTCTTCCTTCTTTGCTTTGAGTTTTCAGCCATTGAAAATGTTTCTTGTTCTAGTTTCTGTCCCAACAAAACCAGAGGTTTATAAAGTCCTTCAGGTGTTCCTGGAGTGTGCAGATATGTCAGCAGCTGCCACAGCATCAACCTGGAGCCTAGAGGGTCTCCAGGCAAATGAACACCAAAATTAATTAACCCAGAGCCAAAAAATGTGCATTTGCACAGATGAAAGCTAAAGGAAAGACAGAGTAATATAAAATTTAAACTGGCCTGTCAAGCACAGAGAAGCTAAGAAACTCCAGATCATACCTCTGAGCTTACCCCATGATGCACCCAATGTGCTTTAATACAAGATTGACAGCTCTTGTTGTTCTCAAAGATCAGATTTAATCCTCTGCTTTAACAGCATGAGTTTATAACAATACAAAAAGAAATACAAATATGAAATCTAGCAGTTCAAAATGAAACGTAAATTTTAAACATCCAGTATTTATTGTTGCGGTTTTTGGTTGGTTTTTTTTTTTTTTTTTTTTTTTTTCAAATTTCAGGATGTAACAGTGGTTTCATTTTTACCTAGTTTGTGCAAGTAGTGGGGCTGTGTGATCCTTCAGCATGGAACACTCAAGGCTGATGACACTGTAGTAGCAGGTAATATAATCCCTGAATGAAAGTGGGAAATTGGGGTTTATGACCGTTATTATTAAAAATCTAGAAATTAAGAACTTGATCTCTTTCTATCCGACAGACACAGAAAAAGAAATTCAAGTTCGAGGGGTAAACCCTGACCCCTATGTTTAGGGGGGTTTTTATTACAGAAAATTTTATCTGCCAAGCACATCTGTGTGTTGCTAGAATGCTGAGGGACACCAGATGGTGCTCAAAAATCTCACCTAACTTTAGGCATTCAAATAAGTAGTTTCCTGGTCCCAGCACTTGGCACAGAGCTTTCCACATTATCTGAAAACACGATTAACACAGAGCCAGACTGCAAAAGCAAAACGGCAAAGGTCCAAACAGGATGATCACAGCACAGAGATCGTGCCTGGATCAGAGTCACAACTCACCAATGCTGGTGGCACTAAGCCGATTCTTCACCATTTAAATGCTCCTGACGTTATAAAATGTGACAGGAAAGGGCAAAACTGAACGCTGAAGTTTCTGCTTGCCTTTCCCCTTGCAGGCAGCCACCCTGAGCACGCACCCACGAGCAGGCAGGCCAGCACACGCATTACCTTGTTCCTGGCTTGCTCAATAAACTCCAGAGGAGCTTTCCCGAACTGAAACGCAGCTCCAAACCAAGGGATCCAGCTCCTGATGCAAGGAGGGGAGCTCGGGTTTCTCAGCTGAAACAAAAGAGCCTTGACAATCAGGAGTCCCAGGAGTGCTGCCAAGAGCAGAGCGAGATCCATTTTGCCTCTGGGCCGCCTGTCCCGGCCCCGGCAGCTGCTCCGCCTGCCGCAGCCCCGGCATGGCCGCGCTGGCCGCGCTCCGAGCTCGTCCGCTCTGACCGGCCCTGCCGGCCGAGCGCTGCCACGGGGACAGCGTGAAAGCCCTGAGCAGCACAGGGCACAAGCCCTTGTTCTGTTAAAGGCAGAGACAGTTCTGCTCTCTTCTGGGATGAGGACCGACTGTGCTGCTTGCAAAACCTAGATGTTGCTGTGGCAAAGCCTTGGACTTTGCTCCGCTTGCTGGAAGGCCACACGGGCAGCCAGGGACACGGCCAGGGACGCTGGCAAAGCAGTGCAGAGCCTTCTTCAATTCAAAAATATACGTGTTTTTTGCAGTATTGAGAATACAAAGCAGAGAGCCTGTGATTTACAGACATTTAGCTTTCAGCAAGTCAGAGATGGCAAGAAACTTCTGCAGGCATCACCTGAAGCAGAAACCTTAAGAAAGGTACCTCTCACCTGTCTGAGATACCTCATTAAAGGCTGGATGCATGTCCTGTGTCTGAGGAGCAGAGAAACACTTCTGAGGTTAAACTGACAGCTCGAAACCTGCTGGCCACCTCTATTACATCTGTGCCATGTCAGAAGAAAAGGTTTCAGAGAGGTCAGATTAGTTTCTTTGCATGTGTGAAAGTGGCACATCAAAATTACTTACAGAATACATTAAGTATAAAAAACCCCTAGGAAGTGCTGTCAGCATCTACCCCCACACACCCTCAGCAGGTTTGAAGAGAACAGAAAACCAGGAGGAGTGGCTGACAGACCAGATGAGTGTGCTGTCACTCAGGGGGACCTCAGCAGGCTGGAAAGTGGGCAGAGAGGGACTTACATCAAAATCAGAGAATAATGGTTCAGAAGGGACCCCAAGGATCCCTTGGTCCAGCTTTTCCTGGCAAAAATAGATAAATAAATTTTTAAAAAGACTTAATGAAGTTCAGAAAAGGGAAATGCCAAGTTCTGCCACTGGGAAGGAACAACACCATGCACCAGTACAGGCTGAGGGGGCACCTGGGTGGACGGGAACTTTGCAGATCTGGGGCCCTGGTGGACACCAGGTTGAACAGGAGTCAGAGATGGACCTTTGCACTCAGGAGCACCCTGGGCTGCATCAGGGAAAGTGCTGCCAGCAGATTGAGGGAGGTGATCCTCTGCCAAGAGTGAAGTGCCAAAAAGGGGCTGGAGCATCTGTCATTTGAGGAGAGGCTGAGGCAGCTCAGTATGGAGAAGAGAAGGCTCAGGGGGATCTTCTCAGTGTGTATGAACACCTGAAAGGAGGGTGCAAAGAAGATGGAGCCAGGCTCTTTTCAGGGTGCCCAGTGAAAGGACAAGAGGCAGTGGGCATAAACAAATGCAGATACAAAGTGAGTTTAACTCACTTCCTATACAGGAAGAGGTGCACAAACAGCAACCTTTGTACCTGTGCAGACAGACAGTATGGTAAAAGAAGCACAGCAGAAATATACCTGATAGTAGGAGGTTAAGAGCTGTGAAAATTAGGTGTATGTTCTTCATTAAACAGTCATTTTGAAATACCTTGGGATGTTACATGTTGGTTGTAGGTGCAGAAGAACAAGCTTACCTAAGTCAGCTGTGACAAACAAGGTGTTGATCTCCATTTTGCAAACTGTCTGGAACAAACAAATAAAACACTGTTAACTGTGATATTTCTACACTTCTGTGTTTAGCTATCACAGCTCTTTATATGTTTATTTCCTGGTTTTATTTATCCATTAAAGTATTTATCTTCCTATAAAGGGGTAAAGTGATAAGAGAGCTAAAGGCCTTGTAATATTGGAGAAAATGCATCTTTGCATTATATGCATGGTATATTTTCATTAAGTGACTTAGTAGTGAGTTTAAAGTGATCTATGTATACAGGTCAGACAATTCCTCAAGCCCCTGTGAAGACATTCATTAAAGGCCTTTGTGTTTCATTTGGCGTTTTTTGTTTTGTTTAGGTTGTACTTTTAGGATATGATTTGGTGAAGGACGTGAGATGCAAGGCACTGCTGTGAGGAGGACACAGCCAGTAGGAATGTGTAACTGTCACAGTCAAGCTTTCCTCAGGCTGGGCAGTGGTTAATGCTTAATGGTCTTTAAAGTGAACTAACACAGAGGCACATGTGAGGGCACTGGGCAGTCTGGCTGCCTTTCTCCAGCAGCTCACAGTTGGCCCAGACCCCACTGCTGGGCTTCCACCCCATCTGAAGTCCATACTCTCTCCCTCTATATGCGGCCTTTGGTCAAACTGGCTTGGGACAGAAACCAAAAACTCCATCTCACTGAGAATTGAAATAACTGAATAGGAAGAGTCCTCTCTGCTGGTGCTGTCTTCTCAGGATTCGGGGATATAGGAACTCCAGGTGTTTGATGGATCTCCATGAGTACTGGCCATTTTATTCTCCACACATCACAGAGCTGTCCATGCAAGCATCTACCTCTAGTAAGGCTCATTTCAAAGGTCCTGTGGGAAGAGAATATTCCTCTTCACAGCCTTCCCCCAGTCATTTGGTTTAAAAAAGAACCTATTTCTTCAGGCTAGAAATGACCATAGAGAGCTGCTCCTTCCATAGGATGCTGCAATGCTATGAGGTTTACTTCAAGGAGAGATCTAGTTATTGTTTTCCACTCCCTACAGTATGGTCATTGAGAAAACAGACTGACCCAGAAGTGTAGAGCTAAAGGGTGGTTGTGAAACCCTTATTCTGGGAGATTTTCAGGGCACCAAACTACCTGCTGTAACTCCAAAGCTCTCCCTGAGGTGACAGAGGACTGTAGGATGACTGCAGGTGAACTCTAGAGGTCCTCTCTACCCCACATCACAGTCGATGATACACAGGCGGACAGTGTGGCACAAACTGACCCAAGCCCACAGAACAGCTGAGGAGGGAGGCACGAAGTGCCACAGGAGATGGCATGAACTGTCCAGAAATAGGCTCTGAACCACTCATACCTTCCATGCAGCCAGGCACATTTGCATTAGATTGCAATATCCCCATCCCCATTTTTAACCACTTCTTTGTCAGAAGTTTGTTTTATCCCTGCATAAATTCTAATGAATTTTAACCCCAAGAAGGATCCAATTTAATACCAGTTGCTGGTGACCAATGAGATAGATTCATCCAACTTCAACTGAATATTTCACCTGCAATGCTCCCTTAATTTGTCTGAATTATTTTGGCAGGGACCACACACCAAAGCTTTAGGCAGAGGTGTGGGGAGGTGTTCTGGGATAAGTTTCTGTGACCAAAAAAATTGTCAAATCAGCATAAGGATTACTGACTAATGGCTAATGATTAACTTAGGGATTCAGCTGAGCCTTAATTATAAATGTAAAGCTCTACAATAAATTAAGAGAAATTAGGGCTGGCACACAACAGGACTTCAGCACTCAGCCAGGAAAAGCTTTAAACTTTTCACTTAAGAGCTCTGAGAAGTGACCAATTTCTGCCATCCCAGGCTTGCTGGGATCCTTGTTCAAACTGCAGTGCTGCGTG
Source organism: Haemorhous mexicanus (assembly GCF_027477595.1). Classification (NCBI taxonomy): domain Eukaryota; kingdom Metazoa; phylum Chordata; class Aves; order Passeriformes; family Fringillidae; genus Haemorhous; species Haemorhous mexicanus. Next base: position 112,430,100 of record NC_082343.1, on the reverse strand, counting down.
CCTAATCCGCAGCCCCCGCTCAGCACGTAGCTGTTGCTAATGCAGCTCTTACTAAAGCAGATCTGGATCAATTAATCCCTCCCGGATGCAGCTGCTTGACACGGGAACAGAGTTTGGGGCTCCCCAGGCAGTGCTGCCAATGACAGCACCCCGCAAAGCAAACAGACCCCAGGCGTAATGTTGCACTCTCATTAATGATTTTTTTTTTTTTTTTTTTCATGTAAGTATTGGACAAATCCGCGCATGTCTGTACCTGCAGTGCCGGTTTCCAGGCACAGAGCAGCCTTGGTGACAGACTACATTTCCCAGGAGCCTGTTGCGCCGGAGTCTCTTGTGTCGCTGCAGAAGGACCTTGCAGCTCTGCAGAGCCACTCGGGCTGCTGCAGTTCCCGGTGCTGGCGCTGGAGAAACATGACCTTCTGCAGCTTGTCTCCTAAACCACCCCGAGCTGATCTGCGCTAGGGCCCGCTCCTGCTGCGGACACAGCAGGGCAGGGTGGCTGGTTACCCTCGGTTCATGTGAGATGCTAGATGTCACCTGCAGAAGAAGAGAGGAGCTTACCTCTTCCAGAGAGATGGCCCCGAGCCAGCAAATTCGCTCTGTCAGCCTGTGCAGCGGCTGTGGCAGAACTAGGTACAACTCACCGTGGTTTTCCGAGAGGGAAGGGGGGTCAGATTTACTTACGGGGGGCAGGGGGAACATCAGTCCCCGGATGCCTCATTCCTCAGTGTTCTGCTCCAGCAAATCTGCATTTCACTGTGCTAGTCGTGGCTTTTCCATAATCTAAGTGTTTTATGCCACCTGACCTGACCATGTCTGGAGGGAGGGTTTTTCAGGATGAAATCTTTGCCTCGTAGACCAAAGGGCTGCAGTCATTAACTCAGTGCAGTTCTGACTAATTTAAGCTTTGCACTGGCTGGGTTTCCAGAGAAAGCCTAAATAGGCAGGCAGATCTGTTGCCTCAGTTACTAGCAAGGCCTTATTCCTTCAGGAATTTCCTTTTCATAGTCAATGAAGGTTAATCAAAGAAAAATCAACTTAAGTTTCTGGTCACAGTGGAGATGCTTATAAAAATGGAGCTGGAAAACTGCTTAGTAAAACATGGAGTAGAAGCCCACTGGCATCTGTGTATCACTGTTTTGTGACCAAGTAACTGATTTTGAATATTTTTCAGCACATTCTTTATAATTTCTACAGACTCTTACAGGCAAGTCAGTTACATTTCTCTAAGATTTGTAACTTCTCAATCTTTGCTATCTTTAAACATGAATACCAAACTTAATGCACAAATAGACTATAAACCTGCTGAGGCTTTGAGCAGTGACTGCCTTCACTTGGCAGGGAAGGACCTGAGTCTTGCTTTGGAAGGACCCTAGTGTGTCTCAGAGGTATCAAACAAAGACAAGCCCTGCTCCTTCCCTACCACAGGCTGGGAAGGTCCATCACCAGGCACTCCTGGCCTGGAACTGAAATGAGGGGCACAAATATGTATCCATACTGTTTCAGGAGCTGCCCTGGGAAGCTGAGATCACCTTGGATCTCCTTCAGTGGCCACCAGTTATTTCAGAGAGGGAAAATAACAGGCTACATTATTTCTGTGCCTGTATAATGAAAGCAAGCATGCTTTAGGGTGGTTTGTAGGATAGATATGTATGTGAGTTTGTAGGTGATCCTGAATGTATGTCAGCGTTATGATGACCTCTCTGGGGTTGTTCCTGTCCATAACATATGCTGCCAATGTGCTGGATAGTAGCTGGACAGAATTGGAAAGACCACATGACCAACTGAGAGATATGACTGGTCTGTATTCAGAGGGAGTGACCGGAACAGGATTTTTAATCCCGAGTTCCTCAGAAGGTACACATATTTGCATAACAAATCTGCAAAACTAAATATGGGAGAAAGACTGTGTGTTTGACAGGAATGTCATTTAGTTACTTGTGCCTAGAGCCACTTTCAACAGAACTAGATGAGAATTCTCCTATTCTCCAGGAATCTCCTGGACCCTGTTGGGTACAGCCCCTGCTCCTTGCTGGTGCCTGCCCAGCCCCTTGGGCTGGCAGGGCGTTGCGGTGAGGCTGTTCCCGGCACGGGAGGTCTCCCTGCAACCGCACTCGTATTCACGTGTGTTCCCGGCCCTTTGCCCTCAGTGACATTTCCCCTGGATCTCACGAAAACCCGGCTGCAGATCCAAGGTGAAGCTGCCGCGCGCCGTGGCGGAGCGGCGGCCGGGCCGGCGGTCGCGTACCGCGGGATGCTGCGCACGGCGGCTGGAATCGCGCAGGAGGAGGGGGTACGGAAGCTCTGGCAAGGAGCGACGCCGGCCGTCTACCGCCACATAGGTGAATATCTGCTCGTGATGGGACACGATGGGTCCTGCCTTCTGTGGCCAAGCCTTATGGAGTGAGCTTGCCATATTTTCTTGTACTTTAAATACATCTGTGAGGACTTTTCAGTCTAGCCCTGCAATCCCACTTTGAAATATACGAGAGTTCAGATCAATAGCATCTCTCCCTTCACTTTTCCAGTCCTTCATGGCCTTATTCTGGCTTCTGGGAAAACAAAATATAAGTTCTCTGTCATCTTTGCATGAAGGTCTTGTTCAGGAAGTCCAGACACTTAGAGTTCTCAGAACAATAAATGTCTCATATGTGAGGGAAGTGGGGACAGATTAGGAAAAAAGATGGGAAAAAAATATGAGGTTGCAAGCACAAGGGAAAAATACAATTGCTTAAAAGAAATGCATTAGCGGTTTGCCACTAGTAACAGCTTTCTGTGCTTTGGTTGGAAATATGGTGGCAACAACAAACCTCAAAAGCACGTCTGGAGGTTTTGTGCTTGGCATCAGCCCAGAGGGAGGCGATGCAGTCCCATCTCCTTAGGGTGCAGGCAAAGTTGCGCTGCCTCCTGGCAGACCTGTGGCTCAGCCAGAGAGATATTTTGATGCTAAAACACGCTGGCTCTCCCTCGACACCAGGCAAACCCCTCACTTTGCCCATGCGGATCACAAACATGAAAGCAGTGACCAGCTGACCCAGGTGAGCTCTGGAGTGCCATAAACCAACATAAACCAAGGTCTTGATCTCTCTCTCATTGTGATCTCCAGAAATGCAGGCCCAAGAACTGTCTCCTGCTTTTGTTTTCCACAGTATACACTGGTGTTCGGATGGTTACTTACGAACATCTCCGTGACTCCGTGCTTGGCAGGGCAGAGGGTGAAAGCTTTCCTCTCTGGTAATGTGGCATATTCATGCATATTTATTGCTTGCCTGGGAATTGTCCTTACTGTAGGAGACCTTCAGCCATATCTTAGATCCAAAATGTATCTGATTTTAGAATGGGATTGATAAAATATACTGCAAAATACTTCTCATGCCCAATGCTACAGGAACTGGGACCTATGGATAATACTGAAATTTCTGATTTAACTAAAATAAATAGACCCATAAAATTAACACAGTTCGTCTCGTAGAAGTGGGAGAGAAAGAACAGTTTTATATATCAGCAAGCAGTTTGGAATTTCAGGTGGGCATTCAGTTACAATACATGGAGCATCATCCTTTACTTGTGTACTTTGCCATCCTGCCTTTAAACCTTAAGCAAAGAGCAAAATGTAACCTTGTTTTGGTTTTTTTTTCCCCCAGGTAAGTTTTAACCCTTTTTGAAAATTGACAGAAATATTACTAACTACCTTAACAACCTGTAGCCACCACAATTATTACCTTTGCTTTGGCTGTTAATATATGGAATAACTGTTTATACTTATTCCACCTGGCTTGTGCTGCTGAACTCTTCACCTTGAGCACTGTGACCTGGGAAAATTTTCAGTGTACTCTGGAGCACAATTTTTCTCCATTTGGCAGGAAAGCTGTGGTTGGAGGCATATCTGCGGGTGCCATTGGACAGTTTTTTGCCAGCCCAACTGATCTGGTGAAGGTGCAGATGCAGATGGAGGGAAAAAGGAAGTTGGAAGGAAAGCCGTTACGGTTGGTTCCTCTCAGAGCTGGTGTTTCTTCCCCTGTTACTGATAACTCTTTGGCCCAGGGTGTGTTTCTGTGTTTTCTGCCACCGCTTCTCCCCAGCTGCTCTGTGCCCTTTTACAGGGAGAGCACCCGATAGCTCTGGGCAGTGAAGAGGGGAGGGGTTCCATTTATACTTATTTCTTTATTCTGATTTATTGGTCCCAGGGACCACAAACTGATCCTCTGTGCTGCAGCACGTCCGTGCCAGCACTACACCATGGGGAGGGAAGGGCACTTTCTGAAGATGGAAGAAAGCATGAATGAAATGGCTCGTGCAGGATGCACAGGCACAAGGAAGGCTGGCACACAGCAGGGCTTGAGACTCTTCTGCAAATACCAGGATATAGGATATACTGCTCTTGGCATTCCATTTGGCGTCACATATATTTAGTATTGTAACCCAGTGTGGGATCTAAGGCTTGTCTGCTGTTAGGGACCAGATCACTGCTTTGCAAGGCAACCGGTATCTCTGGTAAAATATTGTGGCATGGAAGTCAAAGACAGATCCAAAAATGGATCTGGAGTGCCAGATCCTTGCAGGTATAAATTCCTAATCTTATGTGAGGACTCAGTGCAGCAAAGTACTGGAACATGCAAAGATTTCACTGGGCTGTCTACCCACAGTTTTCATCTTGATTTCAGGTTTCGGGGCGTGCACCATGCATTTCTGAAGATTCTGTCTGAAGGAGGAGTAAGAGGACTTTGGGCTGGATGGGTACCAAATGTCCAGAGAGCTGCTCTGGTGAATATGGGAGGTAAATGGAATAACTTGGCCAGCAGCACTTAAGGCCCCACCAAAGCTTTAAGAAAAAGGAGCTCAGCTGCTCCCTTTGTCTTAGGGACCTGTTTGGAGCACCCTGCAGGTGACCTCTGCCTTGTGCACCTGTGGTTTGGTCCTGTGGAAATCAAATGGCTTAAAAGTAACAGAGTTTACTTGAATTTAAGGAAAAGTGAGCCAGAAGCTGAAGGGGTCCCATGGCCAGCAAAGCAGGGATTTCACCAGCCACAACCCAGTGCCCAAGTGAGGTGAGCAGGGCAGAGCCAGCAAAGGCAGCCAGGTTTCACCAAGATCCAGATCCGTAGAGAAGTGTGTGGTGATCAGACAGATGTGAGACCAAGCCAGGAAGCTGAGCCAGCAACAGGGCTGGTGAGGGTCACCCAGATACAGCTCAGCATCATTTGTAAGGTAAAGCAGAGCAGATGGGAGCAGAAAGGAGAATGTACTCACGTGTCTAAAGACAGGACTCAGGTGCCACAGCCCTCATTAAAAACTGGGGCAGAGTGCCAGCTGTGCCAAAGGGAGGAGCCTCAGTAGAAGTGAACATCCTGTGTTGTGAACAGCACAGACCATTCACTCCTGAGAGTGCTGTTTTTCCTCATTATTCTCTTTACAGATCTGACCACTTATGACACAGTGAAACACTTCTTGCTTCTGAACACAACGCTTGTGGACAACAGTGTGACTCACAGTGTCAGCAGGTGCTGTATTCTCCAATTATCCCTTTTCCACTGTGGAGCATTTCCAGCCTTGCTGTCTTCATCTGCCTCTCTATGCCAGCAGAAGACCCCATTCTTTGATTTTGATACTGCTGATGAAATGCAACTTTAGAATTATTTTTTTCCTTAGAGAACATCACTTTAGAGAAGACACAAAGAAAGGATGCAACCATTGCTACAAAATTGCCCTCACCAGAAGTGCCTTGTTGGTGCATTTAAACACCTTTGCTCTAATCTGTGAGAGCACAGTGATTTTCTGCAGAAAATCCTCTTTTACTCTCTTAAGTGATGAAAAAATCGGCTTTATATAAACATTATGAATTGCGTATTGTGGGTCCTTCATCCCTGACTCAGAACTGCACACAGAGGTGAGGGCAGCTGGCACTGGGAGGACATGTGAGCAAGAGCAGTATTAGTAAGCCTCCCAGTATTAGTAAGTTTATGTTATGAGTTATTACTCATGATTTGATGATAACTGTTTTAATATATCTTTATTATAAGAACTGGAATCACAATGCTGAAATTTTTATGATACGCCTTGGTTTCTTCCTTAAGTATCTGTTGCTGTTGGCAGTGCCTGCTCTGGGCTGGTAGCAGCTGTTCTGGGAACTCCTGCTGACGTGGTCAAAACCCGGATAATGAACCAGCCAAGAGATAAGCAGGGAAGGTATGGACACTTCACAGACCAACTTTTCAGCAGCACATTGAAACCATGGGTCTGACTCATTTCACTGGGAGTGAAGTGCTAAGTTGATAATTGCTCTTCATCTTTCTAATCAGATGATTTTACCGATTTAGTAAATGTTTGGGGGGTGTTGTTGTGATGGCCACCTAAGCATAACCAGTGGATTTCAGCTCTGGATTAGGCTCCAAGGACCTTACAAAAGCACTTTGGCTTGTAGAAAAATCTCAGCACAAATTATTTTTATGAGTGGGATTTTTTTTTCTTTTAATTGTGTATTTGTAATCCTAACACTGTTTGTTCTCCTTGTACATTGCTAGAGGTCTGCTCTATAAATCTTCCATGGACTGCTTGATTCAAACTGTCCAGGGTGAAGGGTTTATGTCTCTGTACAAAGGCTTTATACCAACCTGGATGCGAATGGTACATGCATTTTAACTCTCTTTACAAGAACAATTAGCATTAAAATGTGAGGAGTGTAGATGCAGCCCTAACCCTATGTAATATTACAATTTTTGTATGAAAGACATAATCATTGAATTGTAGAATGGGTTGGGTTGAAGAGACTTTAAAGATCGTCTCATTCCAAACCCTCTGCCAGGGGCAGGGACAAATTCCACTTGCTCAGAGCCCCGTCCAACCTGGCTTTGAACATTTCCAGGGATGGGGAGTTCTGCCTCTCTGAGCAGACAGAGGCTTGGGAACCTCTCTGGGAACCAGAGCAATATGAAACTGAACTTAAGAATATGATTTTTAAGAGGAGATAGTTTAATCTAATAGGCTTATTTATTGGGTTACTTTTGTTTTAAGCCTCTAACTTCAGTGTTTGCTTTCACAGGCACCCTGGTCACTCGTATTCTGGCTTACATATGAACAAATCAGAAGGCTATGTGGAGTTACTTCTTTTTAAAACCTCCAATATTCACAGAGGAGTCAAAAAGCTGAATTCTCATTCCACAGGGTAGTACGATAACATGTATAGCTTGTTGCTCCAAATCCAGTCGTTACTGGTTGGGAACAGCCATGACTTAAGGATACTATTTGATTGTCAGACTGCTACATGAATTTTATATTATTCACAGGATAAAATTGTCACAACGATACTTCAGCTAGCAGCCAGCATCAGCTTTCTGAACCAGCAAACAGGAATAAAAAAAATCCTACCAAGCAAATAGAACATAATACTGTCTGTTTGTTAGATAATGGAGATAGTTTCTATTGCTAAAAACAAGAGCAGGTTGATCAATGCACTGAACAAGTTCTGTGGATAAGCATCTATAAAATTATTTGGGAATTTTTGTTGTTAATTGCATTTGCACACAGATCAAGAACTACCTCTCGTAGTTTGATGTGTCAGCAAACCAAGCCTGCAGTGCTAGATATTAAAAAAGATAAAAGCAGTTTACCTGATTCCAAATCTGCTTTGCACAAAAAGTGGGAGGGTTTGTGTTTCTCTTACTTCCCAGAGACTGTCTGACCTCTCCACTCAACGCTTTGAGAAAGATCATGATTGAAATGCAGTCCTGTTCCCAGAAAATCAAAAGTCTAGTTTGCTCTGCAATGCTCAAAGGTCTCAGGATACTCCATAGGACCAAGCTGAACTACTTGCCCTGTGACAATCTCGGTGCTGATGTGGCGACTGGGTCATTTTCCATGGAAATGTGCACTCTGCCCACTTTAAATCTTGATGGAAATACAACGTTCTCTTCAATAATGCAAAATGTTTGAACAGGAGTGATTTATTTAGTTTTAAACCTAAAGCCTTCCAGATTTCATAGAGGAGACTAGTGCCGTTTGTCAATAGCTTCACCTTTGGCAATCAAGAGTCAAAAATGCAGTATTAAAAGCAGCCATGAGTAGATAAAGCAAAGCTGTCTTTGATTTAGTAATATCCAGTAATTGAGTTAATGTAGAAAATGTGGCTTTTTTAATAAACCCCCAGGATTTCTTCTAGTCTTTGCCCCAGTGTTTCCAATGTGCCATTTTCTCACTGAAGGCACTTCGGGTGTTTTCTTGGCTTGCACATGTTTTTTCTGATTGTACTGTAGTTCAATTGTGGCTGTATGCACTTGGGGTGTGCTTCCAGCTTGGAAAACATTCATCTCACCATCGTTAGGGAGTCACAGAACCACAGTATGGGGCAGGTTGGAAGGGACCACAGTGGCTCATCTGGTTCCACCTTCCTGCTCAAGCAGGGTCATCCCAGAGCACAGGGCACAGGATTGCTGCCAGCCAGTTCTGGAATATCTCCAGTGAGGGAGACTCCACAGCCTCTCTGGACAATCCACTCCAGGTCTCAGTCACTGCACAGTAAAGTTCTTCTTCATATTCAGGTAGAATCTCCTGTGCATCAGTCCAAAGGTTTTGTTCAGAAATCCTGGTATTTTTCTAGCTGTCATCCTGAGAAACAAATCCAAGTTCTTTCTGTCTTGTACTCCAGCACCAGCAATGACAAACCAGCAATGAGAAACCAGCAAAGCCGCTGCTTCAGTTCCATCCCAAGCACTCCCACCTGCCATCCTGTTATCTGGATAACCCAGTGATGGATACACAGCTTTACCTTTTTCATGAGACAGAATAAGTACTTTTATCATACAGTCATAGAACAGTTGGGGTTAGAAGGGACCTCTAAGATCAATTCCAACCCATGGGCAGGGACACCTTCCACTATCCCAGGCTGCTCCAAGCTACATCCAACCTGGCCTTGGACATTTCCAGGGATTGGGAATCCACAGCTTCTCTGGGCAACCTGTTCCTGTGTCTCACCACCCTCACAGTGAAGAATTTCTTCCTAACAGCCAATCTAAACCTGCTCTCTTTCAGTTTGAAGTCATTTCCCCTTGTCCTGTCACTCCAGGCCCTTGTAAAAAGTCCCTCTCCTTCTTTCTTGCTGGCTCTCTTCAGATACTGGAAGGCCACAGTTAGGTCACCTTGAAGGTTCTCTTCTCCAGGCTGAACAATCCCAACCTTCTCAGCCTTTCTACAAAGGACAATTGGTCAGCCTCTCTGATCATCATAACCAGTATATTAATTATAAGCAGTGTGTAAAACCACTTTTAGCCTGCATTTATCAAAGTTGCCATATGGGCTGTGTCATGGCCGAAGTCATGCCCTCCCGTACTTTTATGGGCACACAGCTTGGGAAAATCACTGAAACTCTAAGTTTTGTTAGAATAACCTTGATACGCTTCAATTAACAAAGCCTGAAAGAAGAAGGGTCTATTGATGAAACTGGATACAAGGAGTGCACAAATTATGGACCACAAAGACATTCTGCAGAAAACAGCAGACAAAAAAGAGACTAACAAAGACTCAGTTCGTGTGCTGGAAAGTCCCTACCTGGGAAAAAAGATAATAAAAGGACTGAAGAATATAGACTAATTTGCAAAAGAAGTGAGAAATCAATATCCAACAGAAGACAGAATACTAATTAATGAACAAGAATTCTGTAATTTAGAACCAGTGAGTATTAGTTTGCTTGCTAAAAATACATATATAAATAAACATAAAAGTTCTGTATGTGCATCTGTGTAGAAGTCAGGATTTTGTCAGCCACACCCACACAGCCCCCTCAGCCAAGAATAAAGTAATACCTGACTCGCTAACATTAAAAAGACAGCGTTAGAAGGTCTTGCTTATCCCAGTGATTTCAGAGGATTTGGTGTCACTCAACTTGGTGTCACTTGTAAAGTTGCCGAGGGTGGGTTCCAACGCTTCACCTATGCAATTAATGAAGATACTAAATAACACTGGTTCCAATACGGATCCTTGAGGCACAGCTGAAAATAAAAATGACAAAAATGCCTCGTAAAAATCTGGTAGTGAAAAACTTCTTTAACTCTTAATAAATCTCTCTCTTCGGCTGTGAATTATTAGCGATTCCTGACGGGTGTCTGGGGCGAGCTCCCCGTCCTCACACCACGGCTGCCGCCCTCATGCTGCGTCCCGCCCTCAGGCCGCCGCTGGCCAATAGCCGCCAAGCTCTGCACGCGTGTCCCGCCCCCGGCGCCGCTCTGACCAATGAGAGCTCAGCGGGCTCGGCACGCTCTCCTCCCCTCACCCGCTCCCGCCGTCCCGCCGCCACCCGTCCCCCGTGGAGCGCTCCACCGTGGGCGAGGGCAGCTCCGCCCGGCTCTGCCCTGAGCCCCGCGGCGCCCCGCACATTATTCCGTAACCCTCCTCTTCGTGGCGCCTCCGCGCACTCTGAGCGTAGCAGGAGCGGTCCCACGAATCAGCTGGCTTCACCCCTCCTTTTCCCCTTTCGCTTCGCGCCGCTCTCCACCCCGCCGAGAGGATCGAAATGGACTGGGCCGCTGAGACAGCCGCTAACGGCTCCCCGCGGGTCACGTGGGCGGCGCGTGCTCTATATGAGGCCGAGGGGCGGAGGGCGAGGCGTTCATTCGCCTCGTGCGGGGCGCGGGGGCGGGGTGAGGTGGCTTCGCGATGAGCTCCGGGCCGGGGTCCCTCAGCCGCGGTGATACCGTCACCCTGCGGGTCCGCGCCGTGGGGCTGTACCCAGAGGTACCCATCCTGCGGTTGTGGGGGCTTCTAGGTGAAAGTAAAGCTGACTATGCCCTCCTGTACCGCGAGATCCAGGCGGCGGCCGGGCCGCGCCTGGCGGCCCGCCCAGAGCCCAGCGGGCCGGGGGTCAGCGGGACCAGGCTGTGCCCAGGAGAGATGGCACTGGTGGAAGTGTTGGGTGTGTGGTACCGCTGCTGTGTGGTGAGTTGTAGTGCGCAGGGGTACCGTGTTTTCCTGCTGGACGAGGGGTACGTGGTGACCACATCCGCCTGTTACCTGGCACGGGGCTGCTCAGAGCTGTTCCAGCTGCCCCCGGAGGTGCTGGGCTGTGTCGTGGCCGAAATCATGCCCTCCCACAGTAACGAGGGGACAGCAAGTGGCGATTCACCCGTGTCCAAGTGGACCGTGGAGGCGATGGAGTTCCTCAGCTTCCTGCAAGGCAAGGAGGTGTCTGGTGTGGTGCAGGAGGTGATAATGCCGCAGGTCATCGTGCTCGAGCTGCCCCAGCTCGTGGCTCAGATGCAGCAGCTGGGCCTGGCCAAACGTGTCTCTCCCAGCTGGTTCTGCCAGGTGCTCAGGCGCTGCCTGCCTTCTGGCCAGTTAAAGAAGCAGCTCTGTCAGCAGCCTCCAGCGTGTTCCCTTGGAGCTTTTGCGGTTCCACAGGTTGTCCATGTGTTGCTCTCGTACCAGCCTCTGTCACCTGCCTTGGATTACTACTACCCTCAGCTTCAGTTGGGTGTGACAGAGCCTGTCCTGGTGACCCATGTCTCGGACCCACACCACATTTACTGCCAGTTGCAGTGCCTGTCACAGGAGATCTGTTGCCTTTCTGAGACTATGTGCCATGCTTATGACCGGTGGGAGCAGGACTTACTGCCCAAAGTGGGCTCGCCCTGTGCTGCCCGTGGGATGGATGGCCAGTGGTACCGTGCCATTCTGCTGGAGCTCATTGCTGGGGAGCAGGACCAGCATGCAGCTCTCGTGATCTTTGTGGACTATGGCAAGAAGGAGACTGTGACCAGGGCGAACCTGCGCCATTTGCCTGCTGAGTGCTTTCGCATGCCTGTGGTCACTTACGTGTGTGCTCTTCAGGGTGTTTCGGATGGGGGCTGTGGCTGGTCCTCATTGCAGGTTGATTTGCTGAAAGCGTTGGTGCTCGGCAGAGGAGTGAGTGCTCACATCAAAGCCTTTAACTCCTTTGAGCATCTCTATTATGTGACTCTCTATGGGGAAGATGGTGTTGATTTGAACCATCTTTTTGGGTCTCAGGCTTGCTGCCTGGCCAGCAGTCATGTGAGCCAAACTGAGGATCATGAGCAGCTGGAAGTAGAGGAATCTTTAGTTGAAGAGTTGGGATTGCCACCAGAAGCACCCCCTCTTTTAGCACATGGGGATTTGGCTGCTGCTGCTGTAGCTGGTGTGTATCTGAAGACCTGGACATTGTACAGTGCGCAGGTGTCCCACCTCCAAGACCCATCTGAGTTCTGGCTGCAGCTCCATGAGTATTACCAGCTATTCAGGCAGCTAAGACAGAGCATGTGGAATTTTTATTCCCATTCCACAAAGCTGGATGGTGCTGGGTGGGACCCACAGCCTGGATCCCTTTGTTGTGCCAGTGGGAACGAGGGTGTCTTTTATCGAGCAGTGGTTACCAGGGTGCTGGACACTGGGGTGGAAATACACCTGGTGGACAGAGGCAGTACGGAAACTGTGGATCTGTGTGCTGTGAAGGAGCTGCTCCCTCGGTTCAGGGAACTGCCTGCTTTAGCTCTGAAGTGTTGTTTGGCAGGTGTCTCCCCTCCAAGAGGGAATTGGAGTGAAGCTGCTGTGTCTGCATTCAGGGAGATGGTACTGAACAAGGAACTAAAGGTTTGGTTTTTGAATGTGCAGGGTGACAAATACATGGTTGAAATTTTTGACCAGTCCCAGTTAGGGGAGGGAAGAGTAAGTAAACTCATGGCCCAGGGGGGTTATGCTAAGTACCAGAGGTATGAAATACCCAAGACTTGCAAGAAATCAGACGAGTCTGTGACACAGGCATCTTCCCTAGTGTGTGCTGCGGAGGAAATCCAAGTAAATGCAGAGAGGAGGCTCAGAGAAGAATGTGATCTAAAGGGCAGTGATAGAATATTTGATTCTCACATGGGTGTGGTGGTCAGAGAGAGCCCTATTGCAGCTATTCATAATTCTAAAAATAGTGAATCTCTTCTTTCTCGAGACTATGAGGGTAAGGAAAATCTGCACACCTCTTGGAGGCAGAATTATGTGGAAATTAAGCCAGGCTCCTCTTGTGGAGGCCACTTAGAAGTGGGAAGTACAGTTAATGTTATTTTGTCATATGTTGAGAGTCCTAGTTGTTTTTGGTGTCAGTTAAGTAGAAATTGCCAGGACCTTGAGATACTAATGGATGAAATTCAGGAGCATTGCAAGAATTCATCCAAGCCACATGTTTGGCCAAATCTTGTCTGTTTAGCCCAGTACTCCGAGGACAAAAAATGGTACAGGGCTTTAATAGTTAGTGAAGGAGTTTGTGCAGAAAAAGTTGAAGTCATATATGTTGACTATGGCAACAGAGAGCAGGTGTGTCTAACGAAGCTCCGTGCAATTAATGAGCGCTTCCTTAGGTTAGAGGCTCAGGCATTCAGGTGCAGCCTTTACAACTTAATCCAACCCCATGGTCAGAATCCTTTTGCTTGGGATGAAGAAGCAATTCGGGCTTTTCGTCAGTTTGTTGTTGATTCATCATCTGACCTTGACCTGAAGTGTACAATCTTTGCTTTGGCTTCAATAAATAGGGACCTCTTTAACATTGTAGATTTAATCACACCTTTTCAGAGTGCTTGCCAGTTTCTCACTGAGAGAGGTGTAGCCAGACCTTTATTTCCTCAAAAGCATCTGGAATCTTTGGTCCAGCTTCACTCTTTCTATTATTCTAGTCATGGTATCAAAATTGGGAGTGAGGAAGATGTTTATATTACACATGTTGAGAATCCATGGACATTTTACTGCCAACTTGAAAGGTGTGGAGATACCTTGGCACAGCTGGCTGATAACATTACTTCCCTGAGAGAGACAGTGACCAGCTCAGGATCCTTGGGGAAGTCTGGGACATTGTGTCTGGCAAGGTACTCTGACAGTCAGTGGTATAGGGGAGTAATAATGGAAAGACAACCTAAGGCTAAAGTCTTCTTTGTGGATTTTGGGAACACAGAGACAATAGAGACAGATGATCTGCTTATTTTACCCAATGATGCTTCTGATATCTTGCTTGTGCCAATGCAGGCCATAAAGTGTTCTGTGTCTGATGTACCATCTGTTTCCAAGGAAGCTGCAACATGGTTTAAGGAAGCTGTCCTGGAAAAGAGATTAAAAGCAATAGTAGTAGCAAAGGACTCTGATAATACACTGCTGGTTGAGTTGTTTGATAGAAATACTCAAATTAATACAAAACTGAAAGAGCTAAGCCTAAACAGTACAGGACTGCGTAGTCGTGTACACAGTGAGACTTTGTGCCCTAGAAATACAGATGTCCATGAGAGGGATGAGACTGCAGGGTCCCCTTTCGATGCAGGCAGGCCTCTTGAAAGAAAAAAATGTCAACCTGAAGCCCAGCAAGAGCAAGGGAGCAAAAGACACTTCAAAGAATTTGTAAACCTTTTCCAGCACTCTGTGAAGGGACATGTGGCAGCTGGATTACTAGAACCTAATGAGGTGCTCAGCAGTAAGAACAGTGCTGTTTTGTTGAATAAAGTAGGGGAGGAGTCTCTGCTCTTTTCCCAGATGGATACACTGTCAGATACTAAGTCTGATGCTGAAGGCAGGTATGTAATACTTAAAAATGCATCTGATCTACCACCACAGAAGATAGTGCCAGCTCTTAAAACCTTAGTGTATGTGTCTTATGTCAGTGACCCACAGGATTTTTATGTTCAACTAGGGAGTGATGAGGTTCAGCTTAACAACATTTTGGAAAGCTTGAACAATGGGAAATCAGTGAAGGACCCATGTGGACAGCTTTTCCAAGCAGGAGATTTAATCAGTGCTGTTTATTCAGAAGACAGCCTGTGGTATCGAGCTGTAGTAAAAGAGAAGACTTCTGACAATTCAATAAGGGTACATTATATTGATTATGGTGACACTTCTGTGATTAGTGTTGATCAAGCACGCAGGCTCCCTAAGAGCTTGTCATCTATTCCAGCAATGAGCATTCACTGCTTTCTGGGTGGACTCAAATGCAGAAAAAATGCTGGCTGGACAGAGAAAGCAGTGTTTTACTTCACCAAGAGAACAAGTGAAATCTTGCTGTCATGTGAATTCGTAAAGAAGGTTGAGGATAAATGGGAAGTTATTCTCAGTGACCATCAAGGTGTAATAACAGTGGATTTAGCTGATAAAGATCTTGCAAGTAGAGAAAGACTTTTCTCAAGAAGAAAAATTGATAAAAGAGAGAACCATGACATGATCACTGGCTATGAGCCTTTTCCTCCTCAGGTACAAAATGAGATTTCCTGTGTAAGTGATTGTAAATCGTTTATCTGGAAATTTCCAGAGGCAGGTCAGACTTTAAAAATTTACGTCACAGTAGTCAATAGTCCAGGATACTTCTGGTGTCACTGTGCTGATACCAAAGACGTGAGCTACATCGAGAAAAAAATAGAGGAAGCTGAAAAGCTTGGACTAAGCCCTCTGAATGATGGCAAGTCTTGTATTAAAAGTGGTGATATTTGTCTAGCAAAATACAGTCAGGATGGGTGGTTCTACAGAGCTCAGATCAACAGTGTGAATGATGACAGTGTTGTTGTTAGACACGTGGATTACGGAAGCGAGGAAAGCGTCAGGCTGGAGATGATCCGAGAGATGCCATGTGAACTGCTCAGAGTACCTGGGCAAGCATTTGCTTGCTGTCTCTCAGGTTTCAGTCCCCCAGATGGCTCATGGCTTAGTGAAGCAAATAAGAAGTTTTATGATATGACTGAAAATGTTGTGTTAGAAGCTGAAGTTGTAGAAATTTGGGAAAATAAAGATTCTGAAGTCCCTCTGTGTGTTGTCAAGCTAGAAGCTTCTGGCAATAGTATTAATGAAGAGATGAAGCCTTTCTGGAAGGCTAATAAAGAAACTGGTGACAGTGCTTTCTCAAACCTTGGCAACCCCATAAAGGAAAACAGAACTTCAGACAGCAATTTGGGTCTTTGTCTCAACCAAGAAACTACTGCTGCTTGTGGATTAGCTCAGGAGGAAAGTGCTTTATTTTGTTCTGATCCTTTCCTGGGTGTAACTTCTGAATGCTTAGAAACTGCAGAAGCAAATGTGTCAGTAGGAGCTGCCAGTGGGAAGGCTGATGAAGGATGTGAAATAGGAGATTGTGAGAACAATTTTGATAAAAAGATACCTCTCTCTGAAGGTGACAGTGATAACAGTATGCTACTAGAACCAATGAGAAACTGCAGTCCTCATATTGTGGGCAATGGAATGAAAGCTAAAGAACAAGACTTGTCTGAGATACTGTTTGGAGAAGAGGCTGAGCTGAAAGCAGAAGTGACAGGCAGTGCTCCAGCAGCCAGCCTTTTCCTAGGAGAAGAACAAGAACTGCAGAGATTGCCAGTGCTCCAGGCACAGCCATCTGCAAGCAATGGAACAGAGGCATTAGGAGAACTGGGTCCATTAGAAATGCACTTACCATGTGATGATCTAAATGAGCTCCTACAGGGGCTAGAGAGAGTTAAGGAACAGTCCTGTGGTGAAGCAAGAGAGGAAGCCCTGGAAGCAAAGTCTCTTGAAATGCAGGCAGTGTCAGGCAGTGAAACAAGACAGACAGTGTTGAAGCAGGAATTGCTGGTGCTGCCAGATGTGAGGGAGGAGACAGGGCAGTTGACAGCTCTGAACTGTCTTGAAATTTTACCATTACTTAATGAGAAAGAAAATCTGGTGCCTCTAGTTAGTGACAGAGAGAAGTCAGTAGAGCTGGCTCCATCTGATGTTCAGCCTTCTTTGGGAGAGGAGACCAAGAAACTGCTAGTGAATCTGTCTGGAATTCATGAAGCAGAAGCTATACTAGATGACTGGATGGAAGCAGACCCTCCTTCCCTAAGGCTGTCATCATCTGGTGGTAGACCTGACAGAGAGCTACACCAGAAGATGCATGACAAGGAGTCAATGCTAGGAGCCAAATTTGAGCCCTTTCTGGAACTGGTGCTGCCTAATGTTCAGCCTCCTGAGGAAGACAGGGAGGAAGATTTGTTAGGGCTGGAACATGCTGTGCTACAGAGTTCTGCAAATAGTGGAAGTCAATTTTCATTTCTTTCAAAAGACTCAGCGAATCAAAGGCCTGTTTTCTCTGTGAAGTCATGTGACTGTAAAGTTGAGAAACATAAGGGGTGGCAGAAGAAGAAAGATGACTCTGTGGAAGAATGGATGGAACAAGACTTGACTGACTCATTTAAAGAGAGTGAAAATATGTGTATTCAGTCTTTAGGCTGTAAGCCTGGGGAAGACAAAAAGCAAAATGAGAACTTGGCTGACTGCAGTGCAGGTAAAGTATCTGATTTTAAAGAGTTAAAACATCAAAATGTTGTGCCAATCAAAAATGAGAATAGCTTTCTTGTAAAAAATATCCAGCTTTTATTCCCTAATAAGATATTGTATTAGTGTTGGTGCTTTGATTTAAGGACAGCAGACTGAGTAGAGTTTCTCATGGGTAATGTGACAGTCTCAGAAACTAGTCTTACTTGGGAAGATTAATGGTTTTGAGAGGAAATCCATTTCTGAGCATGAAGTGCATTTGCCATTTGTTCGGGACGACAAATATTTAACTTTCAAATATCAAGTAGTTTGGAGGGGGTGGGGCAGCAGTGTTTGAGGTATTTTTGAGGGGTTTTTTGAGGATTGATTTTTGTGGGATTTTGTGAGGTTTTTTCCCCTTCCTTCTTCATTGCTAAATTACCATTTCTTGTAGCACACCATGACTATCCTTGTAATCTGAAGGGCTTTGCTGTTGGTTCCAAATGTGTGGTGTGGACTTCTCTCAAATGGTGTGATGCTCGCATTTTGGAGGTATCTGAGAAAGGTACCAAGGTAAGTGTGGTTTAAATACTCTTTCTGCATTCTTAAGATCTAATCCTCCTTTAGTCCTTTTCTAAACTCTAAATAATTTTTTAAAATTTTTTTACAGAATTTAAGTATTTCAAAGGCTGATTCTGAATTTATAGACTAGAGAGAAACAGCGGTGTCTCAAATAGAGTTGATGATAAATGTCAACACTTGATGTTCCTTTCACATCTTATTCTCTTTTATTGACTGGGAATACTGAAGGATCTGGATCCAGTTTGAGGCACACATATGTGTGTGATTCTGTCTGGCCTGAAGTTAGTGTTCTGCAGTGGAGCTGTTTTACCATTAAATGCTCATGAAACTTGCCATTATTTTACTGGTGTTTTGAGGAGTTAGTGTTAGAGCAGTAGAAACTTGTGAAGAAACTCAAACTATACTGCAAGTAATAATGAATCCACAACTATGCCTGCTTTAGTGAAATGTGTATTGCATTAGTGGTTGGTGGGAGTTAAGTTCAACAGTAGAGAATAATGCAGTGAGGTGCCTTGTTCTGCTGCTGTTTGAGCTGGGGGATGAATGAGACGTCTTCCTTCAGTCCAGGGGGAGTGTGTATTGATGTACACACATGCACAGACATTATACTTACATAAAATGACCTCTAGGTTATAATTCAACATTGCAAATCCAAAAGGTCGTTACATAAAAGCATAATTTTGAAAGATGGAATGTCTGAGATCGTGCAAGCCAGCTCTAGTGCTGGTAGATCCCTTGGGTGTTTAAAACTAAGCTCAGGTGCATTCAGATGAGAGGCAGTGTCAGGGATTATCATGTAATGGTATCCCTATTCACCAGCTTCCTTCTGTTTCTGATCTAGTAGTTGTTTTGTAGCCCTTTTCTCACTATGCTTGAATTAGGAGCCCAGAAGAGCCTTGAGCAACCTCAGTCACTACATTCAGTTTTATTAGAGAGGAGCTTGTTCTTCTTTGCAAGATCCAGACTTCTCAATGCCTTCTCAAGGCACAGAGTCCTCAACTGAGTTTTCCTACTGCTGTGTCTTGCTTGTTGAGTGTATTGCTGCTGTGCTAGATCCCCTTTGGCTCTGTCTGTACAGGTCTTGAACCTCTGCAGTGGCCATGAGGAGATTGTGCATCCTGAGAACGTCTGGAACGGAATTCCTGACGGGGCTCGCAGATCTTCTGAGGTATGGCAGTGTGGTACTGGACTGGGCAGGACAGTACAGGTTTTTAGAAAGGCTGCTAACTAACTGCTAAGTCATGAATAATACTTCTATTGTGGAGTAATTAGGAAGCAATAGTAAGGTTTTCACCAGTGTTCTTCATGAAGGACCTACCAGTGGATGAAAAACTTATGTCTGGAACCCAAAGCTCAGGTCATGAGCCATGCTGCTGGTGATGATAACAGCATGAATTTCCAGTTTGTTCTTCACAGGCAGCCTTTGTATCCAAGTGAAAAGTGGGCAGAAGGCTAATGTAGTGAGTTACAAGGGAGGAAAACAATGATAAATAGGAGTCCAGTAAGAAGTTAGTCTAGTATTAAAGGAAGCACCTCAATGGAAGTCTTGGCAATAGTGCCAGCTTCCTAACAGGATCCCTTTTTGTGTAGGCATTAACCCCTGCAACAGAAAACTTGCAGTCCTTACCAGAGGAGTCCTTACTTCAAGGTAAGTCTACTTTAAGCCCCCACATGGGTTGTGTGCTCTGTGTTTGAATAGTTTCTAATTTTCTAGGAAATGCTTTCTTTTAGAAAATACAGTTGAAACACTAATTTGAGCTTATGTAGTTGATATTGCTGGGGTTTTCTTGATAGCATTAGCTTATGTATGTTAGTTTAAGGGTGACTACATGGAATGAAAGCTGCTACTGTGTCTGGATTACAAACCAATTTAGTATTTATTTATTCATCTAATGAATTGAGCCTCTTGGAACAGCTGGAGTGGTTGACCTAAGTTATAGATTTTGGCAGGGTTTTGAGCATTGCTATCAGCATGCTGTTCTTGGTCATGTTTCTGAGGCAAAGTGAGCAACTGCTAGGCAGATTCTATTAAGCATTTAGTTTAGCATTTGAGTGCCCCAGTCCCATAATCTATAAATCTAAATCCATAATAA
The DNA here is from genome assembly GCF_027477595.1 of Haemorhous mexicanus. Taxonomy (NCBI): domain Eukaryota; kingdom Metazoa; phylum Chordata; class Aves; order Passeriformes; family Fringillidae; genus Haemorhous; species Haemorhous mexicanus. The sequence continues at coordinate 112,410,205 of NC_082343.1, read as the reverse complement.
TACCATTTTAGTAGTTGTTAGGATAGTTTGTAAACAGTACATGTACATCTTTATTGTTACTTAAAAATTTTGAAGTGTTACTGGTAAGCACCTCTTAAAGTGTACCAAATAAATAGTACAGGTTATTTTTGTTTATATGCTGTTATGGATTTGTAGAGCAGTTCTGGTTGAAAGGGGCCTTTCCTGGTGGTGAAAGCAGGGCATATTTAGATCAGGTTGTTAAAGAAAGACCTTACTGCCAGTTCTGGAATCTGTCCAAGAATGGAGACTCCAAAACCCGTCGGGGCAATTTGTTTCTGTGGTTGCCTGATGAAGACTGAGTTGAAGTGGGGATAGCATTTGTGCTTTCAGGTATTAACTGGTGATTGTATTTCAGTATAACTACTGGTTTATGAGTAACAAATAAGAAAGCCTACAACAGAGATTGGGTTGCCTGTTGAGCAAGAAAAAGGGTAGTTAAAGAATTTGATAAAATGTTAAAATGGTCAGTCTGCAAACTCTCTCCCAAAATTGCATCCCTCAAATGCAGGATTATTCTTGATTTTGTGGATTTTTTCTGTTCTTGAACCCTTTGCATCGAGTTAGTGTGGGCATGAGAGCACCAGCACAGGAAAGGTGAGTCAGGGTCATGCACCCACATGTCACAGAGCTGGAACCTACTGCACACACTGCCACTGCCTGGAAAGGCAGTTGAGTAGGAGGTACTCAGGATGCAAAAACTCCTGCAGTGGTTTATGCCAAGCCCACTGAGGGATGGAGTAACTTGAACTCATAACTGAAATCTGAGATCACTGCTGCTTCATCTTCTTGGGCACTTCTGCTGTTTCAGCTGTTTTATCTTTGTATAATAAGTGTAGTCTTTTAATGTGGTCCAGTATGTCAGTAATATTTTTGATCTGAAGCCTTTTTGATCTTTATGCCCTTATACACAGTTATAGAAACATCTTGATGGGTCTAATCTGTGTTTATTCCCTATAGAAAAGCAAACTGGCTGCAATAGCAATTTAGCTGAAGATCCTCATGTCCTCCAGCAGTGCTGAAACCAAATGGCACGTTGACCACATGAAACTGAACAAGTGCCTGTGTATGAAATGTTCCCATGCAAATGTGTTTGTGGGAACAAAAATACCAGCAGAGCATTGAGTGGCTTATTTTTTCTACCTGACCAAATACCTGTCACTGCTGAACTTCCCTATACAGGAATAGTGTTGGCAGACTGCTATTTTCACCTTGTTTTCTTACAGCTGTTGTTGCTAGACTGTTATTGTTAGCTTGTTTCTTATAGCTGTAATTTCCTAAATAAGAATTTGCCTCTTGACTGGCTTTTTTTTTTTTGACTGGGGGTGCACTGACTTGTATGGAGTTTTTGGTGGGTGGTTCTTCAACAGAAGTTTCTTGTGAGTTTCTGTATATGCTATTGTGTTGTACAGCACTGCTTTCTGATGTTTGCTTTTCCAAAAGTTGCATTGTTAAGTGTTTTTTTTCTCAAAAAAAAAAAAGTTGAGGGTGTTTTGGGGGGTAGGGGTGGGGAGGTTTTTTTTCTCTCCAAAGGAAAACATAGTTGTTTTGGGTTTAAGTCTTGCATTTGCTGCTGTTCTAAAGCAATGGAAGAAGCTGGAATAAAGCTTTGCCTCATATATACTGGTTTGTTAGTGTGTTTTAATGACTTGTGTCTGTTCCTGTGCAGAAGCCCAAATGCTGTGTGAGGGCTGTAATGCAGTCACTGGTTGTGTTTCGACCCTTACCAGTTCTCTAGAGCTATGGTGAATGTTTTGAAACATTAATTGTACTTAATTAACTGAACTTGGTGCAGTTGTATTAATGAAAGATGCTTTTCCTATAAATATAAAGACCCAATGGAATGGTTTTGCTGCCACAAGTGTGCAACAGGCTGAGCTGTTTTAAGGAGCTGCTGCTGTTTTAAGGAGGTCCCACCTTTTACTCTCCTTCTCAGGTGTTGAAAAGGGGGTGCTGTTTTATAGTGGTGTTCCATGCTCCTATATAGCATAGCTGCTCCCTCCTCTTCAGAAGCTATGGATTTTTCATGCTTAAACAAGAACTTAGAAACCCAAGGTGGGTGATAGTGACTCTCACAGTAGATCTCAAGTGTTAGTGCTGACTCAGTAAGACAAACACATTTATTTGCTTAATAGAGACAATACATGGCACTAGGCTGGGGAGAATTTAATTAAATTCTGAAAGACACGTCTTTAGGTGTTATTGCAATTTCATTTTAAGATCACAGATTATGTAAAATACTTAATTACACTGTTAATTTCTTAATTTGTTTGCTTCACTGGTTTTGTTTGTAACCTGATTTTGAAGTGAACAGAGTTTAGAAAACACCCTTCCATGGGGCAGCTTCAGGCAGTTCTGATCCAAAAAGGAGAGCCTAAAAGAAGGCCACCCAGGTGGCTACTGACAATCTTTGTCCAGATACTACCACTGCTGTCTGTCTCTGTCAGTGGGAGCCAACTGAGTCACCTAGAGACCATTGTGAGTACCTGGAGAAAGCTGAGTTTCTGGGGAGTGTTTACTACCTGGACAGACCTCAGGAGCTGAAGCAGTGCTAACAAGGACCATGTAAAGGGAGCTGTAGAGGTACCACATCTCTATTTCCCCTGCAGTCTGACTGTGTGGTAGTTGAAACACAGACAAGGGAGGAGCTGCTGGAGCTTTGCCCAGGGGCAATTACAGTTGCTACTAGTGTGGACCCATGGAAAAGCTTTTGAGATATAAACATCATCCTCTACCTATGGCACTAAACACATTTTACTTTTAAGTGGATTAAGCTCCTGTGAGGAGTCCTGTGTCTGGACTTTCTCTGCTGTCAGCTGAAATCCTTCTTGTAGCTTTTACTGTGACTTATTAATAAAAGACACAGTCTTGAACACCACCCTCCACAGGCATCTCTAACTCCCAACTGTTGTCAGAGCACAGCTGAAATACTTAGAATCTAAAAGAAAAGTGGTGGTTTGGGGTTTTTTTGTTTTGTTTCTTTTCCCCTACCCTGCAGGAAAGGCTTGCTGGATGCAAACTGACATAAAGTTTGGTAAACGAACCTGTAGCTGAATTCCTTGGAGCTCAATCTGTCTTTCTGCAAACTTGACTCCAGTCAAAACCAGAAAGAGTATTTAAATTATTACTAAATAATTTCCCCAAGCTGCTTACAAAGCAGAAGTTGCCCTATTACAGTATTTCAGAGCATCCCACTAACTCATTTGAACAGAAACCCTCTGTTTTTATGATTATGTAACTTAGTGCCTTGCCTCTTTTTTTTTTTTTCTGTTCCATAGCCCAAAAGCTTTGTAGGTGTTTAATGCCACCACATGTCTGAGCAGTGTCTGACCAATATTAGTGTCCTGATGTCCATGGCATTTTCAGTAGTTCTCTGTACTCCTTACTCAGATTCAGCTGGAGATGTGTCAATATTGGTTCCAGGAATAACATTGGGTCCTATACCATCCACAAGAGAATCCCACTGATCAAAATCCTTCTTAAGACCTAAAGGATGGGGGAAAGAAAACCAATTGGCCATGAGTTATGTAACCAGTTTTTTGTAAAACTACACTGAATAATGAAATCAATTCCGCAAAGTAGGGAAGGAAATATGTTTTAAGGAGGAAAAAATTATACTCCAGATTTTTTGTACCAGAACAAAATGTCAGTGATTTTCCTCTGAGTTGCCAAGATTCCAAAAGTAACCTCTAAAAGAAGTCTGACTTATTTTTTCCACTGACACACTTATTTTGATCTTGTTTAAACCAAATGGTTATATAAAAAGCTTCACAGGAATGAAATATTAGTCAACTTCATACTTTGCTGTAAACAGATACTTACTCAGATGTTTCTGTAGGAAGGCTAATGAAGCATGATTGCTGATATCAATGGCTTCATTTGGATCTATTTCTCCTTTTAATTTGAAAAATCTTGCAATGATTCCTCCACTCACAAAGGTGAAATCAGGAAAGCTCTGATGTACTGACCCCCTGCAAAGAGAAAAATGATCAACAACCTTGTAAGACTACATTAAATTGCCTGATTAAAAGATGCACAGACTTCAGTCAAATGTCTTGTGCTGTTTTTAAGAAAAGATAAAATGGGTTAATCTCACAAGCAAGATAAGCAGGAAATTCTGCCCTAACCACAGAGGGGAGGAAGGTTTGTACATCCTTGCTTTAAGTCACTGTAACTACAACAGCAATAAAGAGTTGGCTTGGCAAAGCATCAAAATCAAGTTGTCTCCCTGCTCAGTGGTGCAGTATAGAGCCATCCCTCCGCTGGCTGAAGAACTGTCCCCAGAAGGCTCTTTCAAGTGTTCAAATGCAGGTGATGCACAGGGCTCAGCACAAAGCTTGCAGCCCAGGGCATGAATGCACACCTTGGAGTGTCTTAAACTTGGGATTCCTGGCTGCTTTGAGAGGTCTCTGTCCCTGCTGTAGGGGATGTATGGCTAATTTAAACATACAGTGAAAATGTGGGCCATGAGGACAGACAGTAATAATATCATTTAGGCTGGAAAAGACCTTTAAGATTATTAAATCCAACCATTAACCCAGCACTGCCATTCCAGCTCTAAACCATGTCCCTCAATGCTACATCTTCATGTCCTTTAAACACCTTCAGGGATAATGACTCCCCATCTTTCCTTAACAGCTTGGTCCAATGCCTAACAACAGTTTACATGAAGAAATATTTCCTAATATCCAATCTGAACAGCCCCTGGTATGACTTGAGGTCATTTCTTCTTGTTCCCTGGGAGAAGAGCCTGCTCCCTTATCTGGTTCCACCCTCCTGTCAGGGAGTTGTAAAGTGAGGAGGTCCCTCTGAGCCTCCTTTTCTCCAGGCTAAATATCCCCAGCTCCCACAACTCCTCTTCCTCCTCAGCCTTGTGCTCTAGGGACTGTCTGTCTGTCTGTCTGCAGTCACCAGTAACTGTACAGCTCCAACAAGAGCTTTAACCACGGATGGAAATGATGGCTCCTGAGCACTTACTTGATAGTGATCATCTTTTTGTTTGTGTCATTGGAGATGAGCTTCTTAATCTTTAAGATGTTCTCAGCCCACTGGAATTTTTCAGAGTTGATAAAAAGCAGTGGTTGCTGGATGCTGTTTTGGTAAATGTCATCACCTACAGGAAGCATCCATACATCGAGGGCAATGCCACACCTGCCAAAAACATCTGGATATTGGCACAGAAGCAGAAAGCTTGGAAGTTCTGAGCATGCTTTGAGTTGCAAGAGACTTGGGAAAGACCAAGTCTTTCTGATACTGAACAGGTAAATGAATCACTTTGTTTCATAATTACTCTGGGGGAAGAGAATTAGTCCATTCTTTCCATATGTTGGTCTCCACTGCCAGGTGCAGCTGGACTGCAGGGTCCCACAGTATCATGATATAAAAAGATGCAGCTGTTATGTTCTACCACATCCCCACACTTGGAAAAAGCATGGCTGGAGAAAGCAAGACATGCCAAACAACACTCTTCTTCAGGAGTCAATTAGTAGTTGGGGGATCCTAGGTAAAGTGCCCTGCTCCAGACCTCTCAAGTGCCAAATGTCTCTGGCCTTGTTTTGCATACTTACCTAAATCTTATTTCTTTGCTGAGACTTTCAATAACTGTAGCACCACCAAAAGAGTGTCCCATCACAGCTATTCTGCTAGTATCAACAGAATCCTGTCAAAAAAATCCAGGTGCTGTAAGAGACTTTCTTTCCCAAACTTAGGTTTTTAAAGGGAATCATTTTTTTAGGCTTTAGATCCTACTGAAGTAGGAAGAGCATCATTTCAGCTCTGTTACTCTCTATCCAGCTTTGGATGACCTGAGAATATTTTCAGAGTTCTACACACTGATCTTCAGAATATATGAACTAGTTTAGAAATAGAAGGGGGAAATCAGAAGCATTATTAGGTGTTTAACAAAATGCAGGTGGCACCTTCCACTCACCTTTAGGCTGTTCCAGTCAAAGTCTGAATGTAATACATTTGTTACTTCCTCTCCTGAATTGATTTTAAGAATGAGATTGAGAGCTTTGATACACTCCTGTGCTCTTTGCTGAACCTGGGGAGAAAGAGAGGTTGGGACAGAGCAGTGGAAGGAATCATCAGTCAACTGCCAGGCTTAAGAGCCCCTTAGACACAAGACTTACTCTGATAGTTTTCCCCCACTATTCTGAACTGCAGAATGGAGCCATCTGACAAACAACAAAATTGGTTTCTGGCAGTGTAAAGAGCTGAAGCTCTTGTGTAGAACCTCTGCACACAGAGGCATTTATCCCTGTAACATGCACAAAGGCTATCAACTCCTTCATCCTGTCACTGCTTAAGAAGAAGGGTTGTTAGGATGTGCAAAGGCTTAAGTTGCAAAACTCAAAGGAAGGCTGACTCACTGATGCTTCTCAGGCTCACGCGGATGAACAAATGTCACTCTATCACTGCCCCATCACATAATAGCCTTGAAACTGCCTTTACACTGGATAAACCAAAGAAGAAAAGTGAAGCCCATCCCATGTTTTATATATACTCATCCTTGAAAACTGTAGAGAAGCTGTTGCAAAAAAAGGTTTTCATTGTTCCGTAAGAACAGTTTTTAACTAGTATGTCAGTGAAAGAAAAGCTTCAAGAAGAACCAAAGAATAGCAGCAATCTTGGGAACCACAGTGTGTAGGCAGCCAACAAGATGTCTGTGCATCACTGAATTTCAAATAAATCCCAATCTCCTGACTTCTCTACTTGTGAAATGTGCAGAAAACAGCTTCTGAAGATTATTTCCAAGCTCAGACATTACACATTGACACTCATGGGTAGGACATTGTACTCATCCAGGAAATGACTCTTGTACTATTGTCTGTATGGCCCAGGGAGATAAAGAGAAGCACCTCCCTGGCTGAGTTTTCATTAGCTAGAAAAACCACTCCCATACTTTAAATGTCAAGTGTATGCTTGGAAGAGCTTGTCAGTATGGCCACATTACATTCAGCTTGGATACTGCTTATAATAAATTGGAAGTCTGCACTGTTTACATTGCTAAAAAACACCTTCAAGTGGGGTAAGGACTATAAAGCAAACATCCCACTCACAACATCATTCCATGGAACAGTAAAGGAAAGCTAATGCAAGCCTAAGGCTACATAAACACTTGAGCTCAGCTCTGTGTCACTTTTAGGCTGGGCTGGGCAGTAAAAGTGTAAGAGACAGAGAAGAAACAGAAAGTTAAGTGGAACCAGAAGAGAAACAGATGACTCAGCTGAAAAGTGCAACTTCAAGAAAAAGCTTTGTTGAGGGAATAAGCTTATGCTCTGAAGAAAGCTATTGTTGGCTGTTCCACTTTCAGGGGCACAGGACTCGATCCATTTTCATATCTCCACGAGCCATGGCAGAAGACTGCTCCCCTGGCCAAAGGGAGACTCTGCTAGCCCTAAAAACAGCCCTCCTGCCACACTTCCCAGAGCACAGAGCCAGCCCAGGCACCTGCTTATGGCGCAAGCAACGCTCTTCCTCTCCAGTTTTCAGTTTCCTGTAGTAGATCCACTCCTTCTCCATGTTAGGTGGAGACTCTTCCTGTGACTCAGAAACGGACCTTCTTTTACAATAATATGTGGCTGAAGCAGATTCATCTCTGCAATACCAAGAGGAGGTTATTTCTGGGTGTGCATTCCATTTGGTTTGAGATGAAGTCAGCAAAAGTTTTAGATTTCACTCATCTGAAGTGATCTAGCTATCAACCAGTTTGCAATTGCAATTGCAACCCAAGTCTACATAGACTTTCTAAATAATACAATAACCCCACCAAAACTCCCACCTCCCCTATATTCTTCACCTACTTTATATTCTAACAATAAGAGTGAGACAAATAGCATATCTGAAAAATGACAAATGATATCTACCCCAAGACTTTTCATTCTCAGGCTTATCTAAACAAAAGTCCCTTTGTTTGGAGAAGAGTTGAGCTATGGGCAGTGTGGGCAGGGCTGAAAAAGAGATGTTAGTTTTTCTTTTTAAAAAAAATCCAGAAGTTCTTCTCTAGAATAAATAACATTCTGTTCAATGTGAGAAAGTTGCTTTCCATCTCCAAAATGCGCAGCAGACTCACCTGTGCTCCACAGCAGCCACTATAAAGCCCTGAGAAGCCATCTCTATGCAAATAGCAGAATAGATTGTCCTGCAATAAAAACCACTGGTGAGATGTCATTCTTTCAATTCCATTGCTCTTTAAATGCTGACCACACTAGGTATGCACTATTTCAATATTTCTTCTCTTTGAATTTGCTACCCAGCAGAGCAAGATTTTGTATGCCAGGCACCAAAGCCTGTTCACAAAACTTTGGTACCGTTTTACTGTCTGTTCAGAAAGGAAGATGCCACTGATTTTTGATAAGTAGCACACACAGCACTTTGCATCTTCTAAGAACTGACCAAAAATCAACCAGCTAATCTTCACAACATCCTCATGGGCTGGTAAATATCTTCCCCTTCATCATACAAAGGGAAAACACAAATGGAGCTCTGAGCAATCTGGTCTAGGGGAAGCTGTCCCTGCCCACAGCAGCGATAATCTTTAAAGGCCCCTTCCAACCCAGGCTGTTCTATTATTCTGTGACCAACAATACACCAACCCTGCTGTTGTTTCAGTGGGGGCATAATGACACATGAAAGCCTGCTCTTCAAATCTGTTTCAGCTCCACAAGGATCTCACCCCCCTACTGAAAATCTGTTCAGAACCACCCTTGGAGACTGCTGTCTCCATAGACAACAAAACCAGTTTATCAACAAACTGCAAAATTACCGAAAAGCTCCAAGTCCATGGGAAAAAACAAGAAGTGGGTATTTTTCTCCTGGCTTAAAAGCAGCATTTGACTTTGCAGGACAGGTCACTGAACCTAAATAAAAATGGAAGTATACATCATTATTACTGGCATGAGAGAAAGCGTTTGTTCCTGTGGGATAGATCCCAGAATGTAGTGATCACTAATATCAGAGCAATCACCTGAAGATAAGGTGCCAAGACTCATCTTTAAAATAGAAAGCAAATATGGATCTGATTCTGAAAATATGTTCTACTTGACAGAAGATACTTGTCTTCTCCCATCCACAGCCTGGCACAAGGTCTCTATATCTCTTAAATCTTCACAGTCAGGCATCCAGGTCTTGCTGATATTCAGACCTTAGGATCTCTCCGACTTTTGTATCTTTGCACATTTCCTTGTGGGATTCAAATCACAACACACAGGTGCAGCTGACCTAGAGCAAACTGTCCAGACACTTCACACTTCTATCCACAGCAGTCAGGGACTGCCTGAGAGCTGGGGTCACATTCAGCACTCTCACTTCACAAACCCATCCCACAAAACCACACTTTTTACTAAAAACTCTTTTTCAGCCCTGCAGCACTAACACCCTACTCATGGATTGTGGAGGCAGTGACAAGAATAAAGGAATAAAACCAGGAGGAGTCTTACCAACATAGTAATGGAAAAGCCTTTCTCCTACAACTCGGTACATATTAAGGAAGTCAGAGAGTCCCTGATAGTATTCTTTGTCTGGAATCCATCGTGCCTCTGCGATATCTGTGGCATCATATGCTGGATAATACAGGCGCAAAAAGCTTCCCTGGGATCACGAAAAATTTTATTAAAAAAATAAAAAAAGGAATATTGGTATTTATTTATATATGGCAGAGGAAACGGAAGATTAAAACATTTGTAGAAAAGGTTTTGGTTGCAAGAATGCAGTTCAAGAGAATTATGAGCATCTCATGAGAAAATTACTATCCTTTACAGGCTTTGATGCCAATCCTATGTCACAATCTTCCTGTGCCTACAATGAATTTAAAGTAACATGAGATACACATCATCACAGCATGTGTGGAGATACACATCACCTTCTCTAGGTTACCTTAGGGCTTATTAGAAATGCTTCATTTAATTAAGTTAATTATTACAAACACTCACTACCTATTTGCTCAATAGGTATCTGGATCTTTTCTTCCATCTCTGGATCTTTTCTTCCATCTTCTTCACTGGGAACGGTTTGATGATGTGTTTTGGTAAGTTTTATAGGGCTGACTGTTAAAGGGGTGACTGAAGATGACCTGAGAGCTGGAGCACCTCTCCAAGCATGACAGGCTGAGAGAGCTGGGGCCGTTCAGCTCTCTAACGTGGCTGCACTGTTCCTGCCTAAACTGAGCAGAGGCTGTCACCAAAACCCTTGGGCAGCTGCAAAGCAAGGGAGAACAATACATTGCTCTTCCTCCTCATCAAGATGTTCACAAGTCTCTTGTGGTCCATCCTTCTAAACACAACTTTGTTGGCCTGTGTTTCATCTGCCTCTGTTTCTTACCACCAGTTCAAATCTCTTACTGTCTGCACTTCAGGTATCCCAGGAGAGCACCCAAGCTTTCCACACTCTCAGGGACCTTCCATACCCCCTTGTCAGTCTTTTTCCTTCACAGACAGCAGCAATGTACCAATGCACACCACAAAGTAGACTTCCCAGCAGATGAACTGTGTGCAATTTGCATTCTTGTTTCCTAGTCTGCAAGGGAATTTGCAACACCCCTTTCAAATTCACTGTCTTGCTCCAGCTGTACTTTTGGTTTAGCAAGTTACAACCAGGGCCAAAATAAACATGAGCTTTGAAATAAAACCTGATTTCCTGAACACGAATTTATCAGTTTACCAAAAGTTTGTTTAATGAAGCTTGTTTCTATTCATTTATCAAACTTAAATCAACCTTTGACACAGAGACCATTGTGGAAGAACTTTCCTCCACATTGGTAGTGATATTAACTTGATCTCAGAACAGTCCCAGTGAGCCTCCCCAATGACTAAGTGATTACCAGAAAGGGGAAGAGGTTCATTATTTATGCCTGAGAGAACTGCAGTTGTTCATAATGCTTATGTAAAAAAACTCACACGGGCTGACTGCAAAGAGAAATTCATAACTTCTCTGTGCTGATAGAGAGTAAGTTCAGTAAAGGAAAACATACGAACCATTACAAAGTGATCTCAAGTTCCACTCCATCTGGCTACTCTCTGGAGTAAAACCACAGTGTAAATGCAGGTGTATTCTCTCAAAGGCAAGAGGATTTGAAATGGAAACTCACAAGGAAGATCATTACTAGTCTGGTTAAAGCCCCTGTCTCACTGTTGAGGCTTTTCACTGTGCTAACCTCTTGCAAAATTGACATCCTGTTCATCTTCAGTGAGATAAAATCTCAACAGACATCTTGTCTCTTACCCTGCAGCTGAAACACTACATAGGCTCATCTCCCAACCCTGCCAAATCCTCTTGGGATCTTTGTGATGAGAACAGCCACAGTCACAGAGACTGCATGTGGAGTCTCGTCGGGAGCCCAGCACAGGAGGCAGCAGTGGGGTGGGTGGGAAGAACCTCCTGGGTTCCAGAAGGACACAGTTTCTTTGCAGTATCTTTTGTAGGAGAGTCAGGAAGGCAAGGACATTAGAAGAGGGAGGAATTGGCCATTGGAAAGGTTTGCAGGTTACATCCATCTGATAAATGCCCAGTACACATCCTACACCAGGATGGAGAGGACAGAAAGCTCAACTGTGAGTGTCAGCATGGAGCACACAGGCAAGACCTTCTGCTTTAAAACTGCAGCCAGTTGTTTCACTAACATTGTAGCTTAAATCCAAAGAGTCAAGAGCTTTACCTCAACTGCATTTTCTGTCATCAGGTCTGTACATCCAACTGAGTGAGGTCCCTTTCCTTCAGGGATCCTGTAAAACTTCTCAGTGCTGCTGCTGCTCCACATTTCCATTGGTGCCCTCACCGACGAACCTGGGGGAAAATGCAAAGCAAATCAAGAGACCACCATGGCCTCTGTGACCAGACCACCCACACTGAAACAAATCCAACACGCTGAAAATTCAGAATTAGGAAAATCAAGATTGAGCCAATGCAGAAATCTGCTCGTGAGAAACAAATCGCGAATTGTCAACCTGACCTGTTCTACTGGGGATTTTCCTTGTTGTATCCTGAATCCCAAGGAGCAGACAGCACCGTGCACTTACAGAAAAGCGGGATGAAACCTTTGGCTGGCGAGGCCGCGGCGGCACTCGGGAGATCTGCGGTGCTACGAACCGCACAGAGGGAGGATTCTGCTGCTCCTCAAGGAAAACCGGCCTGTGCGTCAGGGGGAGTGGGATGTCACGGAGAAACACAACGCCGCTGCCATTTTTCCAGCAGGAATGACGAATCCCGGGCTCGGCCCCTGGCGAGACAAGGTCGGGCTGCCCGTGCCGGAGCGGGTGTCGGGGCGGTGTGGCCGTACCTGGGGTGACCCCTCCGCGCCGGGCTGGCCCCGGCGATGCGCAGAGCGCGGGGGAAAGCAGCCGCATCCCGGGCTGGGCTCTATCTGCCGCCTTCTCCTTGGGAAAGGCGACACGGAGCCATCCTTCTCCCGGTACCCAGCCGCCCGGCCGGGCTCCTCGGGGCGGGGCTCCCGGTGCGATGTCACGGCTGCTCCTCCCCGGAAAAGGCGCGAGGCCGGCGGCCGCTCCGCCCCGGAAAAGTCCCTCTCAGGCGCGGCGCGGCGCGTCCCGGTCCCGCAAAGATGGTGCGGAAACTGAAGTACCACGAGCAGAAGCTGCTGCGGCAGCTGGACCTGGTGAACTGGGAGGCGTCGGGAGGGAACTTGGCGGAGGTGCGGGCGCTGCGGCGGTACCGGGTGAGCCGGCGGGAGGACTACGTGCAGTACAAGGCGCTGGCCCGCGCCGTGCGCACCCTGGCGCGGCGGCTCCGCGACCTGGGCCCGGCCAGCGCCGCCTTCCGCGCCCGCTGCGCCGCCGCGCTGCTGGAGAAGCTGTACGGGCTGGGGCTGGTGAACAGCCGGCAGTCGCTGGCCGTCTGCGAGAGCCTTTCGGCCGCCGCCTTCTGCCGCCGGCGCCTGCCCTGCCTGCTGGTGAAGCTGCGCATGGCGCAGAACCTGCGCCACGCCGTCACCTTCGTGGAGCAGGGGCACGTCCGCGTGGGGCCCGAGGTGGTGACAGACCCCGCGCTCCTCGTGCCCCGCGCCGTCGAGGACTTCATCACCTGGGTGGACGCGTCGCGCCTGCGGCAGAAAGTGCTCGACTACAACCAGGAACGTGACGACTATGACCTGGCCGCCTAGGGCTGTCCTGCCTCACAGGACACGCACACCGAAAAGACCACGGCGGTGCCACCACGGGATATTCACACACCCGCAAAGGCAGCCGGAAGGAAACTGTGCGCTTCCAGTGTCATATTGACCTGCTCCTGGCTCCCTTTTACAGCTAATGGTTCCATTCATCCATACAGAGGAACAACCTTTACACATCGACTGCTTCAAGAATATATCCAGTGGCCCAGCTCCATCATCTTCCCTGGCATGCTGTCCTGGTTTAGGGCAAATTTTTCTTCTCCCCCCCTTCACACTCAGGTCTAAAGGTGCAAGACAGATGGGGATATCAGCATCACCCCAGGACACATCTCATCATCATCCCCAGTGTGCCCAGCTCCCTCATCCTTAAAAGTGCATCTCCATCATCCTTACATCCCATAAAGCAGAAGTGCTTGGAAAAGTCTGCCCAGTTGCAGGAGAGGATTTAGGTCAGGCTTAAGTGCTTGGCAGCTTAATAGTAGCTGCTGGAAGGGGTTTTAAGCCAAGCCAAGAGGCTGTTTTAAGACTGAGTTTAGCTGCTTCACTGCTCTTTTTTCAAGAGATTGTCCTGGTTCCTCCTTCAGTTGCTGAATGCACAGGAATCAGAGTTACTTCTGGAAGGGTTTTCCCTTGATATCAAGGAACAAGGAGGGGATTTCTGGGGGTCAGCAGTAAACAAGAAGGCCAAATACCATGTTTCTGGAACTGTTAAAAGTTTTAGCCAAAAACGGAATTAAAAACAAAACAAACCAAAAAACTTTATTGTCATGTGAACTTGTTTGATGCTTTGAGTTGTGTCTTTGCTGTGTGGGGTTCCAGACGACCACTGGGCATCATTTATGATCCATCAGGATCTAACTGGGGAGGTGTTGGAGCAAAAGCTGATGTAACCATAACTGCAGATTTAGGGGGACTTTTGCATTAAGCACATTAGCCAGGGGCTGTTGGGAACTTTCTTCCCTTTTGATAAAAAAGGCAGAAAAAAAATAAAACTGTTGAGTTTTTTTAGTGGGTGAAGAAATGTGTGGACTGCTTTATGATATAGTTTCTCAGCGTTTATTCTGATTTTTAAATGGTCCAGTAAGCCCTGTTTGCCACCTTTCAGAACTTTTTTTAAATTTAAGTTTTTATGTAACTTATGTAACTGGTTTTATTTTAATAGCCAGAAGGCTATTACTGAGTTGTAACATGTTTATCCTAGGAATGCTCTCTTTCCCTTACCCAGGGCTATGAAAGGATTTGGCAGTAGGTTTAGGAGCAGAGCTGTGACTGTCCATCCCAAATCCAAAGAGCTGGAGTGCAGCTACTGTCAATGCTCTCTGGATGTGGATGCCTTAGTGTGGCTTTTTTGAACAGAAAAAGTGTTCAGGTGAGGTATGTTTTGGAGGTACTGCATGACCACAGTCTGTCACCAAATAATATGTTAGGTTTTTATAAGGCAAACAGAATGTTTAAATTTCTTTCCAATCTCAAAAGCCAGCTGTATTAAGCAGAACAATTATTAATGCAATAATAGATATTAAGAAAAGGACACTAAATGGGTGGATAAACCACTTGCCTACTACTGCTGTTTGTAGTTGAATTTAGTTCAGTAACCATAACCCCAACAACATCTTAACCTTTTTCTTAGAGTGTTCATCTTGCTTATGGTAAGAAATGCAGACTGAAAAAAAGTTTCACACCTGATGCCTGACTTTTAAACACCTTCCCAGCTTCCCTTTCCTCTAGAACAGTGCCATCATTTCTTGGGAAATTTAGAAGGTGCCTTATTCAGGTGCAAGTTAAAGCAGTGCTTTTGCTGTGCTTTACTCTTTTGGGGGAATTTAAGTAACAGCACAGTGACTGTGCAGGGCATTTTAGTACTGAGATGCTGAATTCCTGCTCTGCCCCACCTGTCCAGCCCTTGGAGGAACTCTAGAAAAAGAAATGGCAAACCTCCAGCCTGTCAGCCTCTGCAGTTTGTATCAGCCCATTCCTTTTGTAGGAAACCTACTTTTTATCATTCATCTGTGCACTTTCAGCATCTGTAACAGGAAAGAAATAACCCTGCAGACTGTTAAGCAGTGGGAATTTATTTCCCTAGAAATATGTGGGATAACAGCATCCATGAGCCCTGCTTTCCTCCTGTGGTACTGGAAATCAAATTCTTATGTTCTCTGAGAAATCAGGCTGTGTGTTTATAGGACTGTGTGTTTTAAGTCTAGAATTTCTTAACTGTGCTGGTTGTACAGTAGCTGAGACGGGAGATGAGTGTCCTGCTCCTCAGTTTTTAGTAGCTGGCGTCCTTGCACATCCCTGACCAGGGCTGGGTCTGCTTCAAGTACGACAGATAAAATGGAAGTTCCAGCAGCACAGCCACATTCCTGATGGTGATTACAACCAGGGAAATTATGGCTTCTTCATGTTCCGTGGTGGTTTTGCCTTTAGTTCTGGGTTTGGGTTTGTTTTCCAGAGCTGACGTGCTGTGGCCACTGCTGGGTGGTTCCTGCAGCAGTTCTGGAGCTGGGGATTGAAAGAGCACAGGAAGTAGCTCCTACAGCCTTTCCCAACACTTGTATAAACATGGAGGCTTTTGTTAAATTCCAAGGCTGATCTAGTGTCAGTAAAATTGGCTCAGCTTCCATGGTCTTGTGTGAGCTGGCATGAGGATAAGATCCAACACTGCCCTTTTTTGGGCCAGGTCCTTCAAACTCTCCCCTCCAGTGCTCTGGGGACTTGCAGCAGGAGAACTTATGCATGTGAGAGTAAGAGGATGGGGTCCTGGGTGTCACTGTGCTTCTTCCCTGCACCTTCTGAAGTGGGCTTGATGTTCCTCAGGTGCCCCAACATCTCCATGTGTCTTGTGGGAAGTTGTTGCTGCAGGACAGAGGATGGTGGTGCTGCTGATCAGGCAAACTCACTCCACGCCTGACAAAACTTGGCAGCTGCCACCTCCATATGTGCCTGTCCCAGGAGCTGGGGTGTGCAGGGGTACCAGCTTCTCCAGAAAGGGAGAACAGAGCTACAGGGCGGTCTGGGAAGTGCAAAAGCCATTGGCAAACAGCAAGTGGTTTCCAGGCAGGAGCTCTCACTTGGAGAGTGGGCAGCAGGAAAGGAGGTTTTACCAGGGCCTTTGGTTTTAGGTTTGAGGGGGTTATTTTTTTCTCTGGTTTTTTTCCCCTTTTTTTTCCTCTTTTTTTTTTTTCCTTTTATTTTTTTCTTCTTTTTTTCCCTTTTATTTTTTTCTTTTTTTTTTTTTCTCCTGACCTTGGCTTTCCCTTTATTTGAAGGCTGCCAAAGCAGAGAAGCTGAGGCTGAGGAATGTGGGGGAGCTGAAGGAAGGAGTCCTTCACACTGATGCCTTTTGTGCTGCAGTGTGTAAAAGGCTGAGGCTGTCACTGAAATGCAAATGTGTGGCTTTTCACTGATCTAAGCTCTATTTTTTTCCCAGTAAACAAGAATGCTGCATGTTTTAAAGGCTGCTTCCATCCAACATTTTGCTGTGGCTTAGTGCTGACCTCAGTCAATCACTGACCACTAACCACACATGACCATGAGCCTTGGGGCTGAGGAAGGATGGTACATCCCCCTTCTCAAGATGGGAAATGGAGACTGAGAAACTAAGGTGGAACTGGGCAATTCCCAAGTTTTTGGCTGATGGTCCTATATCCTGGGCTAAGCCAGGGCCTTCTAGCCTTGCTGAAGGGCACTTCCCCATGCTTATCTCTGCAGCACTCCCCAATAAGAAACCCCATAGCAGATGGAAGTGTCACTGTCCCCTTTTTGAGCTCTGAATAAGGTTTTAAATATATCCCCTGACAGATCTGACCCTGGCGATTGCCATTTCTCATCACCAGGGCATGGGATCACCTTAGTCCCTATCTCAGAAGCCAAAACATTTCAATATTCACTGAGTCTGGGGGATTATTATCTTGAGAGTTATGTCAGCATTTACATGAGAGCCCCAGCTCTTGTCTCTGCTTTTAAGTACACCATTTTAGGCAGTGAAGCATCTTTTCTGACCCACTGCTTGCTGGTTTAGGCCTGCAGCAGTTCTTTGTAGTAGGAAACCTGTCTGCTGGGAACCATCTCCTCTCACTTCTCTGCAAGCACAGCAGTCTTTTCCTCCCTCGTGTCAGCTGATTTTGAAGACAGAAAATATTTTGCTCCCAGCAGGCTGAGAAAGGGGAGGCCACCCATTAATGAGAGATGGAGATCTGAGCATGTCCCATTCCTCTTGGAGCTGCTGTTAGGGGATCCCATGTGTCCTCAGCAGGGTGTCACCACAGTTTAATCCCACATGTCCCCAGCAGTAAGCCACCACAGTTTCTGGGCTGCTGTGAACACGTCAGTGGAGCTGATGAGTGCAATCCCAGGCAGCACCACCACCCCCAATCCCTACCCAGAGGAGCCACCACCTGCAGCTCCTGGAGAGGCTGGGATGATTGTGTCATAGGATAAAGTGCAGGCAGGCTGTCCCGGCGGGTCCGTGTGGATGACATGGCAGTCCTCAACTTGTCCCTTGTACCTGAGCTTGGACTTGAAACACACCAGGGGAGCCACGTCCTAAAACCACCTTCCCTTCACACCAGCTGGGCCGCAGGGTCCCATGCACATACAGAGATGCTGGGTTTGGAGAAGGTGAATGCCGTGCTGGAAGAGCACTCAAACCTCCTGCACCTTGGCTCTCTCAGCTTCCCCAAAGAATTTAGGTGGGGTAGGAACACTGGAAGTCACCTAATCCAAACCCCTGCTCAAAGCAGGGCACACATAGGGCTGCCTCAGGTCTGCATGTCTCAGTGCTGGACACCTGAAGCACAGTTTAATCACCCTCACTGTGAGTTATATTTTCCATCTAGTCGGAGTTTCCCCTGCTGCAGCCTGGGACTGCTGCGTCCCATCCCCACGCTGGACACAGCCGTGTTTGAGGTGGGTTATATTTCCCTGAATGCTGTCCACACACGGACAGGCAAAGGGACATGTCCCCCGCCAGCCCTGTCACCCCGTTACCCGGAGTGAATCCCACCCTTCCGCAGGCACGCACAGGGATTTGGGGTCGGATACGGGGCTGGAAGGAAGGGAGGAAGCGGAGAAGCGCGATCCCTCGAGGGCTGGGGACAGGGAGTGCGAGCAGTGAAGCTGCGTGAGGTGCTGCGCAGAAATTACTCAACTCCTTAAAACTCCACTCACGTCACCATTGCTCCTCCCGTGCTCCCCCCAGATCCTTTTTTTGCTCTTTGCAGGGCTTCACGTACCTGTTGTGCGGTGTCCTGGCTGCCCCCTGCTCCCGTCCCGCCGTCCAGAGGAGCAGGATGTCCCCTCTGGCCACCCACGGCCCTCCGGAGCGGGGCGAGCAGCGGCTGCTCCCTCAGGAGGCCGCTTCTGTCGCAGGCACAGCGACTGCCGGGCTCTCCCCGAAGGGGAGGGACCAGCCTTTGCCTTAGTTTCCAGCTGAGACAGTCTTTCTGAGAGAAGTCTTCCCTGGGCCTGGAAAACAAAGTTCTGGCATGCAGCCATGCTCAGCACAGCCTGCGCGTCCCAGCGGAGCCCGCGGCCGCCGAGGTGCTGGGCTGAGCCCCGGTACGGCAGGGACAGGGTCATGTGTGGGCTCCTTGTCTGTGAGTTCTGGATCTCCCGGCTGGAGCTGAGTCAAGCAGCAGGAACCCCACGGGAAAATTCCCCCGGATGGGTTGCGACACCCCGTGGAAGAGCTGCAGTGCCTGTGGCCGAGTGAGCAGCGGGGGACGGCACTTTGGCTTAAGGTTGTGCTGTAAAAATACAAATCTTTTTTCCTCTGTCCTTATGAGAAGGGGATAACCACAGTCTAGGGAGGCAGATCCCACTTTTGGGTATGACATCTGGGGTGGCTGAAGGGGAATTTAGCACAGGTCCCTACTTGTGGGGCAGATCTGTACTCACCCTGCTTTGCATAGTCCTGGCTTTTGCCCCCTGAGTAATGCTGAATTCAGGGAATTCACCTGAAGTAAAAGATTAATTTAGCACCAGTAATAAAAGATTAATTTTGTGAGAGATCAACAGCTGTGAAATGCCCCTATGAGGCAGCAAAGGGAGGCAGCAGGGGAGGAGGGGAGGTAGAATTTGGCTTGGCTTAAATTGCTTATGAAATTGCCCCTGTGTCCCCTTGGAGAGCTGCTGAGCTCCTGCCTTGGGATCAGCATCTTCCCTTCTCTGTGGGTGTGGGTATGAGCTGAAGCTGGAAAAGAACAAGAAAGTTGTATGAAAAGGTCCAAGACTTTTTTTTTTTCCTGTACTTTTGTCCAGCCTTCATTTCAGTGATGGGCTGAATGCATTAAAGTTTGACATTTTCAGGATAGATTTGATGCTGTTGAAAGGTGTTGGAGAACAAGTCAGAAGATCTTTTTTTAATCTAAAGGAACAGGTTCTTCAAGGTTAGTGAGAGACAATGAGGAGGAGGAAGCACTACACAGGTGGTTAGAGTAACAGAGATCCCATGATACCTCTTTGGCCCACTAGAGGCTCCAAAATTTAATTTTCTTTTTAATATATTCAGATTTCCCAGATGTGCAGGATTCAAACTCAGTAGAAGACAAATATGGGTCTTTCTTCTGGATCTTATCTACACAGTCCAACCACCCAGGTGTGAAGCAGGCTATGGATCTTAGTTTAAGACCATTTGTCCTTGCCGTATCATTTTTTTTATAAGCTTAATTATTACTATCTCTTTTTATAATTTTCACCAAAGAACATCAGAGGATGCTTGCATAGATGTTTCTGCTTCTGATTTTCTCTGCAATAAAGTGCTGCCAGTAAGAGACCTGCAGCTCTGGCAAGGGAGGAGCCAGTTCCCATAGTGAGTGAGCACAACAAACCCATGGCAAATAATCAATGTCGCTTTAGCTACAAGTCCTTCATATAAAGGACTGCTCTTTGCTGCAGATTTCTGTGTCTACAGACCAAAAGTCACCATCAGTCTGTGATCACTGGTTTGAAGATAATTTTTTTTTCCCTGTCATTCCTTTTTCCTTTTTTTGGACAAATCTTGGTTTCTCGTGGTGCCTGTCTCATTTTTAATCTAGGTGCTGCTTGACCTATTAAAGCTGCTGAGAGGAGCTGATCATCAGTGAACACCACTGAATGACCATCTCTCTGTCACCAGGTGCCTTCCTGAAGAGTGCAGCATGACAGAGCTCCATGAAGCTGTGGCTGTGGGTGACTATGACCTGGTGAAAAAGATTTTAAAGGCAGGGCGTTGTGACCCAAACCAGAAGGATTGCGACTGGCATGACAGGACCCCCCTGCACTGGGCTGCTGCCAAAGGTAAGGGCACCCCCAGCTCTGCTACCTCTGTGAACAGACATCATAAAAGGTGATGCTGATCACCTGTGATTGTAACTAGGCTGGCAAAATCTCAGCTTGTGTTTGGTAATTTTGTCCCTAATGTGCAAAAAAAAGTTAAATATCCGTTTAAATGGGAGCTTTGCCTACAAAACAGTTTATGGGACTGCTGTTGAAGTGATTTTTTAGCTTTTTTTCTTCCATCACACAACAATTTGCAATTTACATGAGGTACACATAGGGAATGGCTGCTTTCCCCCCCCAACTTAACTAAGAGATGACTCCATGAGTTTATTTCTCCTGTACACCTGTGGGAAAGAGCAGGAAGTCAAACCCACTGTATTTACACCAGGTATTTATCAAACCAAATAGAACAAAATAATAACTGTGTTTTTACATTGCTCTTTATATCCCACCTGATTGAATGAACAGTGCAGGACCAGAGCTGTTGGCAGCTCCCATTTGGTCCTTCACCTTCAGAAGTGTCTGGTAAACTCAAATATCCCTTTGCAGCCCAAAAAATAGATGATGCAACAATAAATAATGGATAATTGCATACAGTCTCAAATGGGAAACTGGACCTCTACTTCTCTGTGCTACAGTATTTGTTGGGATCTCATGTCATCACATCTGTCTTTGCTCAGAAATCAAGTGTGTGATTTCCTGTTTTACACTTAAGACCACATTTTTGTTTTGTTCTGATGGATTATTAGGGATTTAAACATTAGCAAAGGGGACTGAGCTACTTCATAAAAATGACAGTGAGAAGCTGACAGAGCCTAGATGTGATTTGGAATAGTCTAGCTCAGTCAAAGCAGTGTGAAGTGGTGTAGAAATAACTTTTTTTTCCTCTTTAAGCAATTCCACTAGTTAGAAAAATGTGAAAGTGAATGAAAAAGAAGTAGTTTCTCTACCTGCTATGCAAAAAAACTTTGTTTTAGTAAAGCTGTTCACAGGTTTTCCCATTCTCAATGTTTAAATTTTATTTTGCAATTGAACTAAAAACCAAAATGAAACAATGAAATAGCCAGTTGATCAATGACTACTTGAGATGTGTTGTTCAGAAATTAGAAAGCTTCTTAATTTGGTTGTTGTTTTTGTTGTAAATTTCTTCTGGAAACAGTCTAGTTTGGGAGAAAATAATCAACATTTTCTATTCAGTATCACTGATACGATAAAACAGATAGTCAGGTGGGTGAAATCCTTGTCTGAGGGAATTATGAGGCAGTGTGTGACTGCCTTCTGCATCCTGAAGGTATAAATTTTAAAGCATCTTCTCTCCTGGTTTTGCTGTGCGTTGCCAGGACGGTCGGACCTGATCAGGCTGCTGGTGGATCACGGTGCCCGGCACTGTCTGCGGAGCGATGTGGGCTGGACCGCGGCTCACTTCGCTGCCGAGGCGGGGAAGCTGCGGGTGCTCCGCGCCCTTCACTCCCTGCACGCTGCTATGGATGCCGCCGACCTCTTCGGAGACACTCCCCGGAGGCTCGCAGAGATCTACGGACACCGGGAGTGCACCAAATTCTTGGAAAAGTGAGTAGTGGTGGCAGGTCTCGCTGCGGCTGCAGTGAAAATTAACTTCCCTGCTCCACAGAGGACCAGAACACACAGAGTGTGTTACTTATCTTCCCACCCAAAGCCTGCTAAAGCCCTCACACACAAGCTGTAATGTATGAGCAAACACGGGCCTGTCACGGGGAAGCCGTGAGAAGAAATTCTTTTATTCCCCTGCCGCCTGCGGTTTCCCTTGGTATGTTTTCAAAATCGTTACCACTTCATGGCATCATTGTTTTTGTAAGGATGTTGCAGAGCCGTTATTAAGCAACAGAAATGAAAGCAACAACTGACAAGTGTTAACCCCTTACGGTGGTGAATAGGAAATACATGGGTTGATTTGGTTAGGAACAGCCCTCAGCAGCTCTGTGTGTGTGGGTGTGTCTGTGTGTGTATATATATTAATATGTATATCATTTGGCTTTCTTATAGTAAAGAAAAAAAGCCACCCTATTTTTTACATAATCACTGTAAATTAGACCACTTAATAGGATGGTCATATAGTACTTCCAAATTTTGGGGAAACACATTTTGTCTTAATTGCTTACAGTTAGCGTTGTGGTAGCACATGCCATAAGAAATATGCTTTTTAATAATTCCCAATTACTGTTCCTGTTTTTCAGCTGTGGGCTCGGCTCACAGGTATTTTCATCCTTGCAAAGGTGTGTCCCTGGATCAGGATGCTTTACTGCAGAGGTTTGAACTGTGTCTCATCCTTCATCTCTCTAAAGGAGTGGGACAGATCACCAGAGGCTAACCAACTTGTTCAGTACAAGCCACAGTTCCAACACTACTTTACTTCAATACACTGCTCACGAAAGATATATGTGCCAGACCCTGGAGTGCTGAGAGCTTCCAAAAGTGTTTTCTCTCTGGGTTTTTCGGTGACTTCACTGTCCCATCATCATCATCCTTCATAGGCATCTCTTGTAACTCTTCCGCTTTGGTACCATGTATATCCTGGTTTTCTTTAATAGGCATTTATCCAACTGAAAGTCTCCAGCTTGCCAGTGCAGCACACAAGCTGCGAAGTTTGAAATGAGGCATGGTGACAGGCAAATATCCGAGAAGGCCAGTGCTTGACAAATGCTACTTTTCATTAATCCATGTAAACTTTTCTGTAGGTACTGCTGACCTTCTGTTGTACTTCTACAGCTTGGTTTCTGCTGAAATGCCCCATGCCCCCCTTTTATCTTGACACATCAGAGTCCTTCCATAAGAAAAGACAACCAAACTGTGCAAAAGTCCCTGTACAGAGCCCAGAAAACTTTGTAGGGGGGACACAAGCTCTGGTTTCCAAGCTCTGGCTGTTGGAAGCTGCTAACAGTTTTGCATTTTACCTGCCCACCCAACACAGAATCATAGAATGGTTGGAAGGGACCTTAAAGTTCATCTCATTCCAACCCCTTACAGGGACCCCTTCCACTAGACCAGATTAGTCAAAGCCCTTTCCAGTGTGATGGAGCTGAACACTGTCAGAATGGGGCATCCAGACCATCTTAGAGCTAAAGTCTTTTTGGTTTTGGAACTGAGATGCTGTAATCTCCCATAATTCACCACTTTCCTTCCACACGATGTATCAGCTCTTTTTACTCTCAAACTCTCAGTTTAAAGGCATTTAGGCAGCCAGCAGCTGATAATGAAGCTTTGCAAATTAGATTTTTTACTACCTAGCCAGTGTCTAGGTAGTAAAGCTCAGGTCTGCCAGACCTTTGAGAATGGGGCATTGTCTTCCAGTGGAGATTCTCTTTATAATCTTCTCAGCTCTCGGCACACTTAGTTTCTATACCAGAACAGGTAAATATTCTCTAACCCAGAGGGTGAAAGTTTGCAGGCTTCTGCCCCTTGGATGAAAAATTTACAGCAATTACTTGCCTCTTCAATGCTGTCTGTTTTGCACTAATCTCACCAGTAATTCCTGACAAGTCTATAGCATTTGCTGTGCTCTGGATGTGCCCCAGAGCCATGGGAGCAAGGGGTAGGGGAATTGCCTGGATGAGGCCAATGGGCAATGCCTGTGGCATGCCAAGGTGCTTGGGAGAATGATTGACAGGTTGATTGCCAGAATGATTGACATCCTGGTCTGAGACACCTTAGCAACAGCCTATGGTGACTCAGGTCAGCTGATGAAGGGCTTTCTGGGGTGAATGACTGATTTAAGGTAGAAAATTTGTCTTCCAGAAGCACATGCTGGCCTGACTCACCCCACAGCTGCATGGCTCAGCATGGCTGGGAGATCTGATGACTAGGAAGATGCTTCAAATGCCCAGTCTAGAACATTTCATAATACACACAAAGCCTGTGCAATCACCTCATGGGCATAAGCCAGCCAAGAGTTTATCACTGAGGCTCAGGAATACTTTTTGAAACCAGCCACTATAATTTATGATCACAGTGGATGCTTTCACCCTCACACACTGGCGGCACATCAGCAAACTTGGAGTAAACTAGGAGGAACAGTTGTCACTCGTAGTGTAATTTTGGTTACTGTCTGCTCCTTCAGATGTGCAGAAGGTCCCAGAGGTGATGTCCAGGGTCAGGCAGTGCCAAAGGGTACAGGGCAGTACTGTGCGTGCTGCAGACAGAGAATTAAGAGTGTGCTTGCACAAAATGCTGTGCAGCACAGAGCATCTCTGCTGTTCACACACTGGTGTGTGTGATATATAAATATGAGGAACATTTTATTACCTTCCCTGTCAGTTTTGGATATTTGCCTGTCATGCAAAAAGAGAGAAAAGGCAATTTTTAAAACCATCTGAGGGTCTGCACCAACTGCAGGGCTGATGTGCATATCTACGCAGGCCTATGAGCATCCAAATCCTTCCTGAATCCAAATTCAGCCACATCTAGCACCATATGACCCTTGCATGCTGTTTGTTGGTGCCCAGGTGTTGCCAGCTGCATGAACTACCTGCCTACCTGGGCTGGCTCACTGAATTGTGCTGATGACTGTACCCACATGGAAATATTACATGTATCAACATGGAAATATTATTAACATGCAAATATTAGGAATATTCCGCTGCTGAGTCTCGGTACCACTCGCTGAGGTTTGCATGAACATGTAAAAGTTAGGAAACAGCTGCTTTCAAAGCAGCTGCTTCTGAATAGCAAATGCATATTTTGCATTAGATTTGGTTTGCAAGAGAAGGGCTTTACTCTTGATGCTATGACACCTGCCAAGAATGGCAGAGAGACCCTCAGCCCACATCTGCTGCCAGCCTCTCGGCAAAGTGCCAGCTGTTGAAATTGTACCAAAGGGTCCTGCTAAGAGCAGGGCATATATATATGCTCATGAATAAATAAATAAATAAATAAATTAATTAATTAGTTAATACTTGCCCTTTGGAGCAGATACTTGATAGAAGACAAAAAGGTAGTTCAGTTGGAAGGGACCTACTGCTAGTCCTACGGCCTGACCACTTCAGGTCTGACCAGAGTTTAAAGCATCTTCTGAAGGGCCAAATGCCTCTTAAACACCAGCAGCCATGGGGCATCAACCACCACTGTCAAACACAGGCTGTGTGGAGACCTTAGAGCACCTTTCAGTACCTGAGGAGAGCCTACAAGAGAGCTGGAGAGGGACTTTGGACAAGGGGGAATGGCCTGGGTAGGTAGGATTAGATATACTAGGAATAAATTCTTGACTGTGAGGCTGGTGAGGCTCTGGCATAGGTTGCCCAGAGAAGCTGTGGCTGCCCCATCCCTGGAAGTGTTCAAGGCCAAGCTGGGTGGGGCTTTGAGCAACCTGGTCTAGGGGGAAGGTGTCCCTGTCCATGGCAGAAGGTATGGAATGAGATGATGTCCCTTCCAACTGAAACCATTCTGTGATTCTATGACATAGAAAGCCCTTGTGATGAGATCCATCAATATGGAGCTGCTGGCTTTGCTCTGTGCTGGCAGCTAGAGCAGCATTGCACTCATGTGACAGAAATGCTCTATTACAGAAAAAAAGGATTTTTCCTGATATTGGATAGTGCTTCTGACAGAGATTCCTGAATCCTGAGTGCCTACAAAATCCGCGCCCTGCAGGAAGAGGAAAGGGTTTGTCTTCTCTTGGGCAAGATTTACACTTGGAATGTCCATGTCTGGATCCAGGCAGTGCTGGGGCCAGGGGCTCCCTGTGAGGGGAGGTTGGGGCTGCACCATGCTGGACACACTGTTGTGTTTCTCAGGTGTTGGTGGTGTCAGGGTTTTGACCAGACTGAGACACAGCCCCTGACCCTGCAGATGGGCATCTGTGAACAGAGATGTGTGTGCTGTGCTCACCCTTGGTTTCTCTCCTAGAGCAGAGGTGGAGAGCAGGAACTACCGCAGGAAAGCTGCACTGAGAAAAATCCCCTTAGACCAGAGAGATGAAGAGTGGGAATTCAAGAAAGAAGAGCTTAAGAAAAATCCACCATGTTTTTGGGAGAAGTGTACGGCCTCCATTCCAAAGAAAAATGGGGGGAAAAGGGGGAAGCAGTAATGTGCCCTCTCTGGTGCCTCTGAGCACTTGCAATGCAGAGCAAAGGCATTGTAAGTGCTCAGAGGTGGATCTGCAGTGTGATATTTGGGTGAATGGAAGAAGCAGAAGGCTAAAAGAGTGCATCCTTAGAGATACACTGTAAACAATGACCTTAAGAGCTAGAAGTGCTTCAGTCTCTCTGTGTGTTTCAATGCATCTGATCTCAAAAATAAAAACAACTAAAGAAAGTCTTTAAATATACCAATACTGTAAATCACTGCAATGTTTAGAGTTACTGCAATGGCAGTTACACATATTGCCAGGGAAAAAAATAGTCTTGATCCTACCTGAATCACAAAAGCATCTTGACTGTGGTTCTGCTTGCTCTGCTGATGTCTGTGGCCTTTGCATCTTTGCTTCTGTCACTGAGTCAACCAGGAGGCTCTACATGGACTTGCAGCCTCTGGCAATGCCTGTCTCATTTCTTGGAAGTGGGATGTACTTGCTTCTCCTGGATGAAGCTGAGAAATGAATGTTGATCTTTCACTGGACACATGGGTCCAACAGCCTGTATCTTCCATTCCTGGCCCAGCAAAAGGGAAAGCGTGCTCCTTCCTTGCTGCTTTCTGACAGCTGTGACTGCCAAGGGTATTGGAGCGCTGCCTTTTTTTTAGCATTGTCTCCAGCCATTTTTATGTTTCTGTAAATAGGAATGGTGTGCAACTGCTCCTGAGTTCTGCTTCTGCTCATCAACACTGTCCATGGCAAAAGCATTTTTAACACTTTCACTTCTCAGTCATAAAATTTGGAATGTGACCCAGAGCAGTTTTCCACACCCTGCCAGCACTGGGCAGCCATTCCCGTTGACTTCTGACATCTCTCCTGTGTCAGCTTCTCCAGGCTGGGCACATCCTGCATCTATCCCTGTGGGCTGTGCAGGGTGGCTGTGCTGATGGACACCCTGTCCCCTCCAGTGCCAGCTGAGTGGGGCTGGTGCACAGGACAGGGATTCTGTGCTGGCTGTCACTTTCTCAGGGGTTTCATGGGGATAGAAGGAGGGACCCCAGTTTGGTTCTCTGGGGCTGTGGTGTTTTGTGTGGTAATATCTGTAAGGTGCTGGATTTTCCTGCTGAGTCTGTGGTATGTGAGGTTGTGAGGTGTGGATGTTACACTAGATGTAGGGAATGAGATGGATCTCCCAGGGCTTTTTTGTGAAAGTGGTTGGGATTGTCATGTTAAAGGATGAAGTTCAGGAGCAGCAGGAGGGGGAGAAGGGATGTGTGGCTGTTCCTGTCCTTTCAAGGCCTTTCACAGGGGAGATGTATCCAGAAGAGCTGCTTACAATCTGTCTCTGGACCTGAGCTGCTGGTAGAAGTGACCTGTTCAGGTTCTGTTCTGCTCTGTTCTGCATGTTTCACCTGCTGTGGTGGGTTCACCTTAGGGAGCAGCCAGATGCCCACCCAGCTCTTCCTTCAGTGTCACCCATAAATGCAGTGGAAAATAGGATGCAAAGCTCGTGGATTGCGATATACCATGAAATCACTCACCTGTTACTGTCACAGACAAAACAGACTTGATGTGGAGAAAATTAATTTAATTTATTTACCTACTGAAAGTATAGTAGGATGATGAGAAATAAACTACAACCCACTGCCTCCGCCACCCTTTCTTCTGAGGCTCAACTTCACTCCTTAATCCCCAGCTCCTCCACCTCCTGGCCCACAGCAGCATAGGGCGACGGAAAATGGAAGTGCAATCAGTCCACAGTGAGTTGCCTCCTCCACTCCTTTTTCATGCTGTTTCCCTCATCCAGAACAAAACCTGGGTGTTTCACTGAGCCAGAGTGCAGTGGGAAAAGCCAATCTCATCTCCAGGTCAGAGCAGGCCAGGAGAGCAGTCCCACAGAGCAGGCAATCCTGTCCTTGCAGGCAGTGGGGCACAGAGGACATGCAGGGCTGGAGTGGGGAGGGGGCTCTGCACCCCCTGAGCTCCCCGGGGCCGTTCCTGCCTCTCTCTTTGTGGCTCAGTGACCACCTCTGGGGAGTGACAGGGCTCAGTGTGTTCACACAGAGCTACCAGCCACTGCCAGGCAGTGATGCAGCCCATAATATATGCCACAGCACAGGGCCACAGCAGAAGGAAAGGTAAACCAAAAGAGATGATAAACTTTGCAGTTAATTTCAGTTGTTTCAATTATAAAATGCCAGAGCATTTGGTGGTCTGTTTGCAGTATTTTTATTGCCCCTTTTACAGCCAGCCCCTGTACCAGGTCTAAATTACTTTGTTACTGACAATAGTTAAAGAATTATCTACATGAAATTATAATTGAAAATATATTGTGAAATTCAGATTAATTTAGTTCATAGTATTTGATATATTCTTAATATCAGTGATGAGAACATTTCTATCATCTACAATGCGTGGAGAGTTGCACTAGAGATTAAACTACTTGTTTTCTACAATGAAATATTACCATTTTATATGGGCTCCAGATTTTATTACAGTTTCTAACTCATGCAAACCTTGCGCATTACACTTCTTTGTAAGGGAAGAATCTTTAACAGTGCCTTTTCTAATTTGGGATTGCTGAAGATCAGAATAAGGGAGTGAAGACCTGGAAAAATGTACTGAAATACTTCAATAAGAAACGTCATATGATTTCCCTTCTTTGTGACATAAACCATATTTAAGACCAAACATACAAAGTTGATGCTGTACATCACTAAGAAGGAGAAAATAGATTTCATGGCTCTGATGTGGGCATCCATGCTGAGGTCCTTCATGGAGTTTGTCTGCATCGTGCGCTTGTGTCTCCAGAGAGAAAAGAGAAGGAAAACAGCAGCAAAGATGACAACCATGAATGAAGCAGCATATTCAAAGCCGGCAAGAAAAAAAGAAGGGAAAAAATGCTTATCCATTTTGATATTTGCTGTCCCAAAATTTCCTCGTCCAGTGGAATTGCTGTTGCAGTGCGGTTTGTCAGCGATGTCATAGGCAACGATGCCGACAGCCAAGGCTAAAATCCCTGATCCCAACAAGAGCCAGGGCACAATGCTGTCAATTTTTACTTTCAGGTAGATGAAGGACTTGTTGCTGAAATTGGCAATTTTTATACAATAAAAACCACAAAGAGAAGCAGAAAACCACAAGTTGCAATGATTAAAAAAGGCTTGAAAAAATACAGCTAGTTGAAGTATGGTGGGAACATAAAGGTAATTGGGATAAATAAAGGAAAGAAATTTATATACCCATGAGAAGCACAAATAGCAAAACCTGGAGCATCCCAGCAGCAGCAAGATCTTCTCATTAGAGTTCAGGGTTTTCTTTTTCACCCAGTCAGTGCAAAGCACACAAACCAGGAAGGCATTTATCCACATGCCAGGAAATGCCTCCAGGGTGATGAAGGCCACAGTTAAGGCTCCATATGAAGTGACATTGAATTGCTGTGGAGAGTGACAAGCTTCCATGGTGTGAGCTGGGGAGCAGAGCTGTGCTGGCCAGGGGCTGTGGCAGCAGAGCCAGAGGCAGGTCAGTGGCTGCTGTTGGTGGAGTGTCAGGGATGGCAAGAGGAGCTTTATAGAGCTGCTGCTGCTGCTGCTGCTGCTAAGGGGGGATTTTGGTGCTGCTGCTCTGGGCAGCAGGGCAGGTGCAGGGATGTAAATGTGCTGGGTATCCCCTTACCCGGGGCCAGTGTCACTCTTGACTATTTGAATGTTGGTTCAGGGGGGCTGTGCTGGGTGACACAAACAGCGGAGATGTTTTTCCTGTGGTGGAGACTGTTTTGATTTTGATAGTGATCCCTGTTTGATCAGTGTCAGGCTTGAGGGTCTTGGTCCTTCTATTCCTTTGTCACCTACTATGTCTGATTTATTTTTGATTGCATTTATTTTTAAATGTTATTTCTTTTGTTATGTTTTTATATTTATGATGGGCAGACTATTGCCTTGAGGGAATTTTTGATTTCCTCATAGTGCCTATTCTCTGCTTAAGGCTTTGATGTGAGTTTCCTTCTCTTTTCCTGAATGAATAGAAAACACTCTGTGGGGTTGTTGGGGCTTTTTTCCTAGTTTGTTTGTTTGCTTGCTTGCTTGCTTTTTTCTTCTTCTTTCCATATCTTTTTGAATAGAAGTTATTTCTGTTACAACCTGTGTGTAGTTGAACTATCTGTGCTGGGACTGTACAGGACCACATCATGGCTGAATTTTGGGCTCTGCTCTGCATGGGGAATCTGGCCCCTTGAAAACAAAATAATATAAAATCAGAGTCTCAAATACCAGGTTTTCAATGCATGGAATGTGTGGATTGGATCTTTAAAACACAGGATCTGCTTTTGGTTCAAAGCCATCCCCTCCCGTGCACTTGATGAAGGGCAGAGAGTCACCAAGAATTTGTACCTGCCACCCCCTGTGGAGACTGGGTGGTCTTGGGAAAAGGAAATATTTCTGTGATTAAGATGTTACTCTGGTTTAAAAGGTTGTTTCTCTCATTTCATGAACAGGAGCGAATCTTCTTGAAGGTGATAATATGAAAAATATGCACCTGGCACTGAGTATGCAGTAAATTGTCCCTCTGAGACAGCTGGTGAAAGAAATGAACAGTTAGATTCTGTTCTGTTGATGTTGGAATTATTTAATATTTACATGACCTGTTGTAGATTGTTAATCTTGGACACCTGCCAGACCCTCCAGCCAGCCTCTTCTTCACTCTTACTCAGCAACAGGTCAAGAGGGAAAATAGAAGATGGAAAAGCTCATGGGTTGAGATAAGGACAGGGAGATCACCCACCAGTTACTGTCATGGAGAAAACAGACTCAAATTTCAAAAAATTTATTTAATTTATTGCTGTTTGAATATAGAGTAGGATGTTGAGGAACAAGCACAAAACTAGAGCACTGCCCCTTTCACCCTTCTTCATCACAGCTCAAAATTCATTCTTTCATTCCCAGCTTCTCCACCTCCTCCCCAACATGGTGCAGGGTGACATTGAATAGGGGTTGCAGTCAGTCTATAAAAAGTCTTCTCTTCCCTGCTAGAGTGTGGACCCCATCTGTGGTCTGCAGTCCTTCAGGATGAGATGTCTCCAATTTGGGAACTCCTCAGACTGCAATTCTTCAAGGCAAAGCCACTACCCCTAGTGTTACAAGTGATAATATTGCAAAAAACAGAGACACAGCAGAAAAAAACATATACCCAAACACAAATAAACCTGATGCTGAGTACAGTCATTTTTCAATCAGCAAGTGCCAAAGCGCTTGAGGAAGGTTTGCAGTACTCTTATTGCCCCTTTGCATCCAGCCCATGTATAAGACCTAAATGAATTTGTCATTGACAAGAATTGAACTCAAAGAAATACCAAAATGAAATAGTAGCAATAATCTAATTACTACTCATTTGACTGAAGGAATTTGAAAGATTTATTCTTAACTTTGGTGTTAAAGAAAGAGCATCTGTATCATCTACACTGCCCAGAGAGTTGCATTAGAGATAAATTGACTTGTGTCTTCTAGTGAAATACAAAGACTTTGCATAAGCTCCAGCATTTATTACAGTTCCTACCTCATGCAATCCTTGCACTTGACACAGGATAGAATCCTTATCAGTGTCTTTTCCAGCTTAGGATTGCTGAAAATCAGAATAAGGGAATGAACACCTGGAAAAGCATACAGAAATAGTAAACT
Organism: Haemorhous mexicanus; assembly: GCF_027477595.1. NCBI lineage: Eukaryota > Metazoa > Chordata > Aves > Passeriformes > Fringillidae > Haemorhous > Haemorhous mexicanus. The sequence goes on along the minus strand of NC_082343.1, from coordinate 112,378,089 downwards.
AAGAAATGCCACATAATTTTCTTTCTTTGTTGAATTAATTGGTAACAGGATCAAAAATATGAAGTTAATACTATACATTATAAAAAAGGAGAGAATAGATTTCATGGCTTTGATATGGGCATCCATGCTGAAGCTGTTCATGGAATTTTTCTGCATCTTGCATTTGTGTCTCCAGAGAGAAAAGAGAAGGAGAAGGGCAGAAGAGATGACTGCTGTGAAAGATGTGATAATTCCAAAGCCATAGATAAAATATATCTGGAAAAAATTTTCATCCACTTTGCCTCTAACTTTTGAAAAATTTCCTTGCCCGGTGGAATTGCGGTTGATACTGAGCTGTGTAACAGCGATGTCATAGGCGATGATGCCGATAGCCAAGGCTGAAAGCAATGATGTCAACAAAAGCCAGGACACAATCCTGTCTGTTTTTAGTTTCAGGTAGATGAAGAAGCTGTTCCTGAAATTGGCAATTTTTATACAATAAAAAACAGAAAGAGAGGCTGAGACCCACAAGTTGGAACAATTAAAAAAGCTTTGAAAAAATATAATTAGTTGGAATGTGGGTTGAACATGAAGGTAATTGGGATAAGTTGTTGAAAGGCAGCAATATACCCATGAGAAGCACAAATAGCAAAACCTGGAGCATCCCAGCAGCAGCAAGATCTTCTCATTAGAGTTCAAGATTTTCTTTTTCACCCAGGCAATGCAAAGCACACAAACCAGGAAGGCATTTATCCACATGCCAGGAAATGCCTCCAGGGTGATGATGGCCAAAGCCATGGCCCCATATGAAGTGACACTGGATTGCTGTGGAGAGTGACAAGCTTCCATGGTGTGATCTGGGGAGCAGAGCTGTGCTGGCCAAGGGGGCTGTGGCAGCAGAGCCAGAGGCAGGTCAGTGGCTGCTGTTGGTGGAGTGTCAGGGATGGCAAGAGGAGCTTTATAGAGCTGCTGCTGCTGGAGGGGATTTGGTGCCGCCGTTCTGGGCAGCAGGGCAGGTGCAGGGATGTAAATGTGCTGGGTATCCCCTTACCCGGGGCCAGTGTCACTCTTGACTATTTGAATGTTGGTTCAGGGGGCTGTGCTGGGTGACACAAACAGCGGAGATGTTTTTCCTGTGGTGGAGACTGTTTTGATTTTGATAGTGATCCCTGTTTGATCGGTGTCAGGCTTCAGGATCTGGGTTCTTCTGTCCCTTGGAAACCTCCAATAAAGAAGTCAGTTTTGGATGTGTTCATCTATTCTTTATTTTGTTATTTTTTGATATTGATGGTGGGCAGAGCATTGCCTTAAAGGAATTTTAATTTCCTGATATTCCTGTTGTCTGCCTTATGCTTTGATGTTTGTTTCCTCTCTGTTTTTGCTGATAGAAGAAAAACATAGTAGAGGATGGGGGATTTCTTTCCTTATCCTTCCTTTCTTCTTCCCATATGTTTGTGAGGTGTATGGAAGTTATTTTTATTACAACAGGAATGTGAATATTAATTTTCTGTGCTGGGACTGATCTAGTACAGGGATATTAAATGAAAATTTTAATTAGTTAAAATGAATTGCAACACAATATCATGGTTGGGACCTGGCTTCAACTCTTTGTGGGGAATATTTCACCTTAGAAAAATAATGCTATAAAATCATAGTCTCCAATGCTGGATTTTCAATCTTGAATATATTAATCAGGTGCTTCACACACAGGTGTTTTTTGCTGGTTCAAATCCACCCCCTCCAGTATATTTTGAGAAGGGGAAGGCTTGTCCAACACTTTGTATCTCTCACCCATGTGCATATTTTGGATGCCCTTGTGCATCTGAAATGGCCCAAGACTCCTGTTTTTGTGCATCTGGTTGGACACACAGCTGTATTGGGATCTGAGTCCCGTCACACAGATAATAAATTGGTACCATCTGTGCTTTTTTAGGCAGAGCTGCTTTCCTCTCCAGAATCTCTTTCTCCCTTTATGACATGGGGAATCCCAGATGATTAGCCTTAGTTAGCTAGCTAGTTAGGTGAATGGCAGCCTAAGTTCTGGCCCATTCCGTTACAGCTGTGTATCAACTCTAATGCACGATGTTTATGTCCTTAACAACTGGAGAGGAATGCTCTGAGAAACAGTTCCCGCAGAGGGAAATTTCCCATTGCCCCTATCCCAAGTGACACCCTGGGAAAGAAGATTTTTTTTGTTGTGGAATCCCTGTATGACTTGCCTTAGATAAAGCCTGCTTTTTCCAGATCTCCAGGCTGTTTATGTACCATTTTCAATTGAGTTATGGCTGTGCTACTGCTGGCCAAGCAATGCAGCTCTGCCCCAGCAGATATTCCCAATTGCCCTGGTGATAACCCAGATGCTGAGGAGTGGCAGATTGAACCGGTATCTGTGAATCTGGCTGAGATCTCCATCCAGATAATGAGGTCAGGAAATCCTAACCTCAAGAACTTGCATGCTGATCTCCTGCACCCTTCTTGCTTTATCTCTTCTTAACAGTCCCAGCTCAGTACAAGCAGGTGGGAAATGCAGATATTTTACAAGTAAAATAATTCAGAGCATCCTCCCTTCTTGTTTTCACCTAATTTTGGCACTATTTTAAATTCACCAAAAAAAAAAAAAAATCTATATATAAACCTGACATGGTGCAACAGTGCATCTGTGTCAAACCTCTGGCTTTGCTCCATGATCTCAGCCAGAACAGCACTGCACTGATGGGACAAAGCTGCTGTATTAAAGAAAAAGGATTTTTCCTCATATTTGGTGGTCTTGTGGAGAGAGCTCCATAAACCCTGAGTGACTACAAAATCCAAGCCCTGCAGGAAGAGGAAAGGGCTTGTCTTCTCTTGGGCAAGATTTACACTTGGAATGTCCATGTCTGGATCCAGGCAGTGCTGGGGCTCAGGGGCTCCCTGTGAGGGGAGGTTGGGGCTGCACCATGCTGGACACACTGTTGTGTTTCTCAGGTGTTGGTGGTGTCAGGGTTTTGACCAGACTGAGACACAGCCCCTGACCCTGCAGATGGGCACCTGTTGAGTACAGCTGTGTCTGTGCTGGACTGTGCTGTACAGGTGGAGAGCAGGAACTGCCACAGGAAAGTCCAGTAAGAGGAATCCCCCTTAGTCCAGAGAGGTGAAGACTGGGAACTCCAAAAGGAAGGGCTTGAGAGAAACCTGCCATGTTATCTGTAGAACTGCAATACCTCTGCTCAAAAGAAAAATGGAACTAAAAGGGGGAAGCAGTAGTGTGTCGTGTCTCTTTGGTAGCCTCTGGTGGGGCCTCTCTCTTTTTTTGGTAGTGGGGTTGAGGTGGTGTTTCCCCCTCCCCTTTTCAGGCTGTGATCTGAGAAATGCTCGTTAGGCCTCGGCCTCGATGAGCAGCACCTGGGCCCAGCTCCTCTTGAGCTTATCAGAACTACTGCCTGCTCCCAGGAAATGCTGCTGCCTAATGAGATCCTGGGCATTTTTATGAACAGCCTAAGAAATCACTTTTTTTGCCTGAGTGGCATGACATGCTGGTTCTCACACTTTCAAGGAAAGAGTGTTGAACTGAATTGCAGCCAGGATGAAACATTGTTATGACTAAAGCCCACTTTCTTGCAGCTCTATAAACAAAAATGAGGGTCCAAAATGAGACCCTTTGAGCCCTCCTAGCATGCCATGACCAGTGAGGCCTCACATAGCCAGGAATTCCCAAGTTTGCTGTACTCAGAAAATCCCAAACAACAACCAATCCAGGGCTGATCCCCCACTCCTCGAGGCTCAACCCTTGGCCTGGTGATGAGATGTGAAGACATCCAAAGGAAATATTTCACTGCCTTTGAGGGAAATTTTTTACAGGTACCTTGCACTGACTCTTTCTGTCTGTGTGCTGCCCTCCTGTCTCACCACGCAGGAGGCCTCTGACAGTCATGCCCCAGCACCAGAGGCTGTCACTGCAGGGACCAAAGCCCCTTCACCGTGGGCAGCTGCCCCACTCCACTCCCTCCAAAGACCACACTCAGAGCCAGACCAGGTTTCCTCCCCAGCTTGGCACTGGGTTTCCCAAAGTAGAATCTCAGGCCTCTGGATCTTTAAAGCACGTTAATCATGGCACAGTGACACAGAAGCAGCTGAAGCTGGGAGCCTTTGAGGAGGTAACCCAAACAACTGGATCCCTGGGATTTTGTGTCCTTTCTGTCTATGCACATGATGACTGGAATGTCTTAAGTGTCCAGTCAGCTGGCTGGTGCCACAGCTCCCTTTGCCCTTTGCTGTGCAAGCCTTGGCACCATGCTTGGGACTCCCAGCACTGCCCCACAGCCTGCAGCTCCCTCCCATTGCATCTGCTCCCTGAGCAGTCTGCAGGGAATGTGTTCCTCCACACTGGAACTATTTCACATTTGCAGGCCCTGCCATGGTGAGTTGTCCTTGGGCAGCTCTCAGAGCCCCACTCAGTCACATTTTGAGTCTCACTCTGGAATAGGACAGGGGTGGCAGAAAAGATGGAACTTCTCATGAGTCAAGATAAAGACAGGGGAATCACTCACCAATTATTTTAACAGACAAAACAGACTTGACACAGGGAAAATCAGTTCAATTTATTGCCTTTTGAACACAGAGTAGGATGATGTAGAACATGCACAAAACTAGAACATTTTGCCGTTGCCCCCCCAATAATCTCAGGCTCAATTTAACTCATTCAGAGATTCTCTACCACCTCCTCTCCTCAGGAGCAGAGGAGGACAGGGAATGGGGACTGTAGTCAGCACATAAAAAGTTGTCTCCTTCACTCTTCTCCTGCTCCAGCATGGCTCCCTCCCATGGCCTGCAGTCTTTCAAGTCTTCTCTTTTCCCAGAGGAGCCACAATGGACACTGATGAGATGAGCAGTGTCCAGTGTTGGGTCCATTGGAGTGCCTAAAAATGTCTTTTCCCAGCATGGGACAGCCTTGACCTCACCTGACTGAGAGCCCACAGGCCCCCAGCTGCAGCTCCTGGCCCAGGTACCCAGGTATATCTGCCTGTGGGTCACTGTGAGATGAAGCTGTGGAAACATTCCACAGTGCACCTTGCACAAAACCCACCTTCCTGGGGCTGTAACTGAGCCGGAGTGCAGTGGGAAAAGCCAGTCTCATCTCCAGGTCAGAGCAGGCCAGGAGAGCAGTCCCACAGAGCAGGCAATCCTGTCCTTGCAGGCAGTGGGGCACAGAGGACATGCAGGGCTGGAGTGGGGAAGGGGCTCTGCACCCCCTGAGCTCCCCGGGGCCGTTCCTGCCTCGCTCTTTGTGGCTCAGTGACCACCTCTGGGGAGTGACAGGGCTCAGTGTGTTCACACAGACCCATCAGCCACTGTCAGGCAGTGATGCAGCCCATAATATATACCACAGCACAGGGCCACAGCAGAAGGAAAGGCAAACCAAAATTGAGATAAACCTATTCATTGCAGCCAATTCATTCTGTGAATACCAAAATGTTTGTGGCAGGTTGGCAGTATTGTTATTCCAATTTTTGCAGCCCGTTTGCGTTCTAGTCTTGCATATTTCTCTGTTCCATCAAGCGTATAGAAAAGTAGCAGAAAATAAAGCCCTTACTGGTCCTCAGAGATGAAAGGACCAGGGTTCAGCTCAGTTTAATTTCTGAATATGGTAAATTCAACATCTAAATCCTGTCATGTTGAATAAAAGCTCTTTCAGAGTCACAGAATCGCAACTAACGCAATTTATTTAAAAATACAACTTTGGAAATGCCACTAATAAATACACTCACTGGATTAGCTCTAAATATATTTAGGAGAAAAGAAAAAATTAAGGAATAGCAATGGGTAATTCATTAAGCTCAAGTTACCCTCCAGGTAGGCCTATGAACCAAATTTCACCAGGGTACCATCTGACACATTTGGAAGAGCAAATCTTTACAAAGAGGTGTACCCTGCTTTGGGGAGGAGAGCAAAGCAATCCAGTTGTCCTGTGTGAACAGTGGGGTCATATTGTCATCCTCTGCCAGGGAGGATTTGAAATGGCAAATTGATACTTTTGGGAGAAATGCAGGTGAGGCTGCAGTCAAAATACCTTCTTGCTGCCATGGTAAATGGTGGTGGGCAGCCAGCTGCTATGGAGATGGGGGATACCCAGGGGTGTGATTGCAAAAGGCTGTGAGTCTTGGGCAGGGGATGAACACTTAATTAGCATCACTCCCTCTTCCGCTGAGCTCAGGCAGAGGTAAAGGGGCTCAGCCTGATGATCCATCACCCCACCAGAAGACTCTCATGCCCACATTAATCCCTTCACCACACAGGGGCTTAGGCATCATTCCTACCATTAGGGCTAATTGACTTTGTTAAAAAATATATATCTCAAAGATGTAGCTAAATCTAAATACAGAAATAATGTATTTAGCTCACAATAATTTAGCTCAAAAGATACATATGAAGTTTTCTTAACTTGGATGTTGAAGAGTGAATATCAGTATCATCTACATTGCCTGGAGAGCTGCAGTAGAAATTACTTGGTTACTTCAGTGAATTATCAACATTTTACATTGGCTCCAGCTTCTATCACAGTTCCTACTTCATTAAAAACTCACACTTCACACTGGCAACAATCTTCAGCAGTGCCTTTTCCAGTTTGGGATTGCTGAAAATGAGAATAAGGGAATGAACACCTGGAAATGCACACAAATATAGGTATATAAGGAGTGCCATGATATTTTCTTTCTTCGTGGCATAAATTATTGTCAAGACCAAACATACAAAGTTGATGCTGTACATCACTAAGAAGGAGAGGACAGATTTCATGGCTCTGATGTGGGCATCCACGCTAAGGTCCTTCATGGAGTTTGTCTGCATTGTGCGCTTGTGTCTCCAGAGAGAAAAGAGAAGGGAAACAGCAGCAAGGATGACTACCATGAATGAAGTAGTAAATACAAAGCCAGAGAGTAAAAAAGAAGAGAGAAGATGTTTATCCTTTCTCAAAGATACTTCCCAAAATTTTCCTTGGTAGGTGGAAGTGATGTTCCTCTGGAGAGTTTCATTGAGGTCACCGATAACGATGCCAATAACCAAGGCTGAAATCTCTGAGCCCAACAAGAGCCAGGGCACCATTCTGTCAATTTTTACTTTCAGGTAGATGAAGAAGCTGTTCCTGAAATTGGCAATTTTTATGCAGTAGAAACCACAAAGACAAGCTGTGACCCACAAGTTGGAATAATTAAAAAATGCTGCTAATGATCTAACTAGTTGACGTATGGTTTGAACGTAAAGGAAATTGGGATAAATTTTTGAAAGGAAGCGGTAAATCCATGTGAAGCACAAATACCAAAACCTGGAACATCCCAGCAATAGCAAGATCTTCTCATTAGAGTTCAGGGTTTTCTTTTTCACCCAGGCAATGCAAAGCACACAAATAATGAAAGAATTTATCCACATGCCTGCAAACACCTCCAGGGTGATGATGGCCAAAGCCATGACTCCATATGAAGTGACATTGGATTGCGGCGGTGGAGAGAAAGGAGCTTCCATGGTGTGAGCTGGGGAGCAGAGCTGTGCTGGCCAAGGGGCTGTGGCAGCAGAGCCTGAGGCAGGTCAGTGGCTGCTGTTGGTGGAGTGTCAGGGATGGCAAGAGGAGCTTTATAGAGCTGCTGCTGCAAGGGGGGATTTTGGTGCTGCAGGTGCAGGGATGCAAATGTGCTGGGTATCCCCTTACCCAGGGCCAGTGTCACTCTTGACTATTTGAATGTTGGTTCAGGGCGGCTGTGCTGGGTGTCACAAACAGAGGATATGTTTTTCCTGTGGTGGAGAGTGTTTTGATTTTGATACTGATCCCTGTTTGATCAGTGTCAGGCTTCAGGATCTTGGTTCTTCTGTACCTTTTTTGCCTATGATGATCATGCCGAGCCCTGGCTGTGCTCAGCAGGTCAGGGGACTCAGTGTCCTTTTCAGTCAGAGAGTCTGGGTGCTGCAACGTTCAGCCCAGATGCTGGAGAAGTGGAGTTTATTTTGATGCTTCACAGGCATTGAAATCCATGCTTGTTTTTCCAATGGCATTGCCTCAAGCGTAAGTGAAGAGCCCCATAATCGGGCAGGTGATGGGAGCCAAGAAAACAAAGCTGGTAACTTTTACAAATTTATTTTGGACCAAAAGGCGGAAACAGGTAAAAATCAGGACAAGTCCCTGAGCCGGGTTCCAATCTTGTCTGCTTGGGAAAGGGAAGGCTTTCAAAGATGGCCCCATGCTGAGTTTCCCCCACACTGCACTGCCCTAATGCTTCCAAATGAATTTAGACCCTGAAAGCTGTGAGGGTTTTCCCAGGCAAAGTTGTGTTAAGCTCTGCAGGGCATGGACTGCCCATGCCCTTTGGATTAGTCCAGGACCTTTCACATTTGGCCTTGCACATCAGGACCACAGTAACCAAGGAGATCTCATCTGAGGCTGTGGTGGAAGCAGGAAAAATGAAACCCCAAGCAAGAGCTCTCTGGCTGCAGGAAATGAACCCCCAGCATTTTCTCTCTTCCAAATGATGACAGGAATGTTTTCTGTGGGATATAAGAGCCAATAGGGTGTGACATGAATATTCATATCACATGATCCTGATTGCATTGATTTGCCACCATCAAGACTTGGAATGTGACCCAGAGCAGTTTTCCATACCGTGCCAGCACTGGACAGCCATTCCCATTGACTTCTGACATCTCTCCTGTGTCAGCTTCTCCAGACTGGGCACATCCTGCATCTGTCCCCATGGGCTGTGCAGGGTGGCTGTGCTGATGGACACCCTGTGCCTTCCAGTGCCAGCTGAGTGGGGGTGGTGTACAGGACAGGGATTCTGTGCTGGCTGTCACATTCTCAGGGGTTTTACAGAATTGGAAGAAAGGATCTGCAGCATGTTTCACTGGGGCTGTGGTGTTTTGTGTGGTAACATCTGCAAGGTGCTCGGATTTGCCTGCTGAGTCTTGTGGCATGTGAGTTTGTGAGGGGTGGATATTTCACTGCATGTAGGGAATGAGATGGATCTTCCAGCCTTTTTTGTGGCTTTCGGGTTAGAGGATGAAGTTCAGGAGCAGCAGCAGTGAAAGAGGGGACGTGTGGCTGTTCCTGCCTTTTCACAGCCTTTCACAGGGGAGATGTGTCCAGAAGAGCTGCTTTTGATCTGTCTCTGGAGCTGAGCTGGTGACAGAAATGATCAGTTCACAAGGTATTTTCTGTCTTCTTGTCAGAGCTAGTTAATGTTTCACCTGATGTGATGAGTTGGCCTTGTGCAGCTGTCACATTCCCACTCAGCTGCCCCTTCACTCTTACCTACAGGTGGGCTGGGGAGGAAATTAATCCTCATGGATTGAGATAAACAGAGGGAGACCATTCAGCAGTTACTGTCATGGACAGAAGAGTCTTGAGAAGAACAAAATCAAGGTATTTATTGACTATTGGAAATAAGAAAGAAATCAGAAAGATAAAGGATAAAAACAGAGAGTAAATTAGAACCTGCTGCCTCTGCCTTCCCCTTCTTCCTCGCATCAGTTTGACGCCTCTTTCCCAGGTTCTCTCCATCTTTCCCTTACATGAGTGCAGAGGGATGGGGAATGGGGGTTGCAGTCAGTTCATAAGAAGTTGTCTCCTCCACTCTTTCCTCACACTCTTTTCCTGCTCTAGCAATGGTCTCTCTGTTGGGCTGCAGTCCTTCAGCATGAGCTGATTCCAGCGTGGCCTCTGCGTGGGCTGCCATCCCTCAGGGTACACCCACCCCACCTACTGTGCTGTGGAGTTCTCTGGGTCTGCAGGTGCCTCTCCTTTCCACCACAGACCTCCATGGGCTGCAGGGCACAGCTGCCTCAGCATGGTCCTATTCACAGGCTGCAGGGGAATTCTTTCTCCAGCACATGGAGCAACCTATCCCCTCCCTTCCTTGGCCCTGTTCTTCAGGACTGTTTCTCACAATATTCCTCGGCCCTCACTGCTGGGATATGTTCCATCCATAACTGGACTTCAATGCGCAGATGGCCTCAATTGTTATACAATTGAGGATACAGTCCTGGAAAACAAAATGGAATCTCCTTGGGGCATGTGTCATGAACTTGTTATGGAAATGTAAATTCAACTCCAAATGTTTCCTAGCCCCAGAAGGTGGATTAGCATGTTATAAAGTGACATTAATTATTTGTGTGCTTGTTTCTGGGCAGTTGCAGTTTAAGGGGAGATGGGTAGCTTGGTGAGGCAGCCTGCTAGAATGTGTAGTCTTTGGAAAAAAGTGATACTGCAGTGGCTGAGAGGTTGCTCTGGCCTAAATGGTTTTATCTCTCAGATCAGAAGCAGGAAGGAAGCTTTTCAAACGTGAGATGAGAAACGCACACCTGGCACTGGGTGTGAGGTAAAAGGACCCTCTGAGTATGTGCTGGTAAAAGAAATGACCAGTTCAGGTTCTGCTCTGTTCATGCTGGTATGAAGGAAACTTTCCTGTCTCACCACCCAGGAGGCCTCTGACAGTCACACCCCAGCACCAGAGGCTGTCACTGCAGGGACCAAAGCCCCTTCACCGTGGGCAGCTGCCCCACTCCACTCCCTCCACAGACCACACTCAGAGCCAGACCAGGTTTCCTCCCCAGCTTGGCACTGGGTTTCCCAAAGTAGAATCTCAGGCCTCTGGATCTTTAAAGCACTTTAATCATGGCACAGTGACACAGAAGCAACTCAAGCTGGGAGCCTTTGAGGAGGTAACCCAAACAACTGGATCCCTGGGATTTTGTGTCCTTTCTGTCTATGCACATGATGACTGGAGTGTCTTAAGTGTCCAGTCAGCTGGCTGGTGCCACAGCTCCCTTTGCCCTTTGCTGTGCAAGCCTTGGCACCATGCTTGGGACTCCCAGCACTGCCCCACAGCCTGCAGCTCCCTCCCATTGCATCTGCTCCCTGAGCAGTGTGCACGGAATGTGTTCCTCCACACTGGAACTATTTCACATTTGCAGGCCCTGCCATGGTGAGTTGTCCTTGGGCAGCTCTCAGAGCCCCACTCAGTCACGTTTTGAGTCTCACTCTGGAATAGGACAGGGGTGGCAGAAAAGATGGAACTTCTCATGAGTCAAGATAAAGACAGGGGAATCACTCACCAATTATTTTAACAGACAAAACAGACTTGACACAGGGAAAATCAGTTCAATTTATTGCCTCTTGAACACAGAGTAGGATGATGTAGAACATGCACAAAACTAGAACATTTTGTCGTTGGCCCCCCAATAATCTCAGGCTCAATTTAACTCATTCAGAGATTCTCTACCACCTCCTCTCCTCAGGAGCAGAGGAGGACAGGGAATGGGGACTGTAGTCAGCACATAAAAAGTTGTCTCCTTCACTCTTCTCCTGCTCCAGCATGGCTCCCTCCCATGGCCTGCAGTCCTTCAAGTCTTCTCTTTTCCTAGAGGAGCCACAATGGATGCTGATGAGATGAGCAGTGTCCAGTGTTGGGTCCATTGGAGTGCCTAAAAATGTCTTTTCCCAGCATGGGACAGCCTTGACCTCACCTGACTGAGAGCCCACAGGCCCCCAGCTGCAGCTCCTGGCCCAGGTACCCAGGTATATCTGCCTGTGGGTCACTGTGAGATGAAGCTGTGGCATCATTCCACAGTGCACCTTGCACAAAACCCACCTTCCTGGGGCTGTAACTGAGCCAGAGTGCAGTGGGAAAAGCCAATCTCATCTCCAGGTCAGAGCAGGCCAGGAGAGCAGTCCCACAGAGCAGGCAATCCTGTCCTTGCAGGCAGTGGGGCACAGAGGACATGCAGGGCTGGAGTGGGGAGGGGGCTCTGCACCCCCTGAGCTCCCCGGGGCCATTCCTGCCTCGCTCTTTGTGGCTCAGTGACCACTTCTGGGGAATGACAGGGGTCAGCATGTTCACACAGACCCATCAGCCACTGCTATTGAAATAAATTCCAATATATGTTCGGATGGGGCTTGCCCGGGCTTGTGTAGCCATTGCTGCTCGGCTGGAAGGCGGCAGTGCGGTGGCTTCACCTCAGTGACACCTCTGGCTAAGCTGGATGCTGCAGCTGGCATGGAGACAAGTTCAAACACGCACAAGCCCCGGTTTACCTTCTGTGCAGATGCTTCAAGGCGAGGTGAAGGAAGGAGTGGATTCTGCCAGAGTTTCGATCCAGAGATTATTCAGATGGCAAGCCTCTGAATCCCATAACAACTACTAACAGAATCATTGAACCGCGTGTCTCCTGGGTCTTTTAATCCCCGGGAGACAGGGAGGGGAGGGGTAAGGAACCCACCAACCAGGTACAGAGTGGGCATGTCTCATGTACAAGGGACACCTGGGTGGGCCAATGGATCCCCAGGGTTGCAGGACATCTTTTGAACTCTGCCAATCAACTCAATGCCCCACTGGAATGCCAGGATTGACAGACAGCACCCATCAGGGGTCAGGGTGGGGAGAGGGGGAAGTGATTGACACCTGGGAAAGGACAGGATACCTGAGACAAACTATGGCATCACACTGCTACCCACTGCCAGGCAGTGATACAGCCCATAATATATACCACAGCACAGGGCCGCAGCAGAAGGAAAGGTAAACCAAAATTGAGATAAAGCTGTTGTTTCATTGAGTCAATTCCATCAGAGAAAATCAAAATGTTTGAGGCAGGTTTGAAGCATGACTGTTGTCCTTTTATATCCAGCGACTGTACAAGGTATAAATTACTTTCCTACTGACAATAATTTAATTCCAAGAGCAGTTTTAATTAATTGCAAATAGAAATTAATTTACTTGCTGCTAATATTAGTTTAAGGACTTTGAAATGTATATTCTTAACATCTTGGCTGAACTTCTCTACAATCTATACTGCCTGGAAAATTGCAATGAAAGTTAATTAAACTTGTTTTCTCTAAAGATATTTTGCATGAGCTCCAGCATTTCTAACAGTTTCTACCACATGCAAAGCTTGCACTTCACACAGGAGACAATCCTAAGCAGTGTCTTTTCCAGCTTGGGATTGCTGAAAATGAGAATAAGGGAATGAAGACCTGGATAAGCATGCTGAATTAGGTTACCAAGATATATTACAATGAAGTGATTTTGGTACTCCATTGAATAAATTAGAGTCAAGATCAAAAATATAAAGTTGATGCTGTACATCACTAAGAAGGTGAGAATAGATTTCATGGCTCTGATGTGGGCATCCACGCTGAGGTCCTTCATGGAGTTTGTCTGCATCGTGCGCTTGTGTCTCCAGAGAGAAAAGAGAAGGAAAACAGCAGCAAAGATGACTACCATGAATGAAGTGGTAGATAAAAAACCAGTGAGAAAATAAAGAGGGAAAAAATGTTCCTCTATTCCAATAGTTGCTTTCCAAAGTCCTTCTTGGCAGGAGAAATTGAGGCTTTTACAGACAGCTTTATCAATATTGTCGTAGGCAAGAATTCCAAAAATCAGGGAGAAAATCACTGACCCCAACAAGAGCCAGGGCACCATCCTGTCAATTTTTACTTTCAGGTAAATAAAGAACCTGTTCCTGAAATTGGCAATTTTTATACAATAAAAAACACAAAGACAGGCAGAAACCCACATGTTGGAAAAATTACAAAAGCTATAAGAACCTTGAAGTAGTTGAAATATGGGATGAACCAGAAGGAAATAGGGAAAAATATCTGAGACAAAGACATATATCCATGAGAAGCACAAATACCAAAACCTGGAACATCCCAGCAGCAGCAAGATCTTTTCACTGGAGTTCAGGGTTTTCCTTTTCACCCAGGCAATGCAAAGCACACAAATAATGAAAGAATTTATCCACATGCCTGCAAACACCTCCAGGGTGATGATGGCCAAAGCCATGACTCCATATGAAGTGACATTGGATCGCTGTGAAGAGAGAGAAGCTTCCATGGTGCAAGCTGGGGAGCAGAGCTGTGCTGGCCAAGGGGGCTGTGGCAGCAGAGCCTGAGGCAGGTCAGTGGCTGCTGTTGGTGGAGTGTCAGGGATGGCAAGAGGAGCTTTATAGAGCTGCTGATGCTGCTGGGGGGGATTTTGTGCTGCTGATATGAGCAGCAGGGCAGGTGCAGGGATGTAAATGTGCTGGGTATCCCCTTACCCGGGGCCAGTGTTACTCTTGACTATTTGAATGTTGGTTCAGGGCGGCTGTGCTGGGTGTCACAAACAGAGGATATGTTTTTTCTGCAGTAGGGAGTGTTTTGATTTTGATACTGATCCCTGTTTGATCAGTGTCAGGCTTCAGGATCTTTGTTCTTCTGTCCCTTTTTTTCCTATGATGATCATGCGGAGCCCTGGCTGTGCTCAGCAGGTCAGGGGACTCAGTGTCCTTTTCAGTCAGAGAGTCTGGGTGCTGCAACGTTCAGCCCAGATGCTGGAGAAGTGGAGTTTATTTTGATGCTTCACAAGCATTGAAATCCATGCTTGTTTTTCCAATGGCATTGCCTCAAGCTTAAGTGAAGAGCACCATGGTGGGGCAGGTGATAGGAGACACAGGGAGTAAAGCTGCATTTTTACACATGTTTAATTTGAGGCATAAGGAGGGAAAGGGTAAAAAATCAGGAAAAGTCCCTGTACCATGTTTCCAATCTCATTTGAAAGGGAAGGCTTTCAAAGATGGCCCCATGCTGAGTTTCCCCCACACTGCAGTGCCCTAATGCTTCCAAATGAATTTAGACCCTGAAAGCTGTGAGGTATTTCCCAGGCAAGTTGTGTTAATCTCTGTAGGGCATGGACTGCCCATGCCCTTTGGATTAGTCCAGGACCTGTCACATTTGGCCTTGCACATCAGGACCACAGTAACCAAGAAGATCTCATCTGAGGCTGTGGTGGAAGCAGGAAAAATGAAATCCCAAGCAAGAACTCTCTGGCTGCAGGAAATGAACCCCCAGCATTTTCTCTCTTCCAAATGATGACAGGAATGTTTTCTGTGGGATATATTGCCAGCAGGGTGTGACATGAATATTCATATCACATGCTACTGATTGCATTGATTGGCCACCATCAAGACTTGGAATGTGACCCAGAGCAGTTTTTCATACTGTGCCAGCACTGGGCAGCCATTCCCATTGACTTCTGACATCTCTCCTGTGTCAGCTTCTCCAGGCTGGGCACATCCTGCATCTGTCCCCATGGGCTGTGCAGGGTGGCTGTGCTGATGGACACCCTGTGCCTTCCAGTGCCAGCTGAGTGGGGGTGGTGTACAGGACAGAGACTCTGTGCTGGCTGTCACATTCTCAGGGGTTTCATGGGGATGGAAGAAGGGATCTGTGTGACATTGTTCACAAGTGTCCCAGGATGAGGGAAGAGACGAGAAAGTTGACTCCATGTTCAGAAGGCTTGGTTTATTATTTTATGATATGTATTATGTTAAAACTATACTAAAAGTATAGAAGAAAGGATTTCATCAGAAGGCTTAGCTGAGAATAAAAAAATAATGAATAACAAAGGTTTGTATCTGACCGAGACAGTCTGGACACATGGACTATGATTGGCTATTAATTAGAAACAACCAGATGAGACCAATCACAGATCCATCTGTTGCATTCCACAGCAGCAGATAAGAATTGTTTACAGTTTGTTCCTGAGGCCTCTCAGAAACTCAGGAGGAAAAAATCCTAAGGAAAGGATTTTTCGTAAATCATGTTGGTGACAGAACTGCAGCGTGTTTCACTGGGGCTGTGGTGTTTTGTGTGGTACCATCTGCAAGGTGCTGGTTTTGCCTCCTGCGCTTGTGGCACGTGAGATTTTGAGGGTTGGATGTTTCACAGCATGTAAGGAATGAGATGCATCTCCCAGGGCTTTCCTGTGAAAGTGGTGAGGATTGTCAGATAAAGGGATAAAGTCCATGAGCAGCAGCAGAGGACGAATGGATGTGTGGCTGTTCCTGTCCTTTCAAGGCCTTTCACAGCGGAGATGTGTCCTGCAGGACGTCCTGCTTACGACCTGCATCTGAACTTGAGCTGCTGGTAGAAAATGACTAGTTCTAATTAAGTTTGTATATTCTGGCACTATTTCATGTTTCACCTGCTGTGATGGTTTGAACTCAGGGAGAAGCCAGAACTCCGCTGAGCTCTTCCTTCTCTCTCACCCATAGGAAGGGCAGGAGTGAAAACAGGATGAAAAACTCAGGGTTTGAAATAATGGCAGAGAGATCACTCATCAGTTACTGTTGTGCACCAAATGCATTTGACATGAGGAAAATGAATTAAGTTTATTTAAATGGAGAAAGTAGAGCAGGATAATGGGAAAGGAATAGAAAACTAATGGTACTGCCTCCACCCCCTTTTCATCTGAGGCTCAACTTCTCTCCTTCATCCCCAGCTCCTCCACGTCCTCCCCCACAGCAGCACAGGGGCAAGTCAAGCAGGGGCTGCAGTCAGCTCTTAACAAGTTGTCTCTTCCACTCCTGACTCCTCAAGCTGTTTCCCCGATTGAGAGCAAAGCCTGTTAGCTGGGTGTTTCCCTGAGCCAGAGTGCAGTGGGAAAAGCCAATCTCATCTCCAGGTCAGAGCAGGCCAGGAGAGCAGTCCCACAGAGCAGGCAATCCTGTCTTTGCAGGCAGTGGGGCACAGAGGACATGCAGGGCTGGAGTGGGGAGGGGGCTCTGCACCCCCTGAGCTCCCCGGGGCCATTCCTGCCTCGCTCTTTGTGGCTCAGTGACCACCTCTGGGGAGTGAGAGGGTTCAGTGTGTTCACACAGAGCTACCAGCCACTGCCAGGCAGTGATGCAGCTCATAATATATGCCACAGCACAGGGCCACATCAGAAGGAAAGGCAAACCAAAATTGAGATAAACCTATTCATTGGAGCCAATTCATTCTGTGAATACCAAAATGTCTGTGGCAGGTTGGCAGTATTGTTATTCCATTTTTTGCAGCCCATTTGTGACCTAGTCTTCCATATTTTTCTGTTCCATAAAGAGTATAGAAATGTGGCAGAAAAAAAAAGACCTTGCTGGTCCTTAGAGATAAAAGAACTGGGGTGCAGCTCAGATGAATTTCTGATATTGGTAAATTCAACATCTAAGTTATGTCATGTTCAAGAAGAACTCTTTCCGAGTCACAGAATCACAACTAAGGCATTTTATTGTAGAAATACAGCTTTGGAATTGCCAGTACTAAATACACTCACTGGAGTAGCTCTAAAAATATTTAGGAAAAAAGAAGAAAATAAGGAAGAGCAATGGATAATTCATTAAGCTCAAGTTACCCTCCAGGTAGGCCTATGAACAGAATTTCACCAGGGTACCATCTGACCCAGTCAGAAGAGCAAATCATTACAGAGATGTTCCCTGCTTTGGGGAGGAGAGCAAAGCAATCCAGTTGTCCTGTGTGCACAGTGGGGTCATATTGTCATCCTCTGCCAGGGAGGATTTGAAATGGCAAATCGATACTTTTGGGAGAAATGCAGGTGAGGCTGCAGTCAAAATACCTTCTTGCTGCCATGGTAAATGGTGGTGGGCAGCCAGCTGCTATGGAGATGGGGGATACCCAGGGGTGTGATTGCAAAAGGCTGTGAGTCTTGGGCAGGGGATGAACACTTAATTAGCATCACTCCCTCTTCCGCTGAGCTCAGGCAGAGGTAAAGGGGCTCAGCCTGATGATCCATCACCCCACCAGCAGGCTCTCATGCCCACATTAATCCCTTCACCACACAGGGGCTTAGGCATCATTCCTACCATTAGGGCTAAATGACTTTGTTAAAAAAATATATCTCAAAGATGTAGCTAAATCTAAATACATTAATAATGTATTTAGCTCACAATAATTTCGCTCAAAAGATACAAATGAAGTTTTCTTAACTTGGATGTTCAAGAGTGAACATCAGTATCATCTACATTGCCTGGAGAGCTGCATCAGAAATTAAATTACTTGTTTTCTACAGTAAAACATCAGCAATTTGCATCCAGCTTCTATCACAGTTCCTACTTCATTAAAAACTCACACTTCACACTGGCAACAATCTTCAGCAGTGCCTTTTCCAGTTTGGGATTGCTGAAAATGAGAATGAGGGAATGAACACCTGGAAATGCGCACAGATATAGGTATATAAGGAGTGCCATAATATTTTCTTTCTTCGTGGCATAAATTATTGTCAAGACCAAACATACAAAGTTGATGCTGTACATCACTAAGAAGGAGAGGACAGATTTCATGGCTCTGATGTGGGCATCCACGCTGAGGTCCTTCATGGAGTTTGTCTGCATCGTGCGCTTGTGTCTCCAGAGAGAAAAGAGAAGGGAAACAGCAGCAAGGATGACTACCATGAATGAAGTAGTAAATACAAGGCCAGCAAGGAAATAGGAAGAGAAAAAACGTTTATCATTTCTGATAGTTACTTCCCAAAAATTTTCTTGGCAGGTGGAAGTGATGTTGTTCCTCTGCAGAGTTTCATTGAGGACATTGATAATGACGCTGATAGCCAAGGCTAAAATCCCTGATCCCAACAAGAGCCAGGGCACCATCCTGTCAATTTTTACTTTCAGGTAGATGAAGAAGCTGTTCCTGAAATTGGCAATTTTTATGCAGTAAAAACCACAAAGACAGGCTGAGACCCACAAGTTGGAATAATTAAAAAATGTTGAAAAAGATGCGAGGAGTTGTAGTATGGTTTGAACATGGAGGAAATTGGGATAAATTTTTGAAATGAAGTGGTATACCCATGCGAAGCATAAAAAGGGAATCCTGGAGCATCCCAGTAGCAGCAAAATCTTCTCATTAGAGTTCAAGGTTTTCTTTTTCACCCAGGCAATGCAAAGAACACAAATAATGAAAGCATTTATCCACAAGCCTGCAAACACCTCCAGGGTGATGATGGCCACAGTTATGGCTCCATATGAAGTGACATTGAATTGCTGTGAAGAGTGACAAGCTTCCATGGTGAGAGCTGGGGAGCAGAGCTGTGCTGGCCAAGGGGCTGTGGCAGCAGAGCCTGAGGCAGGTCAGTGGCTGCTGCTGGTGGAGAGTCAGGGATGGCAAGAGGAGCTTTATAGAGCTGCTGCTGCTGCTGCTGCTGCTGCTGGGGGGATTTTGCTGCCGCCGCTCTGGGCAGCAGGGCAGGTGCAGGGATGTAAATGTGCTGGGTATCCCCTTACCCGGGGCCAGTGTCACTCTTGACTATTTGAATGTTGGTTCAGGGGGACTGTGCTGGGTGTCACAAACAGCAGAGATGTTTTTCCTGTGGTGGAGAGTGTTTTGATTTTGAGAGTGTTCCCTGTTTGATCAGTGTCTGGCTTCAGGATCTGGGCTCTTCTGTCCTGTTTCTAACTATGATGATCACTCAGAATGGGGTTTGCACTGAGCAAAGCACAGCCCAGGCAGTGAGATGAGTGATCAAGTCAGGGAATCCTATTCTGAAAAACATTCATAGTGATCTGCTCTGTCCTTTGTGTCTTTTCTCTTCCTACCAGTCAGATCTCAATACAGGTCAAGGTGATATGTAGATATTTTCTACGTAAAGTAGTTCAGGGCATTATCTTTGCTGCCCTCTGATTTTAGACACTATTTTAAGTTTGGAATTATACAGGACTAAAATAAATAGTAAATTGCTTTTAAAATCAAATGGATCTGTCCTGTATCTTGTTTTACTGGCCTTGAGCTCCATGTTGACAGTTTTTCAGATTTCATTATACCATGCAGTAAAATTTGCCACTGATACCTGAACAATGCCCTGAATGTCTAAAAGTCTGCTTGTTTTTCTCAGCACTATCAGTTTAGCTAATAAAAGATTCTCTTTCTATGACCTTTGCCAAAATTACTTCAGTTGGGGAATTTTGCTAACCACCTTCTGCTCTTTCATCCAATCAGGTATTTATATATGTGCTCCTATTTTTACTGTACACTTATTCATTATTTCTGTCTAGAATTATAGGCATTTATAATACTTTAAAAGCAGAGCACCTACTGTTGTTATCCTCTGCTGTGTATTTCAGATCTGAATGCTGGAGCTGTTGACCTGTAGGCATTTGACAAGTTCAATTTTGTGTTGATTTCAAGCCCTCACAATTTAAACAGACTTACCTAAAAATTGGGAAGATTCATGGGTAATTTTTTAATTAAAAATTTCATTGGTGCCATTTGATATAACAGTTTTTCCAGCTCAGGAGACTTTTTTTTTTTTTGGTAGGATATAAATTTCAGCCACATTTCTGTGCCTGAGTCTTTCTGTGTTACAGTGGAGTTAAAACCAGTGCAAGCAGATTAACAAAAGGTATTATCTGCATTTAGTGACAGCAGGTAGTGCCTGTGTCTAGAAATCCAGAGCGGATCTGCCCTTGGGTGTGGGAATACTGATGCCCAGCAATTTTGGGCACTTCATGCAATGTGGAGTAAGAGACCAAAAGGCACCTGCTGGACTTCCCAGAGTGAAGAGCAGCAGCTTTTCCCATCACCAAGTTTTTCACAGAACTGCAGCCAATGGAATAATGTGCATGCACTGCCCTCCAGGGAGGACAGAATGAAACTGGTGCTGAAGTCCCGCTGCTGTGGGGACAGGCTGAGAGCTGGGGCTGTTCAGCCTGAAGAAGAGAGAGCTCCAGGGAGACCTTAGAGCCTGGCACAGTGCCTAAAAGGCATCCAAGAGCCCCCCTATATATATCTATGAAAACAAATATATGCCCTCAGAATGACTTATCTTTAGACATCTGCTTTAGGTTCTTGAGTTATTTTAAAGTTAAAGGTACTAAAACCAAGTGTTTTTCAGACAGCTCTGCTTTTGCTTCCTTTCTCACATCCACTGCCAAACATGTGGAAATCTGGCCTTGGTGCTGTGTTTTGACTCTCTTGGCTTGCCTTGTGCAAACAGCCTTGGCCTGCTGTATCTTGAGACCTGCTTATTTTGCTAGTAGTATTCCTGTTCAGCTTAGGTGTCAGCAACAATCCTTCCTTAAAGAAAGTGTTGAAAAATATTCATTTATGTTAGGTGAAGGATTAGTGCTCTGGGGCCCTTCTTCTTTAAACAAGGAAAGATCTCTGTACTTTTTCCTCTGCGATGTTATCTCTTATGAATAGATTCCTACTTTGATTTGTTTAGAGAAAAATATGTTGCTTAGCTTGAAGGACTGACTTCTTTCTAGGACAGGCCCATTTCCTGCTCAAAACCTACTTACTCAAGCTCTCTGCCCTGTGCTGTGGGTAGTGGTGCCATCACACAAGCCCTTTTCAACCCAATTGTTAAACATAGAGGCGAACATCCTCACATCCATGACTTGTAGTTTCAGATGTGAAATGGAGGAGCAGAATTCCATACCTAAGCTAAAGGCACTCAGGCACTCCAGGGCATTTTGGTGCCAGTGCCCTGGGCAGCAGGGCAGGTGCAGGCATGTAAATGTGCTGGGTATCCCCTTACCCGGGCCAGTGTCACTCTTGACTATTTGAATGTTGGTTCAGGGGAGCTGTGCTGGTTAACACGAACAGCGGAGATGTTTTTTCTGTGGTGGAGAGTGTTTTGATGTTGATACTGATCCCTGTTTGATCAGTGTCAGGCTTCAGGATCTGAGTTCCTCTGTCCCTTTCTTGCTTGTGATGATTATGCAGAGCCCTGGCTGTGCTCAGCGGATCAGGGGACTCAGTGTCCTTTACAGTCTGAGTCTGGGTGCTGCAATGTTCAGCTCAGATGCTGGAGAAGTGGAGTTTATTTTGATGCTTCACACGCATTGAAATTAATATTTGTTTTCCAATGGCTTTGCCCTAGGCGTAAGTGAAGAGCCCCATAGTAGGGCCGGTGATGGGAGCCAAGAAAATAAAGCTGGTACTTTTTACAAGTTTAATTTGGAGCATATGGGGGAAAGGGTAAAAAATCAGAAGTCCCTGTGCCAGGGTTCCAATCTTGTCTGCTTGGGAAAGGGAAGACTTTCAAAGATGGCCCCATGCTGAGTTTCCCCCACACTGCAGTGCCCTAATGCTTCCAAATGAATTTAGACCCTGAAAGCTGTGAGGTATTTCCCAGGCAAGTTGTGTTAAGCTCTGCAGGGCATGGACTGCCCATGCCCTTTGGGTTAGTCCAGGACCTGTGACATTTGGCCTTGCACATTTCCTTAGGATATAACATTTTCTTTGAGAAGGGAAATGAAGTCTTTCAAAACAGAAGAGAAGATTTCCAAACACTCTGGAAAGTACATATGATCAAATTAAATGCAATTGAAAAAAAACTTATAAGGAAGAGAAAACTGGGAGTTTTAGTGACTACAAGAAAGTGGTCTGGGAGAAAATGAGGTATATCGCAAAGGAGCAAAACACGCCAAAACTAAACTCTCAGATGTTGCAAAAGAAGGAAAAAAAATCAAGGAGAAAGACCCAACTTTGAGGGGAAGATATGAGAGACATGGCACGGTTACCTAAAAAAAAAAAAAAAAAAAAAAAAAAAAAAAAAAAAATCAAAAATCAATCTTCACCAAAGTAAAAGCCATCAAAAGGCATGGGATGCCATCAAGTACAGGGACTTGCACCAAAGTTTTCCCAATTGATCCCCATTGAAATCGCAAGATTTTGTTTCCCTTCCCAAAAGGAAATAACATTTTGGGAAGGGAAACGGAATCTTGCGAACCCAAAAAGAAAGACTTACAAACACTCTGGAAAGGAGATAGGATCAAATGAAATGCAACTGAAAAAAAAACAGAAAATAGGGACATTTAGTGATTTCCAGAAAATGGTCTGGGTGGAAATCAGGTGCAGTGCAAAGGGCCAAACATGCCAAAACTATACTCACAGATGCTGCAAAAGCAGGGGGGAAAATCTCAGAGGAAGACACAACATTAAGGGGAAGATATGAGAGACATTGCATGGATGCTGGGAAAAAAATAAAAATCGTTGCGAAACTGAAAGCCATCAAAAGGCATTGGATGCCATCAAGTGCAGGGACATGAACCAAAGCTTGCTAAAATTCATCCCCATTAAGTCCTGCAAACAGAAAAGAAGGACTCAGAAACACTCTGGAATGGATATAGCATCAAAGGAAATGCAATTGAATTAAAAAAAAAGAAAATTGGGAAATTTAGTGACTCCAAGAAAATGTCCCAGGATTACATGCAGTGCCATGCAAAGAACGAAAACATGCCAAAACTAAGCTCACAGATGCTGCAAAAGCAGGGGAGAAAATCAAGGGAGAAGACTGTCAAGGATTTTTTGCAGATTGAAGAGTTTTTGCAGAACAATGGCCATATTCAGCCGATGCACAATCCAGCCTGCTTGGGATTGTGTCCATTGACAACGAACACATTCACAAACAATAATGGACATATTCAGAAAATGGGGTTGGTATATCCCTGAAAAAGATAGAAGAAGAAGAGTCATCAGGACTCAGCAAGTTTGTCAGTGAGCTTGGGAAAGTAAGAAAAAAGACAGTCCATGGGTGGGGCAGAACACTACAACCAGACTCATGAAAAATTAGATGATCCAATCAGCTTCCTATCTTAGACCCATGAACAGCTAGGGTGAAACAATCATGTATTAGCTAGAGACGTGTAGACAGTAGAGAATTATTATAAATATAGTCTTTTTAGGGATAATAAATTTGGCTTCACTGGATCAGATTGGTTATGGTGTGATGTCCCTGAACCTCTGCATCCCGCAACTTTCCCCCCACATTTCTGGTGGAGATCACGGGCAACCCTGAGAGGGACTCGAGGACGGCAGCTTGGCTGCTGTGCAGAGGGTCGGAGCCAGCCTTCGAGGAGCGGAGAGGCCGGTCGAAAGTATCCTCACTGCCCCGGTGAGAGAAAAAGGTTACTGGAGCTCCAGTCGTAGATGACTTGAATCTCGCCCTGATCAAGGTGAGCGGCCGGGGAGGAGATGGGGTCTGAACATGAAAGGGAAGGTATTCAGAAACTCCTCCGACATATACTCTCTAAGACAGAACATAAGTATGATGCTTCCAATTTGAAGGGACTATTACACTGGGCATGGAACATAATCTCATAGTAGGAGCACAGGGTGCCTTTGAGATTTCGACATGGGAAGCTGTGGGGCAAAGGTTGTGGGACTGCATTGCGTCCAGGGGGTGTGAGGCAAAAGAGGTGTCTAAGTATGCTACTTTGTGGAAGGCCATCATGAAAGTTTTACAGGCTTTAAAGGCAGAGAGGAAAGCTGCTGCTGCAGCTTGTGCTGCCCTTGCCTCTGAGTCAGATAAGCCTCAGGCGTTCCCGGTGTCCTCAGTTCAGCCACTGTTTTCTACCTTAGATATTCCCTCGCGCAGCCCACAACCCCTCAGCTCAGAATCCAGCATTACACCAACTGCTCCTCCAGCTCATAGTGAGAAAGAGGAAGCTGCTGCCTCTTCGGAGGTGTTGGTCTTCAGGCTAAGGGACACTTGTACTCGGAGTGAAAAAACCTCTTGGGGCTTGTTAGTCTTCAGAACAAAGGACAGTTGTACTCAGAGTGAAAAAATTGCTGATAACAGTAACTTAGAGACTAAACATGCTTACTGTAAAGGATAAGGAAGGAGATGTTGTTTTGAATAATACTTCTATTGAAGAGGATCTAAGATCTCTAGTGAACAATTTGAAAAAATTGGTAATTCAACAAAAGGATTCAGTTGTCCCCAAACAAGACTATTCTTTTGAAAAAATGGATCTACCAATGATTGTGGGTTCGGGCAGACAATCAGGAAAGTGGGTACCTCCCTCTCATTTTGTCTCTGAGCCAGCATCCGAGCTGGTTAAACGAAATCCTCCCTCTCATGCTGTAAAGAATGTAGAATTAGAATTGGAATGTGACCCTGAAATAGAAGCTGCACAGAAACAGAAGTGGCAGGGGGTTATTACAGAAGCAATTATAGAAGGGACTTTTCTCACAAATTATATACAGGCTTTTCCTGTAGTAACTAATGTTGCAGGTAGAGTTTGGGAACATTTTGTTTGGAAGATTTTAGAGAGGGTAAGAACTGCAATTTCATAATTTGGTTTAAAGTCCCAGCCTGCACAGTCACTTCTGCAGTGTATTTTTACCTCTAACACATTTATTCCAGCTGATGTGTATACCCTAATAAGACTTATAATGCCACCCCACCAGCAGGTGACATTCCATAAAAGCTGGGAGGAAAAGTGTGCCCAGGAAGCAGCAAAACCTAGGGCGCAGGGTGGTCCTCTGTATGGTTTAACAACACAACAGTTACTTGGCAAAGGGCCCTGGGCTACTGCCTCTGCCCAGGCTAGGAGCATTGATGAAGTTTTACAGATGAGCCAACAACTAGCCTATAACGCTATTCTTGCACTTCCAGATGGGTTACACACTAAGGCTTTTACACAAATTCACCAAAGAGAGAATGAGGACTTGGATAAATTTGTAGACAGATTGCATGAGGCTGTTTATGATCATCCTAATTTGGATTCGGACACAAAGGTGAAATTGTTTAATATGCTGGCTTTTGGCAATGCTAATGATAAAACTCGATGGATTTTGGGTACATTAAAGAAGGGAGCTGATGTCACAGAAATGCTGGAACTGGTGGCTAGGATGACAGAAAGGCAAAAAGCAGCCCATGTAGCTGCTGCGGTACAGGATGCAGTAAAACCACTGCTTTCTAATCTGGAAAAGAAAGCAGAGGGAAAGAACATTAAGTGCTTTGGATGTGGTAAAATCGGACATGTTCGGAGTCAGTATCACTTTGCAACTATGAAAAAGTTTTGTTCTATCTGCAAGAACGATAACCACAATACTAAAGAATGTCGGTTCCAGGGAAATGACCTTGGCAACGCGCCCTCTCCGCACGTGCCGAAGCAAATATGGAGAGCTGCCTGGATAGCTCAGCCTCCCAACGTGGAGGAGGAGGGGGACTTTATTGACTCAGATCGCCAACAGCTGGAAGTGCTGGACTGGATTTGGAAACAGCAGTAGACGTCACCATCATGGACTCTGCTGTACACCTGATAGATACTGATGTAAAAGGACCCTTGAGGGGTGAGCTTAGTGCTTTTCTGTTAGGGAGATCATCTG
Organism: Haemorhous mexicanus; assembly: GCF_027477595.1. Classification (NCBI taxonomy): domain Eukaryota; kingdom Metazoa; phylum Chordata; class Aves; order Passeriformes; family Fringillidae; genus Haemorhous; species Haemorhous mexicanus. The sequence continues at coordinate 112,352,225 of NC_082343.1, read as the reverse complement.
CCTGTAAAAAGGGATTGCATATAATCCCTGGGGTTATTGATGTGGACTATCAAGGGGTTGTTAAAATTATGGTTAGAACATTTTTCCCTCCTGTGTCTATTCCCAAAGGTTCACGAATTGCTCAGCTTGTTCCTTTTAAGTCTTGTGTCCCCTGTGCAGGTGACAAGGAGCGGGGAACAGGAAGCTTTGGTTTCACAGGTAACCCAGAAGTATATTGGGCCATGGACGTCACAAGAGGTAAACCAGACAAACAGGTAACCCTTACCCATCCTAATCGTAATTCTATTACTGAAAAACTCACAATTGATGCTGGAGCAGATGTAACCATCATTTCAAACACAGTATGGTCTAAAGAGTGGACATTGGTCAACCCTGCTTTAGGCATTGCAGGTATTGGGGGGACTCAGGCAACTCAAATGAGCAAAGATGTAATTACCTTTGCTTTCCCAGATGGAGTAAATGCATCTACAAGGCCTTATGTCATGCAAACTCCTGGTGCTTTACTAGGTCATCTTGGTAAAGATCTGCTAAGCCAGTTAAAAGCTACCATTGTCACACAGCCTTTTTAGCAGCGGCCACTGGGGGGCAGCCAATCCTCAAAATTAGCTGGTCCTCTGGTAAACCTGTGTGGCTTGATCAGTGGCCGCTGTAAAATGAAAAGCTGCCCATAGTCCAACAATTAGTGCAAGAACAGCTTGAAGAAGGGCACATAAAACCATCCACTAGCCTGTGGAACACTCCAGTTTTTGTCATCCCGAAAAAGAGTGGGAAATGGAGGTTGCTATATGACTTACATGCTGTTAATGCAGTGATGCTAAGTATGGGTATCTTGCAACCTGGTCTTCCATCTCTTACTATGATACCTGAGTCATGGAATCTATTGATCATTGATCTCAAAGATTGTTTTTTCACTATTCCCTTGCATCCTGATGACACAAACCATTCTGCTTTTTCTGTTCCATCTATTAATAAGGCAGAACACTACAAAAGGTATGAATGAACTTGTCTTCCCCAAGGTATGAGAAACTCCCCTATGATGTGCCAAATTTATGTTGCTTGGGCATTAGAACCTGTTCGGCAACAATTTCCCGAGTATATCATCTATCACTACATGGGTGATATATTGGTGGCTGGTAAACAGACTCTGTAACTGTTCTAAAAACCATGACAGTTTTGCTAGAGCAGAGGGGGTTAAAAATTGCTCCTGATAAGGAAGGTGCAGCATTCTGCTCCTTGGAAATATCTCTGGTGGCAGATTGATCAGTCTGTAGTAAAACCACAGAAACTCACCATTGCCACTGAAATGAAAACTGTACCTGATGTTCAGAAGTTGGTTGGAGATATTCAGTGGATTAGAACTATTTGTGGGATAACTAACTCAGAACTTGAACCATTAATACAGTTACTAGGTACTTCATCTCGGGCAGATGAATGCAGGACCCTGGATAGGAGACGATAGCGTGCCTTGGATCACATTGCCACAAAGGTTGCTACATCACATGCACATTGTCTGATCGAGGATGTTCCAGTTCAATTGATGATCATCAATCACAGCAAGGAGGATGACAACTATGCCAAGCATCCTTTTGCCTTAATTTGTCAATGGGTTAAAACTCAGGATAATCCTTTGGTTATTTTGGAATGGGTGTTTTTACCTGTAAAACAGTCTAGAACTATTACCACTCAATTGGAAATTTTTGCTCATTTGATTATGAAGGGTAGAGGGAGAATTTTGGAAATCTGGGGACATGAACTGTATGCAATTGTAGTACCACTGGCTAGCTAGTATCTTGAATGGGGAATTAGACATTCTGTTTCTTTTCAGATAGCTTTGGCTGGTTACGACGGTAAAGCTGACAACACTTACCCACGACACCAAGTGTTATCTTTATTGGAACATCAGCGTCTGGAGGACAGACCCTGGAGATCTGGCTGTCCAGTATCTGGGCAGACAGTATTTACAGATGCAGGTAAAAGGTCAAAAAGGGCTGCCTGCACTTGGCAGCAGGACAAAGTGTGGAAAAAGCATGTCATTTTTGGAGAGGCAAAAGATACATTGCAGACATTAGAATTGAAAGCTGTGATTTGGGCTTTTGAAAATTGGTATAATGAGATCATTAACATTGTTTCTGATTTGCTTTATGTAGTTGGCTGTGTCCAATGCCTCGAAAGAGCAGTACTCAAGGAGGTGAGCAAGAAGCATTTGTATTCCCTTTTAAGCCGATTGCTTAAAAACCTAAACCAACGGCAGCAGGAATACTTTATTACTCATATTCAAAGTCATCAAGCTCTCCCTGGTCTGTCTGAAGGTAACGCTCGAGCTGGTCGGTTGGTAGCCACTGTCTGGCAAATGCCAAACCCTGATCAATTTCAGCAGGCTAAAACTTCCCATGCCTTTCTTCATCAATCTGCTAAAATGTTAGTTAAACAATTTGGTGTTCCCTTTACTAATGCTTCTGGTATTGTGAGATCCTGTCCTGATTGTCAACAAGATGGCATTGGTTTAGGCACTGGTGTTAACTCTAGGGGTACTCAACCCTTGCAATTGTGGCAAATGGATGTAACTCATGTAGCAGAATTTGGTCCGAAAAAGTTTGTACATGTTTGTATTGATACCTATTCTTTTGTTATATGGGCTACTCCCTTAACAGGTGAGGCAGCACGTCATGTTGAGAAACATTTGTACAGTTGCTTTGCCATATTGTTAAGTGTCCCCTTAGCAATCAAGACTGACAATGGTCCTGCTTACTGTTCCTTAAGATTCAAACGTTTCTGTAATTTACGGGGTATTCAACATGACACTCATATTCCACACAATCCTACTGGTCAGGCCATTATTGAGTGTGCTCTTCAGACGTTCAAGGGCATGCTGCAAAAACAAAAAGGGGGAACTACTGTTTTTTCCTCAGGGTTATCCCCTGAGGAAAAAACGGCTAAGGCCATCTTTGTGCTTAATTACCTTAGAACAACAGGAGATGGGGAAGATCCACCTATTCTTGTGCATCATGCCCTCACACGTAATCCAAATGAGGAATTGCCATGTTCAAAAGCTCAGAAACAGGGGTGTGGGAAGGACCACTACAGTAAAACTAATAGGCAGAGGTTATATGTGCTTATTTACTGATAAAGGCATTCATTGGATCCCAGCCAAGTGGACGAAGCCCTATCTGAAACCACCATCATCAACCCATGCTGCGTGCAGAGGTGGAGAGTCGGTGAAAACACCAATTCCAGACAGCCCTGAATCCACTTCTCCAACACCTGACAGCTGAACAACAATCGGAATATCTGCCAAGTTTGCTGGAGTATGCTGAGGGATTATTAGCAACTCCACATAGGCTTAATATATAAGGGTTAGATGTAAACGGACTCCATTTACCTTCACTTCCATCACAAGTTGAAAATCAGATAGAAAAGGCTTGTTATCTGCATGGTTATGCATGCAAGTCGTGGCTTAAGGTTCATTGCATAAAGTGTAACTTAAAAACTTGGTGACAAGTTCGTCAAGAACATAATTTAGCCTTGGTTAGAGAGAAAAAGAAAAAATTTAGGCCTATTAGTCTAATATGCAATAGATGCTCTAACCGCCTTAACACTCTTACCCCAAGAGCAGCATTAGCTAAATTTTTAGGGCATAACTGGGGGGGATATAAGAGTTTTCTCCAGGATGTATCTTTGATAGAAACATATAAGCAGAGATTGTTACTGTGAGTGCAGTTTACACTTGCTTTCATTGCTCTAGTAAACCACATTGTACTAGGGAGCAAGATAATAGCTACTGAATGTGGAGTAGGAATAGCAATATGCAAATACTTCATGTTAGTGATAGGGAATGGGAACGGGCCAAAGCATTTTGGGCAAAGCGCAGGCATGATTGTAGACAACGGCAGCAATGGCAATAGTCTGGCAGATATTAACAATGTTGCTTAGTGCAGTGATTAAGGAGACGCAGGGAATATACAATATAGAGCAGCGAGCTAACATGTGGGTTACATGGGCTAACAGAACAGGGCAAGAATCCTTTTGCTTATCACTAGCTACACCTTCGGATCCATTTCATACCTGTTTAATTGGAGTTCCCTTAGACTCAATGGAAGAAATCAGAAAATGGACCAGAGCTCAAATTTATGGTAACTTAATTAAGGCCTGGTCAAATTGGTGTACTAAAAAAATGGAATAATCACAGAAAATCGGTGTGAAAAACAAAAAATCCCTAGAAATCCTTTAGAAGCTCTGGCATTTACAATCACTCAAAATTTAAATACTACGAGTCAACAGCCACAGGAATTGGATATTCTGGAATCAGTGCCAGGAAATTATTGTTTGTTCTTTGAGTACTTCAAGGGCAAAGAGCTGATTAGGGAAAGGCCAGGAAAACCTGGAGACAATAGCACTTGGATATCTCCTGTTTCTTTGTGGTATTACAGTACCATGGCATACTATGCCAACTGGACACTGTCTGTGCCCCTAAAACAAAAATCAGCAAGCATGTTGCCTCCTGGAGTTTTTCTCATTTGTGGAGATAGAGCTTGACCTGCAATTCCTCAGAAAGCATTAGGAGGACCATGCTATTTTGGGAAACTGACACTGTTTTCCCCTAGCATTCAACAGATGCTTAACATCAGGCACAAATACCAACATCAGAAATGTAGTGTGCATTCATTAGGCTCAGGCTGTAAGGATAATGTAGAATTGTGGAATAGGCCTTCGGTTATACTGGCATCACTTTTTACACCAGGTGTAGCTTCTTCACAGGCCCTTACACAATTAAAGTGATTAGCCTGTTGGACAGGAAAACAAATTAACATTGTATCTGCAATACTGAATGAGCTTACCACTGATGTAGATAGCATACGCCACGCTGTGCTACAAGACAGGGCTGCTACAGATTTTTTGCTGCTAGCACAAGGACATGGGTGTGAGGATTTTGAAGGGATGTGTGGCATGAATCTCTCTGACCACTCTGAATCTATTCACAAGAAACTGTCACTACTTAAGGAGAACATGAAGAAGCTTACAGTGGTTCAGAATTCTTTTGATGAGTGGCAAAAATCCTGGGGAATAACAGGCTGGCTCAAGGATTTACCACGCTTTGGCATTATGATACTTTGTATTCTTTTTTCAATTCTGCTTATAGTGCCTTGCTTACTACTCTGTGTGCAGAAACTAATTGACCTTGCCTTAAAATCAGTCTGGCTTGTGCAAAAACAAAGCCAGGGAAATGTTGAGGGTTTTTTGCAGATTGAAGAGTTTTTGCAGAACAATGGCCATATTCAGCCGATGCACAATCCAGCCTGCTTGGGATAATGGACAATGGACACGTTCACAAGCAATAATGGACATATTCAGAAAATGGGGTTGGTATATCCCTGAAAAAGATAGAAGAAGAGTCATCAGGACTCAGCAAGTTTGTCAGTGAGCTTGGGAAAGTAAGAAAAAAGACAGTCCATGGGTGGGGCAGAACACTACAGCCAGATGCATGAAAAATTAGATGATCCAATCAGCTTCCTATCTTAGACCCATGAACAGCTGGGATGAAACAATCTTGTATTAGCTAGAGACGTGTAGACAGTAGAGAATTATTATAAATATAGTCTTTTTAGGGATAATAAATTTGGCTTCACTGGATCAGATTGGTTATGGTGTGATGTCCCTGAACCTCTGCATCCCGCAATTTTCCCCCCACATTTCTGGTGGAGATCACGGGCAACCCTGAGAGGGACTCGAGGATGGCAGCTTGGCTGCTGTGCAGAGGATTGAGCCAGCCTTCGAGGAGCGGAGAAGCTGGTTGAAAGTATGTGATTTCAATGGGGACCAACTGGGCAAGCTTTGGTGCAAGTCCCTGCACCAAAAGGCATCCCATGCCTTTTGATGGCTTTTGCTTTTGTGAAGATTTTTTTTTTTTTTCCGCATCCTTGGCATGTCTCTCCTATCTTCCCCTTAATGTTGTTTTGTCTTGGTTTAGGTCAAATTTGGGAGAGGATCTCTAAAAGGGGACCTCTCCAGAAAGCAAACTTACATGGCCCTTTTCCCCAATTGGTTCGAGAAGAATATCTCGGAAAGAAGTGGAAAGAACTTGTTTATTTAACAGGCACAGTTTTCACCCCTCAGCACAAAAAATGAACAATACTGGATGACACCACTTTTTCACCGCTCTGAAAAAGATGACAAAGTCTGAAAGTCTCTCTTGGGGGTGGTCACTCTGTTATCGGTCCCTCTGGTGCTGGGGTAGCTGTTGCAGCCACAGGGTGCAAACTCTCATTGTCTCTAGGTCCCAGTCCGGGGCAGGTTTGAGTAGGTCCAAAACAGGAAAGGAGAAACAGTCCAGGAATAAATTTGGACTGTTTAGCTAAACTAACTAATGAGAAGAAGCAAAAAGCAAGAGCAAGCAGAAGCGAAGCAGAAGCAAGAGCAAAGCGAAAAGCAGGGCAAAAAGCAAAAGTAGCACTATGTGATGTTGTGGTGTGAAGCTAAATCCTGTCCCTCAGCTGTGACTACTTCCTCCTTCCCTTCCCCCTGCCCTCTTCCTAATTGCTGTCTGTCAAGTTCCACATTCCAGCAAGGGCATCGTGTGATTGGCAGAAGTTCAAAAGATGCTTTTCAGACCTGGAGTCATTGTCCTGTCCAGGTGTCATTGTCCCCTGAGACCCTCCCCCTCCCACCTGGTTGGTGGCTCACCTATCCTCTCCCTCCCACCTCCCTGTGAGCTTAAAAGGTGTTGAAGCCATGCGGTCGGGGTCTGTTGGAGTAGTTACCGAGATTCAGAACTGTATCACCCTGGAATAAACTCTGGATTTAACCCTCCGGCAGAACCCGCTCTCTTTCTGTTCACCATCGCCTGAACTTTTTCCACTAGAGGTAAACTGAGTTTTTACTTTGCATGGACTCATTCTGAGTGCCAAACTGCAACTGCCAGCGAGCCAAAGGTGTCTCTGAGGAGAAATATCCCCAGCAGTCACCTCTAGCTCAGTGCAATCAATAATGTACTGTACTGTCTGTATGTCCCTCCTGCTGTGGGGGAGCGACTGATAACAAACCAAAACCAAACATTCACTCTTCAGAGACAGTCTTGAAGGCACAGAGCATAATATCCAGCACAAACAACACATACGAATGGGGATACAAGCATCCTAACGTCACCCTAGGACATTCCACCCCTTATCTCCATATCGTCAACCTACTTCCACCCATCATGCATTTTATTCACATAAAACTTCTATTTGTTTTCCCAAAAATTACAAGCAATACCCATCATGACTTCATCACATCCCCACACCGGACCACTGAATCCAGGCCCCATACTACAGAGCTGCAGGATTCTCTACTTTCACTTCACTCACTCAAAACTCCATCTTTCACTTGCTCAGACCTTCAACTCTTACACATTTATTTCTATCTCATGTCTGTATGGTTTAATGTACAGACAATGGTAATAACATCTAACAAACAGTGATATTTGCATATCATTCTCACCCCACAGTCAGTTCTCCCTGAGGTACACATCGTGTCGTTCCATCTCTTTGCATTATCCAACAACTGCAACTTGGTCCCTGAGTAAAGACAACCCCACTAATGGGTTTGTCTGTACTCGAGGAAGAATTGACCCACACGGTCTTCCCTAACAAACTTCTGACATGTACCACTGGGACTTTATCTCCATCTATTATATTCAGGGACTCAGACTGGGCAGGACCTGCTCGGTTGGTGGAACCTCGGGTGTTGACTAACCAGGTAGCCTTTGCTAAATGCTGGTCCCAATTTTTGAAAGATCCCCCACCGAAGGCTTTCAACTGGGTTTTTAGTAGTAGTAGTAGTCCGTTGTACCTCTCTATTTTGCCTGCAGCTGGTGCGTGGTAGGGGATATGGTACACCCACTCAATGCCATGTTCCCTAGCCCAGGTGTTGATAAGGCTGTTCTTGAAATGAGTCCCACTGTCTGACTCAATCCTCTCAGGGGTACCATGCTGTGGCATTGTGTGTTTTTAGAATCGGTTATTCCTTTTGTAACTCAATAATGGTTCTGTCCTCAGTTCCCCCCCATGTACTTCCCTCACAATGGTTTCTCCCTATTGGAGCTGCCCTTCCCTCCCCTGCCTGTCATGGTAACCACCCCCCTTAGCTCGAGAATTCTCTGTGTCAGTCATTCCTTAATTTGATGTATGATTTGTCCCTGGAGTTTTTCCCCTCCCCTGTGTGATCCTCAGTGGCTTAGCTGTAACCCACGCTCCTCCCTGGGACCTCGTGATTGGTAAGCTTTGTGTCTTCTCCTATCACACCCACTCCCTTTATGAGCGCCACCCCCCCCTCCAGACCCCCTTTGTCGCCTGTCCCTGAACCCAGCAGGAAAGAAGATTAAAAGATCCTTGGTACTTATACAGGCATCCCTCCTCCTTCCTTTGCTTCGGTACCTCGTAGCCGAGATCCGCCTGCGCCACCCACGCCACAGATGGTAACCACTACCAGGGTCCGGAGGGAATCCGAGAGTGGCACTTGGTGCGGACATCTTCAGCCGGGCTGGGGGCACCCTAGCCGGACACCCGCACAGCCCCTGCGGCCGCAGGAGAGAGGCTGCACCATGCCTCCAAAGGACCTGCTTTTCAAGGCTCAGGATGGTGTTATGGGCCGTAGCATGAGACACAGGGTGGGTCTCCAGCCATCCCGTGGTGGCTTCCACCATGGTCAGCACGTAGCGCTTGCCTTGGCGTGTCTGGGGCAGTGTGATGTAGTCGATCTGCCAGGCCTCCCCATACTTGTACTTGGACCACCGCCCACCATACCATAGGGGCTTCACTCGCTTGGCCTGCTTGATGGCAGCACACATCTCGCAGTCATGGATGACCTGAGAAATACTGTCCATGGTAAGATCCACCCCTCGGTCTCGTGCCCACTTAATAGGTGGCATCTCTACCCTGATGGCCTGAGGCATCATGGGCCCATCGAGCTAGGAATAACTCTCCCTTGTGCTCCCAATCTAGGTCTATCTTGGACACCCCTATCGTTGCAGCCTGGTCTACCTGCTCATTGTGTTGGTGCTCCTCATTGGCTCTGCTCTTGGGGACATGGGCATCTACATGGCGGACCTTCACAGGTAGCCTCCCTACCCTGGTAGCGATGTCTTTCCACTCATCAGCAGCCCAAATTGGTTTTCCCCTACGCTGCCAATTGGCCTCTTTCCTCCTCTCCAGCCATCTCCACAGAGCATTGGCTACCACCCATGAATCAGTGTAAAGGTAGAGCCTTGGCCATTTCTCTCTCTCAGCAATGTCCAGGGCCAGCTGAACAGCTTTTTGAGTTCAGTGAGTTGGCTTGGTCCACCTTCTCCTTCAGTAGCTTGAGTGACCTGTCATGTGGGGCTCCATACGCCTGCTTTCAACTTCCGGTTCATCCCTACGATGCGACAAGAACCGTCTGTGAAAAGAGCGTGGCGTGTTTCCTCTGGTGGCAGTTGGTAATATGGAGGAGTCTCTTCAGCACGTGTCACTGGTTCTTGTTCTTCATCTGTGACACCGAAATTCTCACCTTTGGGCCAATTTGTAATTACCTCCAAAATCCCAGGGAGATTCAGTTTACCTATACGGGCGCGCTGAGTGATAAGAGCAATCCACTTGCTCCATGTAGCACTAGTGGCATGGTGAGTGGAAGGAACCTTGCCTTTGAACATCCACCCCAGCTGCCAGGACACAGTGGAGATTCTCTTTATACTCTTCTCAGCTCTCGGCACACTTAGTTTCTATACCAGAACAGGTAAATATTCTCTAACCCAGAGGGTGAAAGTTTGCAGGCTTCTGCCCCTTGGATGAAAAATTTACAGCAATTACTTGCCTCTTCAATGCTGTCTGTTTTGCACTAATCTCACCAGTAATTCCTGACAAGTCTGTAGCATTTGCTGTGCTCTGGATGTGCCCCAGAGCCATGGGAGCAAGGGGTAGGGGAATTGCCTGGATGAGGCCAATGGGCAATGCCTGTGGCATGCCAAGGTGCTTGGGAGAATGATTGACAGGTTGATTGCCAGAATGATTGACATCCTGGTCTGAGACACCTTAGCAACAGCCTATGGTGACTCAGGTCAGCTGATGAAGGGCTTTCTGGGGTGTATGACTGATTTAAGGTAGAAAATTTGTCTTTCAGAACCACATGCTGGCCTGACTCACCCCACAGCTGCATGGCTCAGCATGGCTGGGAGATCTGATGACTAGGAAGATGCTTCAAATGCCCAGTCTAGAACGTTTCATAATACACACAAAGCCTGTGCAATCACCTCATGGGCATAAGCCAGCCAAGAGTTTATCACTGAGGCTCAGGAATACTTTTTGAAACCAGCCACTATAATTTATGATCACAGTGGATGCTTTCACCCTCACACACTGGCGTCACATCAGCAAACTTGGAGTAAACTAGGAGGAACAGTTGTCACTCGTAGTGTAATTTCGGTTACTGACTGCTCCTTCAGATGTGCAGAAGGTCCCAGAGGTGATGTCCAGGGTCAGGCAGTGCCAAAGGGTACAGGGCAGTACTGTGCATGCTGCAGACAGAGAATTAAGAGTGTGCTTGCACAAAATGCTGTGCAGCACAGAGCATCTCTGCTGTCCTCACAGTAGTATGTGTGATATATAAATATGAGGAACATTTTGTTATCTTCCCTGTCAGTTTTGGATATGTGCCTGTCATGCAAAAAGAGAGAAAAGGCAATTTTTAAAACCATCTGAGGGTCTGCACCAACTGCAGGGCTGATGTGCATATCTACACAGGCCTATGAGCATCCAAATCCTTCCTGAATCCAAATTCAGCCACATCTAGCACCTTATGACCCTTGCATGCTGTTTGTTGATGCCCAGGTGTTGCCAGCTGCATGAACTACCTGCCTACCTGGGCTGGCTCACTGAATTGTGCTGATGACTGCATCCACATGGAAATATTACATGTATCAACATGGAAATATTATTAACATGCAAATATTAGGAATATTCCGCTGCTGAGTCTCGGTACCACTCGCTGAGGTTTGCATGAACATGTAAAAGTTAGGAAACAGCTGCTTTCAAAGCAGCTGCTTCTGAATAGCAAATGCATATTTTGCATTAGATTTGGTTTGCAAGAGAAGGGCTTTACTCTTGATGCTATGAGACCTGCCAAGAATGGCAGAGAGACCCTCAGCCCACGTCTGCTGCCAGCCTCTCGGCAAAGTGCCAGCTGTTGAAATTGTACCAAAAGGTCCTGCTAAGAGCAGGGCATATATATACTGATGAATAAATGAATAAATAAATAAACAAACACTTGCCCTTGGGAGCAGATACTTAATAGAAGACAATAGGGTAGTTCAGTTGGAAGGGACCTACTGCTAGTCCTACGGCCTGACCACTTCAGGTCTGACCAGAGTTTAAAGCATCTTCTGAAGGGCCAAATGCCTCTTAAACACCAGCAGCCTTGGGGCATCAACCACCACTGTCAAACACAGGCTGTGTGGAGACCTTAGAGCACCTTTCAATACCTGAGGAGAGCCTACAAGAGAGCTGGAGAGGGACTTTGGACAAGGGGGAATGGCCTGGGTAGGCAGGATTAGATATACTAGGAATAAATTCTTGACTGTGAGGGTGGCGAGGCTCTGGCATAGGTTGCCCAGAGAAGCTGTGGCTGCCCCATCCCTGGAAGTGTTCAAGGCCAAGCTGGGTGGGGCTTTGAGCAACTTGGTCTAGGGGGAAGGTGTCCCTGTCCATGGCAGAAGGTATGGAATGAGATGATGTCCCTTCCAACTGAAACCATTCTGTGATTCTATGACATAGAAAGCCCTTGTGATGAGATCCATCAATATGGAGCTGCTGGCTTTGCTCTGTGCTGGCAGCTAGAGCAGCATTGCACTCATGTGACAGAAATGCTCTATTACAGAAAAAAAGGATTTTTCCTGATATTGGATGGTGCTTCTGACAGAGATTCCTGAATCCTGAGTGCCTACAAAATCCGCGCCCTGCAGGAAGAGGAAAGGGTTTGTCTTCTCTTGGGCAAGATTTACACTTGGAATGTCCATGTCTGGATCCAGGCAGTGCTGGGGCCAGGGGCTCCCTGTGAGGGGAGGTTGGGGCTGCACCATGCTGGACACACTGTTGTGTTTCTCAGGTGTTGGTGGCGTCAGGGTTTTGACCAGACTGAGACACAGCCCCTGACCCTGCAGATGGGCACCTGTGAACAAAGATGTGTGTGCTGTGCTCACCCTTGGTTTCTCTCCTAGAGCAGAGGTGGAGAGCAGGAACTACCGCAGGAAAGCTGCACTGAGAAAAATCCCCTTAGACCAGAGAGATGAAGAGTGGGAATTCAAGAAAGAAGAGCTTAAGAAAAATCCACCATGTTTTTGGGAGAAGTGTACGGCCTCCATTCCAAAGAAAAATGGGGGGAAAAGGGGGAAGCAGTAATGTGCCCTCTCTGGTGCCTCTGAGCACTTGCAATGCAGAGCAAAGGCATTGTAAGTGCTCAGAGGTGGATCTGCAGTGTGATATTTGGGTGAATGGAAGAAGCAGAAGGCTAAAAGAGTGCATCCTTAGAGATACACTGTAAACAATGACCTTAAGAGCTAGAAGTGCTTCAGTCTCTCTGTGTGTTTCAATGCATCTGATCTCAAAAATAAAAACAACTAAAGAAAATCTTTAAATATACCAATACTGTAAATCACTGCAATGTTTAGAGTTACTGCAATGGCAGTTACACATATTGCCAGGGAAAAAAATAGTCTTGATCCTACCTGAATCACAAAAGCATCTTGACTGTGGTTCTGCTTGCTCTGCTGATGTCTGTGGCCTTTGCATCTTTGCTTCTGTCACTGAGTCAACCAGGAGGCTCTACATGGACTTGCAGCCTCTGGCAATGCCTGTCTCATTTCTTGGAAGTGGGATGTACTTGCTTCTCCTGGATGAAGCTGAGAAATGAATGTTGATCTTTCACTGGACACATGGGTCCAACAGCCTGTATCTTCCATTCCTGGCCCAGCAAAAGGGAAAGCGTGCTCCTTCCTTGCTGCTTTCTGACAGCTGTGACTGCCAAGGGTATTGGAGCGCTGCCTTTTTTTTAGCATTGTCTCCAGCCATTTTTATGTTTCTGTAAATAGGAATGGTGTGCAACTGCTCCTGAGTTCTGCTTCTGCTCATCAACACTGTCCATGGCAAAAGCATTTTTAACACTTTCACTTCTCAGTCATAAAATTTGGAATGTGACCCAGAGCAGTTTTCCACACCCTGCCAGCACTGGGCAGCCATTCCCGTTGACTTCTGACATCTCTCCTGTGTCAGCTTCTCCAGGCTGGGCACATCCTGCATCTATCCCTGTGGGCTGTGCAGGGTGGCTGTGCTGATGGACACCCTGTCCCCTCCAGTGCCAGCTGAGTGGGGCTGGTGCACAGGACAGGGATTCTGCGCTGGCTGTCACTTTCTCAGGGGTTTCATGGGGATAGAAGGAGGGACCCCAGTTTGGTTCTCTGGGGCTGTGGTGTTTTGTGTGGTAATATCTGTAAGGTGCTGGATTTTCCTGCTGAGTCTGTGGTATGTGAGGTTGTGAGGTGTGGATGTTACACTAGATGTAGGGAATGAGATGGATCTCCCAGGGCTTTTTTGTGAAAGTGGTTGGGATTGTCATGTTAAAGGATGAAGTTCAGGAGCAGCAGGAGGGGGAGAAGGGATGTGTGACTGTTCCTGTCCTTTCAAGGCCTTTCACAGGGGAGATGTATCCAGAAGAGCTGCTTACAATCTGTCTCTGGACCTGAGCTGCTGGTAGAAGTGACCTGTTCAGGTTCTGTTCTGCTCTGTTCTGCATGTTTCACCTGCTGTGGTGGGTTCACCTTAGGGAGCAGCCAGATGCCCACCCAGCTCTTCCTTCAGTGTCACCCATAAATGCAGTGGAAAATAGGATGCAAAGCTCGTGGATTGCGATATACCATGAAATCACTCACCAGTTACTGTCACAGACAAAACAGACTTGATGTGGAGAAAATTAATTTAATTTATTTACCTACTGAAAGTATAGTAGGATGATGAGAAATAAACTACAACCCACTGCCTCCGCCACCCTTTCTTCTGAGGCTCAACTTCACTCCTTAATCCCCAGCTCCTCCACCTCCTGGCCCACAGCAGCATAGGGCGACGGAAAATGGAAGTGCAATCAGTCCACAGTGAGTTGCCTCCTCCACTCCTTTTTCATGCTGTTTCCCTCATCCAGAACAAAACCTGGGTGTTTCACTGAGCCAGAGTGCAGTGGGAAAAGCCAATCTCATCTCCAGGTCAGAGCAGGCCAGGAGAGCAGTCCCACAGAGCAGGCAATCCTGTCCTTGCAGGCAGTGGGGCACAGAGGACATGCAGGGCTGGAGTGGGGAGGGGGCTCTGCACCCCCTGAGCTCCCCGGGGCCGTTCCTGCCTCTCTCTTTGTGGCTCAGTGACCACCTCTGGGGAGTGACAGGGCTCAGTGTGTTCACACAGAGCTACCAGCCACTGCCAGGCAGTGATGCAGCCCATAATATATGCCACAGCACAGGGCCACAGCAGAAGGAAAGGTAAACCAAAAGAGATGATAAACTTTGCAGTTAATTTCAGTTGTTTCAATTATAAAATGCCAGAGCATTTGGTGGTCTGTTTGCAGTATTTTTATTGCCCCTTTTACAGCCAGCCCCTGTACCAGGTCTAAATTACTTTGTTACTGAGAATAGTTAAAGAATTATCTACATGAAATTATAATTGAAAATATATTGTGAAATTCAGATTAATTTAGTACATAGTATTTGATATATTCTTAATATCAGTGATGAGAACATTTCTATCATCTACAATGCGTGGAGAGTTGCACTAGAGATTAAACTACTTGTTTTCTACAATGAAATATTACCATTTTATATGGGCTCCAGATTTTATTACAGTTTCTAACTCATGCAAACCTTGCGCATTACACTTCTTTGTAAGGGAAGAATCTTTAACAGTGCCTTTTCTAATTTGGGATTGCTGAAGATCAGAATAAGGGAGTGAAGACCTGGAAAAATGTACTGAAATACTTCAATAAGAAACGTCATATGATTTCCCTTCTTTGTGACATAAACCATATTTAAGACCAAACATACAAAGTTGATGCTGTACATCACTAAGAAGGAGAAAATAGATTTCATGGCTCTGATGTGGGCATCCATGCTGAGGTCCTTCATGGAGTTTGTCTGCATCGTGCGCTTGTGTCTCCAGAGAGAAAAGAGAAGGAAAACAGCAGCAAAGATGACAACCATGAATGAAGCAGCATATTCAAAGCCGGCAAGAAAAAAAGAAGGGAAAAAATGCTTATCCATTTTGATATTTGCTGTCCCAAAATTTCCTCGTCCAGTGGAATTGCTGTTGCAGTGCGGTTTGTCAGCGATGTCATAGGCAACGATGCCGACAGCCAAGGCTAAAATCCCTGATCCCAACAAGAGCCAGGGCACAATGCTGTCAATTTTTACTTTCAGGTAGATGAAGGACTTGTTGCTGAAATTGGCAATTTTTATACAATAAAAACCACAAAGAGAAGCAGAAAACCACAAGTTGCAATGATTAAAAAAGGCTTGAAAAAATACAGCTAGTTGAAGTATGGTGGGAACATAAAGGTAATTGGGATAAATAAAGGAAAGAAATTTATATACCCATGAGAAGCACAAATAGCAAAACCTGGAGCATCCCAGCAGCAGCAAGATCTTCTCATTAGAGTTCAGGGTTTTCTTTTTCACCCAGTCAGTGCAAAGCACACAAACCAGGAAGGCATTTATCCACATGCCAGGAAATGCCTCCAGGGTGATGAAGGCCACAGTTAAGGCTCCATATGAGGTGACATTGAATTGCTGTGGAGAGTGACAAGCTTCCATGGTGTGAGCTGGGGAGCAGAGCTGTGCTGGCCAGGGGCTGTGGCAGCAGAGCCAGAGGCAGGTCAGTGGCTGCTGTTGGTGGAGTGTCAGGGATGGCAAGAGGAGCTTTATAGAGCTGCTGCTGCTGCTGCTGCTGCTAGGGGGGATTTTGGTGCTGCTGCTCTGGGCAGCAGGGCAGGTGCAGGGATGTAAATGTGCTGGGTATCCCCTTACCCGGGGCCAGTGTCACTCTTGACTATTTGAATGTTGGTTCAGGGGGGCTGTGCTGGGTGACACAAACAGCGGAGATGTTTTTCCTGTGGTGGAGACTGTTTTGATTTTGATAGTGATCCCTGTTTGATCAGTGTCAGGCTTGAGGGTCTTGGTCCTTCTATTCCTTTGTCACCTACTATGTCTGATTTATTTTTGATTGCATTTATTTTTAAATGTTATTTCTTTTGTTATGTTTTTATATTTATGATGGGCAGACTATTGCCTTGAGGGAATTTTTGATTTCCTCATAGTGCCTATTCTCTGCTTAAGGCTTTGATGTGAGTTTCCTTCTCTTTTCCTGAATGAATAGAAAACACTCTGTGGGGTTGTTGGGGCTTTTTTCCTAGTTTGTTTGTTTGCTTGCTTGCTTGCTTTTTTCTTCTTCTTTCCATATCTTTTTGAATAGAAGTTATTTCTGTTACAACCTGTGTGTAGTTGAACTATCTGTGCTGGGACTGTGCAGGACCACATCATGGCTGAATTTTGGGCTCTGCTCTGCATGGGGAATCTGGCCCCTTGAAAACAAAATAATATAAAATCAGAGTCTCAAATACCAGGTTTTCAATGCATGGAATGTGTGGATTGGATCTTTAAAACACAGGATCTGCTTTTGGTTCAAAGCCATCCCCTCCCGTGCACTTGATGAAGGGCAGAGAGTCACCAAGAATTTGTACCTGCCACCCCCTGTGGAGACTGGGTGGTCTTGGGAAAAGGAAATATTTCTGTGATTAAGATGTTACTCTGGTTTAAAAGGTTGTTTCTCTCATTTCATGAACAGGAGCGAATCTTCTTGAAGGTGATAATATGAAAAATATGCACCTGGCACAGAGTATGCAGTAAATTGTCCCTCTGAGCCGGGTGGTGAAAGAAATGAACAGTTAGATTCTGTTCTGTTGATGTTGGAATTATTTAATATTTACATGACCTGTTGTAGATTGTTAATCTTGGACACCTGCCAGACCCTCCAGCCAGCCTCTTCTTCACTCTTACTCAGCAACAGGTCAAGAGGGAAAATAGAAGATGGAAAAGCTCATGGGTTGAGATAAGGACAGGGAGATCACCCACCAGTTACTGTCATGGAGAAAACAGACTCAAATTTCAAAAAATTTCTTTAATTTATTGCTGTTTGAATATAGAGTAGGATGTTGAGGAACAAGCACAAAACTAGAGCACTGCCCCTTTCACCCTTCTTCATCACAGCTCAAAATTCACTCTTTCATTCCCAGCTTCTCCACCTCCTCCCCAACATGGTGCAGGGTGACATTGAATAGGGGTTGCAGTCAGTCTATAAAAAGTCTTCTCTTCCCTGCTAGAGTGTGGACCCCATCTGTGGTCTGCAGTCCTTCAGGATGAGATGTCTCCAATTTGGGAACTCCTCAGACTGCAATTCTTCAAGGCAAAGCCACTACCCCTAGTGTTACAAGTGATAATATTGCAAAAAACAGAGACACAGCAGAAAGAAATATATACCCAAACACAAATAAACCTGATGCTGAGTACAGTCATTTTTCAATCAGCAAGTGCCAAAGCGCTTGAGGAAGGTTTGCAGTACTCTTATTGCCCCTTTGCATCCAGCCCATGTATAAGACCTAAATGAATTTGTCATTGACAAGAATTGAACTCAAAGAAATACCAAAATGAAATAGTAGCAATAATCTAATTACTACTCATTTGACTGAAGGAATTTGAAAGATTTATTCTTAACTTTGGTGTTAAAGAAAGAGCATCTGTATCATCTACACTGCCCAGAGAGTTGCATTAGAGATAAATTGACTTGTGTCTTCTAGTGAAATACAAAGACTTTGCATAAGCTCCAGCATTTATTACAGTTCCTACCTCATGCAATCCTTGCACTTGACACAGGATAGAATCCTTATCAGTGTCTTTTCCAGCTTAGGATTGCTGAAAATCAGAATAAGGGAATGAACACCTGGAAAAGCATACAGAAATAGTAAACTAAGAAATGCCACATAATTTTCTTTCTTTGTTGAATTAATTGGTAACAGGATCAAAAATATGAAGTTAATACTATACATTATAAAAAAGGAGAGAATAGATTTCATGGCTTTGATATGGGCATCCATGCTGAAGCTGTTCATGGAATTTTTCTGCATCTTGCATTTGTGTCTCCAGAGAGAAAAGAGAAGGAGAAGGGCAGAAGAGATGACTGCTGTGAAAGATGTGATAATTCCAAAGCCATAGATAAAATATATCTGGAAAAAATTTTCATCCACTTTGCCTCTAACTTTTGAAAAATTTCCTTGCCCGGTGGAATTGCGGTTGATACTGAGCTGTGTAACAGCGATGTCATAGGCGATGATGCCGATAGCCAAGGCTGAAAGCAATGATGTCAACAAAAGCCAGGGCACAATCCTGTCTGTTTTTAGTTTCAGGTAGATGAAGAAGCTGTTCCTGAAATTGGCAATTTTTATACAATAAAAAACAGAAAGAGAGGCTGAGACCCACAAGTTGGAACAATTAAAAAAGCTTTGAAAAAATATAATTAGTTGGAATGTGGGTTGAACATGAAGGTAATTGGGATAAGTTGTTGAAAGGCAGCAATATACCCATGAGAAGCACAAATAGCAAAACCTGGAGCATCCCAGCAGCAGCAAGATCTTCTCATTAGAGTTCAAGATTTTCTTTTTCACCCAGGCAATGCAAAGCACACAAACCAGGAAGGCATTTATCCACATGCCAGGAAATGCCTCCAGGGTGATGATGGCCAAAGCCATGGCCCCATATGAAGTGACACTGGATTGCTGTGGAGAGTGACAAGCTTCCATGGTGTGATCTGGGGAGCAGAGCTGTGCTGGCCAGGGGCTGTGGCAGCAGAGCCAGAGGCAGGTCAGTGGCTGCTGTTGGTGGAGTGTCAGGGATGGCAAGAGGATCTTTATAGAGCTGCTGCTGCTGGAGGGGATTTGGTGCCGCCGTTCTGGGCAGCAGGGCAGGTGCAGGGATGTAAATGTGCTGGGTATCCCCTTACCCGGGGCCAGTGTCACTCTTGACTATTTGAATGTTGGTTCAGGGGGGCTGTGCTGGGTGACACAAACAGCGGAGATGTTTTTCCTGTGGTGGAGACTGTTTTGATTTTGATAGTGATCCCTGTTTGATCGGTGTCAGGCTTCAGGATCTGGGTTCTTCTGTCCCTTGGAAACCTCCAATAAAGAAGTCAGTTTTGGATGTGTTCATCTATTCTTTATTTTGTTATTTTTTGATATTGATGGTGGGCAGAGCATTGCCTTAAAGGAATTTTAATTTCCTGATATTCCTGTTGTCTGCCTTATGCTTTGATGTTTGTTTCCTCTCTGTTTTTGCTGATAGAAGAAAAACATAGTAGAGGATGGGGGATTTCTTTCCTTATCCTTCCTTTCTTCTTCCCATATGTTTGTGAGGTGTATGGAAGTTATTTTTATTACAACAGGAATGTGAATATTAAGTTTCTGTGCTGGGACTGATCTAGTACAGGGATATTAAATGAAAATTTTAATTAGTTAAAATGAATTGCAACACAATACCATGGTTGGGACCTGGCTTCAACTCTTTGTGGGGAATATTTCACCTTAGAAAAATAATGCTATAAAATCATAGTCTCCAATGCTGGATTTTCAATCTTGAATATATTAATCAGGTGCTTCACACACAGGTGTTTTTTGCTGGTTCAAATCCACCCCCTCCAGTATATTTTGAGAAGGGGAAGGCTTGTCCAACACTTTGTATCTCTCACCCATGTGCATATTTTGGATGCCCTTGTGCATCTGAAATGGCCCAAGACTCCTGTTTTTGTGCATCTGGTTGGACACACAGCTGTATTGGGATCTGAGTCCCGTCACACAGATAATAAATTGGTACCATCTGTGCTTTTTTAGGCAGAGCTGCTTTCCTCTCCAGAATCTCTTTCTCCCTTTATGACATGGGGAATCCCAGATGATTAGCCTTAGTTAGCTAGCTAGTTAGGTGAATGGCAGCCTAAGTTCTGGCCCATTCCGTTACAGCTGTGTATCAACTCTAATGCACGATGTTTATGTCCTTAACAACTGGAGAGGAATGCTCTGAGAAACAGTTCCCGCAGAGGGAAATTTCCCATTGCCCCTATCCCAAGTGACACCCTGGGAAAGAAGATTTTTTTTGTTGTGGAATCCCTGTATGACTTGCCTTAGATAAAGCCTGCTTTTTCCAGATCTCCAGGCTGTTTATGTACCATTTTCAATTGAGTTATGGCTGTGCTACTGCTGGCCAAGCAATGCAGCTCTGCCCCAGCAGATATTCCCAATTGCCCTGGTGATAACCCGGATGCTGAGGAGTGGCAGATTGAACCGGTATCTGTGAATCTGGCTGAGATCTCCATCCAGATAATGAGGTCAGGAAATCCTAACCTCAAGAACTTGCATGCTGATCTCCTGCACCCTTCTTGCTTTATCTCTTCTTAACAGTCCCAGCTCAGTACAAGCAGGTGGGAAATGCAGATATTTTACAAGTAAAATAATTCAGAGCATCCTCCCTTCTTGTTTTCACCTAATTTTGGCACTATTTTAAATTCACAAAAAAAAAAAAAAAAATCTATATATAAACCTGAAATGGTGCAACAGTGCATCTGTGTCAAACCTCTGGCTTTGCTCCATGATCTCAGCCAGAACAGCACTGCACTGACGGGACAAAGCTGCTGTATTAAAGAAAAAGGATTTTTCCTCATATTTGGTGGTCTTGTGGAGAGAGCTCCATAAACCCTGAGTGACTACAAAATCCAAGCCCTGCAGGAAGAGGAAAGGGCTTGTCTTCTCTTGGGCAAGATTTACACTTGGAATGTCCATGTCTGGATCCAGGCAGTGCTGGGGCTCAGGGGCTCCCTGTGAGGGGAGGTTGGGGCTGCACCATGCTGGACACACTGCTGTGTTTCTCAGGTGTTGGTGGTGTCAGGGTTTTGACCAGACTGAGACACAGCCCCTGACCCTGCAGATGGGCACCTGTGAGTACAGCTGTGTCTGTGCTGGACTGTGCTGTACAGGTGGAGAGCAGGAACTGCCACAGGAAAGTCCAGTAAGAGGAATCCCCCTTAGACCAGAGAGGTGATGAGTGGGAACTCCAAAAGGAAGGGCTTGAGAGAAACCTGCCATGTTATCTGTAGAACTGCAATACCTCTGCTCAAAAGAAAAATGGAACTAAAAGGGGGAAGCAGTAGTGTGTCGTGTCTCTTTGGTAGCCTCTGGTGGGGCCTCTCTCTTTTTTTGGTAGTGGGGTTGAGGTGGTGTTTCCCCCTCCCCTTTTCAGGCTGTGATCTGAGAAATGCTCGTTAGGCCTCGGCCTCGATGAGCAGCACCTGGGCCCAGCTCCTCTTGAGCTTATCAGAACTACTGCCTGCTCCCAGGAAATGCTGCTGCCTAATGAGATCCTGGGCTTTTTTATGAACAGCCTAAGAAATCACTTTTTTTGCCTGAGTGGCATGACATGCTGGTTCTCACACTTTCAAAGAAAGAGTGTTGAACTGAATTGCAGCCAGGATGAAACATTGTTATGACTAAAGCCCACTTTCTTGCAGCTCTATAAACAAAAATGAGGGTCCAAAATGAGACCCTTTGAGCCCTCCTAGCATGCCATGACCAGTGAGGTCTCACATAGCCAGGAATTCCCAAGTTTGCTGTACTCAGAAAATCCCAAACAACAACCAATCCAGGGCTGATCCCCCACTCCTAGAGGCTCAACCCTTGGCCTGGTGATGAGATGTGAAGACATCCAAATGAAATATTTCACTGCCTTTGAGGGAAATTTTTTACAGGTACCTTGCACTGACTCTTTCTGTCTGTGTGCTGCCCTCCTGTCTCACCACCCAGGAGGCCTCTGACAGTCACACCCCAGCACCAGAGGCTGTCACTGCAGGGACCAAAGCCCCTTCACCGTGGGCAGCTGCCCCACTCCACTCCTTCCAAAGACCACACTCAGAGCCAGACCAGGTTTCCTCCCCAGCCTGGCATTGGGTTCTGTCTCTTTAAAGAGGTCAGGCCTCTGGATCTTTAAAGATCTCAGGCCTCTGGATCTTTAAAGCACTTTAATCGTGGCACAGTGACACAGAAGCAGCTCAAGCTGGGAGCCTTTGAGGAGGTAACCCAAACAACTGGATCCCTGGGATTTTGTGTCCTTTCTGTCTATGCACATGATGACTGGAATGCCTTAAGTGTCCAGTCAGCTGGCTGGTGCCACAGCTCCCTTTGCCCTTTGCTGTGCAAGCCTTGGCACCATGCTTGGGACTCCCAGCACTGCCCCACAGCCTGCAGCTCCCTCCCATTGCATCTGCTCCCTGAGCAGTCTGCACGGAATGTGTTCCTCCACACTGGAACTATTTCACATTTGCAGGCCCTGCCATGGTGAGTTGTCCTTGGGCAGCTCTCAGAGCCCCACTCAGTCACGTTTTGAGTCTCACTCTGGAATAGGACAGGGGTGGCAGAAAAGATGGAACTTCTCATGAGTCAAGATAAAGACAGGGGAATCACTCACCAATTATTTTAACAGACAAAACAGACTTGACACAGGGAAAATCAGTTCAATTTATTGCCTCTTGAACACAGAGTAGGATGATGTAGAACATGCACAAAACTAGAACATTTTGTCGTTGGCCCCCCAATAATCTCAGGCTCAATTTAACTCGTTCAGAGATTCTCTACCACCTCCTCTCCTCAGGAGCAGAGGAGGACAGGGAATGGGGACTGTAGTCAGCACATAAAAAGTTGTCTCCTTCACTCTTCTCCTGCTCCAGCATGGCTCCCTCCCATGGCCTGCAGTCCTTCAAGTCTTCTCTTTTCCCAGAGAAGCCACAATGGACACTGATGAGATGAGCAGTGTCCAGTGTTGGGTCCATTGGAGTGCCTAAAAATGTCTTTTCCCAGCATGGGACAGCCTTGACCTCACCTGACTGAGAGCCCACAGGCCCCCAGCTGCAGCTCCTGGCCCAGGTACCCAGGTATATCTGCCTGTGGGTCACTGTGAGATGAAGCTGTGGAAACATTCCACAGTGCACCTTGCACAAAACCCACCTTCCTGGGGCTGTAACTGAGCCAGAGTGCAGTGGGAAAAGCCAATCTCATCTCCAGGTCAGAGCAGGCCAGGAGAGCAGTCCCACAGAGCAGGCAATCCTGTCCTTGCAGGCAGTGGGGCACAGAGGACATGCAGGGCTGGAGTGGGGAGGGGGCTCTGCACCCCCTGAGCTCCCCGGGGCCGTTCCTGCCTCGCTCTTTGTGGCTCAGTGACCACCTCTGGGGAGTGACAGGGCTCAGTGTGTTCACACAGAGCTACCAGCCACTGCCAGGCAGTGATACAGCTCATAATATATACCACAGCACAGGGCCACAGCAGAAGGAAAGGTAAACCAAAATTGAGATAAACCTATTCATTGCAGCCAATTCATTCTGTGAATACCAAAACATTTTGGCAGGTTGGCAGTATTGCTATTCCAATTTTTGCAGCCCGTTTGCGTTCTAGTCTTGCATATTTCTCTGTTCCATCAAGCGTATAGAAAAGTAGCAGAAAATAAAGCCCTTACTGGTCCTCAGAGATGAAAGGACCAGGGTTCAGCTCAGTTTAATTTCTGAATATGGTAAATTCAACATCTAAATCCTGTCATGTTGAATAAAAGCTCTTTCAGAGTCACAGAATCGCAACTAACGCAATTTATTTAAAAATACAACTTTGGAAATGCCACTAATAAATACACTCACTGGATTAGCTCTAAATATATTTAGGAGAAAAGAAAAAATTAAGGAATAGCAATGGGTAATTCATTAAGCTCAAGTTACCCTCCAGGTAGGCCTATGAACCAAATTTCACCAGGGTACCATCTGACACATTTGGAAGAGCAAATCATTACAAAGAGGTGTACCCTGCTTTGGGGAGGAGAGCAAAGCAATCCAGTTGTCCTGTGTGAACAGTGGGGTCATATTGTCATCCTCTGCCAGGGAGGATTTGAAATGGCAAATTGATACTTTTGGGAGAAATGCAGGTGAGGCTGCAGTCAAAATACCTTCTTGCTGCCATGGTAAATGGTGGTGGGCAGCCAGCTGCTATGGAGATGGGGGATACCCAGGGGTGTGATTGCAAAGGCTGTGAGTCTTGGGCAGGGGATGAACACTTAATTAGCATCACTCCCTCTTCCGCTGAGCTCAGGCAGAGGTAAAGGGGCTCAGCCTGATGATCCATCACCCCACCAGCAGACTCTCATGCCCACATTAATCCCTTCACCACACAGGGGCTTAGGCATCATTCCTACTATCAGGGCTAATTGACTTTGTTAAAAAATATATATCTCAAAGATGTAGCTAAATCTAAATACAGAAATAATGTATTTAGCTCACAATAATTTAGCTCAAAAGATACAAATGAAGTTTTCTTAACTTGGATGTTGAAGAGTGAATATCAGTATCATCTACATTGCCTGGAGAGCTGCAGTAGAAATTACTTGGTTACTTCAGTGAATTATCAACATTTTACATTGGCTCCAGCTTCTATCACAGTTCCTACTTCATTAAAAACTCACACTTCACACTGGCAACAATCTTCAGCAGTGCCTTTTCCAGCTTGGGATTGCTGAAAATGAGAATAAGGGAATGAACACCTGGAAATGCACACAAATATAGGTATATAAGGAGTGCCATGATATTTTCTTTCTTCGTGGCATAAATTATTGTCAAGACCAAACATACAAAGTTGATGCTGTACATCACTAAGAAGGAGAGGACAGATTTCATTGCTCTGATGTGGGCATCCACGCTAAGGTCCTTCATGGAGTTTGTCTGCATTGTGCGCTTGTGTCTCCAGAGAGAAAAGAGAAGGGAAACAGCAGCAAGGATGACTACCATGAATGAAGTAGTAAATACAAAGCCAGAGAGTAAAAAAGAAGAGAGAAGATGTTTATCCTTTCTCAAAGATACTTCCCAAAAATTTCCTTGGTAGGTGGAAGTGATGTTGTTCCTCTGGAGAGTTTCATTGAGGTCACCGATAACGATGCCAATAACCAAGGCTGAAATCTCTGAGCCCAACAAGAGCCAGGGCACCATCCTGTCAATTTTTACTTTCAGGTAGATGAAGAAGCTGTTCCTGAAATTGGCAATTTTTATGCAGTAGAAACCACAAAGACAAGCTGTGACCCACAAGTTGGAATAATTAAAAAATGCTGCTAATGATCTAACTAGTTGACGTATGGTTTGAACGTAAAGGAAATTGGGATAAATTTTTGAAAGGAAGCGGTATATCCATGTGAAGCACAAATACCAAAACCTGGAACATCCCAGCAATAGCAAGATCTTCTCATTAGAGTTCAGGGTTTTCTTTTTCACCCAGGCAATGCAAAGCACACAAATAATGAAAGAATTTATCCACATGCCTGCAAACACCTCCAGGGTGATGATGGCCAAAGCCATGACTCCATATGAAGTGACATTGGATTGCGGCGGTGGAGAGAAAGGAGCTTCCATGGTGTGAGCTGGGGAGCAGAGCTGTGCTGGCCAAGGGGCTGTGGCAGCAGAGCCAGAGGCAGGTCAGTGGCTGCTGTTGGTGGAGTGTCAGGGATGGCAAGAGGAGCTTTATAGAGCTGCTGCTGCAAGGGGGGATTTTGGTGCTGCCGCTCTGGGCAGCAGGGCAGGTGCAGGGATGTAAATGTGCTGGGTATCCCCTTACCCAGGGCCAGTGTCACTCTTGACTATTTGAATGTTGGTTCAGGGGGGCTGTGCTGGGTGTCACAAACAGAGGATATGTTTTTCCTGTGGTGGAGAGTGTTTTGATTTTGATACTGATCCCTGTTTGATCAGTGTCAGGCTTCAGGATCTTGGTTCTTCTGTACCTTTTTTGCCTATGATGATCATGCCGAGCCCTGGCTGTGCTCAGCAGGTCAGGGGGACTCAGTGTCCTTTTCAGTCTGAGAGTCTGGGTGCTGCAACGTTCAGCCCAGATGCTGGAGAAGTGGAGTTTATTTTGATGCTTCACAGGCATTGAAATCCATGCTTGTTTTTCCAATGGCATTGCCTCAAGCGTAAGTGAAGAGCCCCATAATCGGGCAGGTGATGGGAGCCAAGAAAACAAAGCTGGTACCTTTTACAAATTTATTTTGGACCAAAAGGCGGAAACAGGTAAAAATCAGGACAAGTCCCTGAGCCGGGTTCCAATCTTGTCTGCTTGGGAAAGGGAAGGCTTTCAAAGATGGCCCCATGCTGAATTTCCCCCACACTGCAGTGCCCTAATGCTTCCAAATGAATTTAGACCCTGAAAGCTGTGAGGGTTTTCCCAGGCAAAGTTGTGTTAAGCTCTGCAGGGCATGGACTGCCCATGCCCTTTGGATTAGTCCAGGACCTTTCACATTTGGCCTTGCACATCAGGACCACAGTAACCAAGGAGATCTCATCTGAGGCTGTGGTGGAAGCAGGAAAAATGAAACCCCAAGCAAGAGCTCTCTGGCTGCAGGAAATGAACCCCCAGCATTTTCTCTCTTCCAAATGATGACAGGAATGTTTTCTGTGGGATATAAGAGCCAATAGGGTGTGACATGAATATTCATATCACATGATCCTGATTGCATTGATTTGCCACCATCAAGACTTGGAATGTGACCCAGAGCAGTTTTCCATACCGTGCCAGAACTGGACAGCCATTCCCATTGACTTCTGACATCTCTCCTGTGTCAGCTTCTCCAGGCTGGGCACATCCTGCATCTGTCCCCATGGGCTGTGCAGGGTGGCTGTGCTGATGGACACCCTGTCCCCTCCAGTGCCAGCTGAGTGGGGGTGGTGTACAGGACAGGGATTCTGTGCTGGCTGTCACATTCTCAGGGGTTTTACAGAATTGGAAGAAAGGATCTGCAGCATGTTTCACTGGGGCTGTGGTGTTTTGTGTGGTAACATCTGCAAGGTGCTCGGATTTGCCTGCTGATTCTTGTGGCATGTGAGTTTGTGAGGGGTGGATGTTTCACTGCATGTAGGGAATGAGATGGATCTTCCAGCCTTTTTTGTGGCTTTCGGGTTAGAGGATGAAGGTCAGGAGCTGCAGCAGTGAAAGAGGGGACGTGTGGCTGTTCCTGTCCTTTCAAGACCTTTCACAGGGGAGATGTGTCCAGAAGAGCTGCTTTTGATCTGTCTCTGGAGCTGAGCTGGTGACAGAAATGATCAGTTCACAAGGTATTTTCTGTCTTCTTGTCAGAGCTAGTTAATGTTTCACCTGATGTGATGGGTTGGCCTTGTGCAGCTGTCACATTCCCACTCAACCGCCCCTTCACTCTTACCTACAGGTGGGCTGGGGTGGAAAATAATCCTCATGGATTGAGATAAACAGAGGGAGACCATTCAGCAGTTACTGTCATGGACAGAAGAGTCTTGAGAAGAACAAAATCAAGGTATTTATTGACGATTGGAAATAAGAAACAAATCAGAAAGATAAAGGATAAAAACAGAGAGTAAATTAGAACCTGCTGCCTCTGCCTTCCCCTTCTTCCTCGCATCAGTTTGACGCCTCTTTCCCAGGTTCTCTCCATCTTTCCCTTACATGAGTGCAGAGGGATGGGGAATGGGGGTTGCAGTCAGTTCATAAGAAGTTGTCTCCTCCACTCTTTCCTCACACTCTTTTCCTGCTCTAGCAATGGTCTCTCCGTTGGGCTGCAGTCCTTCAGCATGAGCTGATTCCAGCGTGGCCTCTGCATGGGCTGCCATCCCTCAGGATACACCCACCCCACCTACTGTGCTGTGGAGTTCTCTGGGTCTGCAGGTGCCTCTCCTTTCCACCACAGACCTCCATGGGCTGCAGGGCACAGCTGCCTCAGCATGGTCCTATTCACAGGCTGCAGGGGAATTCTTTCTCCAGCACATGGAGCAACCTATCCCCTCCCTTCCTTGGCCCTGTTCTTCAGGACTGTTTCTCACAATATTCCTCGGCCCTCACTGCTGGGATATGTTCCATCCATAACTGGACTTCAATGCGCAGATGGCCTCAATTGTTTCAGGATACAGTCCTGGAAAACAAAATGGAATCTCCTTGGGGCATGTGTCATGAACTTGTTATGGAAATGTAAATTCAACTCCAAATGTTTCCTAGCCCCAGAAGGTGGATTAGCATGTTATAAAGTGACATTAATTATTTGTGTGCTTGTTTCTGGGCAGTTGCAGTTTAAGGGGAGATGGGTAGCTTGGTGAGGCAGCCTGCTAGAATGTGTAGTCTTTGGAAAAAAGTGATACTGCAGTGGCTGAGAGGTCGCTCTGGCCTAAATGGTTTTATCTCTCAGATCAGAAGCAGGAAGGAAGCTTTTCGAACGTGAGATGACAAACACACACCTGGCACTGGGCGTGAGGTAAAAGGACCCTCTGAGTATGTGCTGGTAAAAGAAATGACCAGTTCAGGTTCTGCTCTGTTCATGTTGGTGTGAAGGAAACTTTCCTGTCTCACCACCCAGGAGGCCTCTGACAGTCACACCCCAGCACCAGAGGCTGTCACTGCAGGGACCAAAGCCCCTTCACCGTGGGCAGCTGCCCCACTCCACTCCCTCCACAGACCACACTCAGAGCCAGACCAGGTTTCCTCCCCAGCTTGGCACTGGGTTTCCCAAAGTAGAATCTCAGGCCTCTGGATCTTTAAAGCACTTTAATCATGGCACAGTGACACAGAAGCAGCTCAAGCTGGGAGCCTTTGAGGAGGTAACCCAAACAACTGGATCCCTGGGATTTTGTGTCCTTTCTGTCTATGCACATGATGACTGGAGTGTCTTAAGTGTCCAGTCAGCTGGCTGGTGCCACAGCTCCCTTTGCCCTTTGCTGTGCAAGCCTTGGCACCATGCTTGGGACTCCCAGCACTGCCCCACAGCCTGCAGCTCCCTCCCATTGCATCTACTCCCTGAGCAGTCTGCACGGAATGTGTTCCTCCACACTGGAACTATTTCACATTTGCAGGCCCTGCCATGGTGAGTTGTCCTTGGGCAGCTCTCAGAGCCCCACTCAGTCACGTTTTGAGTCTCACTCTGGAATAGGACAGGGGTGGCAGAAAAGATGGAACTTCTCATGAGTCAAGATAAAGACAGGGGAATCACTCACCAATTATTTTAACAGACAAAACAGACTTGACACAGGGAAAATCAGTTCAATTTATTGCCTCTTGAACACAGAGTAGGATGATGTAGAACATGCACAAAACTAGAACATTTTGTCGTTGGCCCCCCAATAATCTCAGGCTCAATTTAACTCGTTCAGAGATTCTCTACCACCTCCTCTCCTCAGGAGCAGAGGAGGACAGGGAATGGGGACTGTAGTCAGCACATAAAAAGTTGTCTCCTTCACTCTTCTCCTGCTCCAGCATGGCTCCCTCCCATGGCCTGCAGTCCTTCAAGTCTTCTCTTTTCCCAGAGGAGCCACAATGGACACTGATGAGATGAGCAGTGTCCAGTGTTGGGTCCATTGGAGTGCCTAAAAATGTCTTTTCCCAGCATGGGACAGCCTTGACCTCACCTGACTGAGAGCCCACAGGCGCCCAGCTGCAGCTCCTGGCCCAGGTACCCAGGTATATCTGCCTGTGGGTCACTGTGAGATGAAGCTGTGGCATCATTCCACAGTGCACCTTGCACAAAACCCACCTTCCTGGGGCTGTAACTGAGCCAGAGTGCAGTGGAAAAAGCCAATCTCATCTCCAGGTCAGAGCAGGCCAGGAGAGCAGTCTCACAGAGCAGGCAATCCTGTCCTTGCAGGCAGTGGGGCACAGAGGACATGCAGGGCTTAAGTGGGGAGGGGGCTCTGCACCCCCTGAGCTCCCCGGGGCCATTCCTGCCTCGCTCTTTGTGGCTCAGTGACCACTTCTGGGGAATGACAGGGGTCAGCATGTTCACACAGACCCATCAGCCACTGCTATTGAAATAAATCCCAATATATGTTCGGATGGGGCTTGCCCGGGCTTGTGTAGCCATTGCTGCTCGGCTGGAAGGCGGCAGTGCGGTGGCTTCACCTCAGTGACACCTCTGGCTAAGCTGGATGCTGCAGCTGGCATGGAGACAAGTTCAAACACGCACAAGCCCCGGTTTACCTTCTGTGCAGATGCTTCAAGGCGAGGTGAAGGAAGGAGTGGATTCTGCCAGAGTTTCGATCCAGAGTTTATTCAGATGGCAAGCTTCTGCATCCCATAACAACTACTAACAGAATCATTGAACCGCGTGTCTCCTGGGTCTTTTAACCCCCGGGAGACAGGGAGGGGAGGGGTAAGGAACCCACCAACCAGGTACAGAGTGGGCATGTCTCATGTACAAGGGACACCTGGGTGGGCCAATGGATCCCCAGGGTTGCAGGACATCTTTTGAACTCTGCCAATCAACTCAATGCCCCACTGGAATGCCAGGATTGACAGACAGCACCCATCAGGGGTCAGGGTGGGGAGAGGGGGAAGTGATTGACACCTGGGAAAGGACAGGATACCTGAGACAAACTATGGCATCACACTGCTACCCACTGCCAGGCAGTGATACAGCCCATAATATATACCACAGCACAGGGCCGCAGCAGAAGGAAAGGTAAACCAAAATTGAGATAAAGCTGTTGTTTCATTGAGTCATTTCCATCAGAGAAAATCAAAATGTTTGAGGCAGGTTTGAAGCATGACTGTTGTCCTGTTATATCCAGCGACTGTACAAGGTATAAATTACTTTCCTACTGACAATAATTTAATTCCAAGAGCAGTTTTAATTAATTGCAAATAGAAATTAATTTACTTGCTGCTAATATTAGTTTAAGGACTTTGAAATGTATATTCTTAACATCTTGGCTGAACTTCTCTACAATCTATACTGCCTGGAAAATTGCAATGAAAGTTAATTAAACTTGTTTTCTCTAAAGATATTTTGCATGAGCTCCAGCATTTCTAACAGTTTCTACCTCATGCAAAGCTTGCACTTCACACAGGAGACAATCCTAAGCAGTGTCTTTTCCAGCTTGGGATTGCTGAAAATGAGAATAAGGGAATGAACACCTGGATAAGCATGCTGAATTAGGTTACCAAGATATATTACAATAAAGTGATTTTGGTACTCCATTGAATAAATTAGAGTCAAGATCAAAAATATAAAGTTGATGCTGTACATCACTAAGAAGGTAAGAATAGATTTCATGGCTCTGATGTGGGCATCCACGCTGAGGTCCTTCATGGAGTTTGTCTGCATTGTGCGCTTGTGTCTCCAGAGAGAAAAGAGAAGGAAAACAGCAGCAAAGATGACTACCATGAATGAAGTGGTAGATAAAAAACCAGTGAGAAAATAAAGAGGGAAAAAATGTTCCTCTATTCCAATAGTTGCTTTCCAAAGTCCTTCTTGGCAGGAGAAATTGAGGCTTTTACAGACAGCTTTATCAATATTGTCGTAGGCAAGAATTCCAAAAATCAGGGAGAAAATCACTGACCCCAACAAGAGCCAGGGCACCATCCTGTCAATTTTTACTTTCAGGTAAATAAAGAACCTGTTCCTGAAATTGGCAATTTTTATACAATAAAAAACACAAAGACAGGCAGAAACCCACATGTTGGAAAAATTACAAAAGCTGTAAGAACCTTGAAGTAGTTGAAATATGGGATGAACCAGAAGGAAATAGGGAAAAATATCTGAGACAAAGACATATATCCATGAGAAGCACAAATACCAAAACCTGGAACATCCCAGCAGCAGCAAGATCTTTTCACTGGAGTTCAGGGTTTTCTTTTTCACCCAGGCAATGCAAAGCACACAAATAATGAAAGAATTTATCCACAAGCCTGCAAACACCTCCAGGGTGATGATGGCCAAAGCCATGACTCCATATGAAGTGACATTGGATCGCTGTGAAGAGAGAGAAGCTTCCATGGTGTGAGCTGGGGAGCAGAGCTGTGCTGGCCAAGGGGGCTGTGGCAGCAGAGCCAGAGGCAGGTCAGTGGCTGCTGTTGGTGGAGTGTCAGATATGGCAAGAGGAGCTTTATAGAGCTGCTGATGCTGCTGGGGGGGATTTTGTGCTGCTGCTATGAGCAGCAGGGCAGGTGCAGGGATGTAAATGTGCTGGGTATCCCCTTACCCGGGGCCAGTGTTACTCTTGACTATTTGAATGTTGGTTCAGGGGGACTGTGCTGGGTGTCACAAACAGAGGATATGTTTTTTCTGCAGTAGGGAGTGTTTTGATTTTGATACTGATCCCTGTTTGATCAGTGTCAGGCTTCAGGATCTGGGTTCTTCTGTCCCTTTTTTGCCTATGATGATCATGCAGAGCCCTGGCTGTGCCCAGCAGGTCAGGGGACTCAGTGTCCTTTTCAGTCAGAGAGTCTGGGTGCTGCAACGTTCAGCCCAGATGCTGGAGAAGTGAAGTTTATTTTGATGCTTCACAGGCATTGAAATCCATGCTTGTTTTTCTAATGGCATTGCCTCAAGCTTAAGTGAAGAGCACCATGGTGGGGCAGGTGATAGGAGACACAGGGAGTAAAGCTGCATTTTTACACATGTTTAATTTGAGGCATAAGGAGGGAAAGGGTAAAAAATCAGGAAAAGTCCCTGTACCATGTTTCCAATCTCATTTGAAAGGGAAGGCTTTCAAAGATGGCCCCATGCTGAGTTTCCCCCACACTGCAGTGCCCTAATGCTTCCAAATAATTTAGACCCTGAAAGCTGTGAGGTATTTCCCAGGCAAGTTGTGTTAATCTCTGTAGGGCATGGACTGCCCATGCCCTTTGGGTTAGTCCAGGACCTTTCACATTTGGCCTTGCACATCAGGACCACAGTAACCAAGACGATCTCATCTGAGGCTGTGGTGGAAGCAGGAAAAATGAAACCCCAAGCAAGAGCTCTCTGGCTGCAGGAAATGAACCCCCAGCATTTTCTCTCTTCCAAATGATGACAGGAATGTTTTCTGTGGGATATATTGCCAGCAGGGTGTGACATGAATATTCATATCACATGCTACTGATTGCATTGATTGGCCACCATCAAGACTTGGAATGTGACCCAGAGCAGTTTTTCATACTGTGCCAGCACTGGGCAGCCATTCCTATTGACTTCTGACATCTCTCCTGTGTCAGCTTCTCCAGGCTGGGCACATCCTGCATCTGTCCCCATGGGCTGTGCAGGGTGGCTGTGCTGATGGACACCCTGTGCCTTCCAGTGCCAGCTGAGTGGGGGTGGTGTACAGGACAGAGACTCTGTGCTGGCTGTCACATTCTCAGGGGTTTCATGGGGATGGAAGAAGGGATCTGTGTGACATTGTTCACAAGTGTCCCAGGATGAGGGAAGAGACGAGAAAGTTGACTCCATGTTCAGAAGGCTTGGTTTATTATTTTATGATATGTATTATGTTAAAACTATACTAAAAGTATAGAAGAAAGGATTTCATCAGAAGGCTTAGCTGAGAATAAAAAAATAATGAATAACAAAGGTTTGTATCTGACCGAGACAGTCTGGACACATGGACTATGATTGGCTATTAATTAGAAACAACCAGATGAGACCAATCACAGATCCATCTGTTGCATTCCACAGCAGCAGATAAGAATTGTTTACAGTTTGTTCCTGAGGCCTCTCAGAAACTCAGGAGGAAAAAATCCTAAGGAAAGGATTTTTCGTAAATCATGTTGGTGACAGAACTGCAGCGTGTTTCACTGGGGCTGTGGTGTTTTGTGTGGTACCATCTGCAAGGTGCTGGTTTTGCCTCCTGCGCTTGTGGCACGTGAGATTTTGAGGGTTGGATGTTTCACAGCATGTAAGGAATGAGATGCATCTCCCAGGGCTTTCCTGTGAAAGTGGTGAGGATTGTCAGATAAAGGGATAAAGTCCATGAGCAGCAGCAGAGGACGAATGGATGTGTGGCTGTTCCTGTCCTTTCAAGGCCTTTCACAGCGGAGATGTGTCCTGCAGGACGTCCTGCTTACGACCTGCATCTGAACTTGAGCTGCTGGTAGAAAATGACTAGTCCTAATTAAGTTTGTATATTCTGGCACTATTTCATGTTTCACCTGCTGTGATGGGTTGAACTCAGGGAGAAGCCAGAACTCCACTAAGCTCTTCCTTCTCTCTCACCCATAGGAAGGGCAGGAGTGAAAACAGGATGAAAAACTCAGGGTTTGAAATAATGGCAGAGAGATCACTCATCAGTTACTGTTGTGCACCAAATGCATTTGACATGAGGAAAATGAATTAAGTTTATTTAAATGGAGAAAGTAGAGCAGGATAATGGGAAAGGAATAGAAAACTAATGGTACTGCCTCCACCCCCTTTTCATCTGAGGCTCAACTTCTCTCCTTCATCCCCAGCTCCTCCACGTCCTCCCCCACAGCAGCACAGGGGCAAGTCAAGCAGGGGCTGCAGTCAGCTCTTAACAAGTTGTCTCTTCCACTCCTGACTCCTCAAGCTGTTTCCGTGATTGAGAGCAAAGCCTGTTAGCTGGGTGTTTCCCTGAGCCAGAGTGCAGTGGGAAAAGCCAATCTCATCTCCAGGTCAGAGCAGGCCAGGAGAGCAGTCCCACAGAGCAGGCAATCCTGTCCTTGCAGGCAGTGGGGCACAGAGGACATGCAGAGCTGGAGTGGGGAGGGGGCTCTGCACCCCCTGAGCTCCCCAGGACCGTTCCTGCCTCGCTCTTTGTGGCTCAGTGACCACCTCTGGGGAGTGACAGGGCTCAGTGTGTTCACACAGAGCTACCAGCCACTGCCAGGCAGTGATGCAGCTCATAATATATGCCACAGCACAGGGCCACAGCAGAAGGAAAGGCAAACCAAAATTGAGATAAACCTATTCATTGGAGCCAATTCATTCTGTGAATACCAAAACATTTGTGGCAGGTTGGCAGTATTGTTATTCCATTTTTTGCAGCCCGTTTGCGTTCTAGTCTTGCATATTTCTCTGTTCCATAAAGAGTATAGAAATGTGGCAGAAAAAAAAAGACCTTGCTGGTCCTTAGAGATAAAAGAACTGGGGTGCAGCTCAGATGAATTTCTGATATTGGTAAATTCAACATCTAAGTTATGTCATGTTCAAGAAGAACTCTTTCCGAGTCACAGAATCACAACTAAGGCATTTTATTGTAGAAATACAGCTTTGGAATTGCCAGTACTAAATACACTCACTGGATTAGCTCTAAAAATATTTAGGAAAAAAGAAGAAAATAAGGAAGAGCAATGGATAATTCATTAAGCTCAAGTTACCCTCCAGGTAGGCCTATGAACCAAATTTCACCAGGGTACCATCTGACCCAGTCAGAAGAGCAAATCATTACAGAGATGTTCCCTGCTTTGGGGAGGAGAGCAAAGCAATCCAGTTGTCCTGTGTGCACAGTGGGGTCATATTGTCATCCTCTGCCAGGGAGGATTTGAAATGGCAAATCGATACTTTTGGGAGAAATGCAGGTGAGGCTGCAGTCAAAATACCTTCTTGCTGCCATGGTAAATGGTGGTGGGCAGCCAGCTGCTATGGAGATGGGGGATACCCAGGGGTGTGATTGCAAAGGCTGTGAGTCTTGGGCAGGGGATGAACACTTAATTAGCATCACTCCCTCTTCTGCTGAGCTCAGGCAGAGGTAAAGGGGCTCAGCCTGATGATCCATCACCCCACCAGAAGACTCTCATGCCCACATTAATCCCTTCACCACACAGGGGCTTAGGCATCATTCCTACCATTAGGGCTAAATGACTTTGTTAAAAAAAAATATCTCAAAGATGTAGCTAAATCTAAATACAGAAATAATGTATTTAGCTCACAATAATTTCGCTCAAAAGATACAAATGAAGTTTTCTTAACTTGGATGTTCAAGAGTGAACATCAGTATCATCTACATTGCCTGGAGAGCTGCATCAGAAATTAAATTACTTGTTTTCTACAGTAAAACATCAGCAATTTGCATCCAGCTTCTATCACAGTTCCTACTTCATTAAAAACTCACACTTCACACTGGCAACAATCTTCAGCAGTGCCTTTTCCAGTTTGGGATTGCTGAAAATGAGAATGAGGGAATGAACACCTGGAAATGCGCACAGATATAGGTATATAAGGAGTGCCATAATATTTTCTTTCTTCGTGGCATAAATTATTGTCAAGACCAAACATACAAAGTTGATGCTGTACATCACTAAGAAGGAGAGGACAGATTTCATGGCTCTGATGTGGGCATCCACGCTAAGGTCCTTCATGGAGTTTGTCTGCATCGTGCGCTTGTGTCTCCAGAGAGAAAAGAGAAGGGAAACAGCAGCAAGGATGACTACCATGAATGAAGTAGTAAATACAAGGCCAGCAAGGAAATAGGAAGAGAAAAAATGTTTATCATTTCTGATAGTTACTTCCCAAAAATTTTCTTGGCAGGTGGAAGTGATGTTGTTCCTCTGCAGAGTTTCATTGAGGACATTGATAATGACGCTGATAGCCAAGGCTAAAATCCCTGATCCCAACAAGAGCCAGGGCACCATCCTGTCAATTTTTACTTTCAGGTAGATGAAGAAGCTGTTCCTGAAATTGGCAATTTTTATGCAGTAAAAACCACAAAGACAGGCTGAGACCCACAAGTTGGAATAATTAAAAAATGTTGAAAAAGATGCAAGGAGTTGTAATATGGTTTGAACATGGAGGAAATTGGGATAAATTTTTGAAATGAAGTGGTATACCCATGCGAAGCATAAAAAGGGAATCCTGGAGCATCCCAGTAGCAGCAAAATCTTCTCATTAGAGTTCAGGGTTTTCTTTTTCACCCAGGCAATGCAAAGAACACAAATAATGAAAGCATTTATCCACAAGCCTGCAAACACCTCCAGGGTGATGATGGCCACAGTTATGGCTCCATATGAAGTGACATTGAATTGCTGTGAGGAGTGACAAGCTTCCATGGTGAGAGCTGGGGAGCAGAGCTGTGCTGGCCAAGGGGCTGTGGCAGCAGAGCCTGAGGCAGGTCAGTGGCTGCTGCTGGTGGAGAGTCAGGGATGGCAAGAGGAGCTTTATAGAGCTGCTGCTGCTGCTGCTGCTGCTAGGGGGGATTTTGCTGCCGCCGCTCTGGGCAGCAGGGCAGGTGCAGGGATGTAAATGTGCTGGGTATCCCCTTACCCGGGGCCAGTGTCACTCTTGACTATTTGAATGTTGGTTCAGGGGGACTGTGCTGGGTGTCACAAACAGCAGAGATGTTTTTCCTGTGGTGGAGAGTGTTTTGATTTTGAGAGTGTTCCCTGTTTGATCAGTGTCTGGCTTCAGGATCTGGGCTCTTCTGTCCTGTTTCTAACTATGATGACCACTCAGAATGGGGTTTGCACTGAGCAAAGCACAGCCCAGGCAGTGAGATGAGTGATCAAGTCAGGGAATCCTATTCTGAAAAACATTCATAGTGATCTGCTCTGTCCTTTGTGTCTTTTCTCTTCCTACCAGTCAGATCTCAATACAGGTCAAGGTGATATGTAGATATTTTCTACGTAAAGTAGTTCAGGGCATTATCTTTGCTGCCCTCTGATTTTAGACACTATTTTAAGTTTGGAATTATACAGGACTAAAATAAATAGTAAATTGCTTTTAAAATCAAATGGATCTGTCCTGTATCTTGTTTTACTGGCCTTGAGCTCCATGTTGACAGTTTTTCAGATTTCATTATACCATGCAGTAAAATTTGCCACTGATACCTGAACAATGCCCTGAATGTCTAAAAGTCTGCTTGTTTTTCTCAGCACTATCAGTTTATCTAATAAAAGATTCTCTTTCTATGACCTTTGCCAAAATTACTTCAGTTGGGGAATTTTGCTAACCACCTTCTGCTCTTTCATCCAATCAGGTATTTATATATGTGCTCCTATTTTTACTGTACACTTATTCATTATTTCTGTCTAGAATTATAGGCATTTATAATACTTTAAAAGCAGAGCACCTACTGTTGTTATCCTCTGCTGTGTATTTCAGATCTGAATGCTGGAGCTGTTGACCTGTAGGCATTTGACAAGTTCAATCTTGTGTTGATTTCAAGCCCTCACAATTTAAACAGACTTACCTAAAAATTGGGAAGATTCATGGGTAATTTTTTTATTAAAAATTTCATTGGTGCCATTTGATATAACAGTTTTTCCAGCTCAGGAGACTTTTTTTTTTTTTGGTAGGATATAAATTTCAGCCACATTTCTGTGCCTGAGTCTTTCTGTGTTACAGTGGAGTTAAAACCAGTGCAAGCAGATTAACAAAAGGTATTATCTGCATTTAGTGACAGCAGGTAGTGCCTGTGTCTAGAAATCCATGGTGGATGTGCCCTTGGGTGTGGGAATACTGATGCCCAGCAATTTTGGGCACTTCATGCAATGTGGAGTAAGAGACCAAAAGGCACCTGCTGGACTTCCCAGAGTGAAGAGCAGCAGCTTTTCCCATCACCAAGTTTTTCACAGAACTGCAGCCAATGGAATAATGTGCATGCACTGCCCTCCAGGGAGGACAGAATGAAACTGGTGCTGAAGTCCCGCTGCTGTGGGGACAGGCTGAGAGCTGGGGCTGTTCAGCCTGGAGAAGAGAGAGCTCCAGGGAGACCTTAGAGCCTGGCACAGTGCCTAAAAGGCATCCAAGAGCCCCCCTATATATATCTACGAAAACAAATATATGCCCTCAGAATGACTTATCTTTAGACATCTGCTTTAGGTTCTTGAGTTATTTTAAAGTTAAAGGTACTAAAACCAAGTGTTTTTCAGACAGCTCTGCTTTTGCTTCCTTTCTCACATCCACTGCCAAACATGTGGAAATCTGGCCTTGGTGCTGTGTTTTGACTCTCTTGGCTTGCCTTGTGCAAACAGCCTTGGCCTGCTGTATCTTGAGACCTGCTTATTTTGCTAGTAGTATTCCTGTTCAGCTTAGGTGTCAGCAACAATCCTTCCTTAAAGAAAGTGTTGAAAAATATTCATTTATGTTAGGTGAAGGATTAGTGCTCTGGGGCCCTTCTTCTTTAAACAAGGAAAGATCTCTGTACTTTTTCCTCTGCGATGTTATCTCTTATGAATAGATTCCTACTTTGATTTGTTTAGAGAAAAATATGTTGCTTAGCTTGAAGGACTGACTTCTTTCTAGGACAGGCCCATTTCCTGCTCAAAACCTACTTACTCAAGCTCTCTGCCCTGTGCTGTGGGTAGTGGTGCCATCACACAAGCCCTTTTCAACCCAATTGTTAAACATAGAGGCGAACATCCTCACATCCATGACTTGTAGTTTCAGATGTGAAATGGAGGAGCAGAATTCCATACCTAAGCTAAAGGCACTCAGGCCCTCCAGGGCATTTTGGTGCCAGTGCCCTGGGCAGCAGGGCAGGTGCAGGCATGTAAATGTGCTGGGTATCCCCTTACCCGGGGCCAGTGTCACTCTTGACTATTTGAATGTTGGTTCAGGGGAGCTGTGCTGGTTAACACGAACAGCGGAGATGTTTTTTCTGTGGTGGAGAGTGTTTTGATGTTCATACTGATCCCTGTTTGATCAGTGTCAGGCTTCAGGATCTGAGTTCCTCTGTCCCTTTCTTGCTTGTGATGATTATGCAGAGCCCTGGCTGTGCTCAGCGGATCAGGGGACTCAGTGTCCTTTACAGTCTGAGTCTGGGTGCTGCAATGTTCAGCTCAGATGCTGGAGAAGTGGAGTTTATTTTGATGCTTCACACGCATTGAAATTAATATTTGTTTTCCAATGGCTTTGCCCTAGGCGTAAGTGAAGAGCCCCATAGTAGGGCCGGTGATGGGAGCCAAGAAAATAAAGCTGGTACTTTTTACAAGTTTAATTTGGAGCATATGGGGGAAAGGGTAAAAAATCAGAAGTCCCTGTGCCAGGGTTCCAATCTTGTCTGCTTGGGAAAGGGAAGACTTTCAAAGATGGCCCCATGCTGAGTTTCCCCCACACTGTAGTGCCCTAGTGCTTCCAAATAATTTAGACCCTGAAAGCTGTGAGGTATTTCCCAGGCAAGTTGTGTTAATCTCTGTAGGGCATGGACTGCCCATGCCCTTTGGGTTAGTCCAGGACCTGTCACATTTGGCCTTGCACATTTCCTTAGGGTATAACATTTTCTTTGAGAAGGGAAATGAAGTCTTTCAAAACAGAAGAGAAGATTTCCAAACACTCTGGAA
This sequence comes from Haemorhous mexicanus, assembly GCF_027477595.1. Taxonomy (NCBI): domain Eukaryota; kingdom Metazoa; phylum Chordata; class Aves; order Passeriformes; family Fringillidae; genus Haemorhous; species Haemorhous mexicanus. The sequence continues at coordinate 112,312,087 of NC_082343.1, read as the reverse complement.
AGTACATATGATCAAATTAAATGCAATTGAAAAAAACTTATAAGGAAGAGAAAACTGGGAGTTTTAGTGACTACAAGAATGTGGTCTGGGAGAAAATGAGGTGTATCGCAAAGGAGCAAAACACGCCAAAACTAAACTCTCAGATGTTGCAAAAGAAGGAAAAAAAATCAAGGAGAAAGACCCAACTTTGAGGGGAAGATATGAGAGACATGGCACGGTTACCTAAAAAAAAAAAAAAAAAAAAAAAAAAATCAAAAATCAATCTTCGCCAAAGTAAAAGCCATCAAAAGGCATGGGATGCCATCAAGTACAGGGACTTGCACCAAAGTTTTCCCGATTGATCCCCATTGAAATCGCAAGATTTTGTTTCCCTTCCCAAAAGGAAATAACATTTCGGGAAGGGAAACAGAATCTTGTGAACCCAAAAAGAAAGACTTACAAACACTCTGGAAAGGAGATAGGATCAAATGAAATGCAACTGAAAAAAACCCAGAAAATAGGGACATTTAGTGATTTCCAGAAAATGGTCTGGGTGGAAATCAGGTGCTGTGCAAAGGGCCAAACATGCCAAAACTATACTCACAGATGCTGCAAAAGCAGGGGGGGAAATCTCAGAGGAAGACACAACATTAAGGGGAAGATATGAGAGACATTGCATGGATGCTGGGAAAAAAATAAAAATCGTTGCGAAACTGAAAGCCATCAAAAGGCATTGGATGCCATCAAGTGCAGGGACATGAACCAAAGCTTGCTAAAATTCATCCCCATTAAGTCCTGCAAACAGAAAAGAAGGACTTAGAAACACTCTGGAATGGATATAGCATCAAGGGAAATGCAATTGAATTTAAAAAAAAAGAAAATTGGGAAATTTAGTGACTCCAAGAAAATGTCCCAGGATTACATGCAGTGCCGTGCAAAGAACGAAAACATGCCAAAACTAAGCTCACAGATGCTACAAAAGCAGGGGAGAAAATCAAGGGAGAAGACTGTCAAGGATTTTTTGCAGATTGAAGAGTTTTTGGAGGACAATGGCCATATTCAGCCGATGCACAATCCAGCCTGCTTGGGATTGTGTCCATTGACAATGAACACATTCACAAACAATAATGGACATATTCAGAAAATGGGGTTGGTATATCCCTGAAAAAGATAGAAGAAGAAGAGTCATCAGGACTCAGCAAGTTTGTCAGTGCGCTTGGGAAAGTAAGAAAAAAGACAGTTCATGGGTGGGGCAGAACACTACAACCAGACTCATGAAAAATTAGATGATCCAATCAGCTTCCTATCTTAGACCCATGAACAGCTAGGGTGAAACAATCATGTATTAGCTAGAGACGTGTAGACAGTAGAGAATTATTATAAATATAGTCTTTTTAGGGATAATAAATTTGGCTTCACTGGATCAGATTGGTTATGGTGTGATGTCCCTGAACCTCTGCATCCCGCAATTTTCCCCCCACATTTCTGGTGGAGATCGCGGGCAACCCTGAGAGGGACTCGAGGACGGCAGCTTGGCTGCTGTGCAGAGGGTCAGAGCCAGCCTTCGAGGAGCGGAGAGGCCGGTCGAAAGTATCCTCCCTGCCCCGGTGAGAGGAAAAGGTTACTGGAGCTCCAGTCGTAGATGACTTGAATCTCGCCCTGATCAAGGTGAGCGGCCGGGGAGGAGATGGGGTCTGAACATGAAAGGAAAGGTATTCAGAAACTCCTCCGACATATACTCTCTAAGACAGAACATAAGTATGATGCTTCCAATTTGAAGGGACTATTACACTGGGCATGAAACATAATCTCATAGTTGGAGCACAGGGTGCCTTTGAGATTTCGACATGGGAAGCTGTGGGGCAAAGGTTGTGGGACTGCATTGCGTCCAGGGGCTGTGAGGCAAAAGAGGTGTCTAAGTATGCTACTTTGTGGAAGGCCATCATGAAAGTTTTACAGGCTTTAAAGGCAGAGAGGAAAGCTGCTGCTGCAGCTTGTGCTGCCCTTGCCTCTGAGTCAGATAAGCCTCAGGCGTTCCCGGTGTCCTCAGTTCAGCCACTGTTTTCTACCTTAGATATTCCCTCACGCAGCCCACAACCCCTCAGCTCAGAATCCAGCATTGCACCAACTGCTCCTCCAGCTCAGAGTGAGAAAGAGGAAGCTGCTGCCTCTTCGGAGGTGTTGGTCTTCAGGCTAAGGGACACTTGTACTCGGAGTGAAAAAACCTCTTGGGGCTTGTTAGTCTTCAGAACAAAGGACAGTTGTACTCAGAGTGAAAAAATTGCTGATAACAGTAACTTAGAGACTAAACATGCTGTAAAGGATAAGGAAGGAGATGTTGTTTTGAATAATACTTCTATTGAAGAGGATCTAAGATCTCTAGTGAACAATTTGAAAAAATTGGTAATTCAACAAAAGGATTCAGTTGTCCCCAAACAAGACTATCCTTTTGAAAAAATGGATCTACCAATGATTGTGGGTTCGGGCAGACAATCAGGAAAGCGGGTACCTCCCTCTCATTTTGTCTCTGAGCCAGCATCCGAGCTGGTTAAACGAAATCCTCCCTCTCATGCTGTAAAGAATGTAGAATTAGAATTGGAATGTGACCCTGAAATAGAAGCTGCACAAAAACAGAAGTGGCAGGGGGTTATTACAGAAGCAATTATAGAAGGGACTTTTCTCACAAATTATATACAGGCTTTTCCTGTAGTAACTAATGTTGCAGGTAGAGTTTGGGAACATTTTGTTTGGAAGATTTTAGAGAGGGTAAGAACTGCAATTTCATAATTTGGTTTAAAGTCCCAACCTGCACAGTCACTTCTGCAGTGTATTTTTACCTCTAACACATTTATTCCAGCTGATGTGTATACCCTAATAAGACTTATAATGCCACCCCACCAGCAGGTGACATTCCATAAAAGCTGGGAGGAAAAGTGTGCCCAGGAAGCAGCAAAACCTAGGGCGCAGGGTGATCCTCTGTATGGTTTAACAACACAACAGTTACTTGGCAAAGGGCCCTGGGCTACTGCCTCTGCCCAGGCTAGGAGCATTGATGAAGTTTTACAGATGAGCCAACAACTAGCCTATAACGCTATTCTTGCACTTCCAGATGGGTTACACACTAAGGCTTTTACACAAATTCACCAAAGAGAGAATGAGGACTTGGATAAATTTGTAGACAGATTGCATGAGGCTGTTTATGATCATCCTAATTTGGATTCGGACACAAAGGTGAAATTGTTTAATATGCTGGCTTTTGGCAATGCTAATGATAAAACTCGATGGATTTTGGGTACATTAAAGAAGGGAGCTGATGTCACAGAAATGCTGGAACTGGTGGCTAGGATGACAGAAAGGCAAAAAGCAGCCCATGTAGCTGCTGCGGTGCAGGATGCAGTAAAACCACTGCTTTCTAATCTGGAAAAGAAAGCAGAGGGAAAGAACATTAAGTGCTTTGGATGTGGTAAAATCGGACATGTTCGGAGTCAGTATCACTTTGCAACTATGAAAAAATTTTGTTCTATCTGCAAGAACGATAACCACAATACTAAAGAATGTCGGTTCCAGGGAAATGACCTTGGCAACGCGCCCTCTCCGCACGTGCCGAAGCAAATATGGAGAGCTGCCTGGATAGCTCAGCCTCCCAACGTGGAGGAGGAGGGGGACTTTATTGACTCAGATCGTCAACAGCTGGAAGTGCCGGACTGGATTTGGAAACAGCAGTAGACGTCACCATCATGGACTCTGCTGTACACCTGATAGATACTAATGTAAAAGGACCCTTGAGGGGTGAGCTTAGTGCTTTTCTGTTAGGGAGATCATCTGCCTGTAAAAAGGGATTGCATATAATCCCTGGGGTTATTGATGCGGACTACCAAGGGGTTGTTAAAATTATGGTTATAACATTTTTCCCTCCTGTGTCTATTCCCAAAGGTTCACGAATTGCTCAACTTGTTCCTTTTAAGTCTTGTGTCCCCTGTGCAGGTGACAAGGAGCGGGGAACAGGAAGCTTTGGTTCCACAGGTAACCCAGAAGTATATTGGGCCATGGACGTCACAAGAGGTAAACCAGACAAACAGGTAACCCTGACACATCCTAATGGTAAATCTGTGACTGAAAAACTCACAATTGATGCTGGAGCAGATGTAACCATCATTTCAAACACAATATGGTCTAAAGAGTGGACATTGGTCAACCCTGCTTTAGGCATTGCAGGTATTGGGGGGACTCAGGCAACTCAAATGAGCAAAGATGTAATTACCTTTGCTTTCCCAGATGGAGTAAATGCATCTACAAGGCCTTATGTCATGCAAACTCCTGGTGCTTTACTAGGTCATCTTGGTAAAGATCTGCTAAGCCAGCTAAAAGCTACCATTGTCACACAGCCTTTTTAGCAGCGGCCACTGGGGGGCAGCCAATCCTCAAAATTAGCTGGTCCTCTGGTAAACCTGTGTGGATTGATCAGTGATCGCTGTCAAATGAAAAGCTGCCCATAGTCCAACAATTAGTGCAAGAACAGCTTGAAGAAGGGCACATAAAACCATCCACTAGCCTGTGGAACACTCCAGTTTTTGTCATCCCGAAAAAGAGTGGGAAATGGAGGTTGCTATATGACTTACATGCTGTTAATGCAGTGATGCTAAGTATGGGTATCTTGCAACCTGGTCTTCCATCTCCTACTATGATACCTGAGTCATGGAATCTATTGATCATTGATCTCAAAGATTGTTTTTTCACTATTCCCTTGCATCCTGATGACACAAACCATTCTGCTTTTTCTGTTCCATCTATTGATAAGGCAGAACACTACAAAAGGTATGAATGGACTTGTCTTCCCCAAGGTATGAGAAACTCCCCTATGATGTGCCAAATTTATGTTGCTTGGGCATTAGAACCTGTACGCAACAATTTCCTGAGTATATCATCTATCACTACATGGATGATATATTGGTGGCTAGAAAACAGACTCTGTAACTGTTCTAAAAACCATGACAGTTTTGCTAGAGCAGAGGGGGTTAAAAATTGCTCCTGATAAGGAAGGTGCAGCATTCTGCTCCTTGGAAATATCTCTGGTGGCAGATTGATCAGTCTGTAGTAAAACCACAGAAACTCACCATTACCACTGAAATGAAAACTGTACCTGATGTTCAGAATTTGGTTGGAGATATTCAGTGGATTAGAACTATTTGTGGGATAACTAACGCAGAACTTGAACCATTAATACAGTTACTAGGTACTTCATCTTGGGCAGATGAATGCAGGACCCTGGATAAGAGACGATAGCGTGCCTTGGATCACATTGCCACAAAGGTTGCTACATCACATGCACATTGTCTGATCGAGGATGTTCCAGTTCAATTGATGATCATCAATCACAGCAAGGAGGATGACAACTATGCCAAGCATCCTTTTGCCTTAATTTGTCAATGGGTTAAAACTCAGGATAATCCTTTGGTTATTTTGGAATGGGTGTTTTTACCTGTAAAACAGTCTAGAACTATTACCACTCAATTGGAAATTTTTGCTCATTTGATTATGAAGGGTAGAGGGAGAATTTTGGAAATCTGGGGACATGAACTGTATGCAATTGTAGTACCACTGGCTAGCTAGTATCTTGAATGGGGAATTAGACATTCTGTTTCTTTTCAGATAGCTTTGGCTGGTTACGACGGTAAAGCTGACAACACTTACCCACGACACCAAGTGTTATCTTTATTGGAACATCAGCGTCTGGAGGACAGACCCTGGAGATCTGGCTGTCCAGTATCTGGGCAGACAGTATTTACAGATGCAGGTAAAAGGTCAAAAAGGGCTGCCTGCACTTGGCAGCAGGACAAAGTGTGGAAAAAGCATGTCATTTTTGGAGAGGCAAAAGATACATTGCAGACATTAGAATTGAAAGCTGTGATTTGGGCTTTTGAAAATTGGTATAATGAGATCATTAACATTGTTTCTGATTTGCTTTATGTAGTTGGCTGTGTCCAATGCCTCGAAAGAGCAGTACTCAAGGAGGTGAGCAAGAAGCATTTGTATTCCCTTTTAAGCCGATTGCTTAAAAACCTAAACCAACGGCAGCAGGAATACTTTATTACTCATATTCAAAGTCATCAAGCTCTCCCTGGTCTGTCTGAAGGTAACGCTCGAGCTGGTCGGTTGGTAGCCACTGTCTGGCAAATGCCAAACCCTGATCAATTTCAGCAGGCTAAAACTTCCCATGCCTTTCTTCATCAATCTGCTAAAATGTTAGTTAAACAATTTGGTGTTCCCTTTACTAATGCTTCTGGTATTGTGAGATCCTGTCCTGATTGTCAACAAGATGGCATTGGTTTAGGCACTGGTGTTAACTCTAGGGGTACTCAACCCTTGCAATTGTGGCAAATGGATGTAACTCATGTAGCAGGATTTGGTCCGAAAAAGTTTGTACATGTTTGTATTGATACCTATTCTTTTGTTATATGGGCTACTCCCTTAACAGGTGAGGCAGCACGTCATGTTGAGAAACATTTGTACAGTTGCTTTGCCATATTGTTAAGTGTCCCCTTAGCAATTAAGACTGACAATGGTCCTGCTTACTGTTCCTTAAGATTCAAACGTTTCTGTAATTTACGGGGTATTCAACATGACACTCATATTCCACACAATCCTACTGGTCAGGCCATTATTGAGTGTGCTCTTCAGACATTCAAGGGCATGCTGCAAAAACAAAAAGGGGGAACTACTGTTTTTTCCTCAGGGTTATCCCCTGAGGAAAAAACGGCTAAGGCCATCTTTGTGCTTAATTACCTTAGAACAACAGGAGATGGGGAAGATCCACCTATTCTTGTGCATCATGCCCTCACACGTAATCCAAGTGAGGAATTGCCATGTTCAAAAGCTCAGAAACAGGGGTGTGGGAAGGACCACTACAGTAAAACTAATAGGCAGAGGTTATATGTGCTTATTTACTGATAAAGGCATTCGTTGGATCCCAGCCAAGTGGACGAAGCCCTATCTGAAACCACCATCATCAACCCATGCTGCGTGCAGAGGTGGAGAGTCGGTGAAAACACCGATTCCAGACAGCCCTGAATCCACTTCTCCAACACCTGACAGCTGAACAACAATCGGAATATCTGCCAAGTTTGCTGGAGTATGCTGAGGGATTATTAGCAACTCCACATAGGCTTAATATATAAGGGTTAGATGTAAACGGACTCCATTTACCTTCACTTCCATCACAAGTTGAAAATCAGATAGAAAAGGCTTGTTATCTGCATGGTTATGCATGCAAGTCGTGGCTTAAGGTTCATTGCATAAAGTGTAACTTAAAAACTTGGTGACAAGTTCGTCAAGAACATAATTTAGCCTTGGTTAGAGAGAAAAAGAAAAAATTTAGGCCTATTAGTCTAATATGCAATAGATGCTCTAACCGCCTTAACACTCTTACCCCAAGAGCAGCATTAGCTAAATTTTTAGGGCATAACTGGGGGGGATATAAGAGTTTTCTCCAGGATGTATCTTTGATAGAAACATGTAAGCAGAGATTGTTACTGTGAGTGCAGTTTACACTTGCTTTCATTGCTCTAGTAAACCACATTGTACTAGGGAGCAAGATAATAGCTACTGAATGTGGAGTAGGAATAGCAATATGCAAATACTTCATGTTAGTGATAGGGAATGGGAACGGGCCAAAGCATTTTGGGCAAAGCGCAGGCGTGATTGTAGACAACGGCAGCAATGGCAATAGTCTGGCAGATATTAACAATGTTGCTTAGTGCAGTGATTAAGGAGACGCAGGGAATATACAATATAGAGCAGCGAGCTAACATGTGGGTTACATGGGCTAACAGAACAGGGCAAGAATCCTTTTGCTTATCACTAGCTACACCTTCGGATCCATTTCATACCTGTTTAATTGGAGTTCCCTTAGACTCAATGGAAGAAATCAGAAAATGGACCAGAGCTCAAATTTATGGTAACTTAATTAAGGCCTGGTCAAATTGGTGTACTAAAAAAATGGAATAATCACAGAAAATCGGTGTGAAAAACAAAAAATCCCTAGAAATCCTTTAGAAGCTCTGGCATTTACAATCACTCAAAATTTAAATACTACGAGTCAACAGCCACAGGAATTGGATATTCTGGAATCAGTGCCAGGAAATTATTGTTTGTTCTTTGAGTACTTCAAGGGCAAAGAGCTGATTAGGGAAAGGCCAGGAAAACCTGGAGACAATAGCACTTGGATATCTCCTGTTTCTTTGTGGTATTACAGTACCACGGCATACTATGCCAACTGGACACTGTCTGTGCCCCTAAAACAAAAATCAGCAAGCATGTTGCCTCCTGGAGTTTTTCTCATTTGTGGAGATAGAGCTTGGCCTGTGATTCCTCAGAAAGCATTAGGAGGACCATGCTATTTTGGGAAACTGACACTGTTTTCCCCTAGCATTCAACAGATGCTTAACATCAGGCACAAATACCAACATCAGAAACGTAGTGTGCATTCATTAGGCTCAGGCTGTAAGGATAATGTAGAATTGTGGAATAGGCCTTCGGTTATACTGGCATCACTTTTTACACCAGGTGTAGCTTCTTCACAGGCCCTTACACAATTAAAGCAATTAGCCTGTTGGACAGGAAAACAAATTAACATTGTATCTGCAATACTGAATGAGCTTACCACTGATGTAGATAGCATACGCCACGCTGTGCTACAAGACAGGGCTGCTATAGATTTTTTGCTGCTAGCACAAGGACATGGGTGTGAGGATTTTGAAGGGATCTGTGGCATGAATCTCTCTGACCACTCTGAATCTATTCACAAGAAACTGTCACTACTTAAGGAGAACATGAAGAAGCTTACAGTGGTTGAGAATTCTTTTGATGAGTGGCAAAAATCCTGGGGAATAACTGGCTGGCTCAAGCATTTACCGCGCTTTGGCATTACGATACTTTGTATTCTTTTTTCAATTCTGCTTATAGTGCCTTGCTTACTACACTGTGTGCAGAAACTAATTCACCGTGCTTTAAAATCAGTCTGGCTTGTGCAAAAACAAAGCCAGGGAAATGTTGAGGATTTTTTGCAGATTGAAGAGTTTTTGCAGAACAATGGCCATATTCAGCCGATGCACAATCCAGCCTGCTTGGGATAATGGACAATGGACACGTTCACAAGCAATAATGGACATATTCAGAAAATGGGGTTGGTATATCCCTGAAAAAGATAGAAGAAGAGTCATCAGGACTCAGCAAGTTTGTCAGTGAGCTTGGGAAAGTAAGAAAAAAGACAGTCCATGGGTGGGGCAGAACACTACAACCAGACTCATGAAAAATTAGATGATCCAATCAGCTTCCTATCTTAGACCCATGAACAGCTAGAGACGTGTAGACAGTAGAGAATTATTATAAATATAGTCTTTTTAGGGATAATAAATTTGGCTTCACTGGATCAGATTGGTTATGGTGTGATGTCCCTGAACCTCTGCATCCCACACTTTTCCCCCCACATTTCTGGTGGAGATCGCGGGCAACCCTGAGAGGGACTTGAGGACGGCAGCTTGGCTGCTGTGCAGAGGATTGAGCCAGCCTTCGAGGAGCGGAGAAGCTGGTTGAAAGTATGTGATTTCAATGGGGACCAACTGGGCAAGCTTTGGTGCAAGTCCCTGCACCAAAAGGCATCCCATGCCTTTTGATGGCTTTTGCTTTTGTGAAGATTTTTTTTTTTCAGCATCCTTGGCATGTCTCTCCTATCTTCCCCTTAATGTTGTTTTGTCTTGGTTTAGGTCAAATTTGGGAGAGGATCTCTAAAAGGGGACCTCTCCAGAAAGCAAACTTATATGGCCCTTTTCCCCAACTGGTTCGAGAAGAATACCTCGGAAAGAAGTGGAAAGAACTTGTTTATTTAACAGGCACAGTTTTCACCCCTCAGCACAAAAAATGAACAATACTGGATGACACCACTTTTTCACTGCTCTGAAAAAGATGACAAAGTCTGAAAGTCTCTCTTGGGGGTGGTCACTCTGTTATCGGTCCCTCCGGCGCTGGGGTAGCTGTTGCAGCCACAGGGTGCAAACTCTCAGTGTCCCTAGGTCCCAGTCCGGGGCAGGTTTGAGTAGGTCCAAAACAGGAAAGGAGAAACAGTCCAGGAAGAAATTTGGACTGTTTAGCTAAACTAACTAATGAGAAGAAGCAAAAAGCAAGAGCAAGCAGAAGCGAAGCAGAAGCAAGAGCAAAGCGAAAAGCAGGGCAAAAAGCAAAAGTAGCACTATGTGATGTTGTGATGTGAAGCTAAATCCTGTCCCTCAGCTGTGACTACTTCCTCCTTCCCTTCCCCCTGCCCTCTTCCTAATTGCTGTCTGTCAAGTTCCACATTCCAGCAAGGGCATCATGTGATTGGCAGAAGTTCAAAAGATGCTTTTCAGACCTGGGGTCATTGGCCTGTCCAGGTGTCATTGTCCCCTGAGACCCTCCCCCTCCCACCTCGTTGGTGGCTCACCTATCCTCTCCCTCCCACCTCCCTGTGAGCTTAAAAGACATTGAAGCCATGCGGTCGTGGTCTGTTGGAGTAGTTACCGAGATTCAGAACTGTATCACCTTGGAATAAACTCTGGATTTAACCCTCCGGCAAAACCCACTCTCTTTCTCTTCACCATCGCCTGAACTTTTTCCACTAGAGGTAAACTGAGTTTTTACTTTGCATGGACTCATTCTGAGTGCCTAACTGCAACTGCCAGCGAGCCAAAGGTGTCTCTGAGGAGAAATATCCCCAGCAGTCACCTCTAGCTCAGTGCAATCAATAATGTACTGTACTGTCTGTATGTCCCTCCCGCTGTGGGGGAGCGGCTGATAACAAACCAAAACAAAACATTCACTTTTCAGAGACAGTCTTGAAGGCACAGAGCATAATATCCAGCACAAACAACACACACGAATGGGGATACAAGCATCCTAATGTCACCCTAGGACATTCCACCCCTTATCTCCATATCGTCAACCTACTTCCACCCATCATGCATTTTATTCACATAAAACTTCTATTTGTTTTCCCAAAAATTACAAGCAATACCCATCATGACTTCATCACATCCCCACACTGGACCACTGAATCCAGGCCCCATACTACAGAGCTGCAGGATTCTCTACTTTCACTTCACTCACTCAAAACTCCATCTTTCACTTGCTCAGACCTTCAACTCTTACACATTTATTTCTATCTCATGTCTGTATGGTTTAATGTACAGACAATGGCAATAACATCTAACAAACAGTGATATTTGCATATCATTCTCACTCCACAGTCAGTTCTCCCTGAGGCACACATCGTGTCGTTCCATCTCTTTGCATTATCCAACAACTGCAACTTGGTCCCTGAGTAAAGACAACCCCACTAATGGGTTTGTCTGTACTCGAGGAAGAATTGACCCACACGGTCTTCCCTAACAAACTTCTGACATGTACCACTGGGACTTTATCTCCATCTATTATATTCAGGGACTCAGACTGGGCAGGACCTGCTCGGTTGGTGGAACCTCGGGTGTTGACTAACCAGGTAGCCTTTGCTAAATGCTGGTCCCAATTTTTGAAAGATCCCCCACCCAAGGCTTTCAACTGGGTTTTTAGTAGTCCGTTGTACCTCTCTACTTTGCCTGCAGCTGGTGCGTGGTAGGGGATATGGTACACCCACTCAATGCCATGTTCCCTAGCCCAGGTGTTGATAAGGCTGTTCTTGAAATGAGTCCCATTGTCTGACTCAATCCTCTCAGGGGTACCATGCTGTGGCATTGTGTGTTTTTAGAATTGGTTATTCCTTTTGTAACTCAATAATGGTTCTGTCCTCAGTTCCCCCCCATGTACTTCCCTCACAATGGTTTCTCCCTATTGGAGCTGCCCCCGCCTCCCCTGCCTGTCATGGTAACCAGCGCCCTTATCTCGAGAATTCTCTGTGTCAGTCATTCCTTAATTTGATGTATGATTTGTCCCTGGAGTTTTTCCCCTCCCCTGTGTGATCCTCAGTGGCTTAGCTGTAACCCACGCTCCTCCCTGGGACCTCGTGATTGGTAAGCTTTGTGTCTTCTCCTATCACACCCACTCCCTTTATCAGCGCCACCCGCCCCCCCCTCCAGACCCACTTTGTCGCCTGTCCCTTAACTCACCAGGAAAGAAGATTAAAAGATCCTTGGTACTTATACAGGCATCCCTCCTCCTTCCTTTGCTTCGGTACCTCGTAGCCGAGATCCGCCTGCGCCACCCACGCCACAGATGGTAACCACTACCAGGGTCCGGAGGGAATCCGAGAGTGGCACTTCGTGCGGACATCTTCAGCCGGGCTGGGGGCACCCTAGCCGGACACCCGCACAGCCCCTGCGGCTGCAGGAGAGAGGTTGCACCATGCCTCCAAAGGACCTGCTTTTCAAGGCCCAGGATGGTGTTATGGGCCGTAGCATGAGACACAGGGTGGGTCTCCAGCCATCCCGTGGTGGCTTCCACCATGGTCAGCACGTAGCGCTTGCCTTGGCGTGTCTGGGGCAGTGTGTTGTAGTCGATCTGCCAGGCCTCCCCATACTTGTACTTGGACCACCGCCCACCATACCATAGGGGCTTCACTCGCTTTTCCTGCTTGATGGCAGCACACGTCTTGCAGTCATGGATGACCTGAGAAATACTGTCCATGGTAAGATCCACCCCTCGGTCTCGTGCCCACTTAGTAGGTGGCATCTCTACCCTGATGGCCTGAGGCATCATGGGCCCATCGAGATAGGAATAACTCTCCCTTGTGCTCCCAATCTAGGTCTATCTTGGACACCCCTATCGTTGCAGCCTGGTCTACCTGCTCATTGTGTTGGTGCTCCTCATTGGCTCTGCTCTTGGGGACATGGGCATCTACATGGCGGACCTTCACAGGTAGCCTCCCTACCCTGGTAGCGATGTCTTTCCACTCATCAGCAGCCCAAATTGGTTTTCCCCTACGCTGCCAATTGGCCTCTTTCCTCCTCTCCAGCCATCCCACAGAGCATTGGCTACCACCCATGAATCAGTGTAAAGGTAGAGCCTTGGCCATTTCTCTCTCTCAGCAGTGTCCAGGGACAGCTGAACAGCCTTTTGAGCTCAGCAAGTTGGCTTGATCCACCTTCTCCTTCAGTAGCTTGAGTGACCTGTCATGTGGGGCTCCATATGCCTGCTTTCAACTTCCGGTTCATCCCTACGATGCGACAGGAACCGTCTGTGAAAAGAGCGTAGCGTGTTTCCTCTGGTGGCAGTTGGTAATATGGAGGAGTCTCTTCAGCACGTGTCACTGGTTCTTGTTCTTCATCTGTGACACCGAAATTCTCACCTTTGGGCCAATTTGTAATTACCTCCAAAATCCCAGGGAGATTCAGTTTACCTATACGGGCGCGCTGAGTAATAAGAGCAATCCACTTGCTCCATGTAGCACTAGTGGCATGGTGAGTGGAAGGAACCTTGCCTTTGAACATCCATGCCAGCTGCCAGGACACAGTGGAGATTCTCTTTATACTCTTCTCAGCTCTTGCCACACTTAGTTTCTATACCAGAACAGGTAAATATTCTCTAACCCAGAGGGTGAAAGTTTGCAGGCTTCTGCCCCTTGGCTGAAAAATTTACAGCAATTACTTGCCTCTTCAATGCTGTCTGTTTTGCACTAATCTCAGCAGTAATTCCTGACAAGTCTGTAGCATTTGCTGTGCTCTGGATGTGCCCCAGAGCCATGGGAGCAAGGGGTAGGGGAATTGCCTGGATGAGGCCAATGGGCAATGCCTGTGGCATGCCAAGGTGCTTGGGAGAATGATTGACAGGTTGATTGCCAGAATGATTGACATCCTGGTCTGAGACACCTTAGAACAGCCTATGGTGACTCAGGTCAGCTGATGAAGGGCTTTCTGGGGTGAATGACTGATTTAAGATAGAAAATTTGTCTTCCAGAAGCACATGCTGGCCTGACTCACCCCACAGCTGCATGGCTCAGCATGGCTGGGAGATCTGATGACTAGGAAGATGCTTCAAATGCCCAGTCTAGAACATTTCATAATACACACAAAGCCTGTGCAATCACCTCATGGGCATAAGCCAGCCAAGAGTTTATCACTGAGGCTCAGGAATACTTTTTGAAACCAGCCACTATAATTTATGATCACAGTGGATGCTTTCACCCTCACACACTGGCGTCACATCAGCAAACTTGGAGTAAACTAGGAGGAATGGTTGTCACTCGTAGTGTAATTTCGGTTACTGTCTGCTCCTGCAGGTGTGCAGAAGGTCCCAGAGGTGATGTCCAGGGTCAGGCAGTGCCAAAGGGTACAGGGCAGTACTGTGCATGCTGCAGACAGAGAATTAAGAGTGTGCTTGCACAAAATGCTGTGCAGCACAGAGCATCTCTGCTGTCCTCACAGTAGTATGTGTGATATATAAATATGAGGAACATTTTATTACCTTCCCTGTCAGTTTTGGATATTTGCCTGTCATGCAAAAAGAGAGAAAAGGCAATTTTTAAAACCATCTGAGGGTCTGCACCAACTGCAGGGCTGATGTGCATATCTACGCAGGCCTATGAGCATCCAAATCCTTCCTGAATCCAAATTCAGCCCCTTCTAGCACCTTATGACCCTTGCATGCTGTTTGTTGGTGCCCAGGTGTTGCCAGCTGCATGAACTACCTGCCTACCTGGGCTGGGCCACTGAATTGTGCTGATGACTGCACCCACATGGAAATATTACATGTATCAACATGGAAATATTATTAACATGCAAATATTAGGAATATTCCGCTGCTGAGTCTCGGTACCACTCGCTGAGGTTTGCATGAACATGTAAAAGTTAGGAAACAGCTGCTTTCAAAGCAGCTGCTTCTGAATAGCAAATGCATATTTTGCATTAGATTTGGTTTGCAAGAGAAGGGCTTTACTCTTGATACTATGAGACCTGCCAAGAATGGCAGAGAGACCCTCAGCCCACATCTGCTGCCAGCCTCTCGGCAAAGTGCCAGCTGTTGAAATTGTACCAAAGGGTCCTGCTAAGAGCAGGGCATATATATACTGATGAATAAATGAATAAATAAATAAACAAACACTTGCCCTTGGGAGCAGATACTTAATAGAAGACAATAGGGTAGTTCAGTTGGAAGGGACCTACTGCTAGTCCTATGGCCTGACCACTTCAGGTCTGACCAGAGTTTAAAGCATCTTCTGAAGGACCAAATGCCTCTTAAACACCAGCAGCCTTGGGGCATCAACCACCACTGTCAAACACAGGCTGTGTGGAGACCTTAAAGGACCTTTCAGTACCTGAAGAGTGCCTACAAGAGAGCTGGAGAGGGACTTTGGACAAGGGGGAATGGCAAGGGGGAATGGCCTGGGTAGGTAGGATTAGATATACTAGGAATAAATTCTTGACTGTGAGGGTGGCGAGGCTCTGGCACAGGTTGCCCAGAGAAGCTGTGGCTGCCCCATACCTGGAAGTGTTCAAGGCCAAGCTGGGTGGGGCTTTGAGCAACCTGGTCTAGGGGGAAGTTGTCTCTGTCCATGGCAGAAGGTATGGAATGAGATGATGTCCCTTCCAACTGAAACCATTCTGTGATTTTATGACATAGAAAGCCCATGTGATGAGATCCATCAATATGGTGCTGCTGACTTTGCTCTGTGCTGGCAGCTAGAGCAGCATTGCACTCATGTGACA
Organism: Haemorhous mexicanus; assembly: GCF_027477595.1. Classification (NCBI taxonomy): domain Eukaryota; kingdom Metazoa; phylum Chordata; class Aves; order Passeriformes; family Fringillidae; genus Haemorhous; species Haemorhous mexicanus. The sequence goes on along the minus strand of NC_082343.1, from coordinate 112,296,443 downwards.
GAAATGCTCTATTACAGAAAAAAAGGATTTTTCCTGATATCGGATAGTGCTTCTGAAAGAGATTCCTGACTCCTGAGTGCCTACAAGATCAGAGCCATGCAGGAGGAGGAAAGGGTTTGTCTTCTCTTGGGCAAGATTTACACTTGGAATGTCCATGTCTGGATCCAGGCAGTGCTGGGGCCAGGGGCTCCCTGTGAGGGGAGGTTGGGGCTGCACCATGCTGGACACACTGTTGTGTTTCTCAGGTGTTGGTGGTGTCAGGGTTGTGACCAGACTGAGACACAGCCCCTGACCCTGCAGATGGGCACCTGTGGACAGAGATGTGTGTGCTGTGCTCACCCTTGGTTTCTCTCCTAGAGCAGAGGTGGAGAGCAGGAACTACCGCAGGAAAGCTGCACTGAGAAAAATCCCCTTAGACCAGAGAGATGAAGAGTGGGAATTCAAGAAAGAAGAGCTTAAGAAAAATCCACCATGTTTTTGGGAGAAGTGTACGGCCTCCATTCCAAAGAAAAATGGGGGGAAAAGGGGGAAGCAGTAATGTGCCCTCTCTGGTGCCTCTGAGCACTTGCAATGCAGAGCAAAGGCATTCTAAGTGCTCAGAGGTGGATCTGCAGTGTGATATTTGGGTGAATGGAAGAAGCAGAAGGCTAAAAGAGTGCATCCTTAGAGATACACTGTAAACAATGTCCTTAAGAGCTAGAAGTGCTTCAGTCTCTCTGTGTGTTTCAATGCATCTGATCTCAAAAATAAAAACAACTAAAGAAAATCTTTAAATATACCAATACTGTAAATCACTGCAATGTTTAGAGTTACTGCAATGGCAGTTACACATATTGCCAGGGGAAAAGATAGTCTTCATCCTACCTGATTCACAAAAGCATCTTGACTGTGGTTCTGCTTGCTCTGCTGATGTCTGTGGCCTTTGCATCTTTGCTTCTGTCACTGAGTCAACCAGGAGGCTCTACATGGACTTGCAGCCTCTGGCAATGCCTGTCTCATTTCTTGGAAGTGGGATGTACTTGCTTCTCCTGGATGAAGCTGAGAAATGAATGTTGATCTTTCACTGGACACATGGGTCCAACAGCCTGTATCTTCCATCCCTGGCCCAGCAAAAGGGAAAGTGTGCTCCTTCCTTGCTGCTTTCTGACAGCTGTGACTACCAAGGGTATTGGAGCGCTGCCTTTTTTTTTAGCATTGTCCCCAGCCATTTTTATGTTTCTGCAAATAGGAATGGTGTGCAACTGCTCCTGAGTTCTGCTTCTGCTCATCAACACTGTCCATGGCAAAAGCATTTTTAACACTTTCACTTCTCAGTCATAAAATTTGGAATGTGACCCAGAGCAGTTTTCCACACCCTGCCAACACTGGGCAGCCATTCCCGTTGACTTCTGACATCTCTCCTGTGTCAGCTTCTCCAGGCTGGGCACATCCTGCATCTGTCCCCGTGGGCTGTGCAGGGTGGCTGTGCTGATGGACACCCTGTCCCCTCCAGTGCCAGCTGAGTGGGGCTGGTGCACAGGACAGGGATTCTGTGCTGGCTGTCACTTTCTCAAGGGTTTCATGGGGATAGAAGGAGGGACCCCAGTTTGGTTCTCTGGGGCTGTGGTGTTTTGTGTGGTAATATCTGTAAGGTGCTGGATTTTCCTGCTGAGTCTGTGGTATGTGAGGTTGTGAGGTGTGGATGTTACACTAGATGTAGGGAATGAGATGGATCTCCCAGGGCTTTTTTGTGAAAGTGGTTGGGATTGTCATGTTAAAGGATGAAGTTCAGGAGCAGCAGGAGGGGGAGAAGGGATGTGTGGCTGTTCCTGTCCTTTCAAGGCCTTTCACAGGGGAGATGTATCCAGAAGAGCTGCTTACAATCTGTCTCTGGACCTGAGCTGCTGGTAGAAGTGACCTGTTCAGGTTCTGTTCTGCTCTGTTCTGCATGTTTCACCTGCTGTGGTGGGTTCACCTTAGGGAGCAGCCAGATGCCCACCCAGCTCTTCCTTCACTGTCACACATAAATGCAGTGGAAAATAGGATGCAAAGCTCGTGGATTGCGATATACCATGAAATCACTCACCAGTTACTGTCACAGACAAAACAGACTTGATGTGGAGAAAATTAATTTAATTTATTTACCTACTGAAAGTATAGTAGGATGATGAGAAATAAACTACAACCCACTGCCTCCGCCACCCTTTCTTCTGAGGCTCAACTTCACTCCTTAATCCCCAGCTCCTCCACCTCCTGGCCCACAGCAGCACAGGGCGACGGAAAATGGAAGTGCAATCAGTCCACAGTGAGTTGCCTCCTCCACTCCTTTTTCATGCTGTTTCCCTCATCCAGAACAAAACCTGGGTGTTTCACTGAGCCAGAGTGCAGTGGGAAAAGCCAATCTCATCTCCAGGTCAGAGCAGGCCAGGAGAGCAGTCCCACAGAGCAGGCAATCCTGTCCTTGCAGGCAGTGGGGCACAGAGGACATGCAGGGCTGGAGTGGGGAGGGGGCTCTGCACCCCCTGAGCTCCCCGGGGCCGTTCCTGCCTCTCTCTTTGTGGCTCAGTGACCACCTCTGGGGAGTGACAGGGCTCAGTGTGTTCACACAGAGCTACCAGCCACTGCCAGGCAGTGATGCAGCCCATAATATATGCCACAGCACAGGGCCACAGCAGAAGGAAAGGTAAACCAAAAGAGATGATAAACTTTGCAGTTAATTTCAGTTGTTTCAATTATAAAATGCCAGAGCATTTGGTGGTCTGTTTGCAGTATTTTTATTGCCCCTTTTACAGCCAGCCCCTGTACCAGGTCTAAATTACTTTGTTACTGACAATAGTTAAAGAATTATCTACATGAAATTATAATTGAAAATATATTGTGAAAGTCAGAATAATTTAGTTCATAGTATTTGATATATTCTTAATATCAGTGATGAGAACATTTCTATCATCTACAATGCGTGGAGAGTTGCACTAGAGATTAAACTACTTGTTTTCTACAATGAAATATTACCATTTTATATGGGCTCCAGATTTTATTACAGTTTCTAACTCATGCAAACCTTGCGCATTACACTTCTTTGTAAGGGAAGAATCTTTAACAGTGCCTTTTCTAATTTGGGATTGCTGAAGATCAGAATAAGGGAGTGAAGACCTGGAAAAATGTACTGAAATACTTCAATAAGAAACGTCATATGATTTCCCTTCTTTGTGACATAAACCATATTTAAGACCAAACATACAAAGTTGATGCTGTACATCACTAAGAAGGAGAAAATAGATTTCATGGCTCTGATGTGGGCATCCATGCTGAGGTCCTTCATGGAGTTTGTCTGCATCGTGCGCTTGTGTCTCCAGAGAGAAAAGAGAAGGAAAACAGCAGCAAAGATGACAACCATGAATGAAGCAGCATATTCAAAGCCGGCAAGAAAAAAAGAAGGGAAAAAATGCTTATCCATTTTGATATTTGCTGTCCCAAAATTTCCTCGTCCAGTGGAATTGCTGTTGCAGTGCGGTTTGTCAGCGATGTCATAGGCAACGATGCCGACAGCCAAGGCTAAAATCCCTGATCCCAACAAGAGCCAGGGCACAATGCTGTCAATTTTTACTTTCAGGTAGATGAAGGACTTGTTGCTGAAATTGGCAATTTTTATACAATAAAAACCACAAAGAGAAGCAGAAAACCACAAGTTGCAATGATTAAAAAAGGCTTGAAAAAATACAGCTAGTTGAAGTATGGTGGGAACATAAAGGTAATTGGGATAAATAAAGGAAAGAAATTTATATACCCATGAGAAGCACAAATAGCAAAACCTGGAGCATCCCAGCAGCAGCAAGATCTTCTCATTAGAGTTCAGGGTTTTCTTTTTCACCCAGTCAGTGCAAAGCACACAAACCAGGAAGGCATTTATCCACATGCCAGGAAATGCCTCCAGGGTGATGAAGGCCACAGTTAAGGCTCCATATGAAGTGACATTGAATTGCTGTGGAGAGTGACAAGCTTCCATGGTGTGAGCTGGGGAGCAGAGCTGTGCTGGCCAAGGGGGCTGTGGCAGCAGAGCCAGAGGCAGGTCAGTGGCTGCTGTTGGTGGAGTGTCAGGGATGGCAAGAGGAGCTTTATAGAGCTGCTGCTGCTGCTGCTGCTGCTAGGGGGGATTTTGGTGCTGCTGCTCTGGGCAGCAGGGCAGGTGCAGGGATGTAAATGTGCTGGGTATCCCCTTACCCGGGGCCAGTGTCACTCTTGACTATTTGAATGTTGGTTCAGGGGGGCTGTGCTGGGTGACACAAACAGCGGAGATGTTTTTCCTGTGGTGGAGACTGTTTTGATTTTGATAGTGATCCCTGTTTGATCAGTGTCAGGCTTGAGGGTCTTGGTCCTTCTATTCCTTTGTCACCTACTATGTCTGATTTATTTTTGATTGCATTTATTTTTAAATGTTATTTCTTTTGTTATGTTTTTATATTTATGATGGGCAGACTATTGCCTTGAGGGAATTTTTGATTTCCTCATAGTGCCTATTCTCTGCTTAAGGCTTTGATGTGAGTTTCCTTCTCTTTTCCTGAATGAATAGAAAACACTCTGTGGGGTTGTTGGGGCTTTTTTCCTAGTTTGTTTGTTTGCTTGCTTGCTTGCTTTTTTCTTCTTCTTTCCATATCTTTTTGAATAGAAGTTATTTCTGTTACAACCTGTGTGTAGTTGAACTATCTGTGCTGGGACTGTGCAGGACCACATCATGGCTGAATTTTGGGCTCTGCTCTGCATGGGGAATCTGGCCCCTTGAAAACAAAATAATATAAAATCAGAGTCTCAAATACCAGGTTTTCAATGCATGGAATGTGTGGATTGGATCTTTAAAACACAGGATCTGCTTTTGGTTCAAAGCCATCCCCTCCCGTGCACTTGATGAAGGGCAGAGAGTCACCAAGAATTTGTACCTGCCACCCCCTGTGGAGACTGGGTGGTCTTGGGAAAAGGAAATATTTCTGTGATTAAGATGTTACTCTGGTTTAAAAGGTTGTTTCTCTCATTTCATGAACAGGAGCGAATCTTCTTGAAGGTGATAATATGAAAAATATGCACCTGGCACTGAGTATGCAGTAAATTGTCCCTCTGAGCCGGGTGGTGAAAGAAATGAACAGTTAGATTCTGTTCTGTTGATGTTGGAATTATTTAATATTTACATGACCTGTTGTAGATTGTTAATCTTGGACACCTGCCAGACCCTCCAGCCAGCCTCTTCTTCACTCTTACTCAGCAACAGGTCAAGAGGGAAAATAGAAGATGGAAAAGCTCATGGGTTGAGATAAGGACAGGGAGATCACCCACCAGTTACTGTCATGGAGAAAACAGACTCAAATTTCAAAAAATTTATTTAATTTATTGCTGTTTGAATATAGAGTAGGATGTTGAGGAACAAGCACAAAACTAGAGCACTGCCCCTTTCACCCTTCTTCATCACAGCTCAAAATTCACTCTTTCATTCCCAGCTTCTCCACCTCCTCCCCAACATGGTGCAGGGTGACATTGAATAGGGGTTGCAGTCAGTCTATAAAAAGTCTTCTCTTCCCTGCTAGAGTGTGGACCCCATCTGTGGTCTGCAGTCCTTCAGGATGAGATGTCTCCAATTTGGGAACTCCTCAGACTGCAATTCTTCAAGGCAAAGCCACTACCCCTAGTGTTACAAGTGATAATATTGCAAAAAACAGAGACACAGCAGAAAAAAACATATACCCAAACACAAATAAACCTGATGCTGAGTACAGTCATTTTTCAATCAGCAAGTGCCAAAGCGCTTGAGGAAGGTTTGCAGTACTCTTATTGCCCCTTTGCATCCAGCCCATGTATAAGACCTAAATGAATTTGTCATTGACAAGAATTGAACTCAAAGAAATACCAAAATGAAATAGTAGCAATAATCTAATTACTACTCATTTGACTGAAGGAATTTGAAAGATTTATTCTTAACTTTGGTGTTAAAGAAAGAGCATCTGTATCATCTACACTGCCCAGAGAGTTGCATTAGAGATAAATTGACTTGTGTCTTCTAGTGAAATACAAAGACTTTGCATAAGCTCCAGCATTTATTACAGTTCCTACCTCATGCAATCCTTGCACTTGACACAGGATAGAATCCTTATCAGTGTCTTTTCCAGCTTAGGATTGCTGAAAATCAGAATAAGGGAATGAACACCTGGAAAAGCATACAGAAATAGTAAACTAAGAAATGCCACATAATTTTCTTTCTTTGTTGAATTAATTGGTAACAGGATCAAAAATATGAAGTTAATACTATACATTATAAAAAAGGAGAGAATAGATTTCATGGCTTTGATATGGGCATCCATACTGAAGCTGTTCATGGAATTTTTCTGCATCTTGCATTTGTGTCTCCAGAGAGAAAAGAGAAGGAGAAGGGCAGAAGAGATGACTGCTGTGAAAGATGTGATAATTCCGAAGCCATAGATAAAATATATCTGGAAAAAATTTTCATCCACTTTGCCTCTAACTTTTGAAAAATTTCCTTGCCCGGTGGAATTGCGGTTGATACTGAGCTGTGTAACAGCGATGTCATAGGCGATGATGCCGATAGCCAAGGCTGAAAGCAATGATGTCAACAAAAGCCAGGACACAATCCTGTCTGTTTTTAGTTTCAGGTAGATGAAGAAGCTGTTCCTGAAATTGGCAATTTTTATACAATAAAAAACAGAAAGAGAGGCTGAGACCCACAAGTTGGAACAATTAAAAAAGCTTTGAAAAAATATAATTAGTTGGAATGTGGGTTGAACATGAAGGTAATTGGGATAAGTTGTTGAAAGGCAGCAATATACCCATGAGAAGCACAAATAGCAAAACCTGGAGCATCCCAGCAGCAGCAAGATCTTCTCATTAGAGTTCAAGATTTTCTTTTTCACCCAGGCAATGCAAAGCACACAAACCAGGAAGGCATTTATCCACATGCCAGGAAATGCCTCCAGGGTGATGATGGCCAAAGCCATGGCCCCATATGAAGTGACACTGGATTGCTGTGGAGAGTGACAAGCTTCCATGGTGTGATCTGGGGAGCAGAGCTGTGCTGGCCAAGGGGGCTGTGGCAGCAGAGCCAGAGGCAGGTCAGTGGCTGCTGTTGGTGGAGTGTCAGGGATGGCAAGAGGAGCTTTATAGAGCTGCTGCTGCTGGAGGGGATTTGGTGCCGCCGTTCTGGGCAGCAGGGCAGGTGCAGGGATGTAAATGTGCTGGGTATCCCCTTACCCGGGGCCAGTGTCACTCTTGACTATTTGAATGTTGGTTCAGGGGGCTGTGCTGGGTGACACAAACAGCGGAGATGTTTTTCCTGTGGTGGAGACTGTTTTGATTTTGATAGTGATCCCTGTTTGATCGGTGTCAGGCTTCAGGATCTGGGTTCTTCTGTCCCTTGGAAACCTCCAATAAAGAAGTCAGTTTTGGATGTGTTCATCTATTCTTTATTTTGTTATTTTTTGATATTGATGGTGGGCAGAGCATTGCCTTAAAGGAATTTTAATTTCCTGATATTCCTGTTGTCTGCCTTATGCTTTGATGTTTGTTTCCTCTCTGTTTTTGCTGATAGAAGAAAAACATAGTAGAGGATGGGGGATTTCTTTCCTTATCCTTCCTTTCTTCTTCCCATATGTTTGTGAGGTGTATGGAAGTTATTTTTATTACAACAGGAATGTGAATATTAATTTTCTGTGCTGGGACTGATCTAGTACAGGGATATTAAATGAAAATTTTAATTAGTTAAAATGAATTGCAACACAATATCATGGTTGGGACCTGGCTTCAACTCTTTGTGGGGAATATTTCACCTTAGAAAAATAATGCTATAAAATCATAGTCTCCAATGCTGGATTTTCAATCTTGAATATATTAATCAGGTGCTTCACACACAGGTGTTTTTTGCTGGTTCAAATCCACCCCCTCCAGTATATTTTGAGAAGGGGAAGGCTTGTCCAACACTTTGTATCTCTCACCCATGTGCATATTTTGGATGCCCTTGTGCATCTGAAATGGCCCAAGACTCCTGTTTTTGTGCATCTGGTTGGACACACAGCTGTATTGGGATCTGAGTCCCGTCACACAGATAATAAATTGGTACCATCTGTGCTTTTTTAGGCAGAGCTGCTTTCCTCTCCAGAATCTCTTTCTCCCTTTATGACATGGGGAATCCCAGATGATTAGCCTTAGTTAGCTAGCTAGTTAGGTGAATGGCAGCCTAAGTTCTGGCCCATTCCGTTACAGCTGTGTATCAACTCTAATGCACGATGTTTATGTCCTTAACAACTGGAGAGGAATGCTCTGAGAAACAGTTCCCGCAGAGGGAAATTTCCCATTGCCCCTATCCCAAGTGACACCCTGGGAAAGAAGATTTTTTTTGTTGTGGAATCCCTGTATGACTTGCCTTAGATAAAGCCTGCTTTTTCCAGATCTCCAGGCTGTTTATGTACCATTTTCAATTGAGTTATGGCTGTGCTACTGCTGGCCAAGCAATGCAGCTCTGCCCCAGCAGATATTCCCAATTGCCCTGGTGATAACCCAGATGCTGAGGAGTGGCAGATTGAACCGGTATCTGTGAATCTGGCTGAGATCTCCATCCAGATAATGAGGTCAGGAAATCCTAACCTCAAGAACTTGCATGCTGATCTCCTGCACCCTTCTTGCTTTATCTCTTCTTAACAGTCCCAGCTCAGTACAAGCAGGTGGGAAATGCAGATATTTTACAAGTCAAATAATTCAGAGCATCCTCCCTTCTTGTTTTCACCTAATTTTGGCACTATTTTAAATTCACCAAAAAAAAAAAAAAATCTATATATAAACCTGACATGGTGCAACAGTGCATCTGTGTCAAACCTCTGGCTTTGCTCCATGATCTCAGCCAGAACAGCACTGCACTGACGGGACAAAGCTGCTGTATTAAAGAAAAAGGATTTTTCCTCATATTTGGTGGTCTTGTGGAGAGAGCTCCATAAACCCTGAGTGACTACAAAATCCAAGCCCTGCAGGAAGAGGAAAGGGCTTGTCTTCTCTTGGGCAAAATTTACACTTGGAATGTCCATGTCTGGATCCAGGCAGTGCTGGGGCTCAGGGGCTCCCTGTGAGGGGAGGTTGGGGCTGCACCATGCTGGACACACTGTTGTGTTTCTCAGGTGTTGGTGGTGTCAGGGTTTTGACCAGACTGAGACACAGCCCCTGACCCTGCAGATGGGCACCTGTGAGTACAGCTGTGTCTGTGCTGGACTGTGCTGTACAGGTGGAGAGCAGGAACTGCCACAGGAAAGTCCAGTAAGAGGAATCCCCCTTAGTCCAGAGAGGTGAAGACTGGGAACTCCAAAAGGAAGGGCTTGAGAGAAACCTGCCATGTTATCTGTAGAACTGCAATACCTCTGCTCCAAAGAAAAATGGAACTAAAAGGGGGAAGCAGTAGTGTGTCGTGTCTCTTTGGTAGCCTCTGGTGGGGCCTCTCTCTTTTTTTGGTAGTGGGGTTGAGGTGGTGTTTCCCCCTCCCCTTTTCAGGCTGTGATCTGAGAAATGCTCGTTAGGCCTCGGCCTCGATGAGCAGCACCTGGGCCCAGCTCCTCTTGAGCTTATCAGAACTACTGCCTGCTCCCAGGAAATGCTGCTGCCTAATGAGATCCTGGGCTTTTTTATGAACAGCCTAAGAAATCACTTTTTTTGCCTGAGTGGCATGACATGCTGGTTCTCACACTTTCAAAGAAAGAGTGTTGAACTGAATTGCAGCCAGGATGAAACATTGTTATGACTAAAGCCCACTTTCTTGCAGCTCTATAAACAAAAATGAGGGTCCAAAATGAGACCCTTTGAGCCCTCCTAGCATGCCATGACCAGTGAGGCCTCACATAGCCAGGAATTCCCAAGTTTGCTGTACTCAGAAAATCCCAAACAACAACCAATCCAGGGCTGATCCCCCACTCCTCGAGGCTCAACCCTTGGCCTGGTGATGAGATGTGAAGACATCCAAATGAAATATTTCACTGCCTTTGAGGGAAATTTTTTACAGGTACCTTGCACTGACTCTTTCTGTCTGTGTGCTGCCCTCCTGTCTCACCACCCAGGAGGCCTCTGACAGTCACACCCCAGCACCAGAGGCTGTCACTGCAGGGACCAAAGCCCCTTCACCGTGGGCAGCTGCCCCACTCCACTCCCTCCACAGACCACACTCAGAGCCAGACCAGGTTTCCTCCCCAGCTTGGCACTGGGTTTCCCAAAGTAGAATCTCAGGCCTCTGGAACTTTAAAGCACTTTAATCATGGCACAGTGACACAGAAGCAACTCAAGCTGGGAGCCTTTGAGGAGGTAACCCAAACAACTGGATCCCTGGGATTTTGTGTCCTTTCTGTCTATGCACATGATGACTGGAATGTCTTAAGTGTCCAGTCAGCTGGCTGGTGCCACAGCTCCCTTTGCCCTTTGCTGTGCAAGCCTTGGCACCATGCTTGGGACTCCCAGCACTGCCCCACAGCCTGCAGCTCCCTCCCATTGCATCTGCTCCCTGAGCAGTCTGCACGGAATGTGTTCCTCCACACCGGAACTATTTCACATTTGCAGGCCCTGCCATGGTGAGTTGTCCTTGGGCAGCTCTCAGAGCCCCACTCAGTCACGTTTTGAGTCTCACTCTGGAATAGGACAGGGGTGGCAGAAAAGATGGAACTTCTCATGAGTCAAAGTAAAGACAGGGGAATCACTCACCAATTATTTTAACAGACAAAACAGATTTGACACAGGGAAAATCAGTTCAATTTATTGCCTCTTGAACACAGAGTAGGATGATGTAGAACATGCACAAAACTAGAACATTTTGTCGTTGGCCCCCCAATAATCTCAGGCTCAATTTAACTCATTCAGAGATTCTCTACCACCTCCTCTCCTCAGGAGCAGAGGAGGACAGGGAATGGGGACTGTAGTCAGCACATAAAAAGTTGTCTCCTTCACTCTTCTCCTGCTCCAGCATGGCTCCCTCCCATGGCCTGCAGTCCTTCAGGACTTCTGTTTTCCCAGAGGAGCCACAATGGACACTGATGAGATGAGCAGTGTCCAGTGTTGGGTCCATTGGAGTGCCTAAAAATGTCTTTTCCCAGCATGGGACAGCCTTGACCTCACCTGACTGAGAGCCCACAGGCCCCCAGCTGCAGCTCCTGGCCCAGGTACCCAGGTATATCTGCCTGTGGGTCACTGTGAGATGAAGCTGTGGCATCATTCCACAGTGCACCTTGCACAAAACCCACCTTCCTGGGGCTGTAACTGAGCCAGAGTGCAGTGGTTAAAGCCAATCTCATCTCCATGTCAGAGCAGGCCAGGAGAGCAGTCCCACAGAGCAGGCAATCCTGTCCTTGCAGGCAGTGGGGCACAGAGGAAACGCAGGGCTGGAGTGGGGAGGGGGCTCTGCACCCCCTGAGCTCCCCGGGGCCATTCCTGCCTCGCTCTTTGTGGCTCAGTGACCACCTCTGGGGAGTGACAGGGGTCAGTGTGTTCACAGAGCTACCAGCCACTGCCAGGCAGTGATACAGCCCATAATATATACCACAGCACAGGGCCACATCAGAAGGAAAGGCAAACCAAAATTGAGATAAACCTATTCATTGGAGCCAATTCATTCTGTGAATACCAAAACATTTGTGGCAGGTTGGCAGTATTGTTATTCCATTTTTTGCAGCCCGTTTGGGTTCTAGTCTTGCATATTTCTCTGTTCCATCAAGCGTATAGAAAAGTAGCAGAAAATAAAGCCCTTACTGGTCCTCAGAGATGAAAGGACCAGGGTTCAGCTCAGTTTAATTTCTGAATATGGTAAATTCAACATCTAAATCCTGTCATGTTGAATAAAACCTCTTTCAGAGTCACAGAATTGCAACTAACGCAATTTATTGTAAAAATACAACTTTGGAAATGCCACTAATAAATACACTCACTGGATTAGCTCTAAATATATTTAGGAGAAAAGAAAAAATTAAGGAATAGCAGTGGGTAATTCATTAAGCTCAAGTTACCCTCCAGGTAGGCCTATGAACCAAATTTCACCAGGGTACCATCTGACACATTTGGAAGAGCAAATCTTTACAAAGAGGTGTACCCTGCTTTGGGGAGGAGAGCAAAGCAATCCTGTTGTCCTGTGTACACAGTGGGGTCATATTGTCATCCTCTGCCAGGGAGGATTTGAAATGGCAAATCGATACTTTTGGGAGAAATGCAGGTGAGGCTGCAGTCAAAATACCTTCTTGCTGCCATGGTAAATGGTGGTGGGCAGCCAGCTGCTATGGAGATGGGGGATACCCAGGGGTGTGATTGCAAAGGCTGTGAGTCTTGGGCAGGGGATGAACACTTAATTAGCATCACTCCCTCTTCTGCTGAGCTCAGGCAGAGGTAAAGGGGCTCAGCCTGATGATCCATCACCCCACCAGCAGACTCTCATGCCCACATTAATCCCTTCACCACACAGGGGCTTAGGCATCATTCCTACCATTAGGGCTAATTGACTTTGTTAAAAAATATATATCTCAAAGATGTAGCTAAATCTAAATACAGAAATAATGTATTTAGCTCACAATAATTTAGCTCAAAAGATACAAATGAAGTTTTCTTAACTTGGATGTTCAAGAGTGAACATCAGTATCATCTACATTGCCTGGAGAGCTGCAGTAGAAATTACTTGGTTACTTCAGTGAATTATCAACATTTTACATTGGCTCCAGCTTCTATCACAGTTCCTACTTCATTAAAAACTCACACTTCACACTGGCAACAATCTTCAGCAGTGCCTTTTCCAGCTTGGGATTGCTGAAAATGAGAATAAGGGAATGAACACCTGGAAATGCACACAGATATAGGTATATAAGGAGTGCCATGATATTTTCTTTCTTCGTGGCATAAATTATTGTCAAGACCAAACATACAAAATTGATGCTGTACATCACTAAGAAGGAGAGGACAGATTTCATGGCTCTGATGTGGGCATCCACGCTAAGGTCCTTCATGGAGTTTGTCTGCATCGTGCGCTTGTGTCTCCAGAGAGAAAAGAGAAGGGAAACAGCAGCAAGGATGACTACCATGAATGAAGTAGTAAATACAAAGCCAGAGAGTAAAAAAGAAGAGAGAAGATGTTTATCCTTTCTCAAAGATACTTCCCAAAAATTTCCTTGGTAGGTGGAAGTGATGTTGTTCCTCTGGAGAGTTTCATTGAGGTCACCGATAACGATGCCAATAACCAAGGCTGAAATCTCTGAGCCCAACAAGAGCCAGGGCACCATCCTGTCAATTTTTACTTTCAGGTAGATGAAGAAGCTGTTCCTGAAATTGGCAATTTTTATGCAGTAGAAACCACAAAGACAAGCTGTGACCCACAAGTTGGAATAATTAAAAAATGCTGCTAATGATCTAACTAGTTGACGTATGGTTTGAACGTAAAGGAAATTGGGATAAATTTTTGAAAGGAAGCGGTATATCCATGTGAAGCACAAATACCAAAACCTGGAACATCCCAGCAATAGCAAGATCTTCTCATTAGAGTTCAGGGTTTTCTTTTTCACCCAGGCAATGCAAAGCACACAAATAATGAAAGAATTTATCCACATGCCTGCAAACACCTCCAGGGTGATGATGGCCAAAGCCATGACTCCGTATGAAGTGACATTGGATTGCGGTGGAGAGAAAGGAGCTTCCATGGTGTGAGCTGGGGAGCAGAGCTGTGCTGGCCAAGGGGCTGTGGCAGCAGAGCCTGAGGCAGGTCAGTGGCTGCTGTTGGTGGAGTGTCAGGGATGGCAAGAGGAGCTTTATAGAGCTGCTGCTGCAAGGGGGGATTTTGGTGCTGCCGCTCTGGGCAGCAGGGCAGGTGCAGGGATGTAAATGTGCTGGGTATCCCCTTACCCAGGGCCAGTGTCACTCTTGACTATTTGAATGTTGGTTCAGGGGGGCTGTGCTGGGTGTCACAAACAGAGGATATGTTTTTCCTGTGGTGGAGAGTGTTTTGATTTTGATACTGATCCCTGTTGGATCAGTGTCAGGCTTCAGGATCTTGGTTCTTCTGTACCTTTTTTGCCTATGATGATCATGCCGAGCCCTGGCTGTGCTCAGCAGGTCAGGGGACTCAGTGTCCTTTTCAGTCAGAGAGTCTGGGTGCTGCAACGTTCAGCCCAGATGCTGGAGAAGTGGAGTTTATTTTGATGCTTCACAAGCATTGAAATCCATGCTTGTTTTTCCAATGGCATTGCCTCAAGCGTAAGTGAAGAGCCCCATAATCGGGCAGGTGATGGGAGCCAAGAAAACAAAGCTGGTAACTTTTACAAATTTATTTTGGACCAAAAGGCGGAAACAGGTAAAAATCAGGACAAGTCCCCGAGCCGGGTTCCAATCTTGTCTGCTTGGGAAAGGGAAGACTTTCAAAGAAGGCCCCATGCTGAGTTTCCCCCACACTGCAATGCCCTAATGCTTCCAAATGAATTTAGACCCTGAAAGCTGTGAGGGTTTTCCCAGGCAAAGTTGTGTTAAGCTCTGCAGGGCATGGACTGCCCATGCCCTTTGGATTAGTCCAGGACCTTTCACATTTGGCCTTGCACATCAGGACCACAGTAACCAAGGAGATCTCATCTGAGGCTGTCGTGGAAGCAGGAAAAATGAAACCCCAAGCAAGAGCTCTCTGGCTGCAGGAAATGAACCCCCAGCATTTTCTCTCTTCCAAATGATGACAGGAATGTTTTCTGTGGGATATAAGAGCCAATAGGGTGTGACATGAATATTCATATCACATGATCCTGATTGCATTGATTTGCCACCATCAAGACTTGGAATGTGACCCAGAGCAGTTTTCCATACCGTGCCAGCACTGGACAGCCATTCCCATTGACTTCTGACATCTCTCCTGTGTCAGCTTCTCCAGGCTGGGCACATCCTGCATCTGTCCCCATGGGCTGTGCAGGGTGGCTGTGCTGATGGACACCCTGTGCCTTCCAGTGCCAGCTGAGTGGGGGTGGTGTACAGGACAGGGATTCTGTGCTGGCTGTCACATTCTCAGGGGTTTATCAGAATTGGAAGAAAGGATCTGCAGCATGTTTCACTGGGGCTGTGGTGTTTTGTGTGGTAACATCTGCAAGGTGCTCGGATTTGCCTGCTGAGTCTTGTGGCATGTGAGTTTGTGAGGGGTGGATGTTTCACTGCATGTAGGGAATGAGATGGATCTTCCAGCCTTTTTTGTGGCTTTCGGGTTAGAGGATGAAGTTCAGGAGCAGCAGCAGTGAAATAGGGGACGTGTGGCTGTTCCTGCCTTTTCACAGCCTTTCACAGGGGAGATGTGTCCAGAAGAGCTGCTTTTGATCTGTCTCTGGAGCTGAGCTGGTGACAGAAATGATCAGTTCACAAGGTATTTTCTGTCTTCTTGTCAGAGCTAGTTAATGTTTCACCTGATGTGATGGGTTGGCCTTGTGCAGCTGTCACATTCCCACTCAACCGCCCCTTCACTCTTACCTACAGGTGGGCTGGGGAGGAAATTAATCCTCATGGATTGAGATAAACAGAGGGAGACCATTCAGCAGTTACTGTCATGGACAAAAGAGTCTTGAGAAGAACAAAATCAAGGTATTTATTGACTATTTGAAATAGGAAACAAATCAGAAAGATAAAGGATAAAAACAGAGAGTAAATTAGAACCTGCTGCCTCTGCCTTCCCCTTCTTCCTCGCATCAGTTTGACGCCTCTTTCCCAGGTTCTCTCCATCTTTCCCTTACATGAGTGCAGAGGGATGGGGAATGGGGGTTGCAGTCAGTTCATAAGAAGTTGTCTCCTCCACTCTTTCCTCACACTCTTTTCCTGCTCTAGCAATGGTCTCTCCATTGGGCTGCAGTCCTTCAGCATGAGCTGATTCCAGCGTGGCCTCTGCGTGGGCTGCCATCCCTCAGGATACACCCACCCCACCTACTGTGCTGTGGAGTTCTCCTGGGGCTGCAGGTGCCTCTCCTTTCCACCACAGACCTCCATGGGCTGCAGGGCACAGCTGCCTCAGCATGGTCCTCTTCATAGGCTGCAGGGGAATTCTTTCTCCAGCACATGGAGCAACCTATCCCCTCCCTTCCTTGGCCCTGTTCTTCAGGACTGTTTCTCACAATATTCCTCGGCCCTCACTGCTGGGATATGTTCCATCCATAACTGGACTTCAATGTGCAGATGGCCTCAATTGTTTCAGGATACAGTCCTGGAAAACAAAATGGAATCTCCTTGGGGCAGGTCTCATGAACATGTTATGGACATGTAAATTCAACTCCAAATGTTTCCTAGCCCCAGAAGGTGGATTAGCATGTTATAAAGTCGTATTAATTATTTGTGTGCTTGTTTCTGGGCAGTTGCAGTTTAAGGGGAGATGGGTAGCTTGGTGAGGCAGCTACTAGAATGTGTAGTCTTTGGAAAAAAGTGATACTGCAGTGGCTGAGAGGTTGCTCTGGCCTAAATGGTTTTATCTCTCAGATCAGAAGCAGGAAGGAAGCTT
This sequence comes from Haemorhous mexicanus, assembly GCF_027477595.1. Taxonomy (NCBI): domain Eukaryota; kingdom Metazoa; phylum Chordata; class Aves; order Passeriformes; family Fringillidae; genus Haemorhous; species Haemorhous mexicanus. The sequence continues at coordinate 112,279,966 of NC_082343.1, read as the reverse complement.
TTCGAACGTGAGATGAGAAACACACACCTGGCACTGGGTGTGAGGTAAAAGGACCCTCTGAGTATGTGCTGGTAAAAGAAATGACCAGTTCAGGTTCTGCTCTGTTCATGCTGGTGTGAAGGAAACTTTCCTGTCTCACCACCCAGGAGGCCTCTGACAGTCACACCCCAGCACCAGAGGCTGTCACTGCAGGGACCAAAGCCCCTTCACCGTGGGCAGCTGCCCCACTCCACTCCCTCCACAGACCACACTCAGAGCCAGACCAGGTTTCCTCCCCAGCCTGGCATTGGGTTTCCCAAAGTAGAATCTCAGGCCTCTGGATCTTTAAAGCACTTTAATCATGGCACAGTGACACAGAAGCAGCTGAAGCTGGGAGCCTTTGAGGAGGTAACCCAAACAACTGGATCCCTGGGATTTTGTGTCCTTTCTGTCTATGCACATGATGACTGGAGTGTCTTAAGTGTCCAGTCAGCTGGCTGGTGCCACAGCTCCCTTTGCCCTTTGCTGTGCAAGCCTTGGCACCATGCTTGGGACTCCCAGCACTGCCCCACAGCCTGCAGCTCCCTCCCATTGCATCTGCTCCCTGAGCAGTCTGCACGGAATGTGTTCCTCCACACCGGAACTATTTCACATTTGCAGGCCCTGCCATGGTGAGTTGTCCTTGGGCAGCTCTCAGAGCCCCACTCAGTCACGTTTTGAGTCTCACTCTGGAATAGGACAGGGGTGGCAGAAAAGATGGAACTTCTCATGAGTTAAGATAAAGACAGGGGAATCACTCACCAATTATTTTAACAGACAAAACAGATTTGACACAGGGAAAATCAGTTCAATTTATTGCCTCTTGAACACAGAGTAGGATGATGTAGAACATGCACAAAACTAGAACATTTTGTCGTTGGCCCCCCAATAATCTCAGGCTCAATTTAACTCATTCAGAGATTCTCTACCACCTCCTCTCCTCAGGAGCAGAGGAGGACAGGGAATGGGGACTGTAGTCAGCACATAAAAAGTTGTCTCCTTCACTCTTCTCCTGCTCCAGCATGGCTCCCTCCCATGGCCTGCAGTCCTTCAGGACTTCTGTTTTCCCAGAGGAGCCACAATGGACACTGATGAGATGAGCAGTGTCCAGTGTTGGGTCCATTGGAGTGCCTAAAAATGTCTTTTCCCAGCATGGGACAGCCTTGACCTCACCTGACTGAGAGCCCACAGGCCCCCAGCTGCAGCTCCTGGCCCAGGTACCCAGGTATATCTGCCTGTGGGTCACTGTGAGATGAAGCTGTGGCATCATTCCACAGTGCACCTTGCACAAAACCCACCTTCCTGGGGCTGTAACTGAGCCAGAGTGCAGTGGTTAAAGCCAATCTCATCTCCAGGTCAGAGCAGGCCAGGAGAGCAGTCCCACAGAGCAGGCAATCCTGTCCTTGCAGGCAGTGGGGCACAGAGGACACGCAGGGCTGGAGTGGGGAGGGGGCTCTGCACCCCCTGAGCTCCCCGGGGCCATTCCTGCCTCTCTCTTTGTGGCTCAGTGACCACTTCTGGGGAGTGACAGGGGTCAGCATGTTCACGCAGACCCATCAGCCACTGCTATTGAAATAAATTCCAATATATGTTCGGATGGGGCTTGCCCGGGCTTGTCTAGCCATTGCTGCTCGGCTGAAAGGCGGCACTGCGGTGGCTTCACCTCAGTGACACCTCTGGCTAAGCTGGATGCTGCAGCTGGCATGGAGACAAGTTCAAACACGCACAAGCCCCGGTTTACCTTCTGTGCAGATGCTTCAAGGCGAGGTGAAGGAAGGAGTGGATTCTGCCAGAGTTTCGATCCAGAGTTTATTCAGATGGCAAGCCTCTGAATCCCATAACAACTACTAACAGAATCATTGAACCGCGTGTCTCCTGGGTCTTTTAATCCCCGGGAGACAGGGAGGGGAGGGGTAAGGAACCCACCAACCAGGTACAGAGTGGGCATGTCTCATGTACAAGGGACACCTGGGTGGGCCAATGGATCCCCAGGGTTGCAGGACATCTTTTGAACTCTGCCAATCAACTCAATGCCCCACTGGAATGCCAGGATTGACAGACAGCACCCATCAGGGGTCAGGGTGGGGAGAGGGGGAAGTGATTGACACCTGGGAAAGGACAGGATACCTGAGACAAACTATGGCATCACACTGCTACCCACTGCCAGGCAGTGATACAGCCCATAATATATACCACAGCACAGGGCCGCAGCAGAAGGGTAAGGTAAACCAAAATTGAGATAAAGCTGTTGTTTCATTGAGTCATTTCCATCAGAGAAAATCAAAATGTTTGAGGCAGGTTTGAAGCATGACTGTTGTCCTTTTATATCCAGCGACTGTACAAGGTATAAATTACTTTCCTACTGACAATAATTTAATTCCAAGAGCAGTTTTAATTAATTGCAAATAGAAATTAATTTACTTGCTGCTAATATTAGTTTAAGGACTTTGAAATGTATATTCTTAACGTCTTGGCTGAACTTCTCTACAATCTATACTGCCTGGAAAATTGCAATGAAAGTTAATTAAACTTGTTTTCTCTAAAGATATTTTGCATGAGCTCCAGCATTTCTAACAGTTTCTACCTCATGCAAAGCTTGCACTTCACACAGGAGACAATCCTAAGCAGTGTCTTTTCCAGCTTGGGATTGCTGAAAATGAGAATAAGGGAATGAAGACCTGGATAAGCATGCTGAATTAGGTTACCAAGATATATTACAATAAAGTGATTTTGGTACTCCATTGAATAAATTAGAGTCAAGATCAAAAATATAAAGTTGATGCTGTACATCACTAAGAAGGTAAGAATAGATTTCATGGCTCTGATGTGGGCATCCACGCTGAGGTCCTTCATGGAGTTTGTCTGCATTGTGCGCTTGTGTCTCCAGAGAGAAAAGAGAAGGAAAACAGCAGCAAAGATGACTACCATGAATGAAGTGGTAGATAAAAAACCAGTGAGAAAATAAAGAGGGAAAAAATGTTCCTCTATTCCAATAGTTGCTTTCCAAAGTCCTTCTTGGCAGGAGAAATTGAGGCTTTTACAGACAGCTTTATCAATATTGTCGTAGGCAAGAATTCCAAAAATCAGGGAGAAAATCACTGACCCCAACAAGAGCCAGGGCACCATCCTGTCAATTTTTACTTTCAGGTAAATAAAGAACCTGTTCCTGAAATTGGCAATTTTTATACAATAAAAAACACAAAGACAGGCAGAAACCCACATGTTGGAAAAATTACAAAAGCTATAAGAACCTTGAAGTAGTTGAAATATGGGATGAACCAGAAGGAAATAGGGAAAAATATCTGAGACAAAGACATATATCCATGAGAAGCACAAATACCAAAACCTGGAACATCCCAGCAGCAGCAAGATCTTTTCACTGGAGTTCAGGGTTTTCCTTTTCACCCAGGCAATGCAAAGCACACAAATAATGAAAGAATTTATCCACATGCCTGCAAACACCTCCAGGGTGATGATGGCCAAAGCCATGACTCCATATGAAGTGACATTGGATCGCTGTGAAGAGAGAGAAGCTTCCATGGTGTGAGCTGGGGAGCAGAGCTGTGCTGGCCAAGGGGGCTGTGGCAGCAGAGCCAGAGGCAGGTCAGTGGCTGCTGTTGGTGGAGTGTCAGGGATGGCAAGAGGAGCTTTATAGAGCTGCTGCTGCTGCTGGGGGGGATTTTGTGCTGCTGCTCTGAGCAGCAGGGCAGGTGCAGGGATGTAAATGTGCTGGGTATCCCCTTACCCGGGGCCAGTGTTACTCTTGACTATTTGAATGTTGGTTCAGGGGGACTGTGCTGGGTGTCACAAACAGAGGATATGTTTTTTCTGCAGTAGGGAGTGTTTTGATTTTGATACTGATCCCTGTTTGATCAGTGTCAGGCTTCAGGATCTGGGTTCTTCTGTCCCTTTTTTGCCTATGATGATCATGCCGAGCCCTGGCTGTGCCCAGCAGGTCAGGGGACTCAGTGTCCTTTTCAGTCAGAGAGTCTGGGTGCTGCAACGTTCAGCCCAGATGCTGGAGAAGTGAAGTTTATTTTGATGCTTCACAGGCATTGAAATCCATGCTTGTTTTTCTAATGGCATTGCCTCAAGCTTAAGTGAAGAGCACCATGGTGGGGCAGGTGATAGGAGACACAGGGAGTAAAGCTGCATTTTTACACATGTTTAATTTGAGGCATAAGGAGGGAAAGGGTAAAAAATCAGGAAAAGTCCCTGTACCATGTTTCCAATCTCATTTTAAAGGGAAGGCTTTCAAAGATGGCCCCATGCTGAGTTTCCCCCACACTGCAGTGCCCTAATGCTTCCAAATAATTTAGACCCTGAAAGCTGTGAGGTATTTCCCAGGCAAGTTGTGTTAATCTCTGTAGGGCATGGACTGCCCATGCCCTTTGGGTTAGTCCAGGACCTGTCACATTTGGCCTTGCACATCAGGACCACAGTAACCAAGACGATCTCATCTGAGGCTGTGGTGGAAGCAGGAAAAATGAAACCCCAAGCAAGAGCTCTCTGGCTGCAGGAAATGAACCCCCAGCATTTTCTCTCTTCCAAATGATGACAGGGATGTTTTCTGTGGGATATATTGCCAGCAGGGTGTGACATGAATATTCATATCACATGATCCTGATTGCATTGATTGGCCACCATCAAGACTTGGAATGTGATCCAGAGCAGTTTTTCATACTGTGCCAGCACTGGGCAGCCATTCCTATTGACTTCTGACATCTCTCCTGTGTCAGCTTCTCCAGGCTGGGCACATCCTGCATCTGTCCCCATGGGCTGTGCAGGGTGGCTGTGCTGATGGACACCCTGTGCCTTCCAGTGCCAGCTGAGTGGGGGTGGTGTACAGGACAGGGACTCTGTGCTGGCTGTCACATTCTCAGGGGTTTCATGGGGATGGAAGAAGGGATCTGTGTGACATTGTTCACAAGTGTCCCAGGATGAGGGAAGAGACGAGAAAGTTGACTCCATGTTCAGAAGGCTTGGTTTATTATTTTATGATATGTATTATGTTAAAACTATACTAAAAGTATAGAAGAAAGGATTTCATCAGAAGGCTTAGCTGAGAATAAAAAAATAATGAATAACAAAGGTTTGTATCTGACCGAGACAGTCTGGACACATGGACTATGATTGGCTATTAATTAGAAACAACCAGATGAGACCAATCACAGATCCATCTGTTGCATTCCACAGCAGCAGATAAGAATTGTTTACTGTTTGTTCCTGAGGCCTCTCAGAAACTCAGGAGGAAAAAATCCTAAGGAAAGGATTTTTCGTAAATCATGTTGGTGACAGAACTGCAGCGTGTTTCACTGGGGCTGTGGTGTTTTGTGTGGTACCATCTGCAAGGTGCTGGTTTTGCCTCCTGCGCTTGTGGCACGTGAGATTTTGAGGGTTGGATGTTTCACGGCATGTAAGGAATGAGATGCATCTCCCAGGGCTTTCCTGTGAAAGTGGTGAGGATTGTCAGAAAAAGGGATAAAGTCCATGAGCAGCAGCAGAGGACGAATGGATGTGTGGCTGTTCCTGTCCTTTCAAGGCCTTTCACAGCGGAGATGTATCCTGCAGGACGTCCTGCTTACGACCTGCATCTGAACTTGAGCTGCTGGTAGAAAATGACTAGTTCTAATTAAGTTTGTATATTCTGGCACTATTTCATGTTTCACCTGCTGTGATGGTTTGAACTCAGGGAGAAGCCAGAGCTCCACTAAGCTCTTCCTTCTCTCTCACCCATAGGAAGGGCAGGAGTGAAAACAGGATGAAAAACTCAGGGTTTGAAATAATGGCAGAGAGATCACTCATCAGTTACTGTTGTGCACCAAATGCATTTGACATGAGGGAAATGAATTAAGTTTATTTAAATGGAGAAAGTAGAGCAGGATAATGGGAAAGGAATAGAAAACTAATGGTACTGCCTCCACCCCCTTTTCATCTGAGGCTCAACTTCTCTCCTTCATCCCCAGTTCCTCCACGTCCTCCCCCACAGCAGCACAGGGGCAAGTCAAGCAGGGGCTGCAGTCAGCTCTTAACAAGTTGTCTCTTCCACTCCTGACTCCTCAAGCTGTTTCCGTGATTGAGAGCAAAGCCTGTTAGCTGGGTGTTTCCCTGAGCCAGAGTGCAGTGGGAAAAGCCAGTCTCATCTCCAGGTCAGAGCAGGCCAGGAGAGCAGTCCCACAGAGCAGGCAATCCTGTCCTTGCAGACAGTGGGGCACAGAGGACACGCAGGGCTGGAGTGGGGAGGGGGCTCTGCACCCCCTGAGCTCCCCGGGGCCATTCCTGCCTCGCTCTTTGTGGCTCAGTGACCACTTCTGGGGAGTGACAGGGGTCAGTGTGTTCACACAGAGCTACCAGCCACTGCCAGGCAGTGATGCAGCTCATAATATATGCCACAGCACAGGGCCACATCAGAAGGAAAGGCAAACCAAAATTGAGATAAACCTATTCATTGGAGCCAATTCATTCTGTGAATACCAAAATGTCTGTGGCAGGTTGGCAGTATTGTTATTCCATTTTTTGCAGCCCATTTGTGATCTAGTCTTCCATATTTTTCTGTTCCATAAAGAGTATAGAAATGTGGCAGAAAAAAAAAGACCTTGCTGGTCCTTAGAGATAAAAGAACTGGGGTGCAGCTCAGATGAATTTCTGATATTGGTAAATTCAACATCTAAGTTATGTCATGTTCAAGAAGAACTCTTTCCGAGTCACAGAATCACAACTAAGGCATTTTATTGTAGAAATACAGCTTTGGAATTGCCAGTACTAAATACACTCACTGGATTAGCTCTAAAAATATTTAGGAAAAAAGAAGAAAATAAGGAAGAGCAATGGATAATTCATTAAGCTCAAGTTACCCTCCAGGTAGGCCTATGAACAGAATTTCACCAGGGTACCATCTGACCCAGTCAGAAGAGCAAATCATTACAGAGATGTTCCCTGCTTTGGGGAGGAGAGCAAAGCAATCCAGTTGTCCTGTGTGCACAGTGGGGTCATATTGTCATCCTCTGCCAGGGAGGATTTGAAATGGCAAATTGATACTTTTGGGAGAAATGCAGGTGAGGCTGCAGTCAAAATACCTTCTTGCTGCCATGGTAAATGGTGGTGGGCAGCCAGCTGCTATGGAGATGGGGGATACCCAGGGGTGTGATTGCAAAGGCTGTGAGTCTTGGGCAGGGGATGAACACTTAATTAGCATCACTCCCTCTTCTGCTGAGCTCAGGCAGAGGTAAAGGGGCTCAGCCTGATGATCCATCACCCCACCAGAAGACTCTCATGCCCACATTAATCCCTTCACCACACAGGGGCTTAGGCATCATTCCTACCATTAGGGCTAAATGACTTTGTTAAAAAAAATATATCTCAAAGATGTAGCTAAATCTAAATACATTAATAATGTATTTAGCTCACAATAATTTCGCTCAAAAGATACAAATGAAGTTTTCTTAACTTGGATGTTCAAGAGTGAACATCAGTATCATCTACATTGCCTGGAGAGCTGCATCAGAAATTAAATTACTTGTTTTCTACAGTAAAACATCAGCAATTTGCATCCACCTTCTATCACAGTTCCTACTTCATTAAAAACTCACACTTCACACTGGCAACAATCTTCAGCAGTGCCTTTTCCAGCTTGGGATTGCTGAAAATGAGAATGAGGGAATGAACACCTGGAAATGCACACAGATATATGTATATAAGGAGTGCCATAATATTTTCTTTCTTTGTGGCATAAATTATTGTCAAGACCAAGCATACAAAGTTGATGCTGTACATCACTAAGAAGGAGAGGACAGATTTCATGGCTCTGATGTGGGCATCCACGCTGAGGTCTTTCATGGAGTTTGTCTGCATCGTGCGCTTGTGTCTCCAGAGAGAAAAGAGAAGGGAAACAGCAGCAAGGATGACTACCATGAATGAAGTAGTAAATACAAGGCCAGCAAGGAAATAGGAAGAGAAAAAATGTTTATCATTTCTGATAGTTACTTCCCAAAAATTTTCTTGGCAGGTGGAAGTGATGTTGTTCCTCTGCAGAGTTTCATTGAGGACATTGATAATGACGCTGATAGCCAAGGCTAAAATCCCTGATCCCAACAAGAGCCAGGGCACCATCCTGTCAATTTTTACTTTCAGGTAGATGAAGAAGCTGTTCCTGAAATTGGCAATTTTTATGCAGTAAAAACCACAAAGACAGGCTGAGACCCACAAGTTGGAATAATTAAAAAATGTTGAAAAAGATGCAAGGAGTTGTAGTATGGTTTGAACATGGAGGAAATTGGGATAAATTTTTGAAATGAAGTGGTATACCCATGCGAAGCATAAAAAGGGAATCCTGGAGCATCCCAGTAGCAGCAAAATCTTCTCATTAGAGTTCAGGGTTTTCTTTTTCACCCAGGCAATGCAAAGAACACAAATAATGAAAGCATTTATCCACAAGCCTGCAAACACCTCCAGGGTGATGATGGCCACAGTTATGGCTCCATATGAAGTGACATTGAATTGCTGTGGAGAGTGACAAGCTTCCATGGTGTGAGCTGGGGAGCAGAGCTGTGCTGGCCAGGGGCTGTGGCAGCAGAGCCTGAGGCAGGTCAGTGGCTGCTGCTGGTGGAGAGTCAGGGATGGCAAGAGGAGCTTTATAGAGCTGCTGCTGCTGCTGCTGCTGCTGGGGGGGATTTTGCTGCCGCCGCTCTGGGCAGCAGGGCAGGTGCAGGGATGTAAATGTGCTGGGTATCCCCTTACCCGGGGCCAGTGTCACTCTTGACTATTTGAATGTTGGTTCAGGGGGACTGTGCTGGGTGTCACAAATAGAGGAGATTTTTTTTCTGCAGTAGGGAGTGTTTTGATTTTGATACTGATCCCTGTTTGATCAGTGTCAGGCTTCAGGATCTGGGCTCTTCTGTCCTGTTTCTAACTATGATGACCACTCAGAATGGGGTTTGCACTGAGCAAAGCACAGCCCAGGCAGTGAGATGAGTGATCAAGTCAGGGAATCCTATTCTGAAAAACATTCATAGTGATCTGCTCTGTCCTTTGTGTCTTTTCTCTTCCTACCAGTCAGATCTCAATACAGGTCAAGATGATATGTAGATATTTTCTACGTAAAGTAGTTCAGGGCATTATCTTTGCTGCCCTCTGATTTTAGACACTATTTTAAGTTTGGAATTATACAGGACTAAAATAAATAGTAAATTGCTTTTAAAATCAAATGGATCTGTCCTGTATCTTGTTTTACTGGCCTTGAGCTCCATGTTGACAGTTTTTCAGATTTCATTATACCATGCAGTAAAATTTGCCAATGATACCTGAACAATGCCCTGAATGTCTAAAAGTCTGCTTGTTTTTCTCAGCACTATCAGTTTATCTAATAAAAGATTCTCTTTCTATGACCTTTGCCAAAATTACTCCAGCTGGGGAATTTTGCTAACCACCTTCTGCTCTTTCATCCAATCAGGTATTTATATATGTGCTCCTATTTTTACTGTACACTTATTCATTATTTCTGTCTAGAATTATAGGTGTTTATAATACTTTAAAAGCAGAGCACCTGCTGTTGTTATCCTCTGCTGTGTATTTCAGATCTGAATGCTGGAGCTGTTGACCTGTAGGCATTTGACAAGTTCAATCTTGTGTTGATTTCAAGCCCTCACAATTTAAACAGACTTACCTAAAAGTTGGGAAGTATCATGGGTAATTTTTTTATTAAAAATTTCATTGGTGCCATTTGATATAACAGTTTTTCCAGCTCAGGAGACTTTTTTTTTTTTTTGGTAGGATATAAATTTCAGCCACATTTCTGTGCCTGAGTCTTTCTGTGTTACATTGGAGTTAAAACCAGTGCAAGCAGATTAACAAAAGGTATTATCTGCATTTAGTGACAGCAGGTAGTGCCTGTGTCTAGGAATCCAGGGTGGATCTGCCCTTGGGTGTGGGAATACTGATGCCCAGCAATTTTGGGCACTTCATGCAATGTGGAGTAAGAGACCAAAAGGCACCTGCTGGACTTCCCAGAGTGAAGAGCAGCAGCTTTTCCCATCACCAAGTTTTTCACAGAACTGCAGCCAATGGAATAATGTGCATGCACTGCCCTCCAGGGAGGACAGAATGAAACTGGTGCTGAAGTCCCGCTGCTGTGGGGACAGGCTGAGAGCTGGGGCTGTTCAGCCTGGAGAAGAGAGAGCTCCAGGGAGACCTTAGAGCCTGGCACAGTGCCTAAAAGGCATCCAAGAGCCCCCCTATATATATCTACGAAAACAAATATATGCCCTCAGAATGACTTATCTTTAGACATCTGCTTTAGGTTCTTGAGTTATTTTAAAGTTAAAGGTACTAAAACCAAGTGTTTTTCAGACAGCTCTTTGCTTCCTTTCTCACATCCACTGCCAAACATGTGGAAATCTGGCCTTGGTGCTGTGTTTTGACTCTCTTGGCTTGCCTGTGCAAACAGCCTTGGCCTGCTGTATCTTGAGACCTGCTTATTTTGCTAGTAGTATTCCTGTTCAGCTTAGGTGTCAGCAACAATCCTTCCTTAAAGAAAGTGTTGAAGAACATTCATTTATGTTAGGTGAAGGATTAGTGCTCTGGGGCCCTTCTTCTTTAAACAAGGAAAGATCTCTGTACTTTTTCCTCTGCAATGTTATCTCTTATGAATAGATTCCTACTTTGATTTGTTTAGAGAAAAATATGTTGCTTAGCTTGAAGGACTGACTTCTTTCTAGGACAGGCCCATTTCCTGCTCAAAACCTACTTACTCAAGCTCTCTGCCCTGTGCTGTGGGTAGTGGTGCCATCACACAAGCCCTTTTCAACCCAATTGTTAAACATAGAGGCGAACATCCTCACATCCATGACTTGTAGTTTCAGATGTGAAATGGAGGAGCAGAATTCCATACCTAAGCTAAAGGCACTCAGGCACTCCAGGGCATTTTGGTTCCAGTGCCCTGGGCAGCAGGGCAGGTGCAGGGATGTAAATGTGCTGGGTATCCCCTTACCCGGGGCCAGTGTCACTCTTGACTATTTGAATGTTGGTTCAGGGGAGCTGTGCTGGTTGACACAAACAGAGGATATGTTTTTTCTGTGGTGGAGAGTGTTTTGATGTTGATAGTGATCCCTGTTTGATCGGTGTCAGGCTTCAGGATCTGAGTTCCTCTGTCCCTTTCTTGCTTGTGATGATTATGCAGAGCCCTGGCTGTGCTCAGCAGATCAGGGGACTCAGTGTCCTTTACAGTCTGAGTCTGGGTGCTGCAATGTTCAGCCCAGATGCTGGAGAAGTGGAGTTTATTTTGATGCTTCACACACATTGAAATTAATATTTGTTTTCCAATGGCTTTGCCCTAGGCGTAAGTGAAGAGCCCCATAGTAGGGCCGGTGATGGGAGCCAAGAAAATAAAGCTGGTACTTTTTACAAGTTTAATTTGGAGCATATGGGGGAAAGGGTAAAAAATCAGAAGTCCCTGTGCCAGGGTTCCAATCTTGTCTGCTTGGGAAAGGGAAGTCTTTCAAAGATGGCCCCATGCTGAGTTTCCCCCACACTGTAGTGCCCTAGTGCTTCCAAATAATTTAGACCCTGAAAGCTGTGAGGTATTTCCCAGGCAAGTTGTGTTAATCTCTGTAGGGCATGGACTGCCCATGCCCTTTGGGTTAGTCCAGGACCTGTGACATTTGGCCTTGCACATTTCCTTAGGATATAACATTTTCTTTGAGAAGGGAAATGAAGTCTTTCAAAACAGAAGAGAAGATTTCCAAACACTCTGGAAAGTACATATGATCAAATTAAATGCAATTGAAAAAAACTTATAAGGAAGAGAAAACTGGGAGTTTTAGTGACTACAAGAAAGTGGTCTGGGAGAAAATGACGTGTATCGCAGAGGAGCAAAACACGCCAAAACTAAACTCTCAGATGTTGCAAAAGAAGGAAAAAAAATCAAGGAGAAAGACCCAACTTTGAGGGGAAGATATGAGAGACATGGCACGGTTACCTAAAAAAAAAAAAAAAATTAAAAATCAGTCTTCGCCAAAGTAAAAGCCATCAAAAGTCATGGGATGCCATCAAGTACGGGGACTTGCACCAAAGTTTTCCCAATTGATCCCCATTGAAATCACAAGATTTTGTTTCCCTTCCCAAAAGGAAATAACATTTCGGGAAGGGAAACGGAATCTTGTGAACCCAAAAAGAAAGACTTACAAACACTCTGGAAAGGAGATAGGATCAAATGAAATGCAACTGAAAAAAACCCAGAAAATAGGGACATTTAGTGATTTCCAGAAAAAGGTCTGGGTGGAAATCAGGTGCAGTGCAAAGGGCCAAACATGCCAAAACTATACTCACAGATGCTGCAAAAGCAGGGGGGAAAATCTCAGAGGAAGACACAACATTAAGGGGAAGATATGAGAGACATTGCATGGATGCTGGGAAAAAAATAAAAATCGTTGCGAAACTGAAAGCCATCAAAAGGCATTGGATGCCATCAAGTGCAGGGACATGTACAAAAGCTTGCTAAAATTCATCCCCATTAAGTCCTGCAAACAGAAAAGAAGGACTTAGAAACACTCTGGAATGGATATAGCATCAAGGGAAATGCAATTGAATTAAAAAAAAAAGAAAATTGGGAAATTTAGTGACTCCTAGAAAATGTCCCAGGATTACATGCAGTGCCGTGCAAAGGACGAAAACATGCCAAAACTAAGCTCACAGATGCTGCAAAAGCAGGGGAGAAAATCAAGGGAGAAGACTGTCAAGGATTTTTTGCAGATTGAAGAGTTTTTGCAGAACAATGGCCATA